>NC_092723.1:97428542-98063735 GCF_047496885.1 Scyliorhinus torazame | reverse complement strand
TCAGTAAGAAAGTTACGAAGTTACTGAAATTACGCTTTATGTAATATTGAGTACTGTAAGAAGTCTTACAACACCAGGTTAAAGTCCAACAGGTTTGTTTCGATGTCACTAGCTTTCAGAGCGCTGCTCCTTCCTCAGGTGAATGAAGAGGTATGTTCCAGAAACATATATATCTATTCAAAGATGCCAAACAATGCTAGGAATGCGAGCATTAGCAGGTGATTAAATCTTTACAGATCCAGAGATGGGGTAACCCCAGGTTAAAGAGGTGTGAATTGTGTCAAGCCAGGACAGTTGGTAGGATTTCACAGGCCAGATGGTGGGGGATGAATGTAATGCAACATGAATCCCAGGTCCCGGTTGAGGCTGCACTCGTGTGCGGAACTTGGCTATCGGTTTCTGCTCGGCAATTCTGCGTTGTCGCGCGTCCTGAAGGCCGCCTTGGAGAACGCTTACCCGGAGATCAGAGGCTGAATGCCCTTGACTGCTGAAGTGTTCCCCGACTGGAAGGGAACATTTCTGCCTGGTGATTGTCGCACGATGTCCGTTCATTCGTTGTTGCAGCGTCTGCATTGTCTCGCCAATGTACCACGCTTTGGGACATCCTTTCCTGCAGCGTATGAGGTAGACAACGTTGGCCGAGTCGCACGAGTATGTACCACGTACCTGATGGGTGGTGTTCTCACGTGTAATGGTGGTATCCATGTTGATGGTCTGGCACGTCTTGCAGAGATTGCCATGACAGGGTTGTGTGGTGTCGTGGTCACGGTTCTGAAGACTGGGTAGTTTGCTGCAAACAATGGTTTGTTTGAGGTTGCGCGGTTGTTTGAAGGCAAGTAGTGGGGGTGTGGGGATGACCTTGGCAAGATGTTCAACTTCATCGATGACGTGTTGATGGCTGTGAAGAAAATGTTGTAGTTTCTCCGCTCCGGGAAAGAACTGGACGACAAAGGGTATTCTGTCGGTTGTGTCCCATGTTTGTCTTCTGACAACTGTTCTGATTCCAAACACTACACTATGCAACAGGTGAGCACTAGTTCCATACAAGACAATACACTAGTCAAATTCCTCAGGAAAACATAAAAGCAATAAAAGGATCAAAGGAATGTTCAATACTCGAGAAACTTGACATCAAGATGGAACTCCTTTCCCAACAACACTGTGATGTACCTACAAAGCTGGAGTGCAAAGGTTCATGGCAATGTCTCAACACCACCTTCTCAAGGGCAGTTAGGGACTGGCAACAAACTCTGACCTTGCAGGCGATGCCCACATCATACAAAAGAAAAAAGGAGCGAATTAGATAAATTATGAGTTGGACGGAATTTTTCCCCCCCTAAAAAGGAAGTGTCAGGTTCTGACTGAAAACCGGTGTATGTTTCTCCCCAGGCAACCAGCAAGGTTCTCTCTCCAATCTTCTGACACATTTTTTTTTTTTTTTAAAGCGCATGCTTTAAAAGGCATGCTTTTAAAAGCGCATGCTTTGCGCCATCACTCTGGCAGGGCGAGGCCTCACAGCAGAAGTATCTGTCCAGCCACCAGGGGTTACATCGAACAGGTGCAGGAATGTGGCGACTAGGGTCTTGTCACAGTAACTTCATTTGAAGCCTACTTGTGACAATAAGCAATTTTCATTTTGATTTCATTTTTCACCCAAGGGTTACCCCTGCGACTGCCAGGTTGGCTTTGTCCTGCCATGTCCCCGACCGTGCAGGGGTTACACTGGCCACTTGCTGAAGAGCAGTCGGATGACCCCAGAAGATTCAGTGTGATACAGTTCTGGCATATTTAAATGCATGCAAATAATAATAGAACATAGAACAGTACAGCACAGAACAGGCCCTTCGGCCCTCGATGTTGTGCCGAGCATTGTCCGAAACCAAGATCAAGCTATCCCACTCCCTGTCATTCTGGTGTGCTCCATGTGCCTATCCAATAACCGCAAGTAGGCATACATTAACACTGCAATGAAGTTACTGTGAAAATCCCCGAGTTGACACATTCTGGCGCCTGCTCGGGTACACCGAGGGAGAATTCAGAATGTCCAGTTCACCTATCGGCATGGGACTTGTTCACGTGCATGCTGGGTGTGAACCTGGTTATATCGCCAGTGGGAAATATATAATTGAGATCTCCCTGGCGCAAATCTCCTTACGGCTCTCTCACGAGAGAGAGCGGCTATATCGGGATTCGCGCCCACAGTGAACGGGCCCGGAATATTTCCCCCCCTCTCTGTTTCTGTTTCAGTGATGTTGACGGATAAATACTGGTTCGGACACCAGGACGCCACTGATCTTTTAGATCAACTGGCAGGTCAACATCTGATCGAAACGCTGACACCTCCAACAGTGCAGAGCTTTGAAGATTTAGTTTAAATTCTGGAGCAGGTTTTGAACCAGGAATCTTCTGACTTATGAGAACAGAGACATACTAATATTTGATTTATTAGATTATGTAACAGTATAGCTGGAAGCAACTGTGACAACGAGACATTTCTTATGGAAATATATGTTTTTTGTTTATTTCTTTTTTATATAAATTTAGAGTACGCAAATCATTTTTTCCAATTAAGGGGCAATTTAGCGTGGCCAATCCACCTACCCTGCACATCTTTGGGTTGTGGGGCCGAAACCCACGCAAACACTGGGAGAATGTGCAAACTCCACAGTGACCCAGAGCCGGGATCAAAACTGGAATCTCGGCGCTGTGAGGCAGCAGCAGCATTGCTAACCACTGTGCCACCGTGCTCCCTTCGAAATACATGTTAACAGAAACACAAGGTTTACAAATAGATCATCAGTAGCTAGGGGGACAGCTTGCATCTTTATTGGGGCCACTTGCAAATTGCAACATCCATGGTTCAGTGCACAATAACTAACTGTGTCTACATTTCTGCATAAGTTTCAGATGATGATGCCTGGAGCACAGTGAACTCCACAAGTTGAGAAGCATTGTAAAGCTTTGAGGCTTCCATTTCATGCAGACATTTCAGTTGGTCTGGATTGTTCTGGTCATAATCAGAGGTTTGCCCAACTCACTTTGTTCTAATTATAAATCTGACCTTGCAAAGGAGCGCACAGCAGTGCAGGCTAATATATGGCCATTATAGTTTAGCTTTAACTGTACCTACTCTATTGTTGTCCTTGATTCAGAAGGACTGGATATTCAACATCCCGTTCCCTATAGCGACCACACAGTCCCTTGTGAGACCCAGCCGTAATACCTTAGATTAAACAGTCCTAGAAATGGGCAAGGGGCAGGTTATGGCTGGAGCTCAAGTGGTATTCCTTACGGAAGCAGTTGATGCTCCTTTGAAAGGTAGTGAAGGGTTGGCAACCTGTAAAGCTCACAAGCAACAACTGCCCTGCTGAACAAGTAAACCGGTTAATGTATCAAAATTCTTATTCACAAAAATATCAAGCAACTAAAGATGCTGTACCGCACCCAGTCATACAAAACTCTTAAGTCATAACCATCTCAGTAACAAAGTTACTGAACCGTGCTGTTCCTTCTACTGAAGTTTCATTTCAGGTAATACTGCGTTTTACAGATCATTGTAACTCAGCTAAGTTACAAGACCTGGCACTGATTATAAAGAACTCTTTATAGAGAATAGGATGACAAACGTGTCATGATATTCAAACACACACATCATGATAGACACACCAACAGACAAATCAGAACAAACACCACAACCAATGACAGAAAGATATAAAAGCACAGACACGACCCCTGGTGGTCAGTAATAGCTGCAGAGGAGAACCAGGACACATCTATTGCCAAACACACTCAGGGAGACAGCACGTGCAGAGTATCCAGAACGAACTGTATTATAAGAGTTATAATAAAATAGAGTTGTACCACATACAACTGTGTTGGCTCATCTGTGCACCAGAGCACCCAACACCACATGGTACAGGAGTGGATCGATACCTGCCGGCATACCTCAGTGTACACAGACAGCCAGCGGTGCCCAGGCATGATGTACGAGCTCCCGGTTCCGCAGGCGCTCCAGTGCGACGGCGACCTCCACGAAAACTGGCGGCGATTCCGGCAAGATTTCGAGTTGTTCCTGGTGGCAGCTGAACTCAAGGACCTGGATGATAAGGAAAAAATTGAATTTCTCCTCACCGTCGCCGGTGCAAGGGCAAGAGCAATGTTCAGAAGGTTCAGGTTCTTCAGGAGGCAGCAAAGGCACGATTACCAGGCAGTCCTGGGCAAATTCTCCAAGTACTGTGAAGAATACGCGATCCAATGGGCACTTAAAGGTAAGGAAAGCTGCAGTACTCACCTCGTGGCTGGGATCCCGGAGCCCAAAATCCCGGGCCTGAGAAAAGGCTGGGTCGAGGTCGGCGGCCATCTTGCTAAAGGTATAACGCTAGCACAGTTGCGCGAGAAGTGCGCAGAACCGGAAGTTTCGTTTGCGCATGCGCGAGATGCTGCGCATGCGCAGTCAAGAAAACGGCCATCGGTAAAGGAACAGCGATCTGAGCATGCGCAGTCGCTTCCTACGTGCTACATACCGAGCGTCAGGATGTCAGAGGCCCCAGACTGCACCAATTTAAAAGGGAAATGTCCCAAATCCAATTTAAAAGGGAAACGTCCCAAATCAAAAAAACAAAAATCTGTTAAAGCTGTAAAACAACCTTCCTTCACCTGGAATGACAGCACAGTGCCGCAAATTGACCCAGGAGATGAATTTGACCTCCGAAGAACCCTCCGACAAGCAGTTACCTACGCACAAGCCGATGATTCCGACCTTGAATACTTCGGTGACGATTTTTACAGGGTTTCCGGACCTCGCGAGCCCAATGATAGCTCCGTGGTCCTATATGACTATGACTCGGACGAACCTTTCGTGTTGCACATTGGCGGCCCCCACATTGAATCCGACGCAGATGCGGATTCATTTTTCGGATTTGAGGATCTTCAATCCAGCAGATATGACGTTCCAACTTATCAGTACCGGATGATGCTGCAGCCTGACATTAACAGACAGGGAGCGGTGCAAGCACACGGAGAGTGCCCTGCTGCCACACAGAGCGTGGTCCACGTCCCGCTCAACGTTCCCGACTCTATGAAAGAAGACATGCAAGACTCCAGAGTGCAGTCCTCGCATGAACCAGAAGTGACTCCAGTGTCACAAGCTTCCACAGCAAGCTCGTGGACAGACTCCACAATTGCAGAAATGCAAGACTCCAGAGCGCAGTCCTTGCACGGACAAGAAGTGACTCCAGTGTCACAAGCCTCCACAGAGAGCTCGTGGACAGCCTCCACGATAGAAGCAACGCAAGACTCCAGAGCGCAGTCCTTGCACGAACAAGAAGTGACTCCAGTGTCACAAGCCTCCACAGAGAGCTCATGGACGGACTCCACGATGGAAGGAACGCAAGACTCCAGAGCGCAGTCCTTGCAGGAACAAGACCATGAGGGTCTAGCAACGTCTCCTGACCAACCAGCGGCAGACGATGCAAGTCTGCCATGCTCACGTGAACAGCAAGAAGGCTATAACAGCCTACCATGCTCCACTACACAGCAGCATGACCATGACGGTCTCTCATGCTACAATGAAGGGCACAGCGCTGAAGACTGTTCAAGCCCACCTGAAGACAAGCCAAAGGAATCGCCTCGTCCAAGCCCGAAGAAAAGAGGTTTATGCGCTGACCTTCAGGATCATTGTAGCCGAACAGAGATTAATAATGCTGCACGGCCACAGAAGGATGCTGAGGATTTGCTAACGAAATTAATTGAATGTTTAACTTGCAAGGAGCAGACTGAGAATTGCCAGTGTTTTAGTACGGATCGAAAAAATGGACAAGACATTGATCCTCAGGTAATGGAAATAACACAACCTGAATCATATCTACAGCAGGGACAAATGTCTCCCTTCAACACAATGCCGCAAAATCCCAACTTCGGAGACCAGCAGTTAGTCAGTAATGACTCTTCAAACCTGGAGGGGAACATTAATTGCATTGAACCTATACACACTCCACTGATTATTGAGCAGAACATTGGAGCAAGAATCCTGAGGACACCGACATCGAGTAGCCAGATAACGAATTTAAAACCCACAGCAGTTTCAAGTGAACCAAGTGTGCTTTCCACTAATGGTGAAGATGCAGATAAGGTCGACCCGATTATCCATTGTACCACACTAACCCCAGTGATTAAGCAGTTATGTATGGGGAGTATAATGTGGGCAATTGAGAACAGTAAAATAGAGACTGTGACCATGCCAGTCCCAGCAAAATCAGAACCAGAGACCATGAAGGCATGTACATTAAACAAAGTTACATGAGGTACCTGAGAAGAAAAGTGAAACGGAATGTTCTTTGGAAAATGGTACAATGTCGATAGAAACAGTGGATCCTATATTCGAGGCCATACATATGGGAGAATTTGGGGGTAATAAACAAGGTTCTGCAATGTCTGGGGGAAGATTTAAAGTTCCAAAGAAGAAAAGCCCAAATGAAGGACAATGGCAAGACAATGACAGTCCACCGACATGGTGTGCACCACCAGATGAAAACTCTGACAATTTACCCAACCCTAGTGAACAGCAAGCTGCTAATGATGATCTATCCACGGGATGTGAGACGAGTGACGACAGCATCCCACTTCCCATGCAAAAGGTGCAAGGTGACAGACCTCGCCTAGTGCGTACCGAGGCACTCGACGATCACGGTGGGACCACTGACGACTGCGGTGGCGGCGCACCGCTTCCACCCTCGATGGCTCGAGCCTCTCCGCTGGTTGGTGCATTCCTGCATGTTCCGACTCCAGAAGTGCAGCTTCAGGGAATCTCGGCTGCCTCCAGTGAACCTGTTTGGACTCCGCACGGGGGGCATCGACGGAAGGCAGACCGGACTCCAGATGGGGAGCAGCCAAGCGCCGACTCTGATTTGCGCACGCCAGACCTTGCTCCGGACGGGCGGTGTCGCGGCCTCGGTGATGGCACGCTCAGGGTGACGGCGGATGCCACGGCGACAGGGAATGGATCGCGTGGCAGTCCCACTGGGTCGGCAGTGGCAACCAGCACCGGCGGTCCAAGATGGACACACCAATTCGCGCCATCGCCAGACGTTGATGCGAGCAACAATTCTCTCTCCAAGGCGACATGCTTCGACGTTTCTCTGCGGAGTCGCCCTTCCGGCACAGCAGGTAGCCGGAACCAGCGTACACGGTCTCGGCCAACTTCCACATCTGGCACAGTCATCGCCTTGCATGATATTAGTGATGGTGCTACTTCGATGGCAACGACCCATCGGCTACAAGATGCCGTCCACCACAAACATAAAAAGAAAACAGACTCCACCTTGTTCCTGGCATGCAGGGCGGATGGATTGGTGCGTAGGCGCAATCAGCGGGCTTTGTGCCGCCTTCCACGCTCGCAACTGCACCGTACGCACACGCCGGATCCTCCACTGGTTCCCAAGGATGACTTCGTGGAGATGCCACGGATCATGCCCCTTCCATCGCCACCAGAACCAAACCACAGCCAGGGCACCACTAACAAAGATGTTGAATGTTATATTTGCACGAATGAAAAAACCAAGCACTGCACGAAGTACAACAAATGGTAAAGTAGAGACTTCAGCAACAGCATCACCTCCAACAGTCCAAGGTGAACCAGTGTGACCCCAAATCTCCACAGCTGAACCGGCTTGAGGACCAGCCCATTCTTGAGGCGGTCACCCATTAGACTGGACTTATAACGCTGTTCATACGTTAAAAAAGTCAAACACTTCTGTATTATAACCTGTTGTTGTTTATTGTTCCAAATATCGTCTGACCGGACCAATGTTCAAGTTTTTTTTTTCTCTCGCATCCAAGTTTTGTTATGGTACAACCTTGTTAGTGTGACGCACCCGACATCGCCCCATGTAAATAGTTACGTCATAAACACACGCTGTACACAACACAAACGCACACTCTTAGATGCACTCACGACACAATTATATTTATAACCACGTAGGCACTTGTCTTTGTAAAAAGGGGGGATGTCATGATATTCAAACACACACATCATGATAGACACACCAACAGACAAATCAGAACACACAACACCACAACCAATGACAGAAAGATATAAAAGCACAGACACGACCCCTGGTGGTCAGTAATAGCTGCAGAGGAGAACCAGGACACATCTATTGCCAAACACACTCAGGGAGACAGCACGTGCAGAGTATCCAGAACGAACTGTATTATAAGAGTTATAATAAAATAGAGTTGTACCACATACAACTGTGTTGGCTCATCTGTGCACCAGAGCACCCAACCCCACAAAACGGACAGATTAAGGGGGAAAAGAGATAGATAGATTTTCAAGACACTTTTCAAAAAGAAGCAAAAACAACAGGCAGCAAGTTTAAAAAAGTGTCCAGTAAGTAGCTTGCAGAAAGCAGGCAACCTTGAAGGACAAATCTTCAGGAATGTGGCAACCTGTGTGCAAGAGAAGAAAGACATAAATCATGGATTACTCAACTCACTAGAGTTCCGGAAAGGATGAACTGATTCAAGAGCAGCTTGAGGAAAGTCTGAAAGCAAGTCAATTCTACATGTAAAATAAAAGTCAAATTAGCCAGGAATGCCAGATGGTGAAAGCAAGAGAATTTGAATGAAATAGTGTGCATCAGGAATCATGCTGAACAACATGTCAGTGCCAGGTCTTCTTTGTCAGTTAGTTACAATTGTATTGAACAAGATGACACAGCGGGATGATTAAACCACCATCCCTTGAAATTAAAAAACAAACTTCAGTAAAACTATAGTTGAAAAATTAAAGCTCAATATTTTTCCACACCCTGTTTCTTGAGACACGCACGGTTAAATATGTTTTCTTCAGTTGTGCAAGTAATAGTCTCCGCACAATATTGACAACAGGGCTACTTTTGGAATATGATTGTTACTCGGTCCAAATTTCCTAAAGTAGTTAAAGTATAATTACTAAATGGCATCCATGCCTTTTGCTTGAAAATGCAGTTAGCCTTTAAGTGAGTGGTGGGCAACCTGCAGCAGGGGGCCAATGAGGCACATCTGGGTTCCGAGTGCAGCCCACGAGAGTAGGGTTGCCACATTTCGCTGATTTCCGTCAGAGTAGGTTTTTTCCTATCGGTGTGACTGAATGGATTCACACATAAAGCATGGGTAAGTGAAGAGAGGTGCGTGCTAATTCCTCACAACATTGACTGTAAGAACCGTGTGCTCCCTCTGTGTCTAAAGTGTAAGTGTTTATTTTAATTTACCATTTGAAGAAGTTGATGATAGTTCCATTCACATATGCCTGATTACAGGCAAAATATTTGGCATGTATTAAATGTATTCAATCTTATTCATGAGGTCATGATCAGTGCGGCCCACTGTGATGAAGGAGGACCAGACATGCGGTCCACTCAGAACCTAGGTTGCGCATCACTACTTTACGTTAACAATTTCTTTTTCAACTGACACACAACTAACTTTTTTGAATAGTATTGAGACTGATGAGAATTTCCCAATGTTAATTAAAAAGATAATTTCAAGAAATTGTCATAAAACATCGGATATAATTTCTGAATTAAGTCCCACCGTACACAGGAATACAGTGGATAGATTACAATGATTTGATTCACCAAATAGGACAAGTGTCAGGAAGGAGAGGGAAAAGTAGAAAACTTCCAGAATGATATGCTCATCTTTTTGTCCAGTACAACTAATGTTATTCTAAACCCTTACAACAAACAAAGTACAAGAAACCCTCTTTTATCAAATGGGAGTCAGTAACACAAGTGGATTAAAACACTGTCTACCGACTGAGATCTAGGTTCAAATCCAATCCAACGATAACATAGAAACTGTCTCTATTTTGTTCCCTGGGTATGTGAATCCACTCATAGTTTACAGCCTGTGTTTGTAACGACAATTTCCGTCAGGTATTGCACACAAAGGAAAAGCTCACAAGCACACTGTACACAGGCTTTCCATAAAGACAATGGTGTAGTGATTAAAGTGAAAGAGGTATAATCCAGTACATAAATCCTACCTTCAAACTATTTTATTTTCCTTCCTCATGTCATTTGGCCTGATTTTCACCTCTGCTTTCCTAAAGATTGCCGAGGACCCCTATGTTCCAGGCCTCCTCCAGCATCTCAACCAAGCACCTACTTTTCAGGTGCACATCCAGTGAGTGTCATCAATCTATTTGACAATAGGGTCATCACTACCTCATAGCCCACTCCCCCTCCCCTTGTGTCCACATACACACTTCCTGGAGCAGCATTAGAGGCTGATCAGGAGTGCAAATCTGTTTTTTTTTTTAAACCCTCAGCACAATTGGCATCGTTAACAACAACAAAGCTGAGATCAGCTATTTTAACACAAATCAGGGACATTATAATGACTGAATAAGAAGTCGGATTCTATATTTTAACTAAATACACAGTTTGACAGTTGTTTTGATAATGAAATGCCACATTTCTGCGAAAACCATGGCCTGGATTTTAGCTTGGAGGTGATTTTGATGCAAGGGCAAACATTCATCTACAAGAGTCCTTTGGGTGCGCTGCTGCTTATGGGCAACCTGATTTACAGCTGGAAGCCTTAATGTTGGAAAGACAAAGCCTATAAGAGCAGCTAGGTGTATTATGGGAAGAAAATAGATTGTTGCAGTGGTGGAAGGGGGGTGGTGTAGTGAGCTGATTGTGGTTGAGAGGGGCAGGGGTCTGGAGGAGAAGAAAGCAGACATTTTATGGGGTCAGGAGATTGGTTTTGTTGTGGCGATTGGTGGGTGCAGAGGAAACATTCCTGTTCCTGCTGACCCACAAGCAGTGCTGTTAAAGGCACTCACCTCATGGATTCCCCCTCTCTTCTTTAAGCTACAAAGTTCCCCAAAGCCTGTTACCAGTAGTGAAAAATAGAATGACTGTTAAGACGCGTAATTCATTTTGCATTAAAATGACCCATGAACTAGTTGGAAATGCGCGAGTTCAAGATTGGTTCGGTTTCTGTTTCAGTTAAGCTTTGACACAACCCCAGTCTATCTGTTTTTGGGTGCAAGGATTTGGTCAAATTAGTCATGTGACAAGTCGACTTAATTTAACTCACTGAAGTAGTGCAGCAAAATACCACAATTGACTGTTAAGGCACGTTGCTCCGGCCGGGTTGTCTCTTGCTTGAGAATGCCAGAGAACGCTGGGAGGAGCCTCCAGTGAGCCTCCTGACAGGCTCCGCACCTTGCGAGATTCTCCGAAGTCCCACGAGGCGTCGTGGGGAGGGGGGGACCGAATGACGCTCATGGAAGAGACCTACCTGCGCCGGATCCACTGGCCTCCCTCAATTTTCCAGCCTCCCCAGATTGGGGATGTGGGGTAGTGTTCATGTGTGTGTGGGGAGGTGACATTGCCCATGGGTGGGGGTACAAGCTCACTCAGAGATTATCATAGAATTTACAGTGCAGAAGGAGGCCATTCAGCCCATCGAGTCTGCACCGGCTCTTGGAAAGAGCACCCTACCCAAGGTCAGCACCTCCACCCTATCCCCATAACCCAGTAACCCCACCCAACACAAAGGGCAATTTTGGACACTAAGGTCAATTTATCATGACCAATCCACCTAACCTGCACATCTTTGGACTGTGGGAGGAAACCGGAGCACCCGGAGGAAACCCACGCACACACAGGGAGGATGTGCAGACTCCGTACAGACAGTGAACCAAGCCGGAATCGAACCTGGGACCCTGGAGCTGTGAAGCAATTGTGCTATCCACAATGCTCCCGTGCTGCCCATAAATCAGGGCACCCTTTCAAAATGGCAGTCCGATCTCAGCTCCCCAGTGCTAAAAAAATTCAAAGTGTGGTCTAAACTGGTGAGAAACTCCCCAGGGCCCAAAAAAGTGACTGAGTGACATTGAATAGCAGTGGGGAACTCGCTGGCAGAGCCAGCGGCAAACTCCCTGAAAAACCCGGCACAAATTAACTTGGAAATTTTGGGGGAGAATCGCGCCCCTGGTCTTGCAAAATTTCCATTTCATATACTCAGTTTATCTCACATTTGAGAGGGTATTTCTTTAATTTCAGTACCTTTGGCACATAATATACTGATAGACTAGTTAGAATGCTCAACATGGAATTAAGCCTATATAATCCAATGCACTTCCCTTTACAGATCAAGTAGATTACTCATCCCTTTCTTGGCAAAAACCAAGGAAAAAACATGTTTAACACTTTTGAAGCCTGTGCATTTGTCATGCCCTGTTTCTACTTCCAGTGGCTCAATTTCATCCTCCATTCCATTCTCTCAAGCAATATAGGAATTTATGTCCTTCACTCCTCTTGCCATATTCATTTTAACATTCCTCTTTCCCATTTTGACATCCTTTGGTATGGTCAGTCTTTTTCTTGTGGCCTTAAAAGGTGGTTTTCTGCGGAGTTGCATGGAAGCCACTTCAACTCTGCTTAATATCTTTAACTTTGTAGGGGTACACATTGGTATGATGCATTCAGATCAGCTTGAAGGGAACTTCCTACTTCTTCCACTTTCGAAGCTCGATTCAAACCTGCCAAGATTTCTCACGCACATGGTAGTCCTATTAATGTTGACAATGTTGTTTGGAGGCTTTCGGACAGTGGAAATGAATAATAATAATAAATAATAATAATAACTTATTGTCACAAGTAGGCTTCAATTAAGTTACTGTGAAAAGCCCCTAGTCGCCATAGTCTGGCGCCTGTTCGGGGAGGCCGGTACGGGAATTGAACCCACGCTGCTGGCCTTGCTCTGCATTACAAGCCAGCTGTTTAGCCCCCTGTGCTAAACCAGTCCCACTAATTGTAGGACAGCGGCAGAATCCTTCTGTAATCTTTCCAAAATGTTATTTCAGAGTAACGTTTCCATAACTGCAACTTAATTTGAAATCTTCAATGGATTTCTATGTTTCTACATCTCTAATATGTTGTGCTTGCCAAACTAATTTAAGCAGCACTAAGCTGAATTTCCAGTACGGTGATTGGGTTTAAAGAAATGTTGCTTTTGATTCTTTATTCCTCCCTTGAAAACAGTGAGACTGCTCATCTACACAATAGAGTCATCCCGGTGTGATGATACTTAGTTCCCCTAACTCTCTCACGTTTCTACTGTTTTCCGTTTCTAGTTTTGTAGCTTTGCTTTCTCAGCGCTGTGCATGTTGAATTATCACTCGGAACACAAAAGATTATTTTCCCCACCAAACTACCGTGGCAGTGAAGTCTGGCCTTATGCGGTAACAGTGTATTTAACATATTCTTTTGCATTGTATTGTTGAGAGAATAATGAATATCGTACGTGTGGAAGATTGGTAGAATGCATTGAGTAGACCAACACAAGAACACGTTGGGCTTCATTAATAAAACTATGATAAGAGATGAAGCCACAGTTTACACAATTGCAGCTTTATTGGACACGAGATGGAATTAACTTTTCCGCAAATTGTTAATCCATTACCAAAGTTTAGATTAGATTCAGATAAAAGGTTCGATGAAGCATAGGGCTCGATTCAACTAATTGGGAACAAAATCCCACAGCGAGCGCATTTAGCCGTGTGTTTCCCAGCGCTTGTAGCTTTGAGAAATATATGCCTATACAACGCGACTCAGGTTGTACAAGGGGCCTCAGCGGGAAACACACTTGTTTTGCACACTGGGGAGCTCTGCTTGCCGGGTCTCCCCAATGTAGCGAGACACTGGGATGCCATTTTTAAATGCATCCCAGTATCCGACGTGCCCAAAGCAAACCCCGATCCACCCCCAGCCCAACCGCACTATGGGAGGATCACTACACCCCCCAAAACACCCATGCAGGATACTCCCGGCCCAATTGCGTATACCAGCTTGGCACCTTGGCAGTGCCAACATAGCACCCAGGTGGCACTGCCAGGGTGCCATGCTGGCACTGCCCAGGTGCCAGGCCACCATCCTACCCAAAGAGCATGCAGCTGGGGGCCTCGTGTTTGATCCGTGAGGCATTGCGAGCCGGGGAGATCTCGGGAGCGGGGTCTCCCAGTTTTTAAAATCGGCCACGCTGCACCACAGCTGCTTTTCAGGCGCAGTGTTTGATCATGCCCATTAACTCTGCTTCTCCCTCTACAGATACTGCCAGACGAAGGCATTTTCAATATTTCTGTTTTTATTTGTAGATTCTGTTTCTTTTACAGTGATGGCCTATACTCCGTCACCCTGCACCTTTCCCCCAACCCCAAGGTTGCCTCCTCAAAAATTGACGAGAAACATCTTGCTTTTAACTCAATCAGAGGATATGGGTGCAATTAATGCCCATCTCAAAATTGCCAGAATTGAGTGGCCATTTCAGACATCAGCAAAAGACAACCACATTGCTGCACTCAGAACAAAAAATGCTGTGGGTCTGGAGTCAACATATGTAGACCAGACTGATAAGGACAGCACGTTTCCCTCCCAAAAGGAAATCAGTGATCAAGACGTACTTTTTATAAAGACAATCCAACAGTTTCACGGTTATCATTACTGCCGTCATCTTTTTATTCCAGATTTATTTCATTAACAGAATTTAAATCCCCCAGCTGCTGTGGTGGGATTTGAAGGCATGTCTTAAGATCATGAGTCCACACCCCTTATTACTCAACATCACGATGATACCATAATGGCACCAATAGCACAATGTAACACCAGCAATACAGGAAATACATTCATAGTTACAAGTGATGCAGCACTCCCCAACCATCCAGGAAAACACAAACTAAAAATATAGGAAGGCAGTTGAGAGAGATTGCTGGCATACTCAATGCACATTGTATAAACAGAATGCACTTCAGGCATTGATGCTTTACGTTCAATAAATCACACAGGTCATTGATACAACTCAACTGCGCCTGAAGCACTTCAGTTATTTTACTGGCGTCAATCCACATGTGGTTCTGCAAACCACTCGCCCCGCAATGTATACCTCCAATAGATTGCTTTTAACAAACAACGCACAGCACTAGGCTTAAATCAAGAAATAAGGGACTGTCATCATATTAAAGAATACCAAGATGGGCAAAAGCAGCATACAGGGATTAACATACTTCAACAATACAGGGCATGCCCATACACACTTGAACTGAAACTCCATAGAGGAAGTTGCTTTGAGGATAGGGCAGCGTTCCAAATTAATATAAACTTTAACGGGTTAAAGGTCAGAAACAATTAACAGTATAATCTTGCACAATAATTTTCAAACCTGGCTATAACATTTTGTAGTGTTGTAAGACTTCTTACTGTGCTCACCCCAGTCCAACGCCAGCATCTCCACATCATAACATTTTGAAGAATAGCTTAAAGCCACTTTAAGAACATTCCACAAATGGAATTAGAATTTCAACAGAAACTTTGAGCTACTGTTACCAACTCACAAGTCATTGTTAATTAATGACCAGCCCATTTCACAGACCAAACTTCACTGAAGCCCTCTTCAACTCAAGATGCACAACTGGTTCCCCTGCCAGACAGTGGCAGCAGATTAGCACCATTCACAACCTGGGTGAAAACAATTCCCTACAAAGCCCTTCCCACTCCCTAGTTAATTCGGTCAGCAAGTTACAGCAGTGCTGGTCAATGGGGACAGCAGGGTACGGCGCGGCTGGTCAATGAGCACAGCAGGGTACGGCACGGCCGGTCAATGAGGGCAGCAGGGTACGGCACGGCCAGTCAATGAGGGCAGTAGGGCATGGCACGGCAGGTCAATGGGGACAGTGGGGCCGGTCAATGAGGGCAGCAGGGTACGGCAAGGCTGGTTAATGAGGGTAGTGTACAGCAGGGCCGGTCAATGGGGGCAGCAGGGTACGGCGGAGCTAATTAATAGGGAAAACAGGGTCCGGGGGCTGGTTAATGGAAACAGCGGGGTACAACGGGGCCGGTGAATGGGGACAGCAGGGTATGGCGGGGCCAGGTAATGGGGACAGCAGTATATGGGGACTCCAGCAGCGTATGGCGGGGTTGGTTAATGGGGACAGCAGGGTACGGCGGGGCTGATTAATGGGGACAGCAGGGTACGGCGGGGCTGGTTAATGGGGACAGCAGGGTACGGCGGGGCTAATTAATGGGACAGCAGGGTACGGCGGGGCTAATTAATGGGGACAGCAGGGTACGGCGGGGCTAATTAATAGGGAAAACAGGATCCAGGGGCTGGTTAATGGAGACAGCGGGGTACAACGGGGCCGGTGAACGGGGACAGCAGGGTACGGCGGGGCCGGGTAATGGGGACAGCAGTATATGGGGACGCCAGCAGTGTATGGTGGGGCTGGTTAATGGGGACAGCAGGTTACGGCGGGGCTGGTTAATGGGGACAGCAGGTTACGGCGGGGCTGGTTAATGGGGACAGCAGGGTACGGCGGGGCTGGTTAATGGGGACAGCAGGGTACGGCGGGGCTGGTTAATGGGGACAGCAGGGTACGGCGGGGCTGGTTAATGGGGTCAGCAGGGTACGGCGGGCCCGTTACTGAGGGGAGAGTCCCACTCGCTAGGTTTTGCAGGGAGCGGAGCCTGTTCCCGGGGTTAGTGCAGGGGAGGGAAAGTCCAGAAGCCGCTTCCTGCAGCAGTGAGGAGCCGGGCTCGCCGGCAGCGGGGAGAATCGGCCCAAGTTTGCCAGTGATTAGCGGTGGAAACAATGAGCCGCAGCCTTACCTTCCCGCAGTGTCCGCTCACAGCGCCCGATTTTACCACCTTCCCGCCCGGTTCGCCGCTCCCACAGCACCTTCAAACCCTCAAACCGAGAGATTGAAAAACATCTGATCAGACTACCTGACGTCAGGGACTAACTAAAAAGGTTCCAGCCAAACTTCAAATAACTTCCGCACTGCTTAAAGGGGCCGGCCCGGCTTCAGCATTGCCTCACACACTATCTGCCGATACTAATCAGCTGAGCCGCCCTTCTTCATTCCTCAACTCACTTCCCAAAACACTGCGGCTCACAAACATCCAGCCTGACAGCACCGGGGAGGGGGCAGCTCGGCCCATCGACCTGCTGCTGGCCCTCTGAAAGAGCTACCAACGCACCCGGACCATTCCCCACGGCTCTTTCCAAAGGAATTTTCTTTTCTCTGGAGGTGAAGTATTTTGCTGTTGTGACAACGCGACATCCAGAATTTTGGGTGGGGATTGATTTCTGTTTTCGATAAGAAGGCTATCGGTGGAAACCTGAAAGGCAAACAGAAAATGCAGGAACTGTGCCGAAAGTGAGTCAATAGACTCATTTCTGACGAAGAGCCACACCAAAATATAACCTTGACAATTGCCGAATACAATACTGGGTATTTATGATCATTCCCCCCAATTGGTGTGGCTCAAGTTGAGGTATACCTCCAGTGGCTATTGTACCAATAGCTCAAAGACACTGTCCTTCACATTGTTCATGTTGGTAGGTTGTGTGAGGATGCACCACACTGACATCCATTCATTCCTCAGCCAACCGTTTTATGCATAAGCACTGCCGGTAACAATTACTTGGGTGATACTTAGAGGCAAGAGATGGCACAGTGGTTAGCACTGCTACCTCACAGCGTCAGGCATGGGGGTTCAATTCTGGCCTCGGGTGACTGTGTGAAGCTTGCACTTTCTCCCCATGTCTGCATGGGTCTGGGTATCCTCTGGCTGCTGCGAGTTGCTCCCCCAGTCCAAAGATTTGCAGTTTAGGTGGATTGATCATGCTAAATTTACTGCGTACAGTTCTGGTCGCCACATTACCAAAAGGATGTGGATGCTTTGGAGAAGGTGCAGAGGAGGTTCACCAGGATGTTGCCTGGTATGGAGGGCGTTAGCTATGAAGAGAGGTTCAGTAAATTAGGATTATTTTCATTGGAAAGACAGAGGTTGAGGAGGGAACCTCATTGAGGTCTACAAAATCATGAGGTATAGACAGGGTGGAGAGCAAGAGGCTTTTTCCCAGAGTGGGGGACTCAATTACTAGGGGTCAGGAGTTCAAGGTGAGAGGGGAAAGGTTTAAGGGAGATATGCGTGGAAAGATCTTTACGCAGAGGGTCGTGGGTGCCTGGAACGCATTGCCGGCGGAGGTGGTAGAGGTGGGCACAACAGCGTAATTTAAGATGTATCTGGATAGATACATGAATGGGCAGGGAGCAGAGGGATATAGATCATTATAAAATAGGCGACAGTTTTAGATAGAGGATCTGGATCGGCGCAGGGTTGGAGGGCCGAAGGGCCTGTTCTTGTGCTGTAATTTTTCTTTGTTCTTTGTTCTTCTTAAATTACCTCTTAGTGTCCAAGAATTAAATATATCAACCCTGAATGGGCAGCACTGTGGTTAGCAAAGTTGCTTCTCCGCGCCCGAGTCCCAGGTTTGATTCCGAGCTTGGGTCACTGTCTTTGTGGAGTCTGCACATTCTCGCCATGTCTGCGTGGGTTTCCTCCGGGTGCTCCGGTTTCCTCCCACAGTCCAAAGATGTGCATGTTAGGTGGATTGGCCATGTTAAATTGCCCTCAGTATCGAAAAATGTTCGGTGGGGTTACTGGGTTACAGGGATAGGGTGGAGGTGGGGGGGCTTAAGTGAGGTGCTCTTTCCAAGGGACAGTGCAGACTCGATGGGCCGAATCATAGAATTTACAGTGCAGAAGGAGGCCATTCGGCCCATCGAGTCTGCACCGGCTCTTGGAAAGAGCACCCTACCCAAGCCCACACCTCTACCCTATCCCCATAACCCAGTAACCCCACCCAACACTAAGGGCAGTTTTGGACACTAAGGGTAATTTGGCATGGCCAATCCACCTAACCTGCACATCTTTGGACTGTGGGCGGAAATCGGAGCACCCGGAGGAAACCCACGCTCACACGCGGAGAACATGCAGACACTGCACAGACAGTGACCCAAGCCAGGAATCGAACCTGGGACCCTGGAGCTGTGAAGCACAGTTAGTTATTGTGCACTGAACCATGAATGTTGCAATTTGCAAGTGGCCCCAATAAAGATGCAAGCTGTCCCCCTAGCTACTGATGATCTATTTGTAAACCTTGTGTTTCTGTTAACATGTATTTCCAAGGGAGCGCGGTGGCACAGTGGTTAGCACTGCTGCTGCTGCCTCACAGTGCCGAGGTCCCAGTATTGATCCCGGCTCTGGGTCACTGTGGAGTTTGTACATTCCCCCAGTGTTTGCGTGGGTTTCGCCCCCACAACCCAAAGATGTGCAGGGTAGGTGGATTGGCCACGCTAAATTGCCCCAAATTGGAAAAAATGATTTGCGTACTCTAAATTTATATAAAAAAAGAAATAAACAAAAAACATATATTTCCATAAGAAATGTCTCGTTGTCACAGTTGCTTCCAGCTATACTGTTAGGTAATCTAATAAATCAAATGTTAGTATGTCTCTGTTCTATTAAGTCAGAAGATTCCTGGTTCAAAACCTGCTCCAGAATTTAAACTAAATCTTCAAAGCTCTGCACTGTTGGAGGTGTCGGCGCTTCGATCAGATGTTGAACTGCCAGTTGCCGTCCTAGTGTCCGAACTAATATTTATCCGTCAACATCACTGAAACAGAAACAGAGAGGGGGGGAAATATTCCGGGCCCGTTCACTGTGGGTGTGAATCCCGATATAGCCGCTCTCTCTCGTGAGAGAGCCGTCAGGAGATTTGCGCCAGGGAGATCTCAATTATATCTTTCCCACTGGCGATATAACCAGGTTCACACCCAGCATGCACGTGAACAAGTCCCGTGCTGTTAGGTGAACTGGACATTCTGAATTCTCCCTCGGTGTACCCGAGCAGGCGCCAGAATGTGTCAACTCGGGGATTTTCACAGTAACTTCATTGCAGTGTTAATGTATGCCTACTTGCGGTTATTGGATAGGCACATGGAGCACACCAGAATGACAGGGAGTGGGATAGCTTGATCTTGGTTTCGGACAATGCTCGGCACAACATCGAGGACCGAAGGGCCTGTTCTGTGCTGTACTGTTCTATGTTCTATGCAACTGTGCTGTCCACAGAGGCGAATGGCCTCCTTCTGCATTGTAAATTCTATGAATGAATGGCAGAACAATCTTGATGGGCCGAATGGCCTAAATCTGCTCCTTATGGTCTTATGATATGTACAATAGCTGGGGTTATCGGGTGTGGGAGTGGACCGAAGTAGGGTGCTCTTACAAAGGGTCGATGGAAAGGGTCGCTACTGAATGCCCTCTTTCTGCATTGTATGAATTCTATGGTAAGCCTGGCTCATTTTTCACACCTTCAAACTGGGGTTGGAACCTAACTACTGACCAAGTTAGATCGGCCAATGTGGATCAGAGTTGAATTCATGCAGTGCTAATGGAAGCCTACTTGTGATACTAATAAGATTATTATTATTTGTCATCCTCTTTCTGTGGTTCAATGCCACTTAAGGCAGTGTATTTATTCCGTGGGGAAACCTAAGATGGACTGAGCAGTTAAACATATGTAAAACCTCATTCACGATGCATAAAGATGCCTGAAAAGGCATTAAAAAAAATATTGATTATCACCTTCAGGTAGCATTCAGCCTTTGGCCTGTTAATAGGGAACTATGTGCACAGGAACCTCCTGCTGGCTTGTGGCAGATAGATATATATATATATATATATAGGCGCTGTATCAGGCGGCGTGTAACGAGACTGAGACCGACGCTTCCGTGATGAACGGTGTAACGGTTGTACATCCACGGCCCATGGGCCCGAGGATTCCCCCTCTGAGGCGTCCTGTGTCTCCATCTCGGAGTCAGAGTCTGCTGCCTCTGTCATCTCAGCGTCTCTATCTCCATGGGGTTCTGTAACGACCTGCGCAGGCTTTGAGTGAGGCACCAGAGGAAGCTTGTGAGGACTACTTTCCATTGTCTCTGGTCTCTGTGGCTTTAGAAATGATCTCCAGGGGCGGGGAATCTTTGGAAGGGATAGTCTTCTGGACCGAATGTGGTCTACATGTTTGCACTGGAGACGACCCTGGGCTTGCACCTAGTAAGATATAGGGTCCGTTTGGTGAAAGATTACGCCAGGGACCCACTGGGCACCAACAGCAAAATTGCGAACGAACACTAGGTCACCGGGCGCAAACTGCCGAATCGGCCAATGCCGAGAAAAACCCTGTCCCTGCCGTTCTTGTGTGCGACGTACTTTTGCGCCAATGTCCAGGAAAACCATACTAAGGCGGGTGCGAAGTCTCCGGCCCATTAGGGGTTCTGCGGGAGCTACACCAGTCACCGCATGGGGGGGGGGGGGGGGGGGGGGGGGGGGGTGGTCCTATACGAAAACAAAAAGCGAGCCAGTCTCATGTCCATTGACCCGGAAGACTGCTTTTTTAGGCCTCGTTTGAATGTCCGCCAACCCATTTGAAGCCGGGTGGTAAGGAGCAGTGCGGATATGGCGAATGCCGTTCATCTTCATGAACCTCGCAAACTTCTCACTGGTGAATGGAGTGCCGTTATCCGTGACCAGCACCTCGGGGAGGCCATGCGTACTAAAAGACAAACGCATCGTCTCAATTGTTGCGCAGGACGTTGTGCCTAGCATCTTATGCACCTCTAGCCATTTAGACTGGGCGTCGATTAATAAAAGGAACATGGATCCTTGAAAACGGCTGGCAAAATCCACATGCAAGCGTGCCCAAGGCCGCCCTGGCCATTCCCAGTGATGTAGGGGCGCGGCCGGCGGAAGCTTTTGATGCTTCTGGCAAATGGAGCAGTTTTGGGCCACCTTCTCAATGTCGGCGTCGAGGCCTGGCCACCAAACAGAACTCCGGGCCAACATTTTCATTTTGGTCACACCTGGGGTGAAATTCTCCGGAAACGGCGCGGTGTCCACCGACTGGCGCCCAAAATGGCGCAAATCAGACGGGCATCGCGCCGCCCCAAAGGTGCGGAATGCTCCGCACCTTTGGGGGCCGAGCCCCAACCTTGAGGGGCTAGGTCGGCGCCGGATGAATTTCCGCCCCGCCAGCTGGCGGAAAAGGCCTTTGGTGCCCCGCCAGCTGGCGCAGAAATGACATCTCCGGGCGGCGCATGTGCGGGAGCGTCCGGTGCCGGAGACTTCGGTAACCCTCGGGGGCGGGATTCACGCCAGCCCCCGGCGATTCTCCGACCCGGCGGGGGTTCGGAGAATCTTGCCCCTGGCTGCCCATTGTGCAAGTCTCTTAGTATCAGCTCCTGTCCTTTTTCCGGGACAATCTCACACGTCCCCCACAAGAGGATGCCGTCTTCCACGCTGAATTCTGACAGCTTGGAGGAAAATGCCCGCAACTCGCCTGGGAGCTGTCTATGCTGCCCACCATACAGGACTATGTGTCGAACCTTTGACAGGACCGGCTCCGTCTGGGTCCACTCACTGATCTGTGATGCTGTGACAGACAAGGTGTCCATAAAATTTAGGGTTGCAACCACCTCACCGGTCGTGGGGGTCGACATGGGGCCGGTCGATAAAGGCAATCGGCTCAGTGCGTCGGCATTCGCTATCTGCGTTCCTGGTTTGTGCTCCAGAGAATACTCGTATGCAGCGAGCAACAAAGCCCAGCGCTGGATCCGTGCAGAAGCAATGGGCGGTATTGGCTTATCCTCTCTGAAAAGTCCCAGCAGAGGCTTATGATCAGTCACGATAGTGAAGTGGCGGCCATACACATACTGGTGGAAACATATCACTGCAAAGACCACTGCCAGGCCCTCCTTCTCAATCTGCACATACTTTTTTTCCGCTGCAGTCAATGTGCGGGAGGCGAAAGCTATCGGCCGCTTGGCCCCGTTCTCCATCTTGTGGGACAGGACCATAATAATACCATACGGGGATGCATCACATGTGACAAGCAAAGGCTTTCCGGGATCATAGTTGGTTAGTAATCCAGACGACGACAATTGTTGTTCTACCCGCCGGAAAGCGGTTTCTTGCGGCTGACCCCAAACACAGGTGTGATTTTTCTTAAGCAGAAGGTGCAACGGGGCCAGCATGGTTGCCAGATTGGGGAGGAACTTCCCGTAATAGTTTACGAGGCCGAGAAAAGAACAAAGATGTGAAGTGTCAGTCGGGGCGGGGGCCTGTTGAATCACATGCACCTTCTCTGCGACGGGGTGCAAACCTTCGCGGTCCACCCGATAACCCAGGTAGACTACTTCCTTCGCCTACAAGTCTGACACGGATATGGCTCCTCATCCATTGGTTCTGAAGAAGGCTCCCTTCGGGGAGAAATGTCCGACGGCCACTGGCGTTGATCCGGACGTCGCCTAGCACAAGGTACCGCAGGAGAGCAGGGGGACGTTTTCGGACGGAAGGGGTTGCACCCCAAGGCATGCACCTCCATTCCCTGTAGCTCCTGAACTCCTCGTTCTGCGCTCTCTCGGGACAATACTATTTGAATGGCCTGTTGAAAAGTCAATGTTGGCTCAGCTAACAACTTTCTCTGGGCGGCCACATTATTAATACCGCAAACCAAACGGTCGCGTAACATTTCTGACAAGGTCTCACCATAGTCACAGTACTTCGCAATCCTGCGTAGCCTGGATAGAAAGTCGGCAAGGGATTCTCCTGGGGTCCTCTCAGCGGTATTAAACCGGTAACGTTGGACTATAGTGGATGGGGTTGGGTTCAAATGTTGCCCCACTAAATTCACAAGTTCATCAAAGAGGAGCTGGAGATTTTGTGTCCAGCACAGCTGGGTACGTAAGGCTCCTAATCACCCCAAACGTGTGCAGGCCGGAGGAAGTGAGCAATATGACCACCTGGCGCTCATTTTCGGTGATATTGTTTGCCCGGAAATAGTAACACATCTGTTGTGCGTACTGGTTCCAGCTTTCCAGCGCAGCATCAAAAACATCCAAACATCCATACATGGTGCATGGTGTAATAGAAAACAATTTCCAACCTGTATCCAACAAAAATCCTGGGAGGTGGCTTCAGCAATGTAGACAGCTATTCACTTTAACCCTCGTCACCAGTTTTGTGAGGGCCACGAAGACTCCAGCACGAGTTTCAAGAATACAAAGAAATAACATTTATTTACAATAACATATATATATATACAACAGCAGCAGCAACTTCGCTTGCTGCTTACTTCTTTCTGCTGGTTTCAAACTGGCCAGCTTTATTTATACAGGGAGTCTGCTAATGATTTCTCCGCCTCCCTCATTGGGGAAGCTCATACTCCCACAGGATTGTGGGATTGTCATTAGTCCCCAGCCAATGGTAAGCAGGCAGGTTATAACAGACGTGAATGCTCTGAATTAAATTTCTGTTTCATATAAACTGAGAGGACAATGTAGAAAACAATTTGCACAATTTTTCACTAATAATTTTTTTTTTTAAATTTAAGAGTACCCACTAATTTTTTTTTCCCAATTAAGGGGCAATTCAGCATAGGAAATCCACCTACCCTGGGTTGTGGGGGTGAAACCCAAGCAGACACAGGGAGAATGTGCAAACTCCACACGGACAGTGACCCAGGGCCGGGATTCGAACCCGGGTCCTCAGCGCCATAGGCAGCAATGCTAACCACTGTGCCACATGCTGCCCCTTTTTCACTCATAAATTGCTGTTGAAAGCACATTTGTACCCTTAGAGTTCTGATCTTTCCAGGGAGGGTAAGTGTTTTGCCTGGGTTAGTACTGAAAGACATTACCTGAGAGAAGAGGTTGACTGATGTCTACAATACCAATAGGACCTGGCCACAAATGTGGAAGACTATGAGCCGGAGATTTAAAAGCGGGAGAGGAGCCGGTGATTTAAAAACGGGAGAGGATCCGGAAATTTAAAAGCGAGAGAGGAGCCGGAGATTTAAAAGCGGGATAGGAGCGCGAGATTTAAAAGCGAGAGAGAGCCAGTGATTTAAAAGCGGGAGAGGAGCCAGTGATTTAAAAGCGGGAGAGGAGCCAATGATTTAAAAGCGGGAGAGGAGCCAGAGAGTTAAAAGCGGGCGAGGAGCCGGAGATTTGAAAGCGGGAGAGGAGCCAGTGATTTAAAAGCGGGAGAGGAGCCAGAGAGTTAAACGCGCGGGAGAGGAGCCGGAGATTTAAAAGCGCAGGAGGGGAGACGGAGATTTAAAAGCGGGAGAGGAGGTGGAGATTTAAAAGCGGGAGAGGAGCCAGAGATTTAAAAGTGGTAGAGGAGTCGGAGATTTAAAAGGGCGGGAGAGGAGCCGGAGATTTTAAAGTGTGGGAGAGGAGCCGGAGACTTAAAAGCGGGAGAGGAGCCGGAGATTTGAAAGCGGGAAAGGAGCCGGAGATTTAAAAGCGCGGGCGAGGAGCCGGAGATTTAAAAGCGTGGGGGAGGAACCGGAGATTTAAAAGCGGGAGAGGAGCCGAAGATTTAAAAGCACGGGAGAGGAACCGGAGATTTAACAGCGGGAGAGGAGCCGGAGAATTAAAAGCGGGAAAGGAGCAGGAAATTTAAAAGCGCGGGAGAAGAGCCACCTTCTCTAACCTAAGGGGTTGAGTGAATATCAGGTAAGCTCTTTCTTTCTTTCTTTTTCTTGTTCTATCCGCAAGTTATCTAGAGGGGATGGCAGGGAAGGCAGTGCAATAGTGCAATGTTCCTGCTGCAGAATGTTTGAGGTGAGGGAAATGCCTGCTGATTTCACTTGTGGGAAGTGCACCCATCTCCAGCTCCTCAAAAACCATGTTAGGGACATGGAGCTGGAGCTGGATGAACTTCGAATCATTCGGAAGGCAGAGGTGAAATGAAATGAAATGATAATGAAAATCGCTTATTGTCACAAATAGGCTTCAAACGAAGTTACTGTGAAAAGCCCTTAGTCGTCACATTCCGGCACCTGTTCGGGGAGGTTGGTACGGGAATTGAACTGTGCTGCTGGCCTGCCTTGGTCTGCTTTCAAAGCCAGCGATCTAGCCCAGTGTGCTAAACCAGCCCCTACTGGTCATAGATAGAAGCTTCAGGGATGTAGTTACTCCGAAGAATGAAGATAGATGGGTGACAGTGAGAGGGGCTGGGAGGAAGCAGCCAGTACAGGGATCCCCTGTGGTCGTTCCCCTTAGTAACAAGTATACCGCTTTGGATACTGGTGGGGGCGGGGGGGGGGGGGACAACTTACCAGGGGTAAGCCATGGAGTACAGGTCTCTGGCACAGAGTCTGTCCCTTTGCTCAGAAGGGAAGAGGGGAGAGGAGTAGAGCATTAGTCATTGGGGACTCCATAGTTAGGGGGACAGATAGGAGATTCTGTGGGAACGAGAGTTGGTGTGTTGCCTCCCAGGTGCCAGGGTCCATGATGTCTCAGATCGTGTTTTCGGGATCCTTAAGGGGGCGAGGGAGCAGCCCCAAGTTGTGGTCCACATAGGCACCAACGACACAGGTAGGAAAAGGGATGGGATGTAAGGCAGGTATTCAGGGAGCTAGGATGGAATCTTAGAGCTAGAACAAACAGAGTTATTATCTCTGGGTTGTGACCGGTGTCACGTGCTAGAGAGACGAGGAATCGGGAGAGAGAACAGTTAAGCATGTGGCTACAAGGATGGTGCAGGAGGGAGGGATTCAGATACCTGGATAATTGGGGCTCATTCTGGGGTAGGTGGGACCTCTACAAATGGGATGGTCTACACCTGAACCAGAGGGGTACCAATATCCTGGGGGGAAAATTTGCTAATGCTCTTCACGAGGGTTTAAACTAATTCAGCAGGGGGTTGGGAACCTGAATTGTAGGTCCAGTGTACAGGAGGCTGAGAGTAGTGAAGTCATGAGTAAGGCTTCAAGGTCGCAGGAGTGTATCGCCAGGCAGGAAGGTGGTTTGAAGTGTGCCTACTTCAACGGCAGGAGCATCCGGAATAAGGTGGGTGAACTTGCAGCATGGGTTGGTACCTGGGACTTCGATGTTGTGGCCATTTCGGAGACATGGATAGAGCAGGGACAGCAATGGTTGTTGCAGGTTCCGGGGTTTAGATGTTTTAGTAAGCTCAGGGAAGGTGGTAAAAGAGGGGGAGGTGTGGCATTGTTAGTCAAGGACATTTACGGTGGCAGAAAGGACATTTGATGAGGACTAGTCTACTGAGGTAGTATGGGCTGAGGTTAAAAAAAGGAAAGAAGAGGTCATCCTGTTGGGAGATTTCTATAAGCCTCCGAAAAGTTCCAGAGATGTAGAGGAAAGGATTGCAAAGATGATTCTGGGTAGGAGCGAAAGTAACAGGGTAGTTGCTCTGGGGGACTTTAACTTTCCAAATATTGATTGGAAACGCTATAGTTCGAGTACTTTAAATGGGTCAGTTTTTGTTCAATGTGTGCAGGAGGGTTTCCTGACACAGTATGTAGATAGGCCAACAAGAGACAAGGCCACATTGGATTTGGTACTGGGTAATGAACCAGGCCAGGTGTTGGATTTGGAGGTAGGTGAGCACTTTGGTGATAGTGACCACAATTTGGTTACGTTTACTTTAGCGATGGAAAGGGGTAGGTATATACCGCAGGGCAAGAGTTATAGCTGGGGGAAAGGCAATTATGATGCGATTAGGCAAGAATTAGGATGCATAGGATGGGGAAGGAGTCTGCAGGGGATGGGCACAATTGAAATGTGGAGCTTGTTCAAGGAACAGCTATTCCGTGTCCTTGATAAGTAGTTGCCTGTCAGGTAGGGAGGAAGTAGTCGAGCAAGAGAACCGTGGTTTACTAAAGTTGTTCAATCACTTGCCAAGAGGAAGAAGGAGGCTTATGTAAAGGTGAGATGTGAATTCGGGGCGTTTGATTATCATAGAATTTACAGTGCAGAAGGAGGCCATTCGGCCCATCGAGTCTGCATCGGCTCTTGGAAAGAGCACCCTACCCAAGGTCCATACCTCCACCCTATCCCCATAGCCCAGTAACCTCACCCAACACTAAGGGCAATTTTGGACACTAAGGGCAATTTAGCATGGCCAATCCACCTTACCTGCACATCTTTGGACTGTGGGAGGAAACCGGAGCACCCGGAGGAAACCCACGCACACACTGGGAGGATGTGCAGACTCCGCACAGACAGTGACCCAAGACTGAATCAAACCTGGAACCCTGGAGCGGTGAAGCAATTGTGCTATCCACAATGCTACCGTGCTGCCCAAAGAGAGTTACAAGTTAGCCAGGAAGGATCTAAAGAGAGAGCTAAGAAGAGCCAGGAGGGGACATGAGAAGTCCTTGGCAGGTAGGATCAAGGAAAACCCTAAAGCTTTCTATAGGTATGTCAGGAATAAAAGAATGACTAGGGTAAGAGTAGGGCCAGTCAAGGACGGTAGTGTGAAGCTGTGTGTGGAGTCCAACGAGATAGGAGAGGCACTAAATGAATATTTTCCATCAGTATTCAAACAGGAAAAAGACAATGTTCTCGAGGAGAATACTGAGATACAGGCTACTAGACTAGACGGGATTGAGGTTCATAAGGAAGAGGTGTTAGCAATTCTGGAAAGTGTGAAAATAGATAAGTCTCCTAGGCCGGATGGGATTTATCCTAGAATTCATTGGGAAGCTGGGGAGGAGATTGCAGAGCCATTGGCTTTGATCATTATGTCGTCATTGTCTACAGGAATAGTGCCAGAAGACTGGAGGATAGCAAATGTTGTCCCCTTGTTCAAGAAGGGGAGTAGAGACAACCCCGGTAACTATAGACCAGTGAGCCATACTTCTGTTGTGGGCAGAGTCTTGGAAAGGATTATAAGAGATAGGATTTATAATCATCTAGAAAGGAATAATTTGATTAGAGATAGTCAACACAGTTTTGTGAAGGGTAGGTCGTGCCTCACAAACCTTATGGACTTCTTCGAGAAGGTGACCAAACAGGTGGACGAAGGTAAAGCAGTTGATGTGGTGTATATGGATTTCAGTAAAGCGTTTGATAAGGTTCCCCATGGTAGGGTATTGCAGAAAATTGGATTGACGTGATTTAGCGGTTTGGATCAGAAATTGGCTAGCTGTAAGAAGAAAGAAGGTGGTGGTTGATGGGAAATGTTCAGCCTGGAGTTCAATTACTAGTGGTGCACCACAAGGATCTGTTTTGGGGCCACTGCTTTTTGTCTTTTTAAAAAATGACCTGGAGGCGGGTGTAGAAGGATGGGTGCGTAAATTTGTGGATGACACTAAAGTTGGTGGAGCTGTGGACAGTGCGGAATGATGTTGCAGGTTACAGACGGACATAGATAAGCTGCAGAGTTGGGCTGAGAAGGGGCAAATGGAGTTTAATGCAGAAAAGTGCGAGGTAATTCATTTTGGAAGGAGTAACAGGAATACAGAGTACTGGGCTAATGGTAAGATTCTTGGTAGTGTGGATGAGCAGAGAGATCTCGGTGTCCATGTACATAGATCCCTGAAAGCTGCTACCCAGGTTGATAGGGTTGTCAAGAAGGCGTATAGTGTGTTAGCTTTTACTAGTAGAGGGATTGAGTTTCGGAGCCATGAGGTCATGTTGCAGCTGTACAAAATTCTAGTGCGGCCGCATTTGGAGTATTGCAGTTCTGGTCGCCACATTATAGGAAGGATGTGAAAGCATTGGAAAGGGTGCAGAAGAGATTTACCAGGATGTTGCCTGGTATGGAGGGAAGATCTTATGAGGAAAGGCTGAGGGATTTGAGACTGTTTTCGTTAGAGAGAAGGAAGTTAAGAGGTGACTTAATTGAGGCATACAAGATGATCAGAGGATTGGACAGGGTGGACACTGAGAGCCTTTTTCCTCGGATGGTGATGGCTAGCACGAGGGGACATAGCTTTAAATTGAGGGGAGATAGATAGAGGACAGATGTCAGAGGTAGGTTCTTTACTCAGAGAGTAGTAGGGGCGTGGAATGCCCTGCCTGCAACAGTAATGGACTCGCCAACATTAAGGGCATTTAAATGGTCATTGGATTAACATATGGATGATAATGGAATTGTGTAGATGGGCTTTAGATTGGTTTCACAGGTCGGCGCAACATCGAGGGCCGAAGGGCCTGTACTGCGCTGTAATGTTCTATTGTTCTCATTCATCTTTTAAAAAGTGCCA
Source organism: Scyliorhinus torazame (assembly GCF_047496885.1). Taxonomy (NCBI): domain Eukaryota; kingdom Metazoa; phylum Chordata; class Chondrichthyes; order Carcharhiniformes; family Scyliorhinidae; genus Scyliorhinus; species Scyliorhinus torazame. The sequence continues at coordinate 98,033,816 of NC_092723.1, read as the reverse complement.
AGATAATGCTCGTCAGCAGTTTCCAAATCAAATATCGTATCAAAATAAAAACAGAAAATGCAGGATAATCTCAGCAAGTCGGCAGCATCTGTGGAGAGAAAAGGTGCAATTTAATCATAGATTCTTTTTTTTTAAATTTAGAATACCCAATTATTGTTATTATTTTTTCCAATTAAGGGGCACTTTAGTGTGGCCAGTCCACCTAACCTGCACATCTTTGGGTTGTGGGGTGAAACCCACGCAGACACGAAGAGAATGTGCAATCTCCACACGGACAGTGACCCAGGGCCGGGATTCGAACCCGGGGCCTCAGCATCGTAGTCTCAGTGCTATCCACTGCGCCACCATGCTGCCCCTTTAATCATAAATTCAAAGGAGCAGAATTAAGCCATTTGGCCCATCGAGTCTGCTCCGCCATTCGATCATGGTTGATCTCATCGTGGCCTTAGCTCCACCATCCTGCCATTCTCCATAACCCTTCAACCGATTACCAATTAAAAATCTGTCCTACTCCTCCTTAAATTTACTCACTGTCCCTGCATCCACCACACTCTGGGGTAGCAAATTCCACAGATTCACAACCTTTTGGAAAAATTAGTTTCTCCTCAAATCTGTTTTAAATTTGGTACCTCTAATCCTAAGGCGATGACCTCTCGTTCTAGATGCCCCACAAGAGGAAGCATCCGTTCATGTCTACTTAGTCCATGTGCTGGATTCTCCGCCAGCCGGATGCTCCATTTTGCCAGCAGCCCAGGGGTTTCCCAATGGCGTGGGGCTGCTCCACAATGGGAAACCCTATTGACCAGCCAGCGTAACGGAGCATCTCGCCGGCGGAGTGAAATAGAAATGTGGCGTGGCGGGGCGGAGAATCCAGACCCATATGTTTTGTCATCTTGTATACCACTATTTGACCTCCCCTCATTCTTCTAAACTCTAGAGAGTATAGACCTAAACTGTTCAATCTCTCTTCATACATCTCTGAAATCAACCTAGTGAACGTCCTCTGGACTGCCTCCAATGCCACTACATTTTTCCTCTAATAAGGAGACCAAAACTGTGCACAAAACTGTACTCCAGGTGTGGTCTCACCAATGCCTTGTGTAGTTGCAACAGCACTTACTGACCTTTATACTCTATTCTTTTAGCTACAAATGCCAACATTCCATTAATTTTCTTTATTATCTGCTGCACCTGCATGCTTGTTTTCTGTGACTCATGTGTTGCTCTTTTAACCTTCGTCTATTTGCTCTGTTTAGGTCACCTTTGCTCATGAGTCGCCAGGTATCTTTATGATACCGCCACGTGGTTCAAGTTCAGGTTATGATTAATAATACAGCACACCGCTTAGTAAGGATTAAAACAACGGTCATTTATTATATACAACAAGCAATATTAATACCCTAATACTACTTTCTATATAATAAACCTATCACTACTGGCCAATACTTAACTTAGGAAGAGCCCACCAGGTCAGGGAAACGAATGGCTTGTCCAATCAAATCTGGCCCGCGGGATTCAAAAGGCTGCTACAGGTCGGTGGCTAGGTGTCTCTACCGGATAGCGATCGTTGGATTCAAACTTACACTTGCCGGTGGCTGGTCTTGCGAAGGTCTCGAGCAGGCGAAGATGAGAGAGAGAGAGAGATCTGAACTTGAACCTTCACTTTTATAGGGCCCAGGGGCTTCCCGCATCCCGGGGCGGCCCTTGACCCTGAGTCCCATGTGATTGGATTCTGTCCCCAATCTCTGGGGTCGATGTGTCCAATGGTGAGGCGATTCCTCGATCGGGGGGGGTGGTCGCTCACCTGTCTTTGTTTCGGCCACTGCAGGTGCCGACAGGTCTGGCCCAGTGTTCAATTGCTAATATGTTGCAATTGTCCCCGGGGATAGCCGATTTAACTGTGGATGTCTGAATAGATTGGCTGCAAACAGTCCTGAATGCAACTGTGAATACCTGGGTTGATGGGCTGTTGATAGCCCTGTGTATCGATCTGGGCTACCTTCCCAGAGCCGAATATGCAAAATTGACTGCAGCTGCCTGCTTGTGTCTTCTTGGCTGCTTTTCCCAGCAGTCTTTCGGGTTAGCCGTTTTAAACTGGGTTTTGGCCAGATTAATCAGAACGCAGCCATTTTACATGGCTACACATGAATGAGGGCCGCCAGATCCCTCTGCATCGGAGCATCCCAAAGTCACTCAGGGGCAGCACGGTAGCATTGTGGATAGCACAATTGCTTCACAGCTCCAGGGTCCCAGGTTCGATTCCGGCTTGGGTCACTGTCTGTGCGGAGTCTGCACATCGTCCCCGTGTGAGCGTGGGTTTCCTCCGGGTGCTCCGGTTTCCTCCCACAGTCCAAAGATGTGCATGTTAGGTGGATTGGCCATGATAAATTGTCCTTAGTGTGCAAAATTGCCCTTTGTGTTGGGTGGGGTTACTGGGTTGTGGGGATAGGGTGGAGGTGTTGACCATGGGTAGGGTGCTCTTTCCAAGAGCCGGTGCAGACTTGATGGGCCGAATGGCCTCCTTCTGCACTGTAAATTCTATGATAATCTATGATAATTTAGATAATAAGTTTCCTTCTCATTTGTCCAAACAAAATGCATGACCTCACACTTATCCACCTTAAACTTCCATCTGCCACATTTTGGCCCATTCTCTTAACCTATCCATATATATTTGTGAGCTCCTTATTTCCTCATTGCAACTTACCGTCCCACCTATTTTTGTGTTAGAACAAACGAACAAAGAAAATTACAGCACAGGAACAGGCCCTTCGGCCCTCCCAGCCTACGCAGATCCAGATCCTTTATCTAAACCTGTCTTCTATTTTCCAAGGATCTACTTCCCTCTGTTCCCCGCCCGTTCATATATCTGTCGAGATGCATCTTAAATGATGTTATCGTGCCCGCCTCTACCACCTCCGCTGGCAAAGCATTCCAGGCACCCACCACCCTCTGCGTAAAAAACTGTCCACGCACATCTCCCTTAAACTTTCCCCCTCTCACCGTGAAATCGTGACCCCCTTGTAATTGACACCCCGACTCTTGGAAAAAGCTTGTTGCTATCCACCCGGCCCATACCTCTCATAATTTTGTAGACCTCAATCAGACCCCCCTCAACCTCCGTCTTTCCAACAAAAACAATCCTAATCTACCCAACCTTTCTTCATAGCTAGCACCCTCCATACCAGACAACATCCTGGTGAACCTCCTCTGCACCCTCTCTAAAGCATCCACATCCTTCTGGTAATGTGGCGACCAGAACTGCACGCAGTATTCCAAATGTGGCCTAACCAAAGTCCTATACAACTGTTACATGACCTGCCGACTCTTGTACTCAATACCCCGTCCGATGAAGGCAAGCATGCTGTATACCTTCTTGACCACTCTATCGACCTGCGTTGCCACCTTCAGGGTACAATGGACCTGAACTCCCAGATTTCTCTATACATCAATTTTCCCCAGGACTCTTCCATTGACCGGATAGTCCTCTCTTGAATTAGATCTTCCAAAATACATCACCTCGCATTTGCCTGGATTGAACTCCATCTGCCATTTCTCTGCCCAACTCTCCAACCTATCTATATTTTGCTGTATTCTCTGACAGTCCTCCTCGCTATCTGCAACTCCACCAATCTTATTATCATCTGCAAACTTGCTAATCAGACCACCTATACCTTCGTCCAGATCATTTATGTATATCACAAACAACAGTGGTCCGAGCACGGATCCCTGTGGAACACCACTAGTCACCTTTCTCCATTTTGAGACACTCCCTTCCACCACTACTCTCTGTCTCCTGTTGCCCAGCCAGTTCTTTATCCATCTAGCTAGTACACCCTGAACCCCATACGACTTCACTTTTTCAAGGATGCTGCAAAGATATCTGTTAAGGCCCCAGCTATTTTGTCCCTCGTTTCCCTCAGTAACCTGGGATAGATCCCATCCGGACCTGGGGACTTGTCTACCTTAATGCTTTTAGAATACCCAAAACTTCCCCCTTCCTTATGCCGACTTGGCCTAGAGTATTTAAACATCCAACTCTAGCCTCAACATCCGTTATGTCCCTCTCCTTGGTGAATACCGATGCAAAGTACTCCTTAAGAATCTCACCCATTTCCTCTGACTCCACGCATGAATTCCCTCTTTTGTCTTTGAGTGTGCCAATCCTTTCTCTAGTTATCCTCTTGCTCCTTTAATACGAATAAAAGGCTTTGAGATTTTCCTTAACCCTGTTAGCCAAAGATATTTCATGACCCCTTTTAGCCCTCTTTATTGCACGTTTGAGAATTGTCCTACTTTCCCGATATTCCTCCAAAGATTCATCAGTTTTAAGTCGCCTAGACCTTATGTATGCTTCCTTTTTCATCTTAGCTAGTCTCACAATACCACCTGTCATCCATGGTTCCCTAATCTTGCCATTTCTATCCCACATTTTCATAGGGACATGTCTGTCCTGCACTCTAATCAACCTTTCCTTAAAAGACTCCCACATTTCAAATGTGGATTTACCCTTCAACAGCTGCTCCCAATCCACATTCCCTAGCTCCTGACGAATTTTGTTATACTTGGCCTTTCCCCAATTTAGCACTCTTCCTTTAGGACCACTCTCGTCTTTGTCCATGAGTATTCTAAAACTTACGAACCTGTGATCGCTATTCCCAAAGTAATCACCGACTGAAACTTCAACCACCTGGCCTGGATCATTCCCTAATACCAGGTCCAGTATGGCCCCTTCCTGAGGTGGACTCTTTACATACTGTTATAAAAAACTCTCCAGGATGCTCCTTTCAAACCCTGCTCCATCTACGCCTCCAACACTACATGAGCCCCATTCAATGTTGGGGAAGTTAAAATCTCCCATCACGACCACCCTATTGCTTCTACATTTTTCTATAATCTGTCTACATATTTGTACCTCTACTTCACGCTCGCTTTTGGGAGGCCTGTAGTAAAGTCCCAACAATGTTACTGCACCCTTCCTATTTCTTAGCTCTACCCATATTGCCTCAGTGCTCGAATCCTCCATCGTGCTCTCCTTAATCACAGCTATGATATCATCTCTGACCAGTAATCCAACTCCTCCACCCCCTCTCTATCCCTCCTGACGCATCTATTCCCTTGGATATGTAATTGCCAATCTTGTCCTTCCCTCAACCAAGTCTCAGTCATACCAATAACATCATATTCCCAGGTACTAATCCAAGCCCTAGGTTCATCTGCCTTACCTGCTACACTTCTCGCATTGAAACAAATGCACCTCAGACCACCTGTCCCTTTGCGTTCATCATCTCTTCCCTGTCTACTCTTTTTCTTAGTCACATTGAGTTTATTATCTAGTACCTTACTGGCTTTAGTTGCTGCCTCTTTACTGACCTCTAACATCCTAATCTGGTTCTCATCCCCCTGCCATATTAGTTTAAAACCTCCCCAACAGTGTTAGCAAAAGCACCCCTAGGACATTGGTTCCAGTCCTGCCCAGGTGTAGACCATCCGATTTGTAATTGTCCCACCGCCCCCAGAACCGGTTCCAATGTCCCAAACATCTGAACCCCTCCCTCCTACACCATCTCTCAAGCCACGTATTCATTCTGACTATTCTTGAATTTCTACTCTGACTGTCTCGTGGCACTGGTAGCAATCCTGAGATTGCTACCTTTGAAGTCCTACTTTTTAGCTTATCTCCTAACTCCCTAAATTCTGATTGTTGCACCTCATCCCGTTTTTTTACCTATATCGTTGGTGCCTATATGCACCACGACAACTGGCTGTTCACCCTCCCCCTTCAGTATGTCCTGCAGCCGATCTGAGACATCCCTGACCCGTGCACCCGGGAGGCAACATACCATTCAGGAGTCTCGTTCTCGACCACAGAAACGCCTGTCTACTCCCCTTACGATTGAATCCCCTATGACTATAGACCTGCCAGTCTTTTTCCCACCTTTCTGTGCAGCAGAGTCAGCCACGGTGCCATGGGCCTGGCTACTACTGCCTTCCCCTGGTGAGTCATCTCCCCCAACAGTATCCAAAACGGTATACCTGTTTTGGAGGGAGATGACCACAGGGGACACCTGCACTGCCTTCCTGCTCTTTCTCTGCCTTTTGGTCACCCATTCCCTGTCTCCCTCACCAATCCTAATCTGCGGTGTGACCAACTCACGAACATGCTATCCACGACATCCTCAGCATCGCGGATGCTCCAAAGTGAGTCTATCCGCAGCTCCAGAGCCGTCATGCGGTCTAACAAGATCTGCAGCTGGACACACTTTCCGCACATGAAGGATTCAGGGGCATCGGCCACCTCCCTTTACTCCCATATTGAGCACGAGGAGCATAACTCGGGTGTTGTCTGCAAATTTGGCCTCTGGTCTTCTCTCCCTGTATCCAAGTCGTTAATATAGATTGAAAATAGCTGGGGCCAGAGGACTGAACCCTCTGGCACCCCATTAGTTACATCTTGCCATTCAGAAAAAGACCCATTTATCCCAACTCTCTATCTTCTGTTCGTCAGCCAGTCTTCTATCCAAGCTAATAATTTCCCTAATCCCATGTGATCTAACCTTGTAAATTAACCTCCTGTGTGGCACCTTTTCAATCGCCTTCCGGAAGTCCAGATTTACTACATCTGCAGGATTCCCATTGTCCACTTTGCTTGTTACATCTAACAAAAAACAATACAGCACAGGAACAGGCTCTTCGGCCTTCCAAGCCTGTACCAGTCATGATACCAACCTTTGCCAAAACCCTCAGCACTTCCTTGTGCCATATCTCTCTATACCCATCCCATCCATGTGTTTGTCAAGATGCCTTTTGAATGCCATTAATGTATCTGCTTCCCCATTCTCCCCTGGCAACACGTTCTAGGCACTCACCACCTTCTGCATAAAAAACCTGCCTCGCACATCTCCTCTATACTTTGCCCCACAACCTTAAACCTATGCCCCTTGTGACTGACCCCTCCACCCTGGGAAAGAGTGCCTGCCCATCCACTCTATCCGTACCCCTCATAATCTTGTAGACCTCTAATAGGTCACCTCTCAACCTCCGTCTTTCTACTGAAAACAGACCGAGTCTATTCAGCCTCTCCACATAGCTACCACCCTCCAGACCAGGCAACATCCTGGCAAACCTCCTCTGCACCCTTTCCAAATGCTCCAAATACTTCTGGTCGTGCGGCGACCAGAATTGTGCGCAATATTCCAAGTGTGGCCTTACCAAAGTTCTGTACAACTGTAGCATGACTTGCCAGTTTTTGTACTCGATGCCCCGTCCAATGAAGGCAAGCATTCCGTTTGCTTTCTTGACTACCTTGTCCACTTGTGTTGCCACCTTCAAAGATCTGTTGTCCTGCACGCCCAAATCTCTCTGACGTTCTATATTCCTAAGAGTTTTGCCATTTACGGTATATTGCATTTTTGGCATCCCTTTGTTTATGCTTGAAAGTTTCCCAATCTTCCAGCCTGCCTCTGGCCTTTGCAGTATGATATAACTTTGTTTTTGTCTTCATATTGTCCTTGACCTCCTTATTTAACCATGGATGATTTTTACTCCTCTTCCCATCTTTCTTACTCACTGGGATATATTTGAGTTGTGAAGAATTGAGTATCTCCTGAAACAACTGCCACTGCTTATCATTTGTCCTACCTTTTAGCCTTCCCGCCCTCTCTACTCAAGCCAAATCTGTCCTCAAGTCTATGTAATTTCCTTTGTTTAATTCCTGAACGCAAGAGAGAGAATCCACTTTCTCACCCCCAAACTGAATTTTGAATTCTACCATACTATAGTCACTACCCCCTCATGGATCCTTAACCATGAGGTCATTAATTAATCCCTCCTCATTACAAAATACCAAATCCAGAGTAGCCTCCTCCCTGGTCAGTTCTCCAACACACTGGTCCAGGAAACAATCTCTAATGCATTCAATAAACTCTCTCCAGGCCACCCTTTCCAATTTGATCCCTCCAGTCTATGTGCATCTTAAAATCACCCAGGATTACCTCCATACCTTTCTTACAAGAACGTGTTGTACCCAGTGCAGATCTGGGTGTACCAGTTAAATAGCGCAAAAGGCCAAAATGGAGATCTGCACCAGGTGCCAATCAGTTTGCCATCCAACCTGGGGGCCTGATATTCTGCATCCCAGAGTGCTTAAGGAGGTGGCTCTGGAAATAGTGGATGCATTGGTGGTCATCTTCTGGGATTCTTTCGACTCTGGAACACTCCCTGCAGATTGGAGGGTGGCTATTGTCACTTCAATATTCAAAAAGAGAGGTAGAGAGAAAACAGGGAATTATAGACCAGTAAGCCTAACATCAGTAGTGGAGAAAATTCTTGAATCCATTATAAAGGACTTTATAGCAGTACATTTAGAAAGCAATGGCAGGATCAGTCAGAGACAGCATGGATTTATGAAGGAGAAATCATGCTTGACAAATCTGTTGCAATTCTTTGAAGATGAACCAGTACAGTTGGCAAGGGGGAGCCAGCCGATGTGGTATATTTGGACTTTCAGAAGGCGTTTGACAAAGTCCTGCATAAGAGATTATTGTGCAAAATTAAAGCACATGGGATTGGAGGAAGTGTATTGAGGTGGATAGAAAACTGGCTGGCAGAGAGGAAACAAAGAGGAGGAATTAATGGGTCCTTTTCAAATTGGCGGGCAGTAACTAGTGGGGTGCCACAGGGATCAGTGCTGGGACCCCAGCTATTCACAATATATATTAATGATTTGGATGAGGGAACAAAATGTAACATCTCAAAGTTTGCAGATGATACCAAGTTGAGTGAGAGGGTGAATTGTGACGAGGATACAGGGATCCGATAGCATGATCTGGACAGGTTGGGCGAGTGGGCAAATCAATGACAGATGCAGTATAATTTGGATAAGTGTGAAGTTATTCACTTTGGAAGCAAAAACAGGAAGGCAGATTACTACCTGAATGGTTGTAAATTGGAAGAGGGGAGTGTGCAGCAGGACCTGGGTGTCCTTGTGCACCATTTGCTGAAGGTAAGCATGCAGGTGCAGCAGGCTGTAAAGAAGGATAATGGCATGTTGGCCTTCATTACGAGAGGCTTCGAGTACAGGAGCAGGGATGTGTTGCTGCAATTATACAGGGCCTGGGTGAGGCCACACCTGGAGTATTGTGTGCAGTTTTGGTCTCCTTCTCTGAGGAAGGATGTTCTTGCTCTCGAGGGAGTGCAGCGAAGGTTTACCAGACTGATTCCAGGGTTGACGGGACTGTCATATGAGGAGAAATTGACTAGGTTGGGATTGTTCTTGCTGGAGGTCAGAAGAATGAGGGGGAATCTCATAGAGACTTATAAAATTCTAACAGGACTAGACAGGGTAGATGCAGGGAAGATGTTCCCAATGGTGGGTGTTTCCAGAACCAGGGGACACAGCCTGAGGATTCAGGGTAAACCATTTCAGACAGAGATGAGGAGACATTTCTTCACCCAAAGAGTGGTGAGCCTGTGGAATTCATTACCACAGGAAGTAGTTGATGCTAAAACATTGAATATATTCAAGAGGCGGCTGGATATAGCACTTGGGGAGAATGGGATCAAAGGCTATGGGGAGAAAGTAGGATTAGGCTCTTGAGTTGGATGATCAGCCGTGATCGTGATAAATGGTGGAGGAGGCTCGAAGAGCCAAAAGACCTCCTCCTGCTCCTATCTTCTATGTATCTATGTATCAACCGACCTGATCCTGATGATGAGTTCTGGACTTCACCCAAATATGGCGAGCACATCATTAACCCCAATTAGCACCAATTCCCATCTCATTAGCGAGATTGAAGTCGAATGTAACGGCCTCCCGGGAATTAACCGGCTCCCCAATGAGAAATCAGGCTGGTGTCATTTAGTACTTTTTAAAAAGGTGAAGCTGGCACAATGGCTGCTGAGGGGAACTGACGAGGTGAGTTGCCATTGCCATTTTCAGGCATGCAGCTCAAGGGCACCGGAGTTGCTACCCCAGTGCTCGGCAGGGGTGGGGGTGGGGATGGGGGGGGAGAACCCCTTGGTCGGGGTCTGAAACATTCCAGGTCGAGGGTCACCCCCTGGGCTGAAGGGAGGGTGAGAGGCTTATTGTCCGTGAGGCCTTCAAGCCATCTTTAAATATTGTGGATACCCATAATAGTGACAACTACAGCAGCTGCCTGTTTATCATACCAAACACTTCCAGATCAGAGCCCTGTTCTTGGATATATGCTGAAGGTCATTGGAACTCCCTTTGTCTGTGTGCAGCCAAAGCTGCACAGCTGAAGGCTGTTGCCAGTTTAGTTCAGTTGGCTGGACAGCTGGTTTGTGATGCAGAGCAAGGCCAACAGCACAGGTTCAATTCCCGTACCGGCTGAGGTTATTCATGAACTTTCTCAACCTTGCCCCTCACCTGAGGTGTGGTGATCCTCAGTTTAAATCATCACCACTCAACTCTCCCTGTCAAAGGGGAAAGCAGCCTATGGTCATCTGGGACTACGATGACTTTACTTTATTGCTAATAATGAATTGGCCTTGTTAGTTAGCGAGCGCTTCACAGCTCTCAAGTGCATTCCCGAGAGCACACATGTCATGTCTCAGATGATGATTATTACATTGAAATTCTTTTTTTTAATAAATGTTTTATTAAAGCTTTTCCAACCAACGTTTTTACATAACAAAAATAGAAGTACAAATAATAATAAAAATAAACAAGAATTATTAAACAAAACAAGGTGGGTGTTGTCTTCCTATAAAACCTACATTATATCACCCCCCCCCCCCCCCCCCCCCCCCCCCCCCAGGATGCTGCTACTGCTGACAATTACTGCTCCCCTAGAAAGTCAAGGAAAGGTTGCCACCGCCGGGAGAACCCCATCAAGGACCCTCTCAAGGCGAACTTTATTCGCTCCAGGCTGAGGAACCCCACCATATCACTAACCCAGGTCTCCACACTCGGGGGTTTTGAGTCCCTCCACATTAACAAGATCCATCTCCGGGCTACCAGGGAGGCAAAGGCCAGAACCTCGGCCGCTTTCGCTTCCTGCACTCCCGGATCCTCTGACACCCCAAATATCGCTACTGTTGGACTTGCCTTCACCCGAGTGTCCAAAGTCCTAGACATCATCCTCGCAAACACCTGCCAGAATTCTTTAAGTGCCGGGCATGCCCAAAACATATGGGCATGGTTCGCCGGACTCCCTGCACACCTCGGGAACCTGTCCTCCACCCCAAAAAACATACTCATTCTTGCCGCTGTTATGTGCGCCCGATGCACCACCTTAAACTGAATTAAGCTGAGCCTGGCACATGATGAGGAGGAGTTCACCCTGCCCAGGGCGTCGGCCAACAGGCCCTCATCCAGCTTCTCACCCAGCTCCTCCTCCCACTTGCTCTTCAACTTCTCCACTGAGGACTTCCGGGTGCGGCGATGACCAGCTGAGTCGCACGTTTCGGCAGCTCCCTGTGAAACGGACTTTTGGGCTCTTGATAGGAGCCCCAACGGCAATTTTGACGGCTAAAAACACTGTGCGGTAAACCAGAAGGGAATCCCCCCTGGATACGGATGGAAAAAGGAGGAGAGAGTGGCCAGATTGCAGTGGATCCTTTAGAACAGCGGCAAGGAAGGCAAGCAAAAACCAAGATGGCGTCGGAAGGTGGCAGTTTAACATGGGGCCCTGAACAACAAGAGTTCTTGAAATGCTCTGTGGAAGAGATCAAAAAGGAAATGAAGAAAGAGCTGTTGGCCCCGATACTACAGGCGATCGAAGGGCTAAAGGAGGAACAAAAGACCCAGGAGCGGGAGCTTCGGGTCGTGAAGGCAAAGGCAGCCGAGAATGAGGACGATATACAGGGCCTGGTGGTGAAGACGGAGACGCAGGAGGCACATCAGAAACGATGTGTGGAAAGGTTGGAGGCACTGGAAAACAACGCAAGGAGGAACAACCTGAGGATTCTTGGTCTTCCTGAAGGTGTGGAGGGAGCGGACGTCGGGGCATATGTGAGCACGATGCTGCACTCGTTAATGGGAGCGGAGGCCCCGGCGGGTCCGTTGGAGGTGGAGGGAGCATACCGAGTGATGGCGCGAGGACCGAGAGCAGGAGAAATTCCCAGAGCCATAGTGGTGAGATTCCTCCGTTTTAAGGATAGAGAAATGGTCCTTAGATGGGCGAAGAAAACTCGGAGCAGTAAATGGGAGAACGCGGTGATCCGCGTTTATCAAGACTGGAGTGCGGAGGTGGCGAGAAGGAGGGCGAGCTTTAATCGGGCCAAGGCGGTGCTTCATAAAAAGAAGATAAAATTTGGAATGCTGCAACCGGCAAGACTGTGGGTCACATATCGAGGGAGGCACCACTACTTTGAGACGGCGGATGAAGCGTGGACTTTTATTGTGGAAGAAAAACTGGAATGAGCGGGTTATTAAAAAGAACGTTCGAACAAAGTGGTGGGGCGAATGTGGGGGGCAAAGAGGGGTTTTATGTACTAATCCAGCGATGTGGTAACTTTTCTCTCTCCCACAGGTGGTGATGGGGGGAGGAGGGGAGGTGGAGGAGATGGGGCGTTGGCCATTGGGGGCGGGGCCAAGGGAGAAGCGCGGGCTTGGTTCCCGCGCTATGATAATCATGGCAGGAATAGAGAAGCAGGAAGGAGGGGGCGTCGCACGGTGCGAGCCGAGGTCACGGGGGGAAGCCGAGGTCAGCCAGAGTTTGCTGACTTCTGGGAGCAACATGGGGGGAGTAATTACGCTAGCGGGGGATCTAGCGGGGGGGGGTGGGAGGGGGGAATTACTGGGTTGCTGCTGCTGGGGAGAGGGGGGAGCTGGTATGGGAGAGGATGGGCGGGGGGGCACCGCCTGGGGGAGATACAGCTGCGTGGGAACCGGGTGAGGAGCTGGAAAAAGGTGATGGCTAATCGACAAGGGGGGGGGTAGGAAGCCCCCCAACTCGGCTGATCATGTGGAACGTGAGAGGGCTGAACGGGCCGATAAAGAGGGCACGGGTACTCGCACACCTTAAGAAACTGAAGGCAGATGTGGTTATGTTACAGGAAACGCACCTGAAACTGATAGACCAGGTTAGGCTACGCAAAGGATGGGTGGGGTAGGTGTTCCATTCGGGGCTAGATGCGAAAAACAGGGGGGTGGCTATATTAGTGGGGAAGCGGGTAATGTCCGAGGCAAAGACTATAGTGGCGGATAACGGGGGCAGATACGTGATGGTGAGTGGCAAACTACAGGGGGAGACGGTGGTTTTGGTAAACGTATATGCCCCGAACTGGGATGATGCCAATTTTATGAGGCGGATGCTAGGATGCATTCCGGACCTAGAGATGGGAAAGCTGATAATGGGGGGCGATTTTAATACGGTGTTGGAACCAGGGCTGGATAGGTCGAAGTCCAGGACTGGAAGGAGGCCGGCAGCAGCCAAGGTACTTAAAGATTTTATGGAGCAGATGGGAGGTGTAGACCCGTGGAGATTTAGCAGACCTAGGAATAAGGAGTTCTCGTTTTTCTCCTATGTCCATAAAGTCTACTCGCGAATAGACTTTTTTGTGCTGGGTAGGGCATTGATCCCGAAGGTGAGGGGAACGGAGTATACGGCTATAGCCATTTCGGATCACGCTCCACACTGGGTGGACTTGGAGATAGGGGAGGAAACAGGAGGGCGCCCACCCTGGAGAATGGACATGGGACTAATGGCAGATGAGGGTGTGTGTCTAAGGGTGAGGGGGTGCATTGAAAAGTACTTGGAACTCAATGATAATGGGGAGGTCCAGGTGGGAGTGGTCTGGGAGGCGTTGAAGGCGGTGGTTAGAGGGGAGCTGATATCAATAAGGGCACATAAAGGGAAGCAGGAGAGTAAGGAACGGGAGCGGTTGCTGCAAGAACTTTTGAGGGTGGACAGACAATATGCGGAAGCACCGGAGGAGGGACTGTACAGGGAAAGGCAAAGGCTACATGTAGAATTTGACTTGCTGACTACAGGCACTGCAGAGGCACAATGGAGGAAGGCACAGGGTGTACAGTACGAATATGGGGAGAAGGCGAGCAGGTTGCTGGCACACCAATTGAGGAAAAGGGGAGCAGCGAGGGAAATAGGGGGAGTGAGGGATGAGGAAGGAGAGATGGAGCGGGGAGTGGAGAGAGTGAATGGAGTGTTCAAGACATTTTATAAAAAATTATATGAAGCTCAACCCCCGGATGGGAGGGAGAGAATGATGGGCTTCTTGGATCGGCTGGAATTTCCCAAGGTGGAAGAGCAGGAAAGGGTGGGACTGGGAGCACAGATCGAGGTAGAAGAAGTGGTGAAAGGAATTAGGAGCATGCAGGCGGGAAAGGCCCCGGGACCGGATGGATTCCCAGTCGAATTCTATAGAAAATATGTGGACGTGCTCGCCCCGGTACTGACGAGGACCTTTAATGAGGCAAAGGAAAGGGGACAACTGCCCCCGACTATGTCTGAAGCAACGATATCGCTTCTCTTAAAGAAGGAAAAGGACCCGTTACAATGCGGGTCCTATAGACCTATTTCCCTCCTAAATGTAGATGCCAAGGTCCTGGCCAAGGTAATGGCAATGAGAATAGAGGAATGTGTCCCGGGGGTGGTCCACGAGGACCAAACTGGGTTTGTGAAGGGGAGACAGCTGAACACGAATATACGGAGGTTGTTAGGGTTAATGATGATGGCCCCACCAGAGGGAGAAACGGAGATAGTAGTGGCGATGGATGCCGAGAAAGCATTTGATAGAGTGGAGTGGGATTATTTGTGGGAGGTGTTGAGGAGATTTGGTTTTGGAGAGGGGTATGTTAGATGGGTGCAGCTGTTGTATAGGGCCCCAGTGGCGAGCGTGGTCACGAATGGACGGGGATCTGCATATTTTCGGCTCCATAGAGGGACAAGGCAGGGATGCCCTCTGTCCCCATTATTGTTTGCACTGGCGATTGAGCCCCTGGCGATAGCGTTGAGGGGTTCCAAGAAGTGGAGGGGAGTACTTAGGGGAGGAGAAGAGCACCGGGTATCTTTGTATGCGGACGATTTGCTACTATACGTGGCGGACCCGGCGGAGGGGATGCCAGAAATAATGCGGATACTTGGGGAGTTTGGGGATTTTTCAGGGTATAAATTGAACATGGGGAAAAGTGAGTTGTTTGTGGTGCATCCAGGGGAGCAGAGTAGAGAAATAGAGGACCTACCGTTGAGGAAGGTAACAAGGGACTTTCGTTACCTGGGGATCCAGATAGCTAAGAATTGGGGCACATTGCATAGGTTAAATTTAACGCGGTTGGTGGAACAGATGGAGGAGGATTTCAAGAGATGGGATATGGTATCCCTGTCAATGGCAGGGAGGGTGCAGGCGGTTAAGATGGTGGTCCTCCCGAGATTCCTCTTTGTGTTTCAGTGCCTCCCGGTGGTGATCACGAAGGCTTTTTTTAAAAGGATTGAAAAGAGCATCATGGATTTTGTGTGGGCCGGGAAGACCCCGAGAGTGAGGAAGGGATTCTTACAGCGTAGCAGGGATAGGGGGGGGCTGGCACTACCGAGCCTAAGTGAGTATTATTGGGCCGCTAATATTTTAATGGTGAGTAAGTGGATGGGAGAGGAGGAGGGAGCGGCGTGGAAGAGATTAGAGAGGGCGTCCTGTAGGGGGACTAGCCTACAGGCTATGGTGACAGCCCCATTGCCGTTCTCACCGAGGAACTACACCACAAGCCCAGTGGTGGTGGCTACACTGAAGATTTGGGGACAGTGGAGACGGCATAGGGGAAAGACTGGAGCCTTGGGGGGGTCCCCGATAAGAAACAACCATAGGTTTGCCCCGGGGGGAATGGATGTGGGATATGGAATGTGGCAAAGAGCAGGAATAACGCAACTGAAAGATCTGTTTGTGGATGGGAAGTTCGCGAGTCTGGGAGCGCTGACCGAGAAATATGGGTTGCCCCAAGGGAATGCATTCAGGTATATGCAACTGAGGGCTTTTGCGAGGCAACAGGTGAGGGAATTCCCGCAGCTCCCGACACAAGAGGTGCAGGACAGAGTGATCTCAAAGACAGGGTGGGGGATGGTAAGGTGTCAGATATATATAGGGAAATGAGGGACGAAGGGGAGACTATGGTAGATGAACTAAAAGGGAAATGGGAAGAAGAGCTGGGGGAGGAGATCGAGGAGGGGCTGTGGGCAGATGCCCTAAGCAGGGTAAACTCGTCGTCCTCGTGTGCCAGGCTAAGCCTGATTCAGTTTAAGGTATTACACAGGGCGCATATGACTGGAGCACGGCTCAGTAAATTTTTTGGGGTGGAGGATAGGTGTGCGAGGTGCTCGAGAAGCCCAGCGAATCATACCCATATGTTTTGGTCATGCCCGGCACTACAGGGGTTTTGGATGGGGGTGACAAAGGTGCTTTCAAAAGTAGTAGGAGTCCGGGTCGAACCAAGCTGGGGGTTGGCTATATTTGGGGTTGCACAAGAGCCGGGAGTGCAGGAGGCGAGAGAGGCCGATGTTTTGGCCTTTGCGTCCCTAGTAGCCCGGCGCAGGATATTGCTAATGTGGAAAGAAGCCAAGCCCCCGGGGGTGGAGACCTGGATAAATGACATGGCGGGGTTTATAAAGCTAGAGCGGATTAAGTTCGTCCTAAGGGGGTCAGCTCAAGGGTTCACCAGGCGGTGGCAACCGTTCGTCGAATACCTCGCAGAAAGATAGACGGAATGGGAAAAAGAAGGCAGCAGCAGCAGCCCAGGATCCGGGGGAGGGGGGGGGGGGGGGGGGGTGGGGGGGGGGCGGGGGGGTGGGGGGAGGAGGAACCAGAAGGACTCTCAGGGTTGTTAATATATACTGTATAGTATGTCTCGGTCGTTGCTACAGATAATTATATATTGGACTGTTAAATTATATTTTTGGAGAGTGTTACTTGTGACAAGGCAGTTGCCAATTAGGGCTAGTTTTCATTTTTGTTATTTATTATTTATTCATTTTTTGTTTATAAAATAGGTCATTGTTATTTGTGTTGTTATAATATTGTGTAAAGGATGCACAATGTACTGTGTTGGTTGACCAAAAATTTTCAATAAAATATTTAATAAAAAAAAAAAACTTCTCCACTGAGACTTCCTCCACCTCCTGCAGCTCCTGATATATGTCCGACACCTTCCCCTCCCCTACCCAGATGCCAGACACCACCCTGTCCTGGATCCTACGCGGGGGCAGCAGCGGAAATGTCCCCACCTGTTTTCTAAGAAAGTCCCGAACCTGGAGGTACCTGAACGCATTCCCCGGGGGCAGGCCGAACTTCTCCACCAGCCCCTGCATGCTAGGGAAAGTCCCATCTATAAACAGGCCGCCCATCCTCCTAATACCTGCCCTATACCAGCCTTGGAACCCCCCATTCATCCTACCTGGAGCAAATCTATGGTTATTCCGTATCGGGGTCCACACAGAGGCCCCCTCCTCCTGGCTGTGTCTCCTCCACTGCCCCCAAATCCTCAGTGCCACCGCCACCACCGGACTTGAGGTGTATCGCGCCGGTGAGAATGGAAGCGGAGCCATGACTAGTGCCCCTAGGCTGGTGCCTTTGCATGACGCCACCTCCATGCCACCCGGTTTTATTCGCCCACACAAACCCCGTAACAATCCTATTCACCCACTTCAAAAAGGACATGGGGATGAAAATGAGGAGGCACTGAAAGACGAAGAGGAACCTGGAGAGAATCGTCATCTTCACAGTCTACACCCGCCCCGCCAGGGAAAGCGGGAGCATATCCCACCTTTTAAACTCTCCCTCCATCTGATCCACGAGCCGGGTTAAATTGAGCTTGTGCAGGGGATAATATTCAGGAGCCTCCTCACATTGGTGTTCAGCTGCCTGCCCTTAACGAAACACGCCTGGTCTTCCCCAATCACTCCTGGGACACAGTCCTCTATTCTGGTGGCCAGAATTTTTGCCAACAGTTTGGCGTCTACATTCAGGAGCGATATCGGCCTGTAGGACCCACACTGAAGTGGGTC
This sequence comes from Scyliorhinus torazame, assembly GCF_047496885.1. Classification (NCBI taxonomy): domain Eukaryota; kingdom Metazoa; phylum Chordata; class Chondrichthyes; order Carcharhiniformes; family Scyliorhinidae; genus Scyliorhinus; species Scyliorhinus torazame. Next base: position 98,015,841 of record NC_092723.1, on the reverse strand, counting down.
CTTCTCATTCTTCAAGATAAGCGAAATCAATGCCTGCGACATTGTCGGGGGGAGGGTCCCTCTCTCCTTCGCCTCATTGAAGGTTCTTAGCAGGAGCGGGCTCAGTAGCCCCGAGAACTACTTATAAAATTCTACAGGGAAGCCGTCCGGACCCGGGGCCTTGCCCAACTGCATGCTTGACAGCCCCCTGACTATCTCCTCCAACTCAATTGGGGCCCCCAATCCCTCCACCCGCTCCACTTCCACCCTCGGGAACCTCAACAGGTCCATAAACTGCCTCATCCCTTCCGCCTCCCCAGGGGGTTCCGACTCGTATAACTCCACGTCGAACTCCCTGAAGACTTCATTGACCTTCAGCACCATGTTGCCCTCCTTATCCCGCACTCCCCCAATTTCTCTAGCCGTCTCCCTCTTGCGCAGTTGGTGCACCAGCATCCTACTCACCTTCTCCCCATACTCGTAGACTGCCCCTTTCACGTTCCTTAACTGCACCTCCGCCTTCCCCGTGGTCAGCAAATCGAACTCCGCCTGAAGTTTCTGGCGTTCGTTCAGCCGCCCCCCCCTCTGGGGCCTTCGCGTATCTCCTGTCTACCCGGAGTATCTCTCCCACCAGCCCCTCCCTCTCCGCCCTCTCTTTCTTCTCTCTGTGGGACCTGATGGAGATTAACTCTCCCCTAACGACCGCCTTCAAAGCCTCCCACACCACTGCCACCGTTACCTCCCCTGTGACATTCGCTCCCACATAGTTCTCAATGCTCCTCCCTATCCGCCCACACACCTTCTCATCCGCCAGCAGCCCCACATCCAGTCTCCAGAGAGGCTGCTGCCCCCGCTCCGCCCCCAGCCGCAGGTCCACCCAGTGCGGGGCATGGCTCAAGACCGCAATGGCCGAGTATTCAACTACCTCCACCCTTGGGATCAGCGCCCTACTCAACACAAAGGAGTCTATCCGCGAATAGACTTTATGGACGTGGGAGAAAAAGGAGAACTCCTTCGCCCTTGGCCACGCAAACCTCCACGGTCCACACCCCCCATCTGCCCCATGAACTCCCACAGGGCCCTGGCTACTGCCGGCCTCTTTCCCGACCTGGACTTGGAACGGTCCAAAATCAGGTCCAAGACTGTATTAAAGTCCCCTCCCATAATCAGGTTACTTGACTCCAAGTCCAAGATCCTACCCAACACCCGCCTCATGAAGTCCGCATCATCCCAGTTTGGGGCATACACATTCACTAGCACCACCCGGGCCCCCTGCAGCTTGCCACTCACCACCATGTACCTGCCCCCCCTTGTCCGCCACAATACTCCCCGCCTCAAATGCCACTTGTTTACTAACCAAAATTGCCACCCCTCTGGTCTTTGAGTCTAATCCTGAGTGAAACACCTGTCCTACCCATCCTTTCCTTAGCCTCGTCTGGACCGCGAGCTTTAAGTGCGTCTCTTGCAACATGGCCGCGTCCACCTTCAACCCCTTTAAATGCAAGAACACGAGGGACCTCTTGACGGCCCATTCTGGCGCTTCACTTTCCACGTGATCAGCCTGGTCGGGGGGTTGGCCACCCTCCCATCCTGCCGACTAGCCATCTCCCTTTTTTGGCCAGCCACGTGCCCCCACCTCCCGATTCCAGCCCTCCCCTCGTCAGCCCCCCAGCCCGACTCTCCATCCATTCCCCTCACCTAGCTCCCCTTCAGTCAGCACAGCAGCAGCACACCCCCCCCCCCACCCCCCACCCCCCGCCAAGCATCTGCTTAGCTCTGAATTCCCCCCAATATACTTCCGTGAGTCAGCACACCCATGCTGACCCCGGCCGCTCCCGCCCCTATATTCCGACCCTAAACATGTTGCCTCCTTCGGGCCACCCAACCCCCCCTCCCGCCCTCCTCCCCTACAGGGTAGTGGGGGAAGCGTCAACCGGGACCTTCCCGTGTGCCGGACAACCCGTTCCGGGGGTTTCCCGCCCCCTAAAACCAAACCCCTATAAAACAAAACAAACAACAAAACCACCGACCAAACTGAAGCAGACAAGCAAATAATCTTATGCTTTACCGGCCATCTTATCCCCGGTCCGCCCCCACCCGCACATTTCACCCCCATTCAACTGTCCCTTAGTTCAGGTCCAGCTTCTCGTGCCTGATGAACGACCACGCCTCATCTGGCGTATCAAAGTAATGGTGCCTGTCCTGGTATGTTACCCAGAGTCTCGCCGGATGAAGGAGCCTAAACTTCACCCCTTTGCTGTGGAGGACCGCCTTAGCCCGGTTGAACCCCGCATGCCTCCTCGCCAACTCAGCTCCCAAGCCCTGGGAGATGCGGATCTCGCCGTTCTCCCACTTACTGCTCCGTTCTTTCTTCGCCCACCGCAGGACTCGCTCCCTGTCTGTCAAACGATGAAACCGTATCACCATCGCCCTCGGTGGCTCGTTTACCCTCGGCTTTCTGGCGAGGACCTTGTGCACCCCATCCAGCTCCAAGGGCCGCGGGAAGGCCCCCGCGCCCATCAGCGTCCCCAACATCGTAGTCACGTACGTGTTCGCGTCAGCCCCCTCGCTCCTTCGGGAAGGCCCAGGATCCGCAGATTATGGCTCCGAGACCTGTACTCAAGGTCATTATCATAGAATTTACAGTGCAGAAGTCATCTAGCCTCTCTTGCCATTTCTTATGTAGCGCCTCGTGCGCCTCCACCTTCACCGCCAGGCCCAGGATCCCGTCCTCATTCTCCGCCACCCTACTCCTCACCTCCTTGATCTCCTTCTCCTGCGCCTTCTGGGCCACCACAATCTTCTCCATGGAGGCCAACATCTCATTTTTAAGCCCCACAAAGCAACTTTTTAAGAATTCTTGTTGTTGTTTGGCCCACTGGGCCCACACCTCCCGATCTTCTCCGGCCACCATTTTGTTTTCCTGGACCTTCTCTACCTTCTTCCCCGCGTTTGCACGTCTGCCAGTCTCACTCTTCATTCTCTCCATGCAGCCCCAGGGGGAACCTCTCCCGCACCCGTTCCCACACCGGTCTCAGCTTCCAAATGCCGCTGCCGTCCCGTTCAGCGGCCCGAAATACCAACCTCTGCGGGAGCTGCCGTGAACGCGCGACCAAGCAGGTCATGGCCGCCGCCTGAAGTCATTCCATTGAATTTCAATCAAACCTTGAAGCCTGAACTCATTAGTACCACAGAGGCAGCAGCCAACAATCAAACGCTCAAGAGCTGGGCTTCAGCACTGGGGATATCCTCACGACCAAAGGGTGAGTGTGTGCATCAGGGTAGGGTACCTGAGCACGGTCTCCCTAATATCCCTGGCTAGGGTCTGGGGTCCGGAGCGAGGGGTTCCTGGTGTGGCTGGGTGTGAGTGTGGAGAACGAGGTTCTCCAGCACAACTGGCTCGGTGGGTGGCACTTTGAGGGAAGGCAGGACACGTAAGGGTGGCGGAAGCTTGAAGGATTTAAGGGTCCCAGGTTTGAAGCCATAACTAATTGGCGGTCTCTTTCTGCTTTTCCAATTCCTTACAGAGACCAGAATGGCCGGTGTTTTCGATCCTGCAGATGCTGCCCTCGCGGTACTGGTGGCAGCCCAGATGCCAGAGAATGCGGCAGCGGTACCGATGCAGGCTGGAGGTGGCACCCCATGTGCAGGGGATTTCATCAGGCTGAGGAGGAATCCAGAGGGGGACACTAGCGACAGCCCAAGGTGCACAGGCGTTTTTGGTCTTTCAATGAGATGACGAACAGCATGTGCCGCAGGAGACTTTGTCTCATCTAAGAGACATGCAGCACCTGTGCCATGGCCTCGTGGACACTTGCTCCCAGTGGCTGTGAAGGCCAGCACAGCCTTTACTTTTATGCCACTGGTTCATTCCAGGGTTCTAATGGGGACTTGTACGAAAAATCATGAGCTACAGCCCACAGGTTCATCTGTGACTGATTACCTCAGTATGCCTGGCCAGCTGACTATATCAACTTTGATCTGGACCAAGCCCATCAAGATGCCTGGGCTGCACAATTCTGCGCCATCACTGGGATGGTGATGGAGTGCAGGGGTAATTGATGGCACGCATGTCACCTTGCTCACCCCGGAATGTCAGGGAGTGCCATATATTAACATGAAGGGGTTCCACTCCCTGAATGTTCAGATTGTGTGTGAACACCACCTCTGGATCATAATAATATAATAATAATTGCTTCTTGTCACAAGTAGGCTTCAATTAAGTTACTGTGAAAAGTCCCGAGTCGCTGCATTCCGGCGCCTGTTTGGGGAGGCCGGTACAGGAATTGAGCCCGCGCTGTTGGCTTTGTTCTGCATTACAAGCCAGCTGTTTAGCCCATTGTGCAAAACCATGTGCATGTGTGTGCACGCGTCCCAGGGTGTGTGCATGACAGCTGCATCCTGGGAAACCTGGAGATCTCCATCGTGTTCGAGTGTCTGGCATGCCCGGAGGGCCAGAGAGGCCCTCATCCTTACTTGCTTCTGAAAGGACGAGGCTTTGTCCATCAGCTCACACCCTCCCCTGACTTCCCCTTCTTCCTCCCTATTTCCCTCCCTCCCCTTCCTCTCCTCCCCCTTCTACCCCAAAATCCCTCCTTCAAATTTCCCTCCTTCCCCACCCCTTCCCCTCCTTCCTGCTGTCGGTGACTGCTCTCTCTCCCTGTTCAACCCTGTGATTTCCAGGGCCCGTTCCTCATAAGGGATGAGGACTCCAATCTCTGGTACTGTCCCCCTCATCTTGGCCCTTTCATGCTTGATGGATCGGGGGTTGGGGGGGGGGGTCTATGGCAGGTGGCATATGTGGCCACAACAACTTGACCTGAAGGGGTTGTGCTGGTGGATGGCAGGGATCCTGAGGAACAAGCATGAAGACCGAATGTGGGGAGGGTATGAGGTGTCAGCCAGTGATCTTTGGTGGGGAGTGGCGGGGGAGCTTTGGGAATTTGAACGTTGGCAGGTGGAACTGGTGCAAGGAGAGGGGTGGTAACTTACCCTTGAACTCGTTGGAGATCGTTGGTCTTCTTCCGACATTTTTCCTCCTGGTTATGCTGCCCACATTGACAACCACTGCCACTGCCTCCCAGGGGCATCAATGGCTGCTGACCCTCCTACCCTGTTAGGGCAACAGGATGACCCATCTCGCACCCACTGCGTTCAGAAGCCTGTCCAGGTCAGCAACCCCAAAAGCGATGAAGCGGGTGGGGGGGGTTGCGGTTAAGATGGAGGGGGAAGTTTACTGTCTAAAGCTGTTGAGCTCAATGTTGAGCTCAGAAGGCTTTAACGTCAGAAGATGAGGTGTTGTTCTTCAGTTTGTGTTGGACATCACTGGAGCTGTGCAGCAGGCCTAGGACGGACTTGTGGGCATGGAAGCAAGCTGCTGAGTTGAAATGGCAAGCAACAGTCATGTTTGCAGACTGGTGTTCCACAAAGCAGTCACCCATTCTGCATTTAGTCTCCCCAATGTAGAGGAGACCACATTGAGAGCAGCGAATACAAAAGGGCAAATTGAAGGAGGTTCAGGAGACATGCTGCTTAACCTGAAGGGAGTGTTTGGGCACTTGGACAGTGAAGGGGGAGGGTGGGGGGAGGTACGTGATCACCTTCTGTGTTTGCAGAAAATCTTTCCAACTATATAATTCTGCACATTTCTACCTTGCTTCAGTTCTCAGAAGGATCATTTTGATCCCAACATTAACTTTGTTTCTCCCGAGGGGCAGCATGGTGGCACAGTGGTTAGCACTGCTGCCACACGTTGCCGAGGTCCAGGTTCGATCCCCCGGTTCTGGGTTACTGTTGGTGTGGAGTTTGCACATTCTCCCCGTGTTTACCCCCACAACCCAAAAGATGTGCAGTAAATTGCCCCTTAATTGGAAGAAATGAATTGGGTACTCTCAATTTATTTTTTAAAAGCTTTGTTTCTCCCTCCATAGATGCTGCCAGCCATGCTGAGTTTATCCAGCATTTTATCTGTCAGATTTATGTGTCCTGCAGAACAGACAGCACCTCAAGGCTACTTCTCAGCTTTCAGGCTGTGGCGGTACACAATAAAAGGACAGTAAGAAGTTTTACAACACCAGGTTAAAGTCCAACAGGTTTGTTTCGATGTCACTAGCTTTCGGAGCGCTGCTCCTTCCTCAGATGAATGAAGAGGTATGTTCCAGAAACATATATATAGACAGATTCAAAGATGCCAGACAATGCTTAGAATGCGAGCATTAGCAGGTGATTAAATCTTTACAGATCCAGAGATGGGGTAACCCCAGGTTAAAGAGGTGTGAATTGTGTCAAGCCAGGACAGTTGGTAGGATTTCTCAGGCCAGATGGTGGGGGATGAATGTAATGCGACATGTATCCCAGGTCCCGGTTGAGGCCGCACTCATGTGTGCGGAACTTGGCTATAAGCTTCTGCTCGGCGATTCTGCGTTGTCGCGCGTCCTGAAGGCCGCCTTGGAGAACGCTTACCCGGAGATCAGAGGCTGAATGCCCTTGACTGCTGAAGTGTTCCCCGACTGGAAGGGAACATTCTTGCCTGGTGATTGTCGCACGATGTCCGTTCATTCGTTGTCGCAGCGTCTGCATGGTCTCGCCAATGTACCATGCTTCGGGACATCCTTTCCTGCAGCGTATGAGGTAGACAACGTTGGCTGAGTCGCACGAGTATGTACCGCGTACCTGGTGGGTGGTATCCATGTCGATGATCTGGCACGGCTTGCAGAGATTGCCATGACAGGGTTGTGTGGTGTCGTGGTCACTGTTCTGAAGGCTGAGTAGTTTGCTGCAAAGAATGGTTTGTTTGAGGTTGCGCGGTTCTTTGAAGGCAAGTAGTGGGGGTGTGGGGATGACCTTGGCAAGATGTTCATCTTCATCGATGACGTGTTGAAGGCTGTGAAGAAGATGTCGTAGTTTCTCCGCTCCGGGAAAGTACTGGACGACGAAGGGTATTCTGTCGGTTGTGTCCCATGTTTGTCTTCTGAGGAGGTCGGTGCGGTCTTTTGCTGTGGCACGTTGGAACTGTCGATCGATGAGTCGAGCGCCATATCCCGTTTGTACGAGGGCAACCTGGTGTTGTAAAACTTCTTACTGTGCTCACCCCAGTCTAACGCCGGCATCTCCACACAATAAAAGGAGGCAGCAAAACTGACGGATCCTTCAATCCCTTCGAGAAGACAACCCTGAACATTCGTGCCTGCAGCTGTACCAGCAGAGTAGGGCAAGGTGAAGTCAGAGGATTTTCCAAGCTCAGGGATGCCACAATGTTTTAATGACGTATTCCATTCTATTCACTGATGTGCAGTTATCCATACAACTACAGAAACACCACCAACAGTTTCTTTCAATTCAAGCTGTCTTTTGGAGCCAGCATCTATAATCCTTGGGGAAGAACAGTTTGCCAACACAGCTGGTGTGTCAGAATAATACAACACCTCATAATTACCCTGCACTATTCTCGCAAACAGCAGTGATGAAAAATTGGCTCTCAGCTTTTCTTCAGCTGAAGGCTTCCTACCTCAGTATATCTTCTGCAAGTTGTCCAGATAAACAGACATGATACCATTGTTATCACTAAATTTCATCCCGGGCAATCCCTCTACTTCACTGGCTCCTTCTTCAACATTGAGCACCTCACTTGTCCTACCCTTTTCACCAATCCTGCTTAAAATCCTCATTTTCTGAGACCCACCACACATTTCTCACTGGGATATCCTTATTCCTGTCTTACCTCAGTTTTTGCACTGAGCGACTTCTCATTATTGGTGATTCCAGACTGCATTTTACCCTCTATCTTCTGAGTTAATTGTATCCTGTGATCCCTGAATTTTTTACTCCATATAAACCCAATGGGCGGCATGGTAGCACAGTGGTTAGCAATGCTGCTTCACAGCGCCAGGGGAGTTAAGAAGGCAAATGCAATGTCAGCATTCATGTCAATAGGGCGAGAATACAAGACCAGGGATGTACTTCTGAAGCTGGATAAGGCTCTGGTCAGACCACATTTGGAGTATTGTGAGCAGTTTTGGGCCCCGTATCTAAGGAAGGATGTGTTGGCCTTGGAAAGGGTCCAGAGGAGGTTCACAAGAATGATCCCTGGAATAAACAGCTTGTTGTATGAGGAACGGTTGAGGATTCTGGGTCTGTTTAGAAGGATGAGGGGGGATCTTATTGAAACTTACAGGATACTACGAGACCTGGATAGAGTGTACGTGGAGAGGATGTTTCCACTTGTCGGAAAAACTAGATACCATCTCAGACTAAAGGGACGATACTTTAAAACAGAGATGAGGAGGAATTTCTTCAGCCAGAGGGTGGTGACTCTGTGGAACCCTTTGCCGCAGAAGGCTGTAGAGGCCAATTCATTGAGTGTCTTTCAGACAGAGATAGATAGGTTCTTGATTAATAAGGGGATCAGGGGTTACGGGAGAAGGCAGCAGAATGGGGATGAGAAAAATATTAGCCATGATTGATAGGCGGAGCAGATTCAATGGTCCGAGTGGCCTAATTCTGCTCCTATGTCTTATGGTCTTATGAATTTATGAACAAATCATTGCACATGTCGATACATTCCAATACTGTGCGCATATTGCCTGCAACACCACGCTTGAACTTCTGCAGCCTTCTTTTTTTTTAAAGTGCTTTTATTGGGTTTTCACATTTTGTATTTCACAATTTTACATAACTGTGCCGAAAAGAGGGAAAAAAAGAGCAAGAAATAAAAGGAGATAAAAAGACAGGCAGGAGTCAGCAGAGATATTTACAAAGAACAAAAAACAAAGAACAGTACAGCTCAAGAACAGGCCCTTCATGCCTCCAAGCCTACGCCGACCATGCTGCCCATCTAACCTAAAACCTTTTACACTCTGGGGTCTGTATTATAATAATAATAATCTTTATTGTCACAACTAGGCTTACATTAACACTGCAATGAAGTTACTGTGAAAGTCGCCTCACTCTGGCGCTATCTATCTTTCTGTTGACACAAGGAAAACAAGTGGGACAAGGGACCTAAACTGTAGATAGACATCTGTAAATACACACCTGGGTAAACTAGTAATTGCAACAAAGGCCCTTGAAAAGCCCCTAGTCGCCACATTCCAGCTCCTGTTCAGGTACACTGAGGGAGAATTCAGAATGTCCAATTCACCTAACAGCACGTCTTTCGGGACATGTGGGAGGAAACCAGAGCACCCGGAGGAAACCCACGCAGACACGGGGAAAACGTGTAGACTCCACACAGACAGTGACTCAAGCCGGGAATCAAACCTGGGACCCTGGAGCTGTGGAGCGACAGTGCTAACCACTGTGCTACCGTGCCGCCCTGTCCCTCTATTCCCATCTTATTGATGTATTTATCAAGATGCCCCTTAAATGTCACTATCGTCCCTGCTTCCACCACCTCCTCCGACAGCGAGTTCCAGGCACCCACTACCCTCTGTGTAAAAAACATCCCTCGCACATCTCCTCTAAATTTGTCCTCCTGCTGTGGCCATGGTCTTTGGTCGGTGTGCCTTTGTTGCAATTACTAGTTTACCCAGGTGTGTATTTACAGATGTCTATCTACAGTTTAGGTCCCTTGTCCCCCTTGTTTTCCTTGTGTCAACAGAAAGATAGATAGCGCCAGAGCGAGGCGACTTCTTGCAAGCTGTGCCCAGCATACTCTCTAATTCTATCTTTTACTCTCGTTCTATGCTTCTAAAACTTAATTCTAACTCTTTTAAACTCTCTAACAATGTTCTAATTCAACAACTTACTGATTTAGCAATCTTTAGGATTTCTCTGCGCCTTGCTATAACTGTCACATTATATTCTGCAGTCTCTCCTTCCTTCCCTATGTATGGTATGCATTGTTTGTACAGCATGCAAGAAACAATACTTTTCACTGTATACTAATACATGTGACAATAATAAATCAAATCAAATCAGACATCCATCCCCTGCCCCCTTTCCCTCTCCCCCCACTCACCCATCTTTCCTTTTCACCTTTATCCCGTGACATGTTTGTGTCCCCCCCCCCCCCCCCCCCCCCCCCCCCCCCCCCCCCTCCCCCCTCCCTTACTCTATTGATTGCTGGCTATGAACAGATCTTGGAATAAGTTGGTGAATAGACATAGACATAGAATTTACAGTGCAGCAGGAGGCCATTCGGCCCATCGAGTCTGCACCAACCCTTGGAAAGAACACCCCACACCTCCATCCTATCCCCGTAACCCAGTAACCCCACCTAACCTTTTTGGACAATAAGGGCAATTTAGTGTGGCCAATCCACCTAACCTGCACACCTTTGGACTGTGGGAGGAAACCGGAGCACCCGGAGGAAACCCACGCAGACACGGGGAGAACTTGCAGACTCCACACAGATAGTGACCCAAGCCGAGAATTGAACCTGGAGCTGTGAAGCAACAGTGCTAACCACTGTACTAGCGTGCTGCCCTAATGACTTCCATGTCCTGTGTAAGATCTCTTCCGACATGCGGATTGTCATGATATGCGGAACACATAATGATATACAGACAAGCAACTAATGGACACAGAGAACAGGACATGACCAATGAGCAGGCAGGACACTCAGGGGTGGGATCTGACTATAAAAGACATGAGGCACCTCTTTCCGCTGATGAACATCTAGAGAGTCAGTCAAGGGTGTTGTTACAATCTCACACTCCCACGACGTGTCTAAGAGCTAGTCTGGTTCAGTCAGACAGAGTAACCACACTTAAGTTAGCAGAGAGTCAAACTCACAGAGAACTGTGCTAACTGTGCTATTAGTTCAATAAACGTGATTGAACTAACTTCAAGGTCTGGAGTATCTTTTTGATCTAAGCTGCATCCAGTTGCAGCCAGTGGTATACCAGTGTACCTAAAATGACACGGATAGCAAATTTTATTTTCTCCAGTTTGAGACATTCCACCAGGTGGGGCAGCCAATCTGTATCTTGGGTGGTGCTGCCAATTGCCAGCCAAGCAGGATTCAATGTGTGTTGCCCCCCCCTGCCCCCCCCCCCCCATGAAGGCTGGTCTGAGACCCCAAAGGCTGCCACTTTTGGACATGGCTCCACCCTCACTCCCACAACCCTGGACCTTGCCTTGGGAAAGGGTGTCCAGTAGCCAGCAAGTCTGGGGCAGGCCCGGGACATGTGTGTGTGATTGGCCGGGCCTCCCTGGCACCATTCACATTTGCCCTCCACCTCTGGAAAGAACTCACTCATTAGAGTTCTGGTTAGGTGCGCTCTCTGCACCACCTTTAGCTGTGTTCGGCTCAGCCCTGCGTACGTGGAGGTGACGTTCACCTTGTGCAGTGCCTCGATCCAGAGTCCTCTCCCTATCTCTATGCCTAGCTCCTCCTCCCATTTTTCTCTTGCATCATCCAGAGGGGAGTGTACCTCCTCCAAGAGTCAACCGTACAGGTCTGCACAGTTTCTCTTCCCTAAGTCACCTGTGGCCAGCAGTTCTTCTACTAATGAATATCCTGGTATCTGTGGGTACATCATTGTTTCCCTACGGAGGATGTTTTTGACCTGTATGTGTCCTAACTCTTTTCCTTTTCGCAATTGGAACCTCTCCATGAGCTCCCCCAGGGTCACTACTCTGTCGTCGGTGTACATGACCCTAACAGTCAGTGTCCCCTCGTCCTGCCTCCACCGTTTGAAGGTGGCGTCCATTATTGCAGGAGTAAACCTGTGGTTGTTGCAGATGGGGGCCATGGTGGACATTTTGGTTAGGCCATGGTGTTGTTCCATTTAGTACCACATCCGGAGCATGGCTACTACCACTGGGCTTCTCGGGTGCTTGGCTGGGGGTGGAGGGGGGGGAGGAGGAGTCGAGTCGTGACTCAGGCTCGGAGGGACATCCCTATGCAGGAACTCTCCTCCATCTTCGCCCATTCTGCTCCTGGTTCTTTCACCCATCTCCTCACTCTTTCTGCTGTGGCTGCCCAGTGGTAGATCTGTAGGTTCGGTAGGGCCAGGCCACCCATATTTCTTTTCCTTTGTGGCACCTTCTTTTGGATCCTCAGGCTCTTCCCCCCCCCCCCCCCCCTACTCAAACGCCATGATTAGTTTGTTCAATCTGTTGAAAAAGGCCTTGGGGATGTAGATCGGGAGGGTTACGGGGATAGGGTGGAGGTGTGGGCTTAGGTGGGATGATCGTTTCAAGAGCTGGTGCAGACCCGATGGGCCGAATAGCCTCCTTCTGCACTGTAAATTCTATGATTCTATGACACCACAAACCATGACGAACGACCCGCCTTGGTCCATAACTGTCCTTGGCGTTGTAAATGCTGTCCTCTTATTGTGCTGTAATAATAATAATAATAATCTTTTATTGTCACAAGTATGAAGTTACTGTGAAAAGCCCCTAGTCGCCACATTCCGGCGCCTGTTCAGGTACGTCGATACGGGAATTGAACTCGCGCTGCTGGCCTTGTTCTGCATTACCAACCAGCAGTCTAGCCCACTGAGCGAAACCAGCCCACCCACCTAGCTTTCGTCCCATAGCACAAATGGTACATCTGTCCCACCTAGCTCTTTCTTACCCGCAGTCGGTCCTTCTCCCTCAGGTGGTTCTCCTGGAGGAAGGCTATGTCGGCTCTCAGACTTTACAGGTGAACAAAGACTCTGGATCTTTTTGCGGGGCAGTTAAGTTCCCAGACATTTCAGGTGACTATTCTGATCGGGGATTTCTGTCCTTCCCCACCCCCCCCCCCACCACCCACCCCACTCCTGCGGAATCAATCAGACTTACCTTGTGGCTGTGTCCCTGCACTCCAGGGTTTCCCTTTGTCCAGGGGCCAACCAATATTGCTGCATCATTGAGTACGCCATGTAGACGTGCCCCTGCATCTCGGGTTTCCCTTTGTTTGGGGGCCCTCCTAAGTGGTTGTTTGCAGTGTCTTTGTTTTCCTTACCGCCATGTGCAATCTATTGTTGCCAGCCTATTGCCCCTCCCCCCCCCATCCCTCGGCTTCCTCCTGGGTCTGTTCCCCCACCCACCTTCCCCAACCCTCCATCACCAGGAGAACCCACCCCCAGCTTTTCCCCCTCTGTTTACCGTCCCCCCTATTTTCTCCCATCTAAAGTTTTCTCTCCCCCTGTCGACAGGCGCCCTTTCCCCATCAGGAGATGTGCCATGGCCCTCCCCTCGCTCATACTTCAGTGTGCTAGCTCAACTGATAATGTGGTGCCCTACCCCCCAGGGTCAATCTATACCTCCCCCGACCAATGCGTGTCTCTTCCCCACCCATTTCCTTCTCTTCACGTCCTACTGCTCTCACCCCCTCCTTTCTGAGACGCAACGTCACATTCGAAGACAAGGTGGTTCAGTCCCGCGCAAATGGTCTCTACTTTTTTTGGTGACTGATACGATTAAATGTCTGGTTCGCTGCTGGTTGTGTTGTATTCCCAGCCGATGCTTGTGCATGAATTCATCTGCTTCCGCCGGTGCGGTGAAATAGTACTCCCTGCCCTGGAAAGTCACCCAGAGCTTGGCGGGGTACAGCATCCCGAACCGCACATTGTTCCTATAAAGGACCGCCTTGGCTTTGTCAAATTCCACCGTGCGCTTGGCCACGTCTGTCCCTATGTCAAACTAACAACACCAAAGAACAAAGAAATGAACAGCACAGGAACAGGCCCTTCGGCCCTCCAAGCCCCTGCCGACCATGCTGCCTGACTAAACTACAATTTTCTACACTTCCTGGGTCCGTATCCCTCTATTCCCATCCTATTCATGTATTTGTCAAGATGCCCCTTAAATGTCACTATCGTCCCTGCTTCCACCACCTCCTCCCGTAGCGAGTTCCAGGCACCCACTACCCTCTGTGTAAAAAAACTTGCCTTGTACATCTACTCTAAACCTTGCCCCTCTCACCTTAAACCTATGCCCCTTAGTAATTGACCTCTTTACCCTGGGGAAAAGCCTCTGACTATCCACTCTGTCTATGCCCCTCATAATTTTGTAGACCTCTATCAGGTCGCCCCTCAACCTTCGTCGTTCCAGTGAGAACAAACCGAGTTTATTCAACCGCTCCTCATAGCTAACCTGGTACACTTGGATTTAGTGACCCTCTCATTTACAGGATCATGGATGTCTTGCCCAGTTCAGGATCTTTTCCCGGTCTTGGTACCGGTGCAGTTTCGCAATGATGGCCTGCAGTTGCTTCCCAGCCTTGGGCTTTGGCCAGAGTGACCTGTGGGCTCTGTCCACTTCTGGGGGTTTTGGGAAGCTTTCTCCTCCAACACGTTAGCCCAGCATTTGGCCCACATACTCCATAGGATACCTGCCCTCTGCACCCTCCGGTAGGCCATGATGTGGAGGTTTTGGCGGCACGATCGATTTTCTTGGTCCTCGGCCTTCTCCCTTAGTGTCCCTTGCGTCGCCAACCTTGCCATCTCTCTCCAGTGAGGTGATCCAATTGCTCTTGCCAGTTGCGGCCTTCTCCAGCTCTCTGTCATCTCATGTGTCTCTAGATGCAGCTCCAACTTTTCCAGCACTGCTTGCAGAGTGACCAGCACCTCCACTACCACCACTATCACCGTCAAAATCATTTCAAAATCATTATTTTGAGTTCTTGCATTCCTGGTTCTGCTCTTTGAAGGATATCGCTCTCCAAAGGTCTCTACACAGCTAAGCAAGTTTGTTAACTTTATTTATAAGTGACGTTTGAATTGTACCAAAACCAACCAAGAGACAAAACAAAATACATCATTGTGCCCTGAAAATTAAAAGAAAAAAGATGAGGAGACTGGGAGAACTACATCATCCCACCAGCCAACCAGCAACAAAAACAGTCGCTAGTAGCAAGCAACAAAACGGAAGAGAAACCGACTGGTAACACAAATATGGCAGTCTTGGACACAGGCCTTTCAAAGCATAGAATCATAGAATTTACAGTGCAGAAGGAGGCCATTTGGCCCATCGAGTTTGCACCGGCCCTTGGAAAGTGTACCCTACTCAAGCCCACGCCTCCACCCTATCGCCATAACCCAGTAACCCCACTTAACATTTTTGGACACTAAGGGCAATTTAGCATAGCCAATCCACCTAACCTGCACTACTTTGGATTGTGGGAGGAAACTGGAGCACCCGGAGGAAACCCATGCAGACACGGGGAGAATGTGCAGACTCCGCACAGACAGTGACCCAAGCCGGGAATCAAACCTGGGACCCTGGAGCTGTGAACAACTGTGCTAACCACTGTGCTACCGTGTTGTACAGGGCGAGACGCAAGGGAATCAAAGTGTTGGCAGGTCAACCAGTCTCCGACAAGGTGGGCAATAACTCGAAAAGAATGAGTTCTGCACAATGGAAATGGACACTTGTCAAGCACAGCATGTAAATGGACCCTTTAGTAAAACCTGCTCCCATTACCAGCTACGTGCAATGAATGTATAAAGTTTAATGTTTAATGTGACCTGTAAAAAAAAATTATCTCAATGTTTTGTGAGGAAGGGGGATGTGGTGATATGCCTATGGGCTATATCATAGTTGGAAGGTATGTGACCTCCAACCAGCAGGTGGCAGTACAGACACACCATGTGGTCTCCAGACAAAGGTCATGTGATCTGTGACTCCGCTATAAAAGGAGACACATGTGGCCACCTTCAGAAGAAGATTGAGAGGGTAATACGACATACAGATGAATGGTCAGTTCCAGGTGCAAGTTCCAGAGGAGTAGTTAGCTGACTCCATGATAACGTGTTCTGTATCAGATTGCTATCTTATGGGACGCAATAAAAGATTCTGGTTTGGACAAGTCGAAGTGTTTGGTGAGTTCCTTCGTGAAAAACAAAATACAACACCTGAATGAGGCTGTTAAGGAAGTTTGAATCCTTCTCAGGGTGCAAACATAACGTGACAAAGTATTTTCAGTGAACTCCCTGGGTAGGAGAGCAGACTTGGGAATCCTGCTGTTCAAGCTGGCCAAGGTGGCTCATGAATGGCCTTGATGCCCGAATTGAATTTGGCCAGTCTGGTGGAGGGAGTTAAAGGGGACTTGATGATGTGTGATGCCCTCCCGCTTTCCTTGGCGGGAAGAGTACAGATGATCAAAATCAACATTCTGCCAAGGTTCCTATTCGTGTTCCAGTCTCTTCCGACCTTCCTCCCAAAAGCTTTTTTTGTTAGTGTGGATGAGCTAATTTTGGCCTTTGAGTGGGCAGGTAAGACACCCATGATTTGGAGCGGATCAGGGATCTATTTGTGGAGGGTAGGTTCGCTGGACTGGAGGAGTTGAAGGACAATACCAGCTCCTGAGGGGGAGCAAGTTTAGACATATACAGGTGCGGGACTGTGCTCGCAAAGAACTTCCTTTGTTCCCCAGTTGCCACGTCATACAGGAGGAACAACTGGGCTTGATACTGGAGGGAGGGGTCTGGAGTGAGATACTATATCGGATGAGCCTGATACAAGTTAAAGTTGTCCAAAGGGCTCACGTGACTAGAATGCGGATGAGTGGGTTCTTCCCTGACGTGGAGGATAGATGTGAGAGGTGTTTAAGGGGGGCCATCAAATTACTCGCATGTGTTCTGGACTTGCCCAAAATTGGTCGGGTTCTGGCCCTCGGTCTTTGAGACCATGTCGATGATCATGGGGGTGAGGCTGGAGCCATGCCCATTGGTGGCAATGTTTGGGTTGTTGGATTTGCCAGAGCACCTAGAGGAGATACAGAATTTACAGTGCAGAAGGAGGCCATTTGTCCCATCGAGTTTGCACCGGCCCTTGGAAAGTGTACCCTACTCAAACCCATGCCTCCACCCTATCGCCGTAACCCAGTAACCCCACTTAACCTTTTTGGACATTAAGGGCAATTTAGCATAGCCAATCCACCTAACCTGCACATCTTTGGATTGTGGGAGGAAACTGGAGCACCCGGAGGAAACCCATGCAGACACGGGGAGAATGTGCAGACTCCGCACAGACAGTGACCCAAGCCGGGAATCAAACCTGGGACCCTGGAGCTGTGAACAACCGTTCACAGATTGGCTGTCACCTCTGATTGCCCGGTGATGAATCCTACTTGGTTGGAAGTCGGCAGTGTCACCCTGGGCTTCTGCATGGTTGGGGGACATGGCTAGGGTTCTGTGACTAGAGAAAATCAAGTATGCCCTTAGCGGGTCAGAGGAAGGGTTTTACTCAAGGTGGAGGAGGTTCATCTCTGTCTTTAAAGATCTGTTTGTTGCCAGCAATTAAGTGGGGGGAGCGTTGGCGGGACTGGGGGGTTTCTTTGGGGTTATGATCAGTTAGTTTAGAAAAACAAAAATGTCAAACTGTTCGCAATATATCTGAGTTTCTTTTACATGTTTGTTGAATATTCTGTATTGTTTGGAATAAAATATATTTTTAAAAATTGAATTTTATATCAGTATCTCACAAAGCTCTCAGATCCATTGTGCAAGACTATGTCAACAGGAAGAATGGGAAGCCGTATGGTAACTGAATCAGGTTGGGAGATAGTGATATCTGTAATTTCGTTATTTACCAGTCCTCTCCTCCAGTTCCTCTCTGTAACCACACCTCTACACGCTTGGAAATCTTTAATTGAAACTCAATTTAATGTTTTAAAGTATTAACGTAAATTTTAAATGCTTTTAATTGGAATTAGTGCATTTTGTTTAATTTCATTCTGCCAGTTATTTTTATGTTTTATGCAGCCTCTAACTATCCAACACTTTATGTTTAAATTTGCCCCTTTTCTATTATTTAATAATTATAGAACAATTATTCCTAGAGACAGAAAGGGGATCTCTTCCAGTCCTTTCGTATGAGATTTATTAATTAAGAATGGGAAGGATTATGGATTTGGAAAACTCTTTAATAACCAGTTGTGCCTGTGATGTTCCTTGTATAGTTCTCCAAGGTAGCTAAAAGTCGTAGTGTTTACAAAGAACATCAAGCTAGTTTATTTTACACTACTTTAAATGGTTCGTACACTATACAGAGTAATAGCTAACAAAATAACAGTATTGAATCTATGTTACAGTAATCTATTATGTTTCTCTAATACAACGAACACTCTAGCTCAACCTCGCACTATCCTTCTCCATAGGATTCTCCAAGAATGAATAGAGACACTGCCCTTTATAAGACTACTCTGTGATGCCATCTAGTGTTGAGATACATGAACATCAACTTGTTAACCCTTTACTCTCCTTAGATTATACATATTACATACATAGATACATAGAAGATAGGAGCAGGAGGAGGCCATTTGGCCCTTCGAACCTGCTCCGCTATTCATCACGATCATGGCTGATCATCCAACTCAATAGCCTAATCCTGCTTTCTCCCCATAGCCTTTGATCCCATTCTCCCCAAGTGCTATATCTCGCTGCCGCTTGAATATATTCAATGTTTTGGCATCAACTACTTCCTGTGGTAATGAATTCCACAGGCTCACCACTCTTTGTGTGAAGAAATGTCTCCTTATATCTGTCCGAAATGGTTTTCTCTGAATCCTCAGACTGTTTTGGATTAGATTGGATTGGATTTGTTTATTGTCACGTGTACCGAGGTACAGTGAAAAGTATTTTTCTGCGAGCAGCTCAACAGATTATTAAGTACATGGGAAGAAAAGGGAAAAAAAGAAAATACATAATAGGGCAACACAAGGTATACAATGTAACTACGTAAGCACTGGCATCGGATGAAGCATACAGGGTGTAGTGTTAATGAGGTCAGTCCAGAAGAGGGTCATTTAGGAGTCTGGTGACAGTGGGGAAGAAGCTGTTTTTGAGTCTGTTCGTGCGTGTTCTCAGACTTCTGTATCTCCTGCCCCGATGGAAGAAGTTGGAAGAGTGAGTAAGCCGGGTGGGAGGGGTCTTTGATTACGCTGCCCGCTTTCCCCAGGCAGCAGGAGGTGTAAATGGAGTCAATGGATGGGAGGCAGGTTCGTGTGATGGACTGGGCGGTGTTCACGACTCTCTGAAGTTTCTTGCGGTCCTGGGCCGAGCAGTTGCCATACCAGGCTATGATGCAGCCAGATAGGATGCTTTCTATGGTGCACCTGTAAAAGTGGGTAAGGGTTAATGTGGACATGCCGAATGTCCTTAGTTTCCTGAGGAAGTATAGGCACTGTTGTGCTTTCTTGGTGGTAGCGTCAATGTGGGTGGACCAGGACAGATTTTTGGAGATGTGCACCCCTAGGAATTTGAAACTGCTCACCATCTCCACCTTAGCCCCGTTGATGCTGACAGGAGTTTGTACAGTACTTTGCTTCCTGTGACCCCTGGTTCTGGACACACCTATTGTTGGTAAAATCTTCCCTGCATCTACCCTGTCTAGTCCCGTTAAAATTTTATAAGTCTCTATGACATCCCCTCTCATTCTTCTGAACTCCAGCGGGAAGAATCCCAACCTAATCAATCTCTCCTCATATGACAGTCCCGCCATCCCTGGAATCCGTCTGGTAAACCTTCGCTGCACTCCCTTGAGAGCAAGAACATCCTTCCTCAGAGAAGGAGACCAATACTGCACACAATACTCCAGGTGTGGCCTCACCAAGAACTTGTATAATTGCAGCTGGCCCTGTATAATTACAATGCCACCTGAGTTGGATCTTTCTCGCTTCAGAGCTGCGCTTTTTTGAAACCAAAAATTCTCAAGGAGCTAGACTAAAATGATTATGTAAAGCTGCAAAATCCTAAGATTTGTCGTGCTTGTCATGGAGGCAGTTTCAACTTCTAACTGTAACATTTTGCTCTTCCAAATATTGTTTTGCTAGTTCTTTAACAGCTGCACAGAAAATACATGCCATAGTTCCCTTGTCAAATTCTACCTCGTGATGTTGAACCACAGTGCAGCCTGTTAGTGTTTGTCAAGGATTTTCAAACTGTTCTCCAGATAGAAAATTATTGGATTTCCATCAAATTATTTCATACTGAGTCTACATTGTACGCAGACGCCTGGAAAATCGGCAAAGCAATCCCATGTGAAGAAGTAATTTGTTGTTCAGTTTAGGACTAATACATTAATGACCTATATTTAGTTGGCATATTTACTTCTGTTATCTGTTATATCTAACCTTCTACATAGAACATAGAACGATACAGTGCAGTACAGGCCCTTCAGCCCACGGTGTTGCACCGACATGGGAAGTCAAAAAACAAAAGCCATCTAACCTACACTATGCCATTATCATCCATATGCTTATCCAATAAACTTTTAAATGCCCTCAATGTTGGTGAGTTCACTACTGTTGCAGGTAGGGCATTCCACGGCCTCACCACTCTTTGCGTAAAGAACCTACCTCTGACCCCTGTCCTATATCTATTACCCCTCAGTTTAAGGCTATGTCCCCTCGTGCTAGCCATTTCCATCCGCGGGAGAAGGCTCTCACTGTCCACCCTATCTAACCCCCTGATCATTTTGTATGCCTCTATTAAGTCTCCTCTTAACCTTCTCTCTAACGAAAACAACCTCAAGTCCATCAGCCTTTCCTCATAAGATTTTCCCTCCATACCAGGCAACATCCTGGTAAATCTCCTCTGCAACTGTTCCAAAGCTTCCACGTCCTTCCTATAGTGAGGTGACCAGAACTGTACGCAATACTCCAAATGCGGCCGTACCAGAGTTTTGTACAGCTGCAACATGACCTCATGACTCCGGAACTCAATCCCTCTACCAATAAAGGCCAATACTCCATAGGCCTTCTTCACTTCAATTGTAAGGGGAATAGACAGACGGTTCTGCGGACGCAATCGAGACTCCAGGATGATATGTTGCCTCCCTGGTGCAAGGGTCAAGGATGTCTCGGAGCGGCTGCAGGACATTCTGGGGGGGGAGGGTGAACAGCCAGCTGTCGTGGTGCACATAGGTACCAACGATATAGGTAAAAAACGGGACGAGGTCCTACAAGCTGAATTTAGGGAGCAAGGAGTTAAACTAAAAAGTAGGACCTCAAAGGTAGTAATCTCAGGATTGCTACCAGTGCCACGAGCTAGTCAGAGTAGGAATGTCAGGATAGATAGGATGAATGCGTGGCTCGAGAGATGGTGCAAGAGGGAGGGATTCAAATTCCTGGGACATTGGAACCGGTTCTGGGGCAGGTGGGACCAGTACAAACCGGACGGTCTGCATCTGGGCAGGACTGGAACCGATGCCCTAGGGGGGGTGTTTGCTAGAGCTGTTGGAGAGAGTTTAAACTAATGTGGCAGGGGGATGGGAACCGATGCAGGAAGTTGCAAGGTAGTAAAACAGGGACAGAAATAAAAGGCAGTAAGGGGGAAAGTGTAAGGCAGAGAAGCCAGAGTCAAAAATCAAAAAGGGCGACAGTACAAGGTACAGTGACTGAGGGGAGCTCAGTGAACAGGACCAGGAATACTAAAATAAATAAAACGGAAGTGAAAACATTAATGGTAAGCGATGCGGCAGGTTGTTACAGGAAGATATGGGTTCGACGACAAGGAAAATTAGGAGAAAGGTTAAGAGGAAATATAACTTAGGAGAGGTTACTGATCGAGGTGTTAAGATTAAGAACAGAGGTAAAAAAGCCAACATAAGTGTACTTTACCTGAATGCTCGTAGTATTCGGAATAAGGTAAATGAGTTGATGGCGCAAATCATCGTGAATGCCTATGATTTAGTGGCCATTACTGAAACATGGTTAAAGGATGGTCACGACTGAGAGTTAAATATCCGAGGGTATCAAACTTTTCGGAAGGACAGAGTGGATGGTAAGGGAGGTGGTGTAGCTCTGTTGTTTAAGGATGACATCCGGGCAACAGTAAGGGATGACATCGGTGCTATGGAGGATAAGGTTGAATCCATTTGGGTGGAAATCAGGAATAGTAAGGCGAAAAAGTCACTGATAGGAGTAATCTATAGGCCACCAAATAGTAACATTATGGTGGGGCAGGCAATAAACAAAGAAATAACAGATGCATGTAGAAATGGTACAGCAGTTATCATAGGGGATTTTAATCTACATGTTGATTGGTTTAACCAGGTCGGTCAAGGCAGCCTTGAGGAGGAGTTTATAGAATGTATCTCGGAAGGAGCTATCACAATATGGGGGAATTTAAAATACAGATGGAGGGTGAGAAGGTAAAATCAAGCACTAGTGTGTTGTGCTTAAACAAAGGAGATTACAATGGGATGAGAGAAGAATTAGCTAAGGTAGACTGGGAGCAAAGACTTTATGGTGAAACAGTTGAGGAACAGTGGAGAACCTTCCAAGTGATTTTTCACAGTGCCCAGCAAAGGTTTATACCAACAAAAAGGAAGGACGGTAAAAAGAGGGAAAATCGACCGTGGATATCTAAGGAAATAAGGGAGAGTATCAAATTGAAGGAAAAAACATACAAAGTAGCAAAGATCAGGGGGAGACTAGAGGACTGGGAAATCTTTAGGGGGCAACAGAAAGCTACTAAAAAAGCTATAAAGAAGAGTAAGATAGATTATGAGAGTAAACTTGCTCAGAATATAAAAACAGATAGTAAAAGTTTCTACAAATACATAAAACAAAAAAGAGTGGCTAAGGTAAATATTGGTCCTTTAGAGGATGAGAAGGGAGATCTAATAATGGGAGATGAGGAAATGGCTGAGGAACTGAACAGGTTTTTTGGGTCGGTCTTCACAGTGGAAGACACAAATAACATGCCAGTGACTGATGGAAATGAGGCTATGACAGGTGAGGACCTTGAGAGGATTGCTATCACCAAGGAGGTAGTGATGGGCAAGCTAATGGGGCTAAAGGTAGACAAGTCTCCTGGACCTGATGGAATGCATCCCAGAGTGCTAAAAGAGATGGCTAGGGAAATTGCAAATGCACTAGTGATAATTTACCAAAATTCACTAGACTCTGGGGTGGTCCCGGCGGATTGGAAATTAGCAAACGTGACACCACTGTTTAAAAAAGGAGGTAGGCAGAAAACGGGTAATTATAGGCCAGTGAGCTTAACTTCGGTAGTAGGGAAGATGCTGGAATCTATCATCAAGGAAGAAATAGCGAGGCATCTGGATGGAAATTGTCCCATTGGACAGACGCAGCATGGGTTCATAAAGGGCAGGTCGTGCCTAACTAATTTAGTGGAATTTTTTGAGGACATTAACAGTGCGGTAGATAACGGGGAGCCAATGGATGTGGTATATCTGGATTTCCAGAAAGCCTTTGACAAGGTGCCACACAAAAGGTTGTTGCATAAGATAAAGATGCATGGCATTAAGGGGAAAGTAGTAGCATGGATAGAGGATTGGTTAATTAATAGAAAGCAAAGAGTGGGGATTAATGGGTGTTTCTCTGGTTGGCAATCAGTAGCTAGTGGTGTCCCTCAGGGATCAGTGTTGGGCCCACAACTGTTCACAATTTACATAGATGATTTGGAGTTGGGGACCAAGGGAAATGTGTCCAAGTTTGCAGACGACACTAAGATAAGTGGTAAAGCAAAAAGTGCAGAAGATACTGGAAGTCTGCAGAGGGATTTGGATAGGCTAAGTGAATGGGCTAGGGTCTGGCAGATGGAATACAATGTTGACAAATGTGAGGTTATCCATTTTGGTAGGAATAACAGCAAAAGGGATTATTATTTTAATGATAAAATATTAAAACATTCTGCTGTGCAGAGAGACCTGGGTGTGTTAGTGCCTGAGTCGCAGAAAGTTGGTTTTCAGGTGCAACAGGTGATTAAGAAGGCAAATGGAATTTTGTCCTTCATTGCTAGAGGGATGGAGTTTAAGACTAGGGAGGTTCTGCTGCAATTGTATAAGGTGTTAGTGAGGCCACACCTGGAGTATTGTGTTCAGTTTTGGTTTCCTTACTTGAGAAAGGACGTACTGGCACTGGAGGGTGTGCAGAGGAGATTCACTAGGTTAATCCCAGACCTGAAGGGGTTGGATTACGAGGAGAGGTTGAGTAGACTGGGACTGTACTCGTTGGAATTTAGAAGGATGAGGGGGGGGTCTTATAGAAACATATAAGATTATGAAGGGAATAGATAGGATAGATGCGGGCAGGCTGTTTCCACTGGTGGGTGAAAGCAGAACTAGGGGGCACAGCCTCAAAATAAGGGGAAGTAGATTTAGGACTGAGTTTAGGAGGAACTTCTTCACCCAAAGGGTTGTGAATCTATGGAATTCCTTGCCCAGTGAAGCAGTAGAGGCTCCTTCATTAAATGTTTTTAAGATAAAGATAGATAGTTTTTTGAAGAATAAAGGGATTAAGGGTTATGGTGTTTGGGCCGGAAAGTGGAGCTGAGTCCACAAAAGATCAGCCATGATCTCATTGAATGGTGGAGCAGGCTCGAGGGGCCAGATGGCCTACTCCTGCTCCTAGTTCTTATGTTCTTATGTTCACAACCCTATCAACCTGGGTGGCAACTTTCAGGGATCTAAGTACATGGACACCGAGATCCCTCTGCTCATCCACACTTCCAAGAATTTTACCATTAGCCAAATATTCCACATTCCTGTTATTCCTTCCAAAGTGAATCACTCACACTTCTCTACATTAAACTCCATTTGCCACATCTCAGCCCAGCTCTGCAGCGAATCTATGTCCCTCTGTAACGTGCAACATCCTTCCGCACTGTCGACAACACCACCGACTTTAGTGTCGTCTGCAAATTTACTCACCCACACTTCTGCGCCCTCCTCTAGGTCATTTATAAAAATGACAAACAGCAACGGCCCCAGAACAGATCCTTGTGGTACGCCACTTGTAACTGAACTCCATTCTGAACATTTCCCATCAACCACCACCCTCTGTCTCCTTTCAGCTAGCCAATTTCTGATCCACATCTCTAAATCACCCTCAATCCCCAGCCTCCGTATTTTCTGCAATAGCCTACCGTGGGGAACCTTATCAAACGCTTTACTGAAATCCATATACACCACATCAACTGCTCTACCCTCATCTACCTGTTCAGACACCTTCTCAAAGAACTCGATAAGGTTTGTGAGGCATGACCTACCCTTCACAAAGCCATGCTGACTATCCCTAATCATATTATTCCTATCTAGATGATTGTAAATCTTGACTCTTATAATCCCCTCCAAGACTTTACCCACAACAGACGTGAGGCTCACCGGTCTACAGTTGCCGGGGTTGTCTCTACTCCCCTTCTTGAACAAAGGAACCACATTTGCTATCCTCCAGTCCTCTGGCACTATTCCTGTAGCCAATGATGACATAAAAATCAAAGCCAAAGGCTCAGCAATCTCTTCCCTGGCTTCCAAGAGAATCCTAGGATAAATCCCATCGGGCCCCGGGGACTTATCTATTTTCAGCCTGTCCAGAATTGCCAACACCTCTTCCCTACGTACCTCAATGCCATCTATTCTAATAGCCTGGGTCTCAGCATTCTCCTCCACAACATTATCTTTTTCCTGAGTGAATACTGACGAAAAATATTCATTTAGTATCTTGCCTATTTCTTCAGACTCCACACACAACTTCCCATCCCTGTCCTTGACTGGCCCTACTCTTACCCTAGACATTCTTTTATTCCTGACATACCTATAGAAAGCTTTTGGGTTTTCCTTGATCCTACCTGCCAAATACTTCTCATGTCCCCTCCTTGCTCGTCTTAGCTCTCTCTTTAGATCCTTCCTCGCTACCTTGTAACTATCAAGCGCCCCAGCTGAAATTTCACACCTCATCTTCACATAGGCCTCCTTCTTCCTCTTAACAAGAGATTCCACTTCTTTGCTAAACCACGGTTCCCTCGCTCGACGCCTTCCTCCCTGCCTTACTTATCAAGAACACGCAGTAGCTGTTCCTTGAACAAGCTCCACATATCCAGTGTGCCCAACACTTGCAGCCTACTTCTCCAACCTACCCCTCCCAAGTCCTGTCTAATGGCATCAAAATTGCCCTTCCCCCAGCTATAACTCTTGCCCTGCGGGGTATACTTATCCCTTTCCATCACTAACGTAAACGTCACCGAATTGTGGTCACTGTCCCCAAAGTGCTCACCTACCTCCAAATCTAACACCTGGCCTGGTTCATTACCCAAAACCAAATCCAATGTGGCCTCGCCTCTTGTTGGCCTGTTAACATATTGTGTCAGGAAAACCTCCTGCACACATTG
Organism: Scyliorhinus torazame; assembly: GCF_047496885.1. Lineage (NCBI taxonomy): Eukaryota > Metazoa > Chordata > Chondrichthyes > Carcharhiniformes > Scyliorhinidae > Scyliorhinus > Scyliorhinus torazame. The sequence continues at coordinate 97,989,847 of NC_092723.1, read as the reverse complement.
TACAAAAAACAACCCATCTAATGTACTCAAACTATATCTTTTCCAGTCAATATTTGGAAAGTTAAAGTCCCCCATAATAACTACCCTGTTACTTTCGCTCTTATCCAGAATCATCTTCGCCATCCTTTCCTCTACATCCCTAGAACTATTTGGAGGCCTATAGAAAACTCCCAACAGGGTGACCTCTCCTTTCCTGTTTCTAACCTCAGCCCATACTACCTCGGAAGAAGAGTCCCCACCTAGCATCCTCTCCGCCACCGTAATACTGTTCTTAACTAGCAGCGCCACACCGCCCCCTCTTTTGCCTCCTTCTCTGAGCTTACTAAAACACCTAAACCCCGGAACCTGCAACAACCATTCCTGTCCTTGCTCTATCCATGTCTCCGAAATGGCCACAACGTCGAAGTCCCAGGTACCAACCCATGCTGCCAGTTCCCCTACCTTATTTCGTATACTCCTGGCATTGAAGTAGACACACTTCAAACCACCTACCTGCGAAGTCAAATCTGTGCTCCTGACCTTTATACTCTCAATCTCCCGTACCCTAAAACTACAATCCAGGTTCCCATGCCCCTGCTGCATTAGTTTAAACCCCCCCAAAGAGCACTAACAAATCTCCCCCCCCAGGATATTTGTGCCCCTCAGGTTCAGATGTAGACCATCCTGTCTGTAGAGGTCCCACCTTCCCCAGAAAGAGCCCCAGTTATCCAGAAATCTGAATCCCTCCCGCCTGCACCATCCCTGTAGCCATATCGGCGAGATACATATTGGCTACATACCGGCTATATGGGCAGCATGGTAGCACAGTGGTTCACACTGTTGCTTCACAGCACCAGGGACCCGGATTCAATTCCCGGCTTGGGCCACTCTCTATGCGGAGTCTGCACGTTCTCCCCGTGTCTGCCTGCGTTTCCTCCGGGTGCCTCCGTTTCCTTGCAGAAGTCCCGAAATATGTGCTGGTTCGGTGAATTGGACATTCTGAATTCGCCCTCTGTGTACCCGAACAGGCGCCGCAGTGTGGAGACTAGGGGATTTTCACAGTAACTTCATTGCAATGTTAATGTGACACAAATAAAGATTATTATTATATCTCGGTCTTTCTTTTGGTTATTTTCAAACTAAATGGAGTATCAATAGTTTGTGGATATTTTACACTAGGTGATTCCCACAGAGAAACTGTGGCTCAAACAACAAAACCCAAGGAAGGAAAAGAATCTCAGTCTTCAGATTTAACTCTCCAGGAACTTTGGCTGACATCTCTGGCAAAAGCAATCCAATCTCTGAAAGGTAACTGAGCAAATTCAGGGATATGGTTCCAACATAAGACATCAGAACAATGTTCATATTATTGTCACTGGATTTCCAGTATTTAAAACATGTATGAAACAATGGACATTAATTGTTTCAAAGGCCATATTTGATGTGTGAATAATAGGAGATGTGAAATTCTTCACCAGATTTTTTGTCTTTCTTTTCCTTTCCTGGTTTCACACAACAGCAACATGTCTGGGTTCCTAACTCTGAATATAGCTCCAAGAAACATTTGGGGATTCTGACACTTCAAGATGCAGAACAATGCCATAGAATCATCTAATCCCTACAGTGCAGAAGGAGGCCATTCGGCCCATTGGGCCTACACCCAGCCTCTGAAAGTGCACCCTACCTAGGTGATCTCCCCGCCCTACCCCACCTAACCTTTAGACATTAAGGGACAATTTAACATGGCCAATCCACCCAACCTGCACAACTTTGGATTATGGGAAGAAACTGGAGCACCCGGAAGAAACCCATGCAGACACGGGGAGAAAGTGCAAACTCCACACAGTCACCCAAGGCCGGAATTGAACCTGGGTCCCTGGCATTGTGAGGCAACGGTGCTAACCATTGTGTCACCATGCCACCCATAATGGGCATTGTTCCTGACTCCTAATGTAAACTATTGTTTTAATGAATAAGGTTGGGAGAGAACAGAAATGCAGTAATTAAGTTTTAGATGTCTTCTTCCGATCAACAGTTTTTAATTATACACATCTGTCTCCAAGATGTGTTACTGTCAATTGTGGTTCTGGTCTTGAGATCAGCCTCACTGCTATGATCTTAACCTCATGGTACCCTAATCAGATTTTCCAATTTAAACAACCCATTTTATTGGTATTAATTAGGCAGCTGGGATTCAAAGCTGGCTGCATTTCATTATCATAGAATCATATAGCATAAAAGAACTTTCAGCTCATCATATCTGTGCCAACTCTTTGAAAGAGCTCTTCTGTTCATTCTCAATAGCTTTATAAATTTCTCCTTTTCTACGTTTTGTACAATTACCTTCAAGTTACAATTAAATCTGCTCCCAGTGCTCTTTTGGGCATAATAACTCACTGCTTTAAAAATATTTCCTTATATTCATCCTTGAGTTTTTTGCCAATTATTTTAAATCCTTGTCTTCTGATTTTTATCCTCCTATCAGTAGAAATAATTTACCCCTGTCCATTCTCTCAAAACCCTTCATAACTTTGAACACCTCCATTAAATCTCCCCTTCTCAGCTCTAAGGAGAACAGGCCCAGATTCTTTCCCTACATTTCAACAGAGCTCTATCCATTTTGACGCTGATCCCCATTTTCCTGGGTAAATATTTTCTCACTGCATGGAACTGGCACATCTCGTATCATTTCAACTACATCTCCACTAATTATATTCTCACCCATATCACATGTGTTTTGGTTTAAAGGAAGCAAGTGAATTTGAAGAGCTGAACAGCTTACTTTTCCATTTGTTCATGGCATGTGGGTATCGCTGGCTGGGCCAGCATTTATTGTCCATCCCTGAGGGCATTTAAGAGTCAACCACATTGCTGTGGGTCTGGAGTCACATGTAGGCCAGACCAGGTAAGGACGACAGATTTCCCTCCCTAAAGGACATTAGTAAACTAGATGGGTTTTTGGCCCATGGGATGGAGGATAATGACAATCCATTCTGGGATGAGGTCTGGGGCTCCGCATTGCTTGGCAACGTCTGACTGCTGCCCACGGTAACACTTTCCATCATCCACCTGGGTGGTCTCTGCATGCGAGCTGGCCATTCCATCACACGGTCCCATCGGATTCCTGGGGTGGCGGAGGTGGGGACAGTGGGGGTATGTGGTGCAGGGTGGGGGTTCAGCCGCACTCCGGCTTGGGGGGAGGATAGCTCAATGTAAATACCTATGCAGAAATTTAAATAAATAGAGGGAAAGAAAGAAGGGATTAAAGAGAGAGCGAGCTAAAGAAATAAAAGAGACCGAAAGGAAATGTGAAAAAAGCTTTTATTTAAATTTTTTAACAAATCTTCAATAATAATTAAAAGCGGAAGGAATGAGACTGAAAATTGTCAGATAAATTGTTTGATAATAATTAAGGCAGATCAGGCTGTTGAAAAATCACTTAGTCACTTACATTTGAATGCACCAACCCTCACTTTTCCTGGCATGTTCAGTGGGTGAGCCACGTAAAACATCCTGGCTTCAGCAGGACAGCAGATCCTGCTGGTGGCCTATGGGGAAACTGCCTCTGCTGCAAGAAACAGGCATGTGGAGGGCTGGATCACAGCCTGCGTCTCCAGGCAAGGTGGTGGTGCAGCACAGCTTCTAGTGGAACAGGGCAAATCTGACAGGAAATCCCTGATTTAAACATTTCACTGTGCATGTGCGGTCACAGGGAGTTCCTGTCATAGAATCATATGGTCATAGAATTTACAGTGCAGAAGGAGGCCATTCAGCCCATCAAGTCTGCACCACCTCTTGGAAAGAGCACCCTACTTAAGCCCTTGCCTCCACCCTATCCCCGTAACCCAGTAACCCCACCTAACCTTTTTGACACGAAGTGGCAATTTAGCATGGCCAATCCACCTAACCTGCACAGCTTTGGACTGTGGGAGGAAACCGGAGCACCCGGAGGAAGCCCACGCAGACACGTGGAAGAATTACAAAAGCCACACAGACAGTCACCCGAGGCGGGAATTGAACCTGGGACTCTGGAGCTGTGAGGCAGCAGTGCTAACCACTGTGCCACCGTGCCGCCCCAATGTACACTTTGTACCATTAGACAGAAAGTCGACCAACGTTGCACCAGATAGTTCTGTTGCTAATTGCTAAAAATCAAGCACAAATTTACTCATTCTCTCGCCCTATAAAACATTGTAGTATTAGATTACAGCTTTTGATTTTATCAAATTTGCTCTCCTCACCATATTTAGATTAAAAGACTACTGTGCTTAATTTGAACAATATGTTTATGTATAAACATTTACAGAATTCAGGGTACCTCAAATTGCAATTGTTTTTGAAAATGGAGGTAATTCTTTTAAATAAATAAAATCGTTGAAAAGGTTTTTCGTAACATTAATGTCATAACCTGCCCCCGCCCGGGACTTACGGTGTGGGAACAATTGTACTCTCTGTGTGCCTTGCGGGCGAGGGAGCGGGGGTTGCTCAATTAACATTGTATATAAAGTTGGCCAGTTCAGGACTAGCTGTCTCAGACCCGTTTGGGTTCCACCGGGTGCAGTGCACCTTGATCCTTGTAAATTAACCTTTGTTTCTTTTGTTACAAGCCGGTGTGGACTCACCGTGTCTTCATAAAAATTAACTTATCTATAATGTTGCTGGGTTATGCAGGAATGATGAAAAAGAACTACAACTTAAACAGTTTACTATAAGATCTTCAGCAGCTCTAAAACGCCTTGCCTGTAGTAGCCGCACTGGTGAGAACCCCCACGCTACCAACACATTACTTCCTGTGCACAGGCCATGGCAATATAGACATGAATATGCATTCTACCTCATCCCTATTTTAGTTGGGACAATCCATACTCACATGCAATGAACAATGTTGAATGCAGTAACAGAACATTGAATATATAAATGGCACCGATCATGAGCTTGGGCAAGAAACCTGGCACAAAGTCGAAGGATGTTCATAGGGAGAATTCCACACAGACAGACATCTAAGGCTGAAATTGAACTCGGGTCCCGAGCGCTATGAGGCAGCACTGCTAACCACTGTGTCACCATGCTGCCCATGGTGGCAAATGAACCCTTTTTTAAATCTCATGTCGGGACCTCTGTTCTTATTGTGGAAAGGCTGTTAGACATTCTGGGGAAACGAGAAACAAATGATAATTATGCAGGCTTGGAGCTGTTCTATTGGTTGAAGGCTCAGGTTAATAACAGTGAAAGTGACTCCACAGAGGAAGTCTTGCAGCCTGATTGAATGCACATGCCAGAAGATCCAAATCAACTGGTGGTTTCAACACTCCACGTCCTGGAAAGATAGCTGGCTACAACAACTTCAATATCGGCAACAAGAACCCTCATCTCTCTTTCTTCCATTTTAATCCCTGTTATTTTACCCTTTCCCTTTCCCCTGCGTATGTCTGTATCGTGTGTGTTTGAGTAGAGGGTGGGACAGTACAGGGGGGAGGAACAATAGAACAGCTGGCCGATATTCTGTTCTAATTATTTCATGTTGTATCTCTCTTGTTATAAACTGTTTTTTTTGTGTTTCACTTACAAATCCGGTGCCTGAAAGTCATTGGAGTAGTCAAGGGTCAAATGTCTCAGCAACTATATATAAATGATTGGTTAATTCTCTTGTGTTGGGACTCTGGGGCCTGTGGGAATGTATTTGACCATGCACTCACCCAGGCTGCTGTAACAACATGATGACATTTTTTTATGGGTGCGCTTATTGGTTTGAATTTTTAAAATCATGGGCGAAATTCTCCGTTATTGGCGGAAAGTCCGCCAATCGGCGCAAAAAACGGCGCAAATCCGACTTGCGTCATGTCGGAAAAATGGGTCGAAAGTCTCTGGCCCGAAATGGGCTAGCAGCGACGTAACGGGATCCGCGCTTGCGCAGTGGTTCACGCCGTGCAGCGTCATACGCGCCGCACGGCGTGATGGCTCATAAGGCCGCGCTGCTCCCCCCCACCCGACCGGAACACCCGACCGGAACACCCGACCGGAACACCCGACTGGATGGCTGGCCGCCCCCATATCCCCCCCTCCCCCATATCCCCCCTCCCCCATATCCCCCCTCCACCATATCCCCCCTCCCCCATATCCCCCCTTCCCCTATATCCCCCCTCCCCCATATCCCCCTTCCCCCATATCCCCCTTCCCCATATCCCCCTCCTCAAAACCCCCCTCCCCCATATCCCCCTTCCCCCAAATCCCCCCTCCCCCATATCCCCCCTCCCCTCCCCCATATCCCCCCTTCCCCCATATCCCCCCTTCCCCCATATCCCCCATATCCCCCCTCCCCCATATCCCCCTCCCCCATATCCCCCCCATATCCCCCCTCGCCCATATCCCCCCTTCCCCCATATCCCCCCCCCCATATCCCCCCTTCCCCATATCCCCCCTGCCCCCATATCCCCCCTCCCCCATATCCCCCCTCCCCATATCCCCCCTCCCCATATCCCCCCTCCCCATATCCCCCTTCCCCCATATCCCCCCTCCCCCATATCCCCCCTTCCCCCATATGCCCCCTTCCCCCATATCCCCCATATTCCCCCTCCCCATATCCCCCCTCCCCCATATCCCCCTTCCCCCATATCCCCCCTCCCCCATATCCCCCCTCCCCCATATCCCCCCTCCCCCATATCCCCAAGTGAATCCAGCCCTAACCTTAACCTCTGCAATGCACACGCTACCGATGGCGTGCATTCATATACCTGCCTAACAGTGTTGCCTTTTACCCCTGCCACCCCCCCCCCACAGGATAAGCGCGCACACAACAATAGGGAGCATGTGAGGACTGGAGGAGGTCCCGCTGATGAGAGGCCACTGACCGAACACGAGGAAAGGGCCCTGGAACTGGCTGGCGGACCTGACGACCGGGAGGTTGATGATGCAGAGGTCGGGGGCGTACTACCAAGTGAGCCACCGACAGCCCGTCCCCATATCCCCCCTTCCCCCCATATTCCCCCTTCCCCCCATATTCCCCCTTCCCCCCATATTCCCCCTTCCCCCCATATTCCCCCTTCCCCCATATTCCCCCTTCCCCCCATATTCCCCCTTCCCCCCATATTCCCCCTTCCCCCCATATTCCCCCTTCCCCCCATATTCCCCCTTCCCCCCATATTCCCCCTTCCCCCCATATTCCCCCTTCCCCCCATATTCCCCCCTCCCCCCATATTCCCCCCTCCCCCCATATTCCCCCCTCCCCCCATATTCCCCCCTCCCCCCATATTCCCCCCTCCCCCCATATTACCCCCTCCCCCCATATTCCCCCCTCCCCCCATATTCCCCCTCCCCCATATTCCCCCTCCCCCATGTCCCCCCTCCCCCCATATCCCCCCTCCCCCCATATCCCCCCTTCCCCCATATCCCCCCTTCCCCCATATCCCCCCTTCCCCCATATCCCCCCTTCCCCCATATCCCCCCTCCCCCATATCCCCCCTCCCCCATATCCCCAAGTGAATCCAGCCCTAACCTTAACCTCTGCAATGCACACGCTACCGATGGCGTGCATTCGTATACCTGCCTAACAGTGTTGCCTTTTACCCCTGCCACCCCCCCACCCCCCACAGGATAAGCGCGCACACAACAATAGGGAGCATGTGAGGACTGGAGGAGGCCCCGCTGATGAGAGGCCACTGACCGAACACGAGGAAAGGGCCCTGGAACTGGCTGGTGGACCTGACGACCGGGAGGTTGATGATGCAGAGGTCGGGGGCGTATTAGCAAGTGAGCCACCGACAGCCCGTCCCCATATCCCCCCTCCCCTATATCCCCCTCCCCCATATCACCTGATCACTGCCTGATGTCTCACCATGCATGCTTCATTGTGTATCGCAGGACCAAACGTCCAGGCACCCATCCCCGCAGATGCAGACCGCCCGCAGGATGCCCTCGGAGGCCACGGGAGACGGAGAGACACGGACCCTCCGGCATACGACGCCCGCAGGATGCCCCTCGCACACCACGGGAGACGGAGAGACACGGACCCTCCAGCATGCGACGCCCGCAGGATGCCCCTCGGAGGCCACGGGAGACGGAGAGACCCGGACCCTCCAGCATGCGACGCTCGCAGGATGCCCCTCGCACACCACGGGAGACGGAGAGACCTGGAACAACAGGGAGACGACACCCCCGTCACGTGCGGGAGCGACCACCCAGCGACGAGGGGGGCAGCCACAGGTTCCCGTCACATCCGAGCCAGGACACCACTACCCAGGACACCACTACCCAGGACACCACTACCCAGGACACCACTGCCCGGGAGAGCACTGCCCGGGAGAGCACTGCCCGGGAGAGCACTGCCCAGGACACCCCTACCCGGGACAGCACTACCCAGGAAGACGAAATACCGGACAGTGACTCAGAGTGGATGGGTGGAGACGAACCCCCACCCCAAAGTGCCATGGACTCAGAGTGGGACGAAGAGAACGACACAATGCCACTGCTGTCACCAACACCCTCCACCATCGCAGAAACACTCAGCTCGGTTGGGCACTTTAGTGATGAGGCGTCTGGTACACTCACTGGTGCGCACAACACAGCCGTCCCGGTACAGCAGGTGGAGGTAGGAGCAGCAGAGGGGCCGGGCGGTTGGAGGGCAGCCCAGCCCAAGTGAACATCTGCCGCCCAGGTGGATCCCGGGTTCCTGGAGTTACCACACCCACACATAGATCCGATGCAACCACCGACCCGGAGACGAGCGAAGAGGGTGACGGGCGGCTTGCGGCGGCTGCAGTCGCAGGTGGAGGAGTCCACCCGCGTCCAGGAGCTGGGAGTGGTGCCGGTCATACGTGCCACCCAGGCTGACACCGCACGGGTGGCGTCCGCGGTGGAGGCAAGGGGTGCGACGGTGTCAGACATGGGGAACGGTTTGCGAGGCCAGGACATGGCTGCCCTCTCACAGGAGGCCATGAGCCAGTGCCAGCGCCAGATGGCAGAGGCGCTCAACGCCATAGCCCAGTCTCTGCAGGCCATGGCCCAGTCTCAGCAGGCCATGGCCCAGTCTCTGCAGGCCATCGCTGAGGGCATCGGCGCCAGTGGCCATGTGCGAGCTGGCGTCGCACTGTCACAGACAGGGTTTGCCAACCCCCTGGGCTCCATGGCTGCAAACCTGCAGACCCCTTTCGATACCAGCACGGGCCTCCAGGACTGGCAGCGCCAGATGTCGGGGGGGGCATTGGATGGCCAGTCCGTTCGCATCCCCCACCCATGTAGAGGCCTGGGGGCCATCGGGCACCCCGAGGGAGGAGGAGGTGGTGTGGTCCGTCCCGGCTCTCCCTGTAGGGGAGGTCCCGGTACACCGCGACACCTCGGACTCCCCCCCTTCCGTCCCAGGTGCATCGGGTGGGCAACGGACAGGACAGGCTGGCAGCTTGCCATCCCAGTCACCCGGGCCGCAGCCTGGCCCATCTAGGCTAGGATGCCCCAGAAAACGGCCGCCAAAGGGATCCAGTGTCAGAGGGCAGGAATCACAGGAGTCCACCTCCAGTTCTGCTGTACCGTCTGGGGAACCACGTAGACGTAGTCAAAGGGCCCGTAAGGCTAAACAATTAGACACTGAGTAAGTTGGCACGGGTGCAGGGCACAGATGAGTTTTAGGGGCTAGGGCACGTGCATGAACTCCTTTGGTTATTAAAGTCAATGTTACACCTACAGAAGCTGCCTTTGTGCTCTGTCCAAAGCGTGCGGGGGTGTCATGTACGTTGAGCGCACCTGTGTGTGTGAGGGGTGGTCTTACCTCAGCCCCAGGTGAGTCTGCCCCCTTCCCCCTGGGCCGCCATCAACATCCCCCGGGCAGAGGACGGGACCGTGCGCTGCAGTGTCACAGCCGCATGCAGGGATGGTCCGGGTGGATGGTGGTACTGTGGCCATGGGTCAGACATAGTCCAACGATGTGGAGCCAGGAGCTCACCGCAGGGCGGGTTGTCATCATCCTCCATGGCCTGCAATAGACACGCGTGCGTAAATCAAACCTGGTATTTACCGGCGGGACCAGGCGGCGTGGGCGGGCTCCGGGGTACTGGGGGGGGCGCGGGGCGATCTGACCCCGGGGGGTGCCCCCACGGTGGCCTGGCCCGCGATCGGGGCCCACCGATCCGCGGGCGGGCCTGTGCCGTGGGGGCACTCTTTCCCTTCCGCCTCCGCCATGGCCTCCACCATGGCGGAGGCGGAAGAGACTCTCCCCACTGCGCATGCGCGGGAAACTGACAGCGGCCGCTGACGCTCCCGCGCATGCGCCGCATTTCCGCGCCAGCTGGCTGGGAAACAAACGCCATTTCCGCCAGCTGGCGGGGCGGAAATCCCTCCGGCGTCGGCCTAGCCCCTCAATGTTGGGGCTAGGCCGCCAAAGCTGTGGAGCCTTCCGCACCTTTGGGCCGGCGCGATGCCCGTCTGATTGGCGCCGGCTTTGCCGCCAGTCGGCGGGCATCCCGCCGTTGGGGGAGAATTTCGCCCATGGAGTCCTTTCCTTTTACCAGCAACAACACAGAGGCTAAATTAAATTTGAAAAGCACAGAAAGCAAGAACACTGAATCAAGGAAGGCCAGAATACATTCTAAGTAATCTCATCCTGAAGTCATATTTTGAACACCTCAATGGTGTGAATGCTTTGTTGATTTATGATGAGAGTCGGTCATACCTAGTGTCCTCAGGCCTGAGATCCTTCAGAGATTACACCAGGGACACCGGGCATTGCAAATTGTTGTGCCAGAGCACAAAATTCTGTTTGGTGATCTGGGACTGCAAAATAAATAATTTCAAAATGCATCACCTGTGCAATCCATTGCCAGAAGCAAAGGGAACCACTGATGGTAACCCCATTTCTCTCCAGGCTGGGGGAATGTCTCAGAATGGATTTTTTTGAGCTCAAAGGGAAGGCATTCCTCATAATTATTAACTATTACTCCAGTTGAATTGAGTATAAACATCTGCAGGGTTCCACCTCAGAAGGTGTGACAAAAAGAAATGTTTGCCATGAATGGCATCCCAGGCTTCCGGTTGCGGCGATGACCAGCTAAGCCACACGTTTCGGCACCTCCCGTTTCAACGGACTTTTGGGCTCTTATCGGGAGCCCCAACGGAAATTTTTTGCGGCCAAACCCAGTGTGAGGTGAGAAAGGAAGAAGTCCCCCCGGGTGTGGATGGAAAGGAGCGACAGTAGTGGCCAGATTGCGGAGGATCCTCTGGAGCAGCGGCAGAGAAGAGAAGGGAGAAGCAAGGTGGCGGCCGAGGGAGCCCAGATGGTATGGGGCCCGGAACAGCAGGAGTTCCTCCGACGATGTGCGGAGGAGCTCAAGAAAGAGGTGCTGGCGCCGATGTTACTGGCAATCGAGGGATTGAAGGAAACACTAAAGGTCCAGGCGATGGAGCTCCGTGGAGTGAAGGCAAAGGCAGCCGAAAACGAAGACGAGATACAGGGCCTGGTGGTAAAAACGGAGACGCACGAGGCACTACATAAGAGGTGTATAGAAAAGCTGGAAGCCCTGGAGAACAGCTCGAGGAGGAAGAATCTAAGGATTTTAGGTCTTCCCGAAGGGACAGAGGGAGCTGATGCTGGGGCGTATGTGAGTATGATGCTCCATACTCTATGGGAGCTGAGGCCCCAATGGGCCCCGTGGAAGTGGAGGGAGCGTACCGGGTCCTCGTGAGAAGACCAAAGGCAGGGGAAACACCACGAGCAATAGTGGTGAGGTTCCATCGCTACAGGGACAGGGAGATGGTCCTGAGTTGGGCTAAGAAGACACGGAGTAGCAAGTGGGAGAACGCGGTGATACGCATATATCAAGATTGGAGTGCGGAGGTGGCGAGAAGGAGGGCGAGTTTCAATCGGGCCAAGGCGGTGCTCCATAGGAAGAAAGTCAAATTTGGGATGCTGCAGCCGGCAAGATTGTGGGTCACACACCAGGGCAAACACCACTACTTCGAGACGGCGGAGGAGGCATGGACATTCATTCAGGAAGAGAAATTGGACTAGACTTGAGAAATTGATGTCTGGAGAGAGGTAGCGAGGTGGTGGCACAGAAATGTAAAGTGGGGAGAGGCTAATATGTAATAATGATGGATGGGGAATTTTTTCTCCCCCTCCCTGAGGGGGGGGACACGAAGAAATGTGGGCGCCGGTGGAAAAGGGGACAGGGAAGGGGAATGAGGGAACTGCGCCATTAGGGGCGGGGCCGAGAGGGAAGCGCGGGTTCTTTCCCACGCTATGGAAATTGTGGCGGGAAAAAGGGCGCAGGAAGGAAGGGGGCCTCACACGCAGGGAGGTCAAAGGATAAATGGGGGAAGCCGAGGTCAGCCAGAGTTAGCTGACTCCCGGAAGCAATATGGGGGGAGCAATCAAGCTAGAGGGGAATCTAGCGGGGGGGGCGATTAACTGGGTTGCTGCTGCTGAGGGTAAGGGGGAGCTGATACGAGACGAGGTGGTCGGGACGGGAGGGTGCCGTCTGGGGGACAGACGGGTGCGTGGGACTTGGGTGAGGAGCTGGCTTAAAAAAGGGGATGGCTAGTCGACGAGGGGGGGGGGGGGGGTAAATGGCCCCCCAACCCGGCTGATCACGTGGAATGTAAGAGGTTTGAATGGGCCGAATAAGAGGGCAAGGGTGTTTGCGCACTTAAAGAGACTGAAGGCGGACGTGGTTATGCTCTAGGAGACGCACCTGAAATTGGCGGATCAGGTTAGACTAAGGAAAGGATGGGTGGGACAGGTATTCCACTCAGGGTTAGATGCGAAAAACAGAGGGGTGGCAATACTGGTGGGGAAACGGGTATCGTTCGAGGCTAAGACCATAGTGGTGGATAGTGGGGGCAGGTACGTGATGGTGAGTGGCAGATTGCAAGGTGAGGCGGTGGTGCTGGTGAACGTATACGCCCCGAACTGAGATGACGCGGGATTCATGAAGCGAATGCTGGGACGTATCCCGGACCTGGAGGCGGGAAACTTGTTAATGGGGGGGGGACTTTAACACAGTGCTGGACCCAGGGCTGAACCGGTCCAGATCCAGGACCGGGAGAAGGCCGGCAGTGGCCAAGGTGCTTAAGGGATTTATGGAGCAGATGGGAGGAGTAGATCCGTGGAGATTTGCCAGACCGATGGGTAAAGAGTTTTCCTTCTTCTCCCACGTCCATAAAGTATACTCCCGGATAGACTTTTTTGTCTTGGGAAGGGCGCTGATCCCGAAAGTGGCAGGAACGGAGTACTCGGCTATAGCTGTTTCAGATCACGCCCCACATTGGGTGGATCTGGATCTAGGAGAGGAAAGGGAGCAGCGCCCACTTTGGAGATTAGACATGGGACTATTGGCGGACGAGGGTGTATGCGGAAGGGTGAGGGGATGTATCAAAAGATACCTGGAGGTCAATGATGGTGGGGAGGTCCAGGTGGAGGTAGTATGGGAAGCGCTGAAGGCGGTGGTTAGAGGAGAGCTGATTTCCATTAGAGCCCACAAGGGGAAACAAGAGAGTAAAGAAAGAGAGAGATTGGTTGGGGAGATTCTGAGGGTGGATAGGCAGTATGCGGAGGCCCCGGATGAAGGGATATACAGGGAAAGATGAAGACTACAGACGGAGTTTGACCTGCTGACCACGGGAAAGGCGGAGACGCAGTGGAGGAAGGCACAGGGAATACAATATGAAGATGGGGAAAAGGCGAGCCGGCTGCTGGCCCAACAACTTCGAAAGAGGGGGGCGGCGAGAGAGATCTGAGGAGTTAGGGACAAAACGGGAAAGGTGGAGCAGAGAGCAGGGAAAGTGAACGAGGTGTTTAAGACATTTTATGAGAGGCTGTATAAGTCCCAACCCCCGGAGGGGAAAGAGGGAATGATACACTTTTTGGACCAGCTGGAGTTCCCGAGGGTGGAGGAGCAGGAGGTGGCAGGTCTGGGGGTGCAGGTTGAGGTGGAGGAGGTGATCAGAGGAATTGGGAACATGCAAGCAGGGAAGGCCCCGGGACCAGATGGGTTCCCGGTGGAATTTTATAGGAAATATGTGGACCTGCTGGCCCCACTTCTGGCGAGAACCTTTAATGAGGCTAAGGAAAGGGGGACACTACCCCCAACAATGTCGGAGGCGACGATATCGTTAATTCTGAAACGAGACAAAGACCCGCTGCAGTGCGGGTCATACAGGCCCATCTCCCTCCTAAACGTAGACGCCAAGCTGCTGGCCAAAGTGATGGCGACAAGGATAGAGGATTGTGTCCCAGGGGTGGTACATGACGACCAGACAGGGTTTGTTAAAGGGAGACAATTGAACGCCAATATACGAAGGTTGCTGGGGGTGATGATGATGCCCCCACAGGAGAGGGAGGCAGAGATAGTGGTGGCGATGGATGCAGAGAAGGCATTCGATAGAGTAGAGTGGGACTATTTGTGGGAGGTGCTGAAGAGATTTGAGTTCGGGGAGGGGTTCATTAGATGGGTTAGACTCCTGTATGGGGCCCCGGTGGCAAGCGTTGTTACAAATAGGCAAAGATCGGGATACTTCCGATTACATAGGGGTACAAGACAGGGGTGCCCCCTGTCCCCGTTACTGTTCGCGTTGGCAATTGAGCCATTGGCCATAGCGCTGAGGGACTCTAAGAAGTGGAGGGGGGTGCTTAGAGGGGGAGAGGAACATCGAGTGTCCCTATATGCAGACAATTTACTGCTATATGTGGCGGATCCAGTAGAGGGGATGCCAGAGGTAATGCAGATACTCAGGGAGTTTGGAGAGTTCTCGGGATATAAATTAAATATGGGAAAGAGCGAACTTTTTGTGAGGCACCCCGGGGAACAGGGCAGGGGGATAGATGCTCTGCCGCTGAGGAGAGTAGCAAGGAATTTTCGATACCTGGGGATTTAGGTGGCCAGGAACTGGGGAACCCTGACGCGACTGGTAGAGCAGATGGAGGAGGACTTTAAGAGGTGGGATATGGTGCCCCTGTCATTGGCGGGCAGAGTACAGGAGGTCAAACTGGTGGTCCTCCCGAGGTTTCTTTTTGTGTTTCAGTGCCTCCCCATCCTAATTACAAAGGCCTTTTTTAACAAAATAGACAGGAGCATTGCGAGCTTTGTGTGGGCGGGAAAGACCCTGAGGGTAAAGAGGGGGTTCCTGCAGCGCAGTAGGGACAGAGGGGGATTGGCACTGCCGAGTCTGAGTGGCTACTATTGGGCCGCCAATGTGTCGATGGTCTGTAAGTGGATGAGGGAAGAAGAAGGTGCGGCGTGGAAAAGGCTGGAGATGGCATCCTGTAAGGGAACAAGCCTAAAAGCGCTGGCGACGGCCCCATTGCCGCTCTCCCCGAAAAGGTACACCACAAACCCAGTGGTGATGGCGACCTTGAAGATCTGGGGGCAGTGGAGACGACACAGGAGAGTGACGGGTGCCTCGGTGTGGTCCCCGATAAGGAATAACCACAGGTTCGTCCCGGGGAGGATAGATGGGGGATTTCAATGTTGGCAGCGAGCAGGAATTAGGAAGCTGAAGGACCTGTTTGTGGACAGGACGTTTGCGAGTTTGGGAGCATTGGAAGAAAAATATAAGTTGCCACCAGGAAATGCTTTCCAATACATGCAAGTGAGGGCATTTACGAGGCAACAGGTGAGGGAATTTCCGCAGCTCCCGACGCAAGGGATCCAGGATAGAGTGATTTTGGGGGCATGGGTTGGAGAAGGTAAAGTGTCTGAAATATACAGGGAGATGAGAGACGAGGGGGAGACGATGGTAGAGGAGCTGAAGGGAAAATGGGAAGAGGAGCTGGGGGAAGAGATTGAGGAGGGGCTGTGGGCAGATGCCCTAAGCAGGGTAAATTCCTCGTCCTCATGTGCCAGGCTTAGCCTGATTTAATTTAAGGTTCTACACAGGGCGCACATGACGGGTGCAAGACTGAGCAGATTTTTTGGGGTGGAGGGTAGGTGTGGGAGGTGCTCGGGAAGCTCGGCGAACCACACCCACATGTTCTGGTTGTGTCCGGCACTGCATGAGTACTGGGAGGGTGTGGCAAGAGTGATCTCAAAGGTGGTGGGGGTCCGGGTCAAACCAAGCTGGGGGTGAGCTATATTTGGGGTTGCAGAAGAACCGGGAGTGCAGGAGGCGAAAGAGGCCGACGTTTTGGCCTTTGCGTCCCTAGTAGCCCGGTGAAGGATTCTACTTATGTGGAAAGAAGCGAAGCTCCCGGCCGTGGAGACCTGGATAAACGACATGGCAGGGTTCATAAGGCTGGAGCGAATAAAATATGCGTTAAGAGGATCGGCTCAGGGGTTCACCAGGCGGTGGCAACCGTTCCTTGACTATCTCGCTGAACGATAATGGAAAAACAGAAAAGACAGCAGCAGCAACCCAGGGGGGAGGGGGGAGGGGGGGGAGTGTTATTTTGTGCTTTGTTTTTTGTTTTTGTTTTTCTCTTTATGCTAGTTGTTGATAATTGCTTCTTGTGTATTACTTTTTTCTTATTTGTTGTTAGTTTAATATATTATTTAAATAACATTTGATGTATATTTGATTATTAAGTTGTAAAAATGGAAAATTTCTGTTTGAAAAACTTCAATAAAATATATATTAAAAAAAAATGAATTGCATCCCAGCTCTAGTCAATTCAGACAGCGGGCGGCATTCTCCCTCCCTCCCCACCAATTTTCTGGTGTGGAGCGCCCCCGCCGGCAGCGAATTCTCCATCCCGTCAGCGAGCCAATGGGATTTCCCATTGTGGGCAGCCATACACTGTTGGGAAATCCCCAGGAGTGGGTGTGCTGTCGACGCAATGGAGAATCCCGACAGCGGAGAATCCAGCCCAATGGCTCAGTTTGCCAATGAATTTTGGAAGCAGTTCGCAGGAGCCTATGCCCTTGTCCACATGACTAGCTCACCCAGAAAACAGAGATGTTGAATCCTCTGAGAGAGCTGAAATCAAGGCCAGGTAGATTGGTGAAAGCACCACAATGGTTATCTCTGTGAACCAGGTATGAAGCCAGAAATTTTGAGGGAGATGTTGAATAATGTAGATAATGATTTCAATAGGGTCAGAGACTGGGGAGATATGTACAAAGAACAAAGAACAATACAGCACAGGAACAGGCCCTTTGGCCCTCCAAGCCTGCGCCGACCATGGTACCTGCCTAAACTAAAACCGTATGCACTTGACTCTCCTACCCTAGAAAAGAGCATCTGACTATCCACTAGGTTCATGCGACTGATAATCTTGTAGATCTCTATCAGGTTGCCTCTCATCCTCTATTGTTCCAGTGAGAACAGACCGAGTTTATCTAACCTCTCCTCATAGCTAATGGCCTCCATACCAGGCAACATCCTAGTAAACTGCTTCTGTATCCTCTCCAAAGCATCCACATTACTGGTGGTGTGGCGAACAGAATTGTACACAATATTCCAAATGAGGCCTAACAGCTGCAACATGACTTGCCAATTTTTATATTCAATGCCCCGACCGATGAAGGCCAGCATGCCGTATGCCTTCTTGACCACCTTATCCACATGTAGTGTAAGGGGTTAATTTTAAATACGTAAATAGAGAGTCTACAACAATGGTGGGCAACCAGTGGCCCGGGAGCCACATGCAGCCCATCTGGGTTCTGAGTGCCGCATTGCTCTGGTTTCCATCCGTGTAGTTTTCTTCCTACCGGTGTGTCTGAAGTGATTTGTACGTAAAGCAAGGGTAAATGAACTGAGCTGTGTGTAAATTGCCCACATTGACTATGAGAGCTGCATCCAAAGCGTAGTATTTTGTTTTTACCGTTTGAAGTTGATACTAGTTCCATTAATATATAAATGGTCAAGCATTTTCTATAACTTGTTATGAAATGTTTGGCATGTATTAAATGTCTTCAATCTCATTCATGGGGTCATGATTAGTGAACAAGCCCAATTTCATTCGTGTGGTCCACTGAGGTGATGGAGGGCCGCATCGAAGTATTGTTACAATACCCTGGGTTAGTGTGCGGTCAATTCCAGCCCCACTTGTCCCAGAGTCACAACAGAAGTGAATTAACCATAAATTCTTATAAAAATGCCCAAAGTCTGTAGCCCTTGGCTGCCCAATAATTATGGTCACCAGGTTTGTAAATGTAAATACAAGTACTGTTTATTTATAACAACAACTATAATGAACTATGCAGCAAATACAACTGTTAAGTATTAACTAATTGTGAGGGCAGCATGGTGGGGCAGTGGTTAGCACTGCCGCTTCACGACGCTGAGGACCCAGGTTCGCTCCCAACCCGGGTCAGTGTCTGTGTGGAGTTTGCACATTCTCCTGGTGTCTGCGTGGGTTTCACCCCCACAACCCAAAGATGTGGAGGTTAGGTGGATTGGGAACCCTGAATTGCCCCAAAATTGGAAAAAAATGATTGTTCCTCTAAATTTAAAAGGAAAAAAACAACAAAAAAAGAAAAAAAGCATGAACTAATTCCTAACACCCCACATCCCCCCCCCCCACTCTCTACACACACACAAGACAGACAGACACAAAGGGGTGAAAAGGGGTAAAAATAATAAACAAAAGGAAAAAGAGTCTTTGTTTCAGATGATGGTTTTTAACACACTTCCTTCACAGCAGCTTGCAAGGTCTTCTCTGTAGATTAATTCATCCAGGTTCTCTGCAACTACAGAGTAAAACAAGTACAACCTTTCCAAAGAGAGAGTAGCAAGTGTTGGTATTTGTTTGCAGCCAGTACTGGTTTTCCTGTAGATAGATTCGTTCAAGTACTCTGCAGGTTAAGAAACAGGCTTTCTGGAGATAAACACAGAGGAGCGAGAGTAGCAGGACCTGGTCTATGTTTTCCAGGATCAAAACTGAAACTCCTGAGGACTCTGAAAAGCATCCACTGGGATAAGATGCAGTCATCCTCCATTAACGGACAGAGTACAGTCTTTTGCGTCCATTCATTGGCCGTCGGCCAATCAATCAAACCAAGTCCCATCCCATCTCTCTCTCTTTGGTTCCAGCAAGCCTGAATCCTCCTGTTCAAATCAGCAGGAACTAGGATACTCTCTGGTAACATCTGAATGTTGCTGTTTGCCTTAAAGACACATGTCCATTAATCCTCTTTGACTTAAACATACATGTCAATTAATCATCCATGGATCAAAAATCATAAGAGCAAAATAAAAGAAAGGGGAAATAAGGAAATAAACAAGAAGAACTCTTACAGTAAGTTGAGAGATAGTTCGATATGAAGCCTTGTGGTTGAGCTTTGTCCTATATAAAGTTGGAAGAATGTTTAATAAATGGCAAAATTTACCAACAGCAGTCTTAATTGATGTTAGACAAGGATAACCCAAGCTACAGCCTACAACAGAAAACTATGGTTACAAAGATGTTGTAAGGGTCTTTCCTGTTTGTTCCTATTTATTCCCTTATATCCCCTTTCTTTCATTTTTGCTGTCACATTGTTGATCCATGGATGATTTATGGACATACGTCTTTAAGGCAGCCTGCATCCTTAATTCAAGCAGAAGGATCCAGGAGGCTGTGCTGATTTAAATTGGTGATTGTCGACAGACTAGAACCAATGACAGAGATTGGCCGGCATCAGTGATGACTCGGTTTGATTAATTTGGCCGGTGAATTGTCCCAAAAGGCTGTGCTCTGCCTGGTAACTGTTGGTGATTAGATCTGATCCCATTGGAATGTTTCAGAGCTTCAATGTTTGAGCTTTTCATTTCAGTTTGACTCCTGACTGCTCAGAGGAAGGATGGCTGTCCTCTCCCCTCTATGTTTTCTCCAGGAAAGCTGTGTTCCTGAACTGGTAGGGGGCCTGGATGAATATATGTACAGGAGAATCATTGCAAGCAGGGCATAACTGACCAAATCTCTCTGCAGAAGAGGCACAGGCCTAGAAATAAACCACAAACTGAAAGAAAAGTTTTTTAAAAATAAAAATTTAGAGATCCCAATTCATTTTTTCCAATTTAAGGGGCAATTTAGCGTGTTCAATTCACCTACCTTGCACATCTTTGGGTTGTGGGGGCGAAACCCACACAAACACAGGGAGAATGTGCAAACTCCACACGACAGTGACCCAGAGCCGGGATCGAACCTGGGACCTCGGCGCCATGAGACTGCAGTGCTGCCACTGCGCCACCGTGCTCTCCTAAAAGCAAAGTTTGATGCAAATCAAAGGGGCCTCTCCAGGAAAGGCTGTGAGTAATACATTTCTGAATCAAAGAGGAGCTCATTACAGGCTACAAACCGAGGACTTTGATCAGGGAGTGTGCTGCAAGGAAGCATGTTAAAGAACTGCCATTGGAAGCAAAGACTTTAATAATAATAATAATAATAATCACTTATTGTCACAAGTAGGCTTCAATGAAGTTACTGTGAAAAGCCCTTAGTCGCCACATTCCGGAGCCTGTTTGGGGAGGCTGGTACGGGAATTGAACCCGCGCTGCTGGCTGTGTTCTGCATTACAAGCCAGCTCTTCAGCCCACTGTGCAAAACCAGCCCCTCTTATGTTTTAACCTTCATCCTTATTATTTTCACCCTTTCCCCCTTTTGCATTTGTCTGTCTTGTGTGTGTGGGTAGAGGGTGGGACAGTTAAAGGGTATAAAAGGTCAGCTTGTCATTAGCAAATTGTATTTACTGCACACATCAGCATTATTCTTGTTATAAATAAACAGTAATTGTGTTTCAACTTACAAACTTGGCGTCTGTAATTATTGGGTAGCCAAGGGTCAAAGACCTAAAGAGTTTTTATAAGAATTATTGGTAATTCACTTGCGTTGTGACTCCGGGGCATGTGGGGCTAGAATTGACCTTGCACTTGCCCAGGGTGGTGTAACACTGTTGGAAAGTCATGACCAATAAAAATGAATATAGGTGACAGGCACAGATAAACACTTAAGTGATCAATCCTGGCATTATGCAATGGTATGGAACAGCTTACAGGGAGAAAGAAACCCATTCTGTTCTCTCCTGATTGACTTCAATGAAAATAAAAATTAGGAGAGCTGTAATTTAAGCTTCTGAGCTGCCTTCACCAATGCTACACTGTCACACGAAGGCAGTATTAATACAATGTATTAAATTGTTTTCCTTACTCATTCATGGGACGGGAGGGTTGTTGGCTGGGCCAGTATTTGATGCATCATATTACAGGGATGGATGGTGTTGTGATAGCCAATGATTATTTTAGTATCTGCTTCTACTTTCAGTAAAAATGTACAACAGATAATTTCTTATAATCTTAGAGTGACCCTTCTTCTCAGGCAGTTCTTCAAAGATGACCTGTTTCCACTCCAGTTCGATGGGTTCTGAGGTGGCTTATAAGTCTAATGTGTGATCTAAAGACCCTGCCCCATGCGGGGCAGATGGTTCTTGAAGGGTTGGGTAGAGAGGTGTTTGGAGGTTATTTAGAATCATAAAATCTCTACAGTGCAGAAGGAGGCCATTCGGACCATTGAGTCTGCACAGACCCTTGGAAAGAGCACCCTACCTAGGCCCACCCTCCTGCCCTATCACCGTAACCCAGTAACCCCACCTCAACATTTGGACACTAAGGTGCAATTTAGCATGGCCAATCCACCTAATCTGCATATCTTTGGACTGTGGGAGAAACCGCAGCACCCGGAGGAAACCCATGCAGACAATCTCCACACAGATAGTCATCCAAGGCCAGAATTGAATCCGGGTCCCTGGCACTGTGAGGCAGCAGTGCTAATGACTGTGCCACCGTCTCACTCCCTCGAATACTTTGACTTCATCTCCACACATTCAATATCTTCCCTTCTCTATTTTCATTCGTAACACATCAGGGACTTCCATGTATCAGCAGTATGTTTGACATCTTTAAGGAGGCTTTGAGGACCTCTCTTGGAATGCAACAGCACCAATGCAGGTCATTCAGCCCAAATAAATAAATATTGAAGTTATACCCAATATCCTCAAGTTCAGACTATTAATATATACCAAAAAGAGCAACGGTCCCAACACTGACCCCAAGTGGCATTTAGACTATTCCCTCCAGCCTTAAGGACAACTGGGTGGGACAACTGGGTGGGAGAATCGCCAGACCAGGCGCGAATTGCGCGACGCCACCCCGACGCCGGTCCACATGTGGTCTTACCCGGCGGGACCTCGGTGTGCATCCTTTCGGGGGCGGCCTGGGGTGGGGGGGGGGGTCCGACCTCGGGGGGGGCCTCCGCTGTGGCCTGGCCCGCGATCGGGGCCTACTGATCGGTGGGCCGGCCTCTCGGGCTGGGGGCCTCTTTTGCTGCGCGCCGGCCCCTGTAGCCCTATGTCATGTTGCGTCGAGGCTGGCGCGGAGAACGAAGCCACCCGCATGCGCGCAATTGCGCCGGTCGCAGTGGGCATGCGCGCATTCCCACCGGTCGCAGAGTGCATGCGCAGACCCCTGGCGCCCATTTGAAGCCGGTATCGGCAGATGGTGAGGCGTCGGTCGCTCCAGTGCTGTGCTGGCCTCCTGAAGGGCTCAGAATCGCTGCTCCTGGGGGCCTGTTGATGCAATGGCATTTACGACGGCGTCAACACTTAGTCTCAGGATCAGAGAATCCCGCACAATTGTTCACCACTATAACAATTTTCTGTTCCTTATTTGAACCAAATAAGCCTGTGTTCTGTTAATTCTGTTGCTTCAATTTGGCCATCATTTGAAAAAGAAAAAGAAGGATAATTACAGCACAGGAACAGGCCCTTCAGCCCTCCCAGCCTGCGCCGATCCAGATCCTTTATCTAAACCTGTCACCTATTTTCCAAGGATCTACTTCCCTCTGTTCCCCGCCCGTTCATATATCTGTCCAAATGCGACTTAAATTATGCTATCATGCCCTCCTCTACCACCTCTGCTGGCAAAATGTACCAGGCACCCACCACCCTCTGTGTAAAAGACTTTCCACGCACATCTCCCTTAAACTTTCCCCCTCTCACCTTGAAATCGTGACTCCTTGTAACTGACACCCCCACTCTTGGAAAACGCTTGTTGCTATCCACCCTGTCCATACCTCTCATAATTTTGTAGACCTTAATCAGATTCCCCCTCAACCTCCGGCTTTCCAACAAAAACAATCCTAATCTACTCAACCTTTCTTCATAGCTAGCACCCTCCATCCCAGGCAACATTCCGGTGAACCTCCTCTGCACCCTCTCTAAAGCATCCACATCCTTCTGGTAATGTGGAGACCAGAACTGCACGCAGTATTTCAAATGTGGCCTAACCAAAGTCCTATACAACTGTAACATGACCTGCCGACTCTTGTACTCAATACCCTGCCCGATGAAGGCAAGCATTCTGTATGCCTTCTTGACCACTCTATCGACCTGCGTTGCCACCTTCAGGGTACACTGGACCTTAACTCCCAGATCTCTCTGTACATCAATTTTCCCCAGGACTTTTCCATTGACCGTATAGTCCGCTCTTGAATTAGATCTTCCAAAATGCATTACCTCGCATTTGCCTGGATTGAACTCCATCTGCCATTTCTCTGCCCAACTCTCCAATCTATCTATATTTTGCTGTATTCTCTGACAGTCCTCCTCGCTACCTGCAACTCCACCAATCTTAGTATCATCTGCAAACTTGCTAATCAGACCACCTATACCTTCGTCCAGATCATTTATGTATATCACAAACAACAGTGGTCCAAGCACGGATCCCTGTGGAACACCACTAGTCACCTTTCTCCATTTTGAGACACTCCCTTCCACCCCTACTCTCTGTCTCCTGTTGCCCAGCCAGTTCTTTATCCATCTAGCTAATACACCCTGAACTCCATACGACTTCACTTTTTCCATCAACCTGCCATGGGAAACTTTATCAAACGCCTTATTGAAGTCCATGTATGTGACATCTACAGCCCTTCCCTCATCAATTAACTTTGTCACTTCCTCAAAGAATTCTATTAGGTTTGTAAGACATGACCTTCCCTGCACAAAACCATGCTGCCTATCACTGATAAGTGTATTTTCTTCCAAACGTGAATAGATCCTATCCCACACTATCTTCTCCAACAGTTTGCCTACCACTGGCGTCAAGCTCACAGGTCTACAATTCCCTGGATTATCCCTGCTACCCTTCTTAAACAGAGGGATAACATTAGCAATTCTCCAGTCCTCCGGGACCTCACCTGTGCTCAAGGATGCTGCAAAGTTATCTGTTAAGGCCCCAGCTATTTCGTCCCTCGCTTCCCTCAGAAACCTGGGATAGATTCCATCTGGACCTGGGGACTTGTCCACCTTAATGTCTTTTAGAATACCCAAAACTTCGCCATTCCTTATGCCGACTTGACCTAGAGTATTTAAACATCCACCCTTAGCCTCAACATCTGTCATGTCCCTCTCCTTGGTGAATACCGATGCAAAGTACTCATTAAGAATCTCACCCATTTCCTCTGACTCCACGCATAAATTCTGTCTTTTGTCTTTGAGTGGGTCAATCCTTTCTCTCGTTACCCTCTTGCTCCTTATATACGAATAAAAGGCTTTGGGATTTTCCTTATCCCTGTTAGCCAAAGATATTTCATGACCCCTTTTAGCCCTCTTTATTGCGTGTTTGAGATTTGTCCTACTTTCCCGATATTCCCCCAAAGCTTCATCAGTTTTAAGTCGCCAAGATCTTGGGCGTCATTCTCCGCCGGCGGGAGTCTCCGTTTTGCCGGCGCCCGGGGGTTTCCCGACGGCGTGGGGGTGCCCCACAATGGGAAACCCCATTGACCGGCCGGTGTTACGGAGACTCCCGCCGGCGGGTCGGGGCAGAAATGTGGCGGGGCGGGTAGGAGAATTTTGCCCCTTATGTCTGCTTCCTTTTTCATCTTAGCTAGTCTCACAATTCCACCCGTCATCCATGGTTCCCTAATCTTGCCATTTCTATCCCTCATTTTCACAGGGACATGTCTGTCCTGCACTCTAATCAACCTTTCCTTAAAAGCCTCCCATATCTCACCCTTACACAGCTGCTCCCAATCCACATTCCTTAGCTCCTGCCGAATTTTGTTATACTTGGTCTTTCCCCAATTTAGCACTCTTCCTTTAGGACCACTCTCGTTTTTGTCCATGAGTATTTTAAAACTTACAGAATTGTGTTCGCTATTCCCAAAGTAATCACCAACTGAAACTTCAACCACGTGGCCGGGATCATTCCCCAATACCAGGTCCAGTATGGCCCCTTCCCGAGTTGGACTATTTACATACTGCTCTAAAAAACTCTCCTGGATGCTCCTTACAAATTCTGCTCCATCTACGCCTCCAACTCTACATGAGTCCCATTCAATGTTGGGGAAGTGAAAATCTCCCATCACGCCCACCCTGTTGCTCCTACAATTTTCTATAATCTGTCTACATATTTGTACCTCTACTTCACGCTCGCTTTTGGGAGGCCTGTGGTAATTGCTATTACGTGATACTTTGACAAATGCCTTGAGAAAGTGACAACATCAAATTTGTGCTGGCTTTTTATGAATGTCAATGAACAAAGAACAAAGAACAATACACCACAGGAACAGGCCCTTCAGCCCTCCAAGCCTGTACCGGTCATGATACCAACATTTGCCAAAACCCTCAGCACTTCTTTGTGCCGTATTCCTCTGTACCCATCCTATCCATGTGTTTGTCGAGATGTCTTTTGAATGCCGTTAATGTATATGCTTCCACAACCTCCCCTGGCAACACGTTCCAGCCACCACCTGCGCAAAAAACCTGCCTCGCACATCTCCTCTAACTTTGTCCTTCAGATCTTAAACCTATGACCCTGGTGACTGACTCCTGCACCCTGGGCAAGTGTGCCTGCCCACTCACTGTATCCATGCCCCTCATACTCTTGTAGGATGTCATCTTGGGGCAACACAGTGGCACAGTGGTTAGCACTGCTGCATCACGGCGCCGAGGACCCGGGTTCGATCCCTGCCTGGGTCACTGTCCGTGTGGAGTTTGCACATTCTCCCCATGTCTGCATGGGTCGCACCCCCACAACCCAAAGATGTGTAGGGTAGGTGGATTGGCCACGCTAAATTCCCCCGAAACTGGAAAAAAAATGAATTGGATACTCAAAATTTATTTTTTTAAATGAATGTCGTCCTGCATTAATATTTCATACTCTTGTAGAATGTCATCTTGGGGCAACACAGTGGTGCAGTGGTTAGCACTGCTGCATCACAGCGCCGAGGACCCACGGTCGATCCCTGCCTAGTTCTGGGGCTGGATTTTCCGCCCCGCCGCGCCATTTTTCTGCCCCGACCCGCCGGAGGGATTCTCCGTTACGCCGGCCGGTCAATGGGGTTTCCCATTGTGGGGCGGCCCCACGCCGTCGGGAAACCCCTGGGTGGCGGCAAAACGGAAAATCCCACCGGCGGAGAATCCCGGCCCTGGTTTATCCCTCTCTCCTTTTTGAATTGATGTGTAACATGTGCATTTCTCAGTCCTTTTCCATCACTTTCATTTCTAAGGAGGATTGGAAGATTGTAGATTGGGCCTCATATTTTCCACCCTGGCTTCCCTCAACAACATAAAATGTATCCCATTCATACTGCACAGCCTTTCTGCTTTTAATAACCTCTTGTTAACTATTTTTGAATCCATTTCAGCTGTTTACTGTTTCACCTGCCAATCTCTGATTCTAATGGTCCTGCTTAGATCCTCTTCCAACTCACTGAAACCAGCTCTCTTCCAGTTGGGTATTTTCACATTTTATTGTTTCTACAAACTTAATGAATTTACAATGACTACTTCCCAAATGCTGCCTCATATTCCAATTGCACCACTTTAGTCTCCAGAACGGGACCCAGCATTGCATCCTTCCTCACTGAGCTAGAAAGATAATGGGCTGGATCTTCTGGCCCTCTGGCTGGTGGGGTCCTCTGGTCCCGCCTGTGGCAGATTCCCCAGCGACGGGACGGATGAGCCATGCAAAATGGTGTAGACATCGGCAGGACTGGACGTTCCCGTCACCGGCCAATGGTGAACCACTTCCACTGCTAGAAAACATGCCATGGAGGGGCTGGAAGGTCCCATCCATTGACCAAGACAGGTCTCTTGTACACATTTTTGGAATTGCTCCCATCTTTGCCCTTCAGCACTGTTAATTTTCAAGTTAATATTGGAATAATTAAAGTTCTTGCACCTTTCTTCAATTTGCCTGCAAGTTTGTTCTTTTTCCCATTATTTGGTGATATAAGATGCACAAACAACAGCTTATTTGCTTTACTGATGACCTTTTATCTGAACCAAATAGATTTTGTTTCTTGAGATACAAGAGGCGAGATTATTTGTCCTCTCCACGGCATCTTTCTCAGTGGCAGGACGCAGCCCGCCATTGGCCAGTGGCGGGATTTTCTGGTCCCACTGCTGTCAATGGGATTTCCCACTGGATCCAACCCACTCCGCCATGAAGACCGCGGCCATGCACCATCGGCGGGACTGGAAGACCCCACCGCCGTGAACAGCTGGAAGTCCTTGACCAACAAGTGCTTAAGGTAAACATCACATACCTTTAAGTGAATACATAAGCATTTGAAAGGGGAAATAAACAAGGGTATGCCGATGAAGAGAGTGAAGAGGAGCATAAAAACTGAGATTAGACTAGTTGGTCAGAATTGACAGCTGATATGGCATAGACTCAATTGGCAGGATTTTCAAAACAGGGCCAGGAAGGCAACACCCTGAAGAATTCATGGGTCCTGACCCATGCCTCATCTGATTCACTCTTGTGGCATTATTTTTGAATGCAAGTACCCTCATGTGCAGGAGTCGAGCTTGGCAACCAATCTGTGGCACCAAGTGTGTCAATGAGGCAGGTGGTGCCAGCTTGGTGTCAGCGGAATAGTTATGCAGCAGCCATAATGGAGCCTTGCTAAATGGAGAAGGCCGCTCATCAGATGAGAAGAGGATAAATACCTGAGAATGAAAGTGACAGGACCAAACAAACAAATGTGATGTTTATGTTTCAACACAGATTATCTGACCACCCAATAATTTTCACCATTAACAGAAGGAGGTTTTTATGGCTCCATGGTAAAGCCAACAGCTGTGCAGTGATATGGACCTGGCTCTTCACGTTTGCTGAAATAAACATTAAAAATCACATTATTATCAACACTGACCCCCTTAAGAGTGTATGATCCTGCAGAGACTGGGAAATTTGAAAAAGACATTTGAACTTCCAGTTCATAGCTGAAGAGATGACATGACACGATTTCATGTTTCAAGACATTTACAGTTACTGACTCATAATGGTACTTTTGGTGAACAGAAGTTTTAACGCAACTATAAAAAACACTATCAGGTATACATTACACCGTTCTATAAGTCAACATTGAATTTCAAATTGAATTTTCAAAATTTCAGTCCAAATGATTCTTAACTGCTGAGGGACGGGACAGCACAGTGGTTAGCACGTCTGCCTCACAGCACCAGGGACCTGGTATCAATTCCAGCCTTGGGTAACGTATCTGTGTCGAGTTTGCAGTTTCTCCCCGTGTCTGCGTGGGTTTCCTCTGGGTGCTCCCACAATCCAAAGATTTGCAGTTTAGGTGGATTGGCCATGATACAATTGCCCCTTAGTGTCCAGGTTATGTGGGTTACGGAGATAAGGTAGGGGGAATGGACCTAGACAGGGTGCTCTTACAGAGGGTCGGTGCAGACTCGATGGGCCGAATGACCTCCTTCTGCAGTGTAGAGATTCTATGTCTACTGTCTTTTCCTTTCACATCCTGGAAACTTTTAACTCCAGAATTCTGTAATACGGCGGCTAAGTGTTGACGCCGGCGTAAACACCGGAGTGTTTCACGCCGGCATCAATGGGCCTCCTGGCCCAGCGATTCCATGGCGCACAGGGGGCCAGCACGGAGTCGGAGTGTTCCATGCAGCGCCGGCGCGATACTTGGCCCTGCACTGCTGGCCGCCTGTCCGCGCAGGCTCGCGGCATCCGCTTCCGCTCCGGGCCCGCGCAACATGGTGGAGCCACACAGCGGGTCGGCTCGGAAGAAGGTCGGCCCCCCCCTGGATTGCACGCGCCAACCGATCAGTGGCCCCCAATCGTGGGACTGGCCATCGTGGATGGCCACCATGGCTGCGGATCCGAGCTCCTGCCGGGTGGAACCATGTTAGAACCATGCTGGCGGGAACTCAGCCGGTCAACCGTGGAGAATCACCGCGGGGGCCTCTTTCAATGGCCCTTACTGGTGCCGCGTCGATCTTGCACGCGCGGCTGGCGACGTTTCTCCGGTCGCTGGAGAATCGCGTCCAGGTCTCGGACCGGCGACGCGGGCCATCTCGGCGTCAACTCCGATTCTCCGGAGAATTCCGGCCTGTATTTCAAAGTCCAAAGTTTCCTGGGACCATTCTGCAAAACCAGGGGCCAAGGTGGGTGGTCAGTGGGGCGTGCAGCAAGGTGGCTGCTTTGCAGTCTGTGGTAATGGTGGTCCAAGCCTGGACAGCCAGTTCCGTGAGGGGTCACCTCAGCCACTCGGTATGTCCCCCCCATCCACCCCCCGGTCCCCCCTGGCCCTGAAAGGCCCCCCATCCCAGCCCTGAAAGGCCCTCCCCCCACACCCCAGCCTGCATGGGCAGTGTCCGGCCTGGCAGCCTGCAATCGCTCTTCTCCGAGTCCTACCTCCTCTCTCTCTCCTCCATCAGCCACGACGCCAGTTCACAATTTTTAAAGGCACAAGTGAACCGCGCCGTTGGCAACTTGGCCCATTGGAGGAGAAGAATCGAGGAGGCCCCGGAGAATACCGCGTCAGGCCCGCTAATGATATGCAAATGGTGTCTATTGTACGTGCGTTCCGGAATGCATTGACGGCGCTGTCGAAGTGCTGGAGAATTGCGAAATGGCGTCAAATTGACGTTGGAAACGATTCTCCGCCAACCGCCTTTCCCAATTTTGCCGTTGGCTAACGGAGAATCCCGCCCATAATCTCTCTGCTTTTGTAATCAATTCTCCTCACAATAAATAATAACATTCTATTAGATTTCCTAATTACTTGCTGTACCTGCCTTTTGAGATTAATATCTTAGGTGTGTCGATGAGGGTACTGCAATTGATGTAGTTTATATGGATTTCAGAAAAGCCTTTGACAAGGTCCCACATGGGAGTGATAAAGACGGTAAAAGCACATGGGATCCAGGGTGATGTGACTAGTTGGATCCAAAATTGGCTTAGAAGACAGAAGTTGGTGGGAGAAGACGGTTTGTCTCTGGAGACCAGTGTTCAGTGGCTTACCCCTGGACACTGGCTTATCAGTGCTGGGTCCATTATATTTGGTGATATGTATAAATGATATGGAAGAAAATGTGGGGGGGATGATAAGTGAGTTTGCAGATAACAAGATTGGCCAGGCAGCTGTCAGTTAAGATGAAGGTTTTAGGTTGCAGACGGATATAGATGGATTGTCAGATGGGCAGATCAGTAGCAGGTGGAACTTAACCCTGTTAATAATAATAATCTTTATTGTCACAAGTAGGCTTACGTTAACACTGCAATGAAGTTACTGTGAAAAGCCCCTCGTTGCCACATTCCGGTTCCTGTTCAGGTACACAGAGGGAGAATTCAGAATGTCCAAATTGCCTAACAGAACGTCTTTCGGGACTAGTGGGAGGAAACCAGAGCACTCGGAGGAAACCCACGCAGACACGGGGAGAACGTGCAGACTCCGCACAGACAGTGACCCAAGCCGGGAATCGAACCTGGGACTATTGGGCTGTGAAGCCATAGTGCTAATCACTGTGCTACCGTGATGCCCACACTGAAAAGCGTGATGTGGATACTTCCGGTGGCGGCCATGAACTGAGTGGTCGCATGCAATATGGTTCTTTCCTTGAGACTTCTGATTAGACCTTCTAACCTGCCAAACGGACACAAAGGCTGGGATTCTCTGACCCGACGCCGGGTCGGAGAATCCCTGGGGCGCCCCGCGCCAGCTTCTGCATTCTCCGGTGCCATTTTTCGGGCGCCCGCGGGATTCCCGCCGTGCTGGTCGGGGGCCGTTGACAGCGGCCTCCCTGGCGATTCTCCGGGCCCCGATGGGCCGTGTGGCTGATGAGTTTGGTCGAGTCATATTGCTTGGGGGCCGTCGTGGAGAAGGGAACCCCTGCGCATGCGCGGAAATACGCTGGCCATTCCGCGCATGCGCGAGATCACGTCAGCTGTTCCGCGCATGCGTGGACTCGTGCAGGCCGTTCCCCGCTGGCTGGAGCTGCGGGGACCAACCTAGCCCCTTAGAAAGGTGAGAAATCCTCACTTTCGGGGGCCGTTGACGCTGGAGTCGTTGCCGCCGGTTTTCCCGCTGGTGTGGGGACATAGCCCCATTTTTATTTTTTAAAAAAATATGTTTATTCAAAGTTTTTCCAACAAAAATTTTCAACCAATTAACCCCCCCCCCCGTAACAGAAAAGAGAAAGAGAAAAGAACAGAACAGAACATAAACATATCAATTAAACATACTACAGAACTTATGCAATGGGTTTCTCCCGCACATAAGAACCCTCCCATATGCTTTTTTACAAGTACCCCTAGGGAAAAACCCCTCCCCCGCCCGCCCAAATACCCCCTCCGAAAGAAAACACCCCCCTCCCCTCCCCTCCCCCTCGCCCCCCCCCCTCCCTCCACGGGTAGCTGCTGCTGTTGACCGACCTCATTCTAACGCTCCGCGAGATAGTCTAGGAACGGTTGCCACCGCCTGAAGAACCCCTGCGCAGACCCCCTCAAGGCAAACTTTTTCCTCTCCAGCTTAATGAACCCTGCCATGTCATTTATCCAGGCTTCCACACTGGGGGGCTTCATGTCCTTGCACATGAGCAAGATCCTCCGCCGGGGTACCAGGGACGCAAAGGCCAGAATACCGGCCTCTTTCGCCTCCTGCACTCCCAGCTCGTCCGCCACTCCAAATAATGCCAGCCCCCAACTTGGCTTAACCTGGACTTTCACCACCTTGGACATAGTCTTCGCGAAACCTCTCCAGAACCCATCTAGTGCCGGGCACGACCAGAACATGTGGGCATGATTCGCCGGGCTTCCCGAGCACCTCCCGCATCTGTCCTCCATCCCAAAGAACCTACTCAGCCTCGCCCCTGTCATATGCGCTCTGTGAATGACCTTAAACTGTATCAGGCTGAGCCTGGCACATGAGGAAGAGGAATTAACCCTACTCAGGGCATCAGCCCACATACCCTCTTCAATCTCCTCCCCCAACTCCTCCTCCCACTTGCCCTTCAACTCCTCTACCGAAGCCTCCCCCTCTTTTTTCATCTCCTGATATATCGCCGAAACCTTGCCTTCTCCGACCCATACACCCGAAATCACCCTGTCCTGAATCCCCTGTGCCGGGAGCAACGGGAATGCCCTCACCTGTCACCTCACAAACGGCCTCACTTGCATATACCTGAACGCATTTCCCGGGGGTAACCCAAACGTCTCCTCCAACGCCTCTAGGCTCGCAAACGTCCCGTCTATAAACAGGTCGCCCATCCTTCTGATCCCTGCCTGATGCCAGCTCCGAAACCCCCCGTCCATCCTTCCTGGGACGAACCGATGGTTCTCCCGGATCGGGGACCACACCAAGGCTCCCATCTCACCCCTATGTCGTCTCCACTGCCCCCAGATCTTTAGCGTTGCCGCCACCACCGGACTCGTGGTGTACCTTGTCGGCGAGAGCGGCAGCAGTGCTGTCACCAGCGCCCTCAGGCTCGTTCCTTTGCAGGATGCCACCTCCAACCTCTTCCATGCCGCCCCCTCTCCCTCTATTACCCACTTACGGATCATCGCCATGTTGGCTGCCCAATAATAGTCACCCAGATTCGGCAACGCCAGCCCTCCCTGTCCCTGCTACGCTCCAGAAACCCCCTCCTTACCCACGGGGTCTTGTTTGCCCGCACAAAACCCATGATGCTCCTACCTACTCGCTTAAAAATGGCGTGGGTAATCATAATAGGAAGGCACTGGAACACAAAAAGAAACCCCGTGAGGACCATCATTTTTATCGACAGTACCCTGCCCGCTAGCGAGAGTGGCAACACATCCCATCTTTTGAAGTCCTCCTCCATCTGCTCCACCACACCGCGTCAAATTAAGTTTGTGCAGGGCCCCCCAGCTCCTAGCTACCTGGATCCCCAAGTACCGAAAGTTGCTTTCCGCCCTCCTCAATGGTAGGTCGTCTATCCCTCTTCCCTGGTCCCTGGATGCACCACAAAGAGCTCACTTTTCCCTACATTGAGCTTATAGCCCGAGAAGTCCCCAAACTCCCTTAGGATCCGCATGACCTCCACCATCCCCTCCACTGGATCTGCCACGTACAGCAACATGTCGTCCGCATACAGCGACACCCGATGCTCCTCTCCCCCTCGGACCACCCCACTCCATTTCCTGGACTCCCTTAATGCCATGGCCAAAGGCTCAATTGCTAATGCAAACAACAGGGGGGACAGGGGGCACCCCTGCCTCGTCCCTCGATACAGCCGAAAATACTCCGACCTCCGCCGATTCGTAGCCACACTCGCCACCGGGGCTCTATATAGGAGCTTAACCCACCTGATAAACCCCTCCCCAAACCCAAACCTCCGCAACACTTCCCAGAGATACTCCCACTCCACCCGGTCAAAGGCCTTCTCCGCGTCCATAGCTGCCACTATCTCCGCCTCTCCCTCCACCGAGGGCATCATAATCACATTGAGGAGCCTCCGCACATTGGTGTTTAGCTGCCTGCCCTTTACAAATCCCGCCTGGTCCTCATGAATCACCCCCGGGACACAGTCCTCAATTCTCGTAGCCAGCACTTTTGCCAGCAACTTAGCATCCACATTGAGGAGCGAGATCGGTCTATACGACCCACATTGCAGTGGGTCCTTGTCCCGTTTCAGGATCTGAGAGATCAGCGCCCCGGACATTGTCGGGGGCAGGGTCCCCCCCTCCCTTGCCTCATTGAAAGTCCTCACTAGCAACGGGGCTAACAGGCCTGCATACTTCCTGTAAAACTCAACCGGGAACCCATCTGGCCCCGGGGCCTTCCCCGGCTGCATGCTTCCCAGTCCTTTAACCAGCTCCTCCAACCCAATTGGCGTCCCCAAACCAGCCACCTCCTGCTCCTCCACCCTCGGGAACCTCAGTTGATCTAGAAATCATCGCATCCCCTCTTCCCCCGCTGGGGGCTGAGATCTGTACAGCTCCTCATAAAAGTCCTTAAATGCCTCATTTACTTTCACCGCACTCCGCAACGTAGTTCCCCTGCTATCCTTAACTCCACCTATCTCCCTCGCTGCCATCCTCTTACGGAGCTGATGTGCCAGCACCGGCTCGCCTTCTCCCCATACTCGTACGTCGCCCCCTGTGCTTTCCTCCACTGTGCCTCTGCCTTCCCTGTGGTCAATAGGTCGAATTCCGTCTGGAGACTTCGCTGATCCCTAAGTAGTCCCTCCTCGCGGGCCTCTGCATATCTCCTGTCCACCCTTAGGATCTCCCCCACTAACCTCTCCCTTTCCCTGCCCCTCTCTCTTCTCCCTGTGAGCCCTGATGGAGATTAACTCTCCCCTGACCACCGCCTTCAGCGCCTCCCATACTACCCACACCTGCACCTCCCCGTTGTCGTTGGCCTCCAAATACCTTTCAATGCACCCCCGCACCCTCCCGCACACCTCCTCATCCGCCAGTAATCCCACATCCAGACGCCACAGCGGGCGTTGATCCCTCTCCTCTCCTAACTCCAACTCCACCCAGTGCGGGGCGTGGTCTGAGATAGCTATGGGTACTCCGTTCCCTCCACTTTCGGGATCAGTGCCATACTCAAAACAAAAAAATCTATCCGGGAGTAGGCTCTGTGTATGTGAGAAAAAAAAGAAAATTCCCTGGCCAGGGGCCTAGCAAATCTCCACGGATCTACTCCCCCCATCTGGTCCATAAACCCCCTAAGCCCCTTGGCCGCAGCCGGCCTCTTCCCCGTCCTAGATCTGGAGCGATTTAATGCTGGGTCCAACACCGTGTTGAAATCCCCCCCCATTATCAAGCTGCCTGCCTCCAGATCCGGAATCCGCCCCAACATGCGCTTCATAAATCCAGCATCATCCAAGTTTGGGGCGTATACGTTGACCAATACCACCCACGCCCCCTGCAGCCTACCGCTCACCATCACGTATCGACCTCCATTGTCCACTACAATATTCTTGGCCTCAAACGACACCCGCTTTCCCACCAGTATTGCCACCCCTCTGTTCTTCGCATTCAGCCCCGAATGGAATACCTGTCCTACCCATCCCTTTCTTAACCTGACCTGGTCTGCCACCTTCAAATGTGTCTCCTGAAGCATGACCACGTCTGCCTTCAGTCCCTTTAAGTGCGCGAACACTCGGGCCCTCTTAACCGGCCCATTCAAGCCCCTCACATTCCAAGTTATCAGCCGGATTGGGGGGCTTCCCACCCATCCCCCTGCCGACTAGCCATCTCCTTTTCTAGGCCAGTCCCGTGCCCGCGCCTCCCGCACTCTCCAGTCCCCCAGACGGGGGCCCCTCGCCCCGACCACCTCTTCTGTTTCCACTTCCCCATCGGCCAATGCAGCAGCATAGTGCAGCAGCACTATTTCCCCCCCTCCAACACCCCTTCCCCCGCCCCCCGCTAGATCCGAATCTAGCTCTTTTGCTCCCCCATAACACTCCCGTAAGTCAGCTGACTCCTGCTGACCCCGGCCTCCCCCGCCGTCCCATTGACCCCCCCCCATGTGGGAATCCCCCCTCCCCAGCAATCAGTGTGCGCTCCTCCACCACCCCCTCTGTCCTTCGCTAGCGCGGGAAAAAGCCCGCGCTTTCCTAAGCCGCCCCCGCCCCCACTGGCGCCGCTCCTGTTGCAGCCTTATCTCAATTCCCCCATCCCCGGGCCTCTCCTCCCTCCAGCACCGGCGCCCACACTCTCTCACAGTCTCCACATCAGATCTCTTCCCCCATCCCCATCCATGACCCAACCCGTGGAACATTCCCTACGCATAGTTAGATCCCTGTATACAACCGGCATCCCCCCCCACAACCACAAACCTCAGTTTGAGTCCAACTTTTCAGTTTGTATAAAGGTCCAAGCCTCCTCAGGCGTTTCGAAGTAGTGGTGTCGATCCTGAAATGTGACTCACAATCGCGCTGGCTGCAGCATTCCGAACCTCACCCCCTTCCGATGGAGCACCGCCTTGGCCCGATTAAAACCAGCTCTCTT
The DNA here is from genome assembly GCF_047496885.1 of Scyliorhinus torazame. Lineage (NCBI taxonomy): Eukaryota > Metazoa > Chordata > Chondrichthyes > Carcharhiniformes > Scyliorhinidae > Scyliorhinus > Scyliorhinus torazame. The sequence continues at coordinate 97,953,733 of NC_092723.1, read as the reverse complement.
CTTTGCCACCTCTGCACTCCATTCCTGATAGATTCGGATCTCTGTATTCTCCCACTTGCTGCTCCGCTCTTTCTTGGCCCATCTCAAGACACACTCTCTATCCACGAAACGGTGAAACCTCACCACTACCGCCCTTGGCGGCTCGTTGGCCTTGGGTCTCCTCGCCAGGACCTGATGAGCCCCATCTAGCTCCAGGGGTCTCAGAGAGGCCCCCGCACCCATCAGTGAGTTGAGCATCGTGCTCACATATGCCCCGGCATCGGCCCCCTCCACTCCTTCAGGGAGACCCAGAATCTGAAGATTCTTCCTCCTCGACCTGTTCTCCAGGCCCTCGAATCTTTCCGCCCACCTCTTGTGCAGCGCCTCGTGTGCCTCCATCTTCACCGCCAGGCCCAAGATCTCATCCTCGTTCTCCGTGGCTTTTTCCCGCACCTCCCGGATTGCCGCCCCTTGGGCCTTCTGGGTCTCCACTAACCCCTCGATCGCCGTCAGAATTGGCGCCAGCACCTCTTTCTTCAGCTCCTCGAAGCAGCGCTAGAGAAACTCCTGCTGCTCCTGCCCCCATGCCGCTTGATCTCCGCCCGCTGCCATCTTGTTTTTTCTCCCTTCCACTTTTCGCTGCTCCAAAAACGCTTTTTTGACCGCTCCGCTCCTGGTCCAATCCATATACTGTGGGGGGTGGACCTTGCTATCACCTTCCCACACTGGAAGTCATCGAAAAATTGCCGTTGGGGCTCCTCTGGAGAGCCCAAAAGTCCATTTTAATGGGAGCCGCCGAATATGCGGCTTAGCTCACAGAGCCGTAACCGGAAGTCCATAGCCCCATTTTTAGAGAATCCCGCCCCCAAAGTGCAGAAAGCTCCCCAGCTTTTAACACCCATCCAACACTTGATCAACCAAGATGCCGACAAGCCAGCCATAGGCCATAAATACAGTAAAAGCAGGGAGAGGAAGTCCTCAACTCCAGAGGGTAGATACCGGGAGGAAGTTTCCTCTTGTGGGAGCTGATGTGTTGGGTGTTCTGGATCACAAACAGGTCGCCAACACTGGAAGTGGTGCAACTCTATATTATTATAAGGTTAACTATATTAACATACTTGAACTGTGGGTAAATGCAATACCAGCTTTAACTGTTGACCCTTGCCTAGTCCTAACCAGGTGATGCACTCAGCACATGGTGAATGTCTGTGTTGCAGGCTGTGAGCTCTGTGCTCCGAGCTGGCTGCTCCGAGAATGAGTGGGAACTCTCCTGTCCCCTGTCTTTATAGTGCGTGTGGTCTCACTGGTGATTGGCTGCGGTGTTGTGTATGCTGATTGGTCCCACTGCATGTCCATCAGTGTGTGTGTGTGTGTCTGCAGCATGATATACTGGTGTATACTATGACAGGAGCGACAAGAAATAAAAGCCATATTTTGAGAATGAGAGGTTTCCCTTCCCCAAAGAATAGTGGAGGCGGCGTCATTGAATTTATTCAAGGCTGAGTTGGGCAGATTTTTGATAATCGGGGGAGTGAAGGATTATGGTGGGCAGAGAGGAAACTGGAACTGAGACCACAACAAGATCAACCCTGATCTTACTGACTGGCAGAGCAGCCTTGAAGGGCCAAATGGCCTACTCCTGCCCCTAAATCCCATGTCCCTGTCTTAGCCAACCTTTTGCACTGATACTACCAAAACAGTTCAATTAGGCTTTTATGTGATTTGTTTTGGGATTTTGCTATGCACAGTATTACTGCTGTCTTCCTATACCTTAAAAACACCTCAGTGGATTTGAAGTGCTTTTACTAAGGTTATGAAGACATGGGCGCAAATCTTTCTTCTTATAGAGACTGGACAAGAAGGAAAAGATGGAGATGAGTTAAAAGGAACTGAGTTTGGCTGGATTGGCAAGGCCTGCTGCCATTAGGCGGCCTTGACAGTTCTACTTGTCTCGATTCAGGAAGCTGATGGAACAGAGCACATAGAATCATAGAATTTCTACAGTGCAGAAGAAGGCCATTTGGCCCATCAAGCCTGCACCAACCCTTGGAATGACCACCCTACATAGGCCCAATCCCCCGCCCTATTCTTACAACCTCACCCTAAGGGGTAATTTTTATCATGGGCAATCCAGCGAACCTGCACGTCTTTGGACTGTGGAGGAAACCGGTGCACCCGGAGGAAACCCACGCAGACATAGGGAGAATGTACAAATTCCAATCAGTTACCCGAGGTCGGAATAGACCTGGGTTACTGGCACTGTGAGGCAGCAGTGCCAACTACTGAGGTCTAAGGTACAGCATATTAAAGGCTGTGGGGGATAAGATGAGATCAATAACAATTTCAGAAATGTTACCTTGGGGTTGTGTTCCAAAAGGAGGTATGAGGAATCAGCAAAGTTATTTGGGCACAGCCAGGTAGAAATGCAGTGTGCTGTCAACGGGGAGTTGCCCTGGGAGTCTTCAACTTTGACGTTGTACCCCATGAAGTCCCATGGTATCAGGTCGAACATGGGCAAGGAAATTTCTTGCTGATTACCACATACCGTCCCCTCCTTAGCTGAGGAATAAAATCTTCTCCATGGTCGGAGACTCCTTGGAAGAAGTACTGAGGGTGGCAAGAACACAGGATATACTCTGGATGGGGACCATCACCAAGAATGGCTCAGAAGCACCACTACTGACTGAGCTGACCAAGTCCCAAAGGGAATAGTTGCTATATTGGGTCTGTGACAGGCAGTGAGGGAACCAAAATGAGGGAAAAACATACTTTTTTTTGAAAAATATTTTTATTCTCCATTTTCACATTTTCTTCAGAATTTACCCCCCTCCAACAAACAGTAAACAGTAACGAATACAACGTCAATCCCCCTACCAACAACAATGATCTCATCCTCCCACCATCCCACAAATAACGGCCCACCTGACAATATAAGCATCAAATAAAACTAAACCTCCCAAGGAGGAAAAAAGGAAAAAAGAAAAAGGAATCGGGAATCGCCCCTGGTTACCGTTAACACATATAGTCCACCCCCAAACCCCCCCCCCCAATATTCAATGCCATCCATTCCCCGAAGAGTACCGTGAATGGCACCCATGAATTGTAGACACCCTCCCACCGCCCCTCTCAAACCCCTCCCCTCCACTTCCTCGTGTAAACTCCTCCCCCAAACCTCAGTTCCTTCCCCCAACTTTTCACCCCGACTAGACTCACCGAAACCTGTTCTGCCAGGCTCCGATGGCCACAGCCCCTCCTCCCACCTCACTCCCGTTCACTGGCCGGCTTAAACCGGCCAGCGTGGAGGCCCCCTCCCGGGTCTCCTTCCCTCTTGCCCGGTCCCAGGAAAACCAAGAAATCCCCTTTAGCACACAACCCCAGCATACACACTCAAGCCCCAAAGAACCATCATTGCAAATGAAAGTACCAACTCTTCCCTTGTCCAAATATACAGCGTCGACTCATTTAGTACATACACCAACATGCAGTGAAAAAATAGTTACATGAGGCTAAATCGGCACATGACCCGCTCTTAGTCCCATTTCTCAATTCTGCCACAGTCCTTCTGCCTTCGCAAACTCCTCCGCTGCTTCCGCCCTCCCAAAATAAAAGTCCTTGGATTTATAGGTCACCCTCAACTTCGCCGGATATACTATGCCGCACTGCACCTTGCTGATGTACAGTGCCTTCTTCACCCGGCTGAAGGCAGCTCGCCAGCTCCACCGTAAAGTCCTGGTATATGCGTATACCAGCTCCAGCCCACTGCACCACCCGCTTCTGCTTTGCCCAACACAGGACCTTCTCTTTCACGCTGTACCTACAGAAACACACAGTTACTACTCTTGGCGGCTCACTCACCTTTGGTATAGGCCTCCATGACCGATGAGCCCGATCAAGTTTGTATCGAGAGGGATCGCCCCCTCCCCCAATAGCTCTGCTAGCATCATGGCAAATTACTCCGTCGGCCTTCCACCCCTTCGAACAGACCCACGATCCTCAGATTCTGCCACCTGGGATCTATCCCAGGTTACTGAGGGAAGCGAGGGCCGAAACAGTGATCTTTGCAGCATCCTTGAGCACGGGTGAGGTCCCGGAGGACTGGAGAATTGCTAATGTTGTCCCTTTGTTTAAGAAGGGTAGCAGGGATAATCCAGGGAATTATAGACCTGTGAGCTTGACGTCCGTGGTCGGCAAACTGTTGGAGAAGATACTGACGGATAGGATCTATTCACATTTGGAAGAAAATAGACTTATCAGTGATAGGCAGCATGGTTTTCTGCAGGGAAGGTCATGTCTTACAAGCCTAATAGAATTCTTTGAGGAAGTGACAAAGTTAATTGATGAGGGAAGTGCTGGAGATGTCATATACATGGACTTCAGTAAGGCGTTTGATAAAGTTTCCCATGGCAGGTTGATGGAAAAAGTAAAGTCGTATGGGGTTCAGGGTGTACTAGCTAGATGGATAAAGAACTGTCTGGGCAACAGGAGATAGCGAGTAGTGGTGGGAGGGAGTGTCTCAAAATGGAGAAAGGTGACTAGTGGTGTTCCACAGGGACCCGTGCTCGGACCACTGTTGTTTGTGATATACATAAATGATCTGGACGAAGGTATAGGTGGTCTGATTAGCAAATTTGCAGATGATACTAAGATTGGTGGAGTTGCAGGTAGCGAGGAGGACTGTCAGAGAATACAGCAAAATATAGATAGATTGGAGAGTTGGGCAGAGAAATGGCAGATGGAGTTCAATCTAGGCAAATGCGAGGTGATGCATTTTGGAAGATCTAATTCAAGGGCGGTCTATACGGTCAATGGAAGAGTCCTGGGGAAAATTGATGTACAGAGAGATCTGGGAGTTCAGGTCCATTGCACCCTGAAGGTGGCAACACAGGTCGATAGAGTGGTCAAGAAGGCATACAGCATGCTTGCGTTTATCGGACGGGGTATTGCGTACAAGAGTTGACAGGTCATGTTACAGTTGTATAGGACTTTGGTTAGGCCACATTTGGAATACTGCGTGCAGTTCTGGTCGCCACATTACCAGAAGGATGTGGATGCTTTAGTGAGGGTGCAGAGGAGGTTCACCAGGATGTTGCCTGGTATAGAGGGTGCTAGCTATGAGGAAAGGTTGAGTAGATTAGAATTGTTTTCGTTGGAAAGATGGAGGTTGAGGGGGAATCTGATTGAGGTCTACAAAATTATGAGAGGTATGGACAGGGTGGATAGCAACAAGCTTTTTCCAAGAGTGGGGGTGTCAATTACAAGGGGTCACGATTTCAAGGTGAGAGGGGGAAAGTTTAAGGAAGATGTGCGTGGAAAGTCTTTTACACAGAGGGTGGTGGGTGCCTGGAATGCTTTGCCAGCAGAGGTGGTAGAGGCGGGCACGATAGCATCATTTAAAATGCATCTAGTCAGATATATGAACGGGCGGGGAACAGAGTGTGGTGTTGGGTGCTCTGAGGTACAGACAAACCAACACGGTTGCGATTGGTACAACGCAGTTTTATTCCAACTAGTTATTTACACATCTGACTTGGTACTCAGCACGTAGTGACTGTGTGAGTGTCTTGTTAATGAGGTCCTGGCCTTGTCCTGTCTCCAGATGGACTGGCCAGCAGGTGTCGTGTTTCTTGTCTTATACTGTGTCTGCTCTTGTCTGTGATTGGCTACGTGGCCCGGCCAGGTGGTAGATGTTTCAGTAGGGGAGCATTTCGGTAACAGTGACCACAATTCAGTAAGTTTTAAAGTACTGGTGGACAAGGATAAGAGTGGTCCTAGGATGAATGTGCTAAATTGGGGGAAGGCTAATTATAACAATATTAGGCGGGAACTGAAGAACATAGATTGGGGGCGGATGTTTGAGGGCAAATCAACATCTGACATGTGGGAGGCTTTCAAGTGTCAGTTGAAAGGAATTCAGGACCGGCATGTTCCTGTGAGGAAGAAGGATAAATACGGCAATTTTCGGGAACCTTGGATAACGAGAGATATTGTAGGCCTCGTCAAAAAGTAAAAGGAGGCATTTGTCAGGGCTAAAAGGCTGGGAACAGACGAAGCCTGCGTGGAATATAAGGAAAGTAGGAAGGAACTTAAGCAAGGAGTCAGGAGGGCTAGAAGGGGTCACAAAAAGTCATTGGCAAATAGGGTTAAGGAAAATCCCAAGGCTTTTTACACGTACATAAAAAGCAAGAGGGTAGCCAGGGAAAGGGTTGGCCCACTGAAGGATAGGCAAGGGAATCTATGTGTGGAGCCAGAGGAAATGGGCGAGGTACTAAATGAATACTTTGCATCAGTATTCACCAAAGAGAAGAAATTGGTAGATGTTGAGTCTGGAGAAGGGTGTGTAGATAGCCTGGGTCACATTGAGATCCAAAAAGACGAGGTGTTGGGTGTCTTAAAAAATATTAAGGTAGATAAGTCCCCAGGGCCTGATGGGATCTACCCCTGAATACTGAAGGAGGCGAGAGAGGAAATTGCTGAGGCCTTGACAGAAATCTTTGGATCCTCACTGTCTTCAGGGGATGTCCCGGAGGACTGGAGAATAGCCAATGTTGTTCCTCTGTTTAAGAAGGGTAGCAAGGATAATCCCGGGAACTACAGGCCGGTGAGCCTTACTTCAGTGGTAGGGAAATTACTGGAGAGAATTCTTCGAGACAGGATCTACTCCCATTTGGAAGCAAATGGACGTATTAATGAGAGGCAGCATGGTTTTGTGAAGGGGAGGTCGTGTCTCACTAACTTGATAGAGTTTTTTGAGGAGGTCACGAAGATGATTGATGCAGGTAGGGCAGTTGTCTATATGGACTTCAGTAAGGCCTTTGACAAGGTCCCTCATGGTAGACTAGTACAAAAGGTGAAGTCACACGGGATCAGGGGTGAGCTGGCAAGGTGGATACAGAACTGGCTAGGTCATAGAAGGCAGAGAGTAGCAATGGAAGGATGCTTTTCTAATTGGAGGGCTGTGACCAGTGGTGTTCCACAGGGATCAGTGCTGGGACCTTTGCTGTTTTAAGATAATTTTAAGATAAAGATAGATAGTTTTTTGAAGAATAAAGGGATTAAGGGTTATGGTGTTCGGGCCGGAAAGTGGAGCTGAATCCACAAAAGATCAGCCATGATCTCATTGAATGGCGGAGCAGGCTCGAGGGGCCAGATGGCCTACTCCTGCTCCTAGTTCTTATGTTCTTATGTTTGTAGTATATATAAATGATTTGGAGGAAAATGTAACTGGTCTGATTAGTATGTTTGCAGACGACACAAAGGTTGGTGGAATTGCGGATAGCGATGAGGACTGTCAGAGGATACAGCAGGATTTAGATTGTTTGGAGACTTGGACGGAGAGATGGCAGATGGAGTTTAATCCGGACAAATGTGAGGTAATGCATTTTGGAAGGTCTAATGCAGGTAGGGAATATACAGTGAATGGTAGAACCCTCAAGAGTATTGAAAGTCAAAGAGATCTAGGAGTACAGGTCCACAGGTCATTGAAAGGGGCAACACAGGTGGAGAAGGTAGTCAAGAAGGCATACGGCATGCTTGCCTTCATTGGCCGGGGCATTGAGTATAAGAATTGGCAAGTCATGTTGCAGCTGTATAGAACCTTAGTTAGGCCACACTTGGAGTATAGTGTTCAATTCTGGTCGCCACACTACCAGAAGGATGTGGAGGCTTTAGAGAGGGTGCAGAAGAGATTTACCAGAATGTTGCCTGGTATGGAGGGCATTAGTTATGAGGAGTGGTTGAATAAACTCGGTTTGTTCTCACTGGAACGAAGGAGGTTGGGGGGAGACCTAATAAAGGTCTACAAAATTATGAGGGGTATAGACAGAGTGGATAGTCAGAGGCTTTTCCCCAGGGTAGAGGGGTCAATTACTAGGGGGCATAGGTTTAAGGTGAGAGGGGCAAGGTTTAGAGTAGATGGACGAGGCAAATTTTTTACGCAGACGGTAGTGGGTGCCTGGAACCCGCTACCGGAGGAGGTGGTGGAAGCAGGGACGATAGTGATATTTAAGGGGCATCTTGACAAATACATGAATAGGATGGGAATAGAGGGATACGGACCCAGGAAGTGTAGGAGATTGTAGTTTAGTCGGGCAGCATGGTCGGCACGGGCTTGGAGGGCCGAAGGGCCTGTTCCTGTGCTGTACATTTCTTTGTTCTTTGTTCTTTGTTTGTCGTGTTATGTGTGCTGATTGGTCTGTTGGTCTGTCTATCATGATGTGTGTGTTGTGATGTGTGTTTGAATATCATGACACAGAGGGAAGTAGATCCTTGGAAAATAGAAGACAGGTTTAGATAAAGGATCTGGATCGGCGCAGGCTGGGAGGCCCGAAGGGCCTGTTCCTGTGCTGTAATTTTCTTTGTTCTTTGTTCTTTGTTTTCCAGGTCTTCCATTTTGGCTCGCAGACCCTTGTTGGTCTCTGTCACCTTCCGCAACTCCTTCCCCATCAAGGTGAGTTGATCACTGTGCTGCGATAATACGTCTTCCACTTCCTTCAGTGTCTCACCTTGCTCCCGCACCTCCGCCGCTGCACTTGATACTGCCGCCCTCACCGGGGCAATCGCCTCCTCCACCAACACTTTCAATACCGCCCCCATATCCTTCTTCATCGCTTCCATGTGCTTTGTGAACTGTTTTTCAAGTTCCACAACCATCACTTTGGTCATTTCTTCTGCTGTGAGTGATACGGCCTCCCCTGGTGCTCCAGCCTCCGCTTTCCGTACACTTCCTGCGCTAACTTTTCCACTCACTGGCGGACTTTCACTAACCCCCTTTTTCACGGCCGTTTTTTTCCCAAGCTTGGACATTTATCCTCCCTGTGCCTTCTTACAGCTTTTTCAGGCTTCCTTTCCCCTAGGACAGGGCATTAAAGCCCCAAAATTTCTATTCCCGAGCGGGAGCCCTCCAGTTTGCGGCTGCCTCCCACCCGCCGTCACCGGAAGTTCCTATCAGGGAAAAACGTACTTGATCTCATCCTCACCAACCTGCTTGCCGCAGATTCATCTGTCCATGACAGTGTAGGTGGGAGTGACCACCACACAGTCATGTGGAGAAAAAAGCTCCATATTTACATTGAGGATACCCTCCAGGTTCTCTGGCAGTACCAGCATGCTAAATGGGATAGATTTCGGACAGATCTCACAACTCAAAATTGGGCAACCAGCGAGTGCTGTGGATCATCAGCAGCAGCAGAATTGCACTCAACCAAAATCTATAACCTTATGGTCTGGCATACTCCCCACTCTACCATTACCACCAAACTAGAGGCTCGACCCTAGTTTAATGAAAAATGCAGGAGGAGATACCAGGAGCAGCATTAGACATACCGAAAAATGAGGCGTCAACCTGGTGAAGCTACAACACAGCATTACTTGCATGCCAGACAGCTTAGGCAGCCAGTAATGGACAGAGCTAAGTGATTCCACAACCAATAGATCAGATCTAAGCTCTGTAGTCCTGTCATATCCAGTGTGAATGGTGGTGGAAAATTAAACAACTCACTGGAGGAGGAAGCTCCACAAATATCCCCATCCTCAATGATGGGCGAGCCTGTAGAGGGTGCCATCTCCGCTACTCCACTACTGGGCCGATATCTGGGGTTTGAATATCTGTGTGTGTCTCTCTCCAGCTGGCACTGAAACTTCAGAGGCCAGGAGATGTCGCACTGGGACACTTCCACTGAAGAGAGCACTGATTCAAGCCTGCCGTTTATTCCTAACCGACAGCCTGAGACTTATATCACACAGATCTCCAGACCCCTACCAATACCCAGGTGATTCTCTCTCTTGCCGGTGGTACAACCCCCACCCGGTTCCTACTCCACTAGAGTAGCTTTCCCAAGAGAGAGAATAGGACACTGCTGTTTATTTCCTAACCAGCAGTCTGTCCTGAGTGAATCGCTCAAGATGACCCTCGATTCCTGAACCCGGAATTAAGGTGAGGAGTATTTTAACAATGACTTGGTCAGAGATCGCTGGTGAAAGATTGAAGAATTTAAACGACTCCAATTATCATCAAATCAAGGTTTATTGCAAAACCCAGGTCAAAATCATCAACAGAAGAAACACAATAAAATCTTATGCTCTAATACACACTATGTCTATTCAAAAGTAATATAGCGGACACAACGAAAATTCTTATGATTACACAGGGTTTAGCAATATCACAAGGCACAAAAACAAGTTCCCTTCCCCAAAGCCTCAACCACTATTAAAGTCAAGGGAGTTTCGCAAGCTGCTGCGGGGTACTTACGGTCACAGGCTGCAGAGGTCAAGTCAGGGGTGCAGAGGTCGAGCCAAGGACGAAGAGACCCCCAATTGAAAACACAGCCCCTTTTATATTGCTTTACCTGGCTTTGTTCTGTGATCGGCCAGCCCCTTTTGCATTGAAAAAGGTAAGTTTTAAAGTTCCCGCTGGTCCCGCCCCCTTTGAGCCGGTCAGAGCTGTATGTTTCCGGGTATTCCTCGCAGGTCCGCCCCTTCCAGCTAGGCAGACCTGCGCGATTTGAATTTGGCGCCGGCTCCGCCCCCTCCTTCCAGTGAGTTTCTGCCGGTAGCTCCTGTCAAGCTTGGAGTACCTCCCCCAGGTCCGCCTCCAACTTGGTTTTTCTGCCGGTAGCTTCTGTCAAGCTTGGAGTACCTCCCCCAGGTCCGCCTCCAACTTGGTTTTTTTTCAGACCTGCGCGATTTGAATTTGGCGCTGGCTCCGCCCCCTCCTCCCAGTGAGTTTCTGCCGGTAGCTTCTGTCAAGATTGGAGTACCTCCCCCAGGTCCGCCTCCAACTTGGTTTTTCTACCGCTGATCTTACAGGGGCTTTTCCAGCGCAATATGTTGAACCCAGACAGTCTGTTTCCTAGGATGACGAGGTTAAGCTCTCTTGTGGAGACTTTCAGTGTCTTCCAGCTGCTCCGGAGATGGCTGCTATTCTCACCTCGCTATGTTGATGGGGTGTTAATTGGATTCTGCTCTGGTGGAGGCCAGGTCATTTACATTTGCATGGGGCTATGACCATCCCATTGTCCTGCTTGCAGGCAAGCCTCCTGTGTATTCCCGTGCCCCTTTGTCTGTGTTTTGATGTTATCTTGTTGTCTGGCTCCTTCTTCCTTGTAGCTCCTAGGGGGGTGTTTGTAAGTATTTATGTACTTATGTCCCTACTCAGCTCAGCGGACCAAGCCTGCTGGGAAAACTGGTTCTGTTCTCTTGGCTGAAGAGTCAGTTTACAGTCTCTGAGTTTTTCCAAAAGGGCCGAATTGCCCGAAAACCTTACAGATGCCCCTTCGATACGTCCCTACCTGCTTGGACCGTATCGACACAGGTGAAGGGCAATTATTTCCTTTTGTGTGGACCGTAGGTCCCCCCCCCCCAACAACATGCGAAACTACAAGTCCCAAGACAGTTCCCTTAATCTAGGCTACCCCTGATTTCAATGAAAGGGAAAGACAAGACCATACTTAATTCAAGCAGACAGTAACATATACACATTTCACCGGAACCCCAAACGTAAGGGTCCCTGTACATATATCACAATCAGGTACACATTTCACCGGAACCCCAAACGTAAGGGTCCCTGTAACCCGCGAATCCATACAACTATTTACAATTGCATCTGTTTATTTCACCAAGGATCCTCCTTTCTTGGCTGCACTTCGCTTCTTCCCGATGAGGGCTCTTCATTTACTCTCCATCGTCGATACCTGCAGCTGAGAGGTTTAGTCCAACTGAGGCGACAGCACAATGTACCCCCTGTACAACATTTCCTTTGTGGGGCAAACACTAAACCATTCTTGGGCTCCCCCCTGGTGGTGATCGGACAGTTGTGAGGGTCGATCGGTTGGGCTGTGGGCAGGGGTCGCTTTACCTGAACCAGCAGTTCGGTATCTTCTACAGTCATCCCTTCCCAGGGCGTTACACATCCCTCCCCACTGCGGTCAATTTATCCCGTTCCCTGGGTTCTGCCACCACCTTACAAAAGTGATTAGTGCCCCTTGTGGACATGCCTCGGTAGATCCCCATGAACACAAATAAATGCCCTGGTCAGAAGCCCACCCCTTATCCCCGCAAACGGTGATCCTACCCGGTGACCCCGTGATGGTCCGGTAGGTGTTGTCCAGTCCGTTCCCAGTCCGAGGACCGATCCCTCATGTCCAGCCTCAGCTTCCTGGGCCACCACCGTCTCCCCAAAGGAACGTCCCCCTCACAGGTTAAACACACCCGCCTGCCCTCAGTCACCCTAACCCGGTCAGTCGAAGGACTCTTCTGTCTCGCCTCTGCGGAGTTCTCCCGGTCCCACCATCGCCAAGATCATCAAACTCCACATCGTCGGGTGCCCCATCTGTAAAAACAAAACACATTCTTGCCTCTACAGCCCTACCTACCTTAAAGTGCATGGGTTCTATCCAGCGGCAGCATCAGCTCCCGCTTTGAAGTTGCCGCAGCCTGTCTGTGATTCTGTGTTTACAGCCCGGCTCCCCAGGGTCCTAGTGCCTGCCGCTATCCGGCGGCAGCAGCAGCTCCCGCTTTGAAGTTGCTGCAGCCTGTCTGTGATTCTGTGTTTACAGCCCGGCTGCACCAGGGTCCTAGTGCCTGGTGCTTCATCATTTTACCCTTGCACCAGGCGCTTCTGTGTTCCCACGATCCTAAATACTTCACACACAACTACACACTAATTAGAACTAGCAGGGGGAAAGAAAAAGGAAAATGATATATACAATGCCACCCGTCTCCGGGTGGCCAAATTAAAACTGTGCCCCGCTAAACTGGGGCAGTCCGCCTGTTTGGTCGAATAGCTCGGGCCAGACCGTCCCCTCCCGGGGGTTCGGGCTGCCTCTTGCCTCTCCTTCTCCAACAGGGTTCGGGGATCCCTCAGCGCTCCCTCCTACTCGGGCCCCCTTACTGTGGGACCGGGTGACAGGGAGGTGTGATGGGGACCATCTTACCGGGGGCTTGGAGACCCGATTGCTCCCTCGTCCCCCGACTGGTTCCCAAGCCCAAGGTGATATTTCCACTTCCTCCGCCTTCTTAGCCTCTATACTAAGGCAGGCTACCTGATCCACAGGTAGAGGCTTGGGAATCGTTACTGTCCCTGGGCTGGGTGCTTGCAGCACTGTCGGTCTCTTTGGAACTGCCCCTTCGGGACAGCACCTTGTCACCGGTTGTGTGATCGTGGAGTCAGGGACCTCCCCCACCGTCGTTAATTCTACGGGGGGTTTCTCCACTACCACCCCCCGTCTTCCCCCCACCTTGCTCTTTCTTGTCCTTATGGGGTGGAACAATTTAAATTGGCTGATGTGGCGTTCGCATGGGTCCCACCTTAAGGGATTTAAACTGCAAATAGCCCCTGAGGCAGCCTCCGGAATGGGACCCTGCACCTGGACCGGACCAGGGTCTGGGGCTAGAACTACCCCTGCGCTCCCTTTTTCCTGAGGCTGCTCCCTGGGTAGTCATACGGGTTCTTGTGGTGTGGGTGCGGGCAGGCCCTGGCCCGTTGCCATTGCCACCTGTCCTGAGCCTTGCAAAAGGGCTAAAATTTTACTTATCTCGATGGTTCCCGGGGCAGCTGCTCCTACCGCCGGGGTCTGACTCTCTACTGCGGGAGCCCTCTCCTGCTTGCTAGGGTTTCTACATTCCCTCTTGAAATGCCCGGCCTTCCCACACCCGTAGCATACCGGTTTCTCGTCGGAGGTCCGGGTGCCCTCATGCTTCCACTCTCTCTTAGGGGCTGCTGGCGCGATTTCATGCACCCTACCCTTAAGGGGCTTGTCCTCACCCCTCTCCCCATTACGATATGCGAGGGTAAGTTTCCTAAGGACCTCTGCCTCATTAAGGTCTGGACTCTGCGGGTCGAACCAGTGTTCGGCCTTTGCCCTAACGTGGGGGAGACAGTTAGCTACGAGGGTCTTCAGCCAGTGGGCTGTTCTCTCATCTAAATTCCGTCTATCCGCGGGAACCCCGCATGCCTCCATATAGACAGTCCACAGTCTGTCTGCGAACATGGTGGGAGATTCCCCTGGTTGCTGCTTGGTTTCCCCCACCCTCATGAAAGGGCTCCCCAGATTCAAGCCCATTGCCTCCAGAACAGCAGTCTGTGCTGCCGCCCAGGTGTCAGGTCTTCCCCCATTCCCAGAGGTCACTGTCCTGCATAGCTGGGCATCTAGGGTTATCAGGAGCGTCTTTATTTGCTCCCCTTCGTCGCAGTCATTGATGTTGGCAGCCTGTTCCACCTCCATAAAATGCAGCGATGGATCCCCCTTTTGAGTTAGTTTGGGAACGTGGGCCACCATCCCCCTGAGCGCGGATGCCCCATGAGGAACGATAATGTCGCCCTCAACCGGTCCCCTATTTGCCATCCCCGCCGGGGGACCATACCTTCTTTGCCTGACAGGGCACATCTGCCCTACCTGGGGTTCCTGCTCCTCCTCCCCACTGTCCAGCTCTCCTGCCTCGTTGGGTAGCCCCCCTGTCCCCGGGCTAACTACCCATATAGGAGACGCCGCTATCTGGGGATACACCACTGACCCCCCTTGGACCTGCCCCTGACCGGGCGGTCCAAACCCTACCTGCTGACCCGGCCCCATCACCGGCATCCCAGGCAGCGGTCTGTCCCCATCCCATGGGGACCCACATACGAAACCAGGCGGACACGCCGCCAGCTGGGGGTACCCTGCCGACCCCCCTTGGACTTGCTCCTGAACGTGCAGTCCGATCCCCCCCTGCCGACCCGGACACAATCCCGGTGCCTCAGGAGGCGGTCTATTCCCCTTGGCCTTTGGGGAATCATCCGCTGCGAGGAGCACCTTGCCCCTAGGGAACCCCCCTGGACCTACCAGGTGTATCTGTCCCCTGAACTTGGACAAGGTCTCCTCCAACTCCGTTATTCGTGCCTGGCACGGCCCATGGGCACAGTCCCCTACTTCCTCGCGAGCCACTCGGTACGCTGCCTGGATGTCCCGGAACTTCCCCTCCAGCTTCCTACACTGCTCTGTACTCCGAGCATAGAGTCCCTGGAGCCTCCGTTCCTTTTCTTTACCCTCCACTATCTGGCAGTGGAGATAGTCCTTCTCACATCTGTTAGACTTGCTTTCCTGTTTCATTTCTGCCACTTCCCCCCGCAGTCGTTCCGCTGCGCTAGCCTCCTGCTCTAACTCTTCGATCCTTTGCTCTGCGTTGACTACCTGCTGAGACAGGCAAACCAGCCAAACTGCCTTCTCCAAGTGCTTTTTGTGCGCCTTACTGTCTGTCCATGCAGCCGCTGCCATTACCGGTTGCTCCGCATTGATTAATTCTGAGACCCAAGGTTTGGTGAGGTTGACCTTTTGCCACAAATACGAGGATATTCTCTCCTCCATTTTGCTTCGTTCCCTCACCCCCTCTGCCAAGTCACATACTCCAAACCACCGGGTCCTGCCGCGGTCGCCATTGTAGAGGGTGCCATCTCCGCTACTCCACTACTGGGCCGATATCTGGGGTTTGAATATCTGTGTGTGTCTCTCTCCAGCTGGCACTGAAACTTCAGAGGCCAGGGGATGTCGCACTGGGACACTTCCACTGAAGAGAGCACTGATTCAAGCCTGCCGTTTATTCCTAACCGACAGCCTGAGACTTATATCACACAGATCTCCAGACCCCTACCAATACCCAGGTGATTCTCTCTCTTGCCGGTGGTACAACCCCCACCCGGTTCCTACTCCACTAGAGTAGCTTTCCCAAGAGAGAGAATAGGACACTGCTGTTTATTTCCTAACCAGCAGTCTGTCCTGAGTGAATCGCTCAAGATGACCCTCGATTCCTGAACCCGGAATTAAGGTGAGGAGTATTTTAACAATGACTTGGTCAGAGATCGCTGGTGAAAGATTGAAGAATTTAAACGACTCCAATTATCATCAAATCAAGGTTTATTGCAAAACCCAGGTCAAAATCATCAACAGAAGAAACACAATAAAATCTTATGCTCTAATACACACTATGTCTATTCAAAAGTAATATAGCGGACACAACGAAAATTCTTATGATTACACAGGGTTTAGCAATATCACAAGGCACAAAAACAAGTTCCCTTCCCCAAAGCCTCAACCACTATTAAAGTCAAGGGAGTTTCGCAAGCTGCTGCGGGGTACTTACGGTCACAGGCTGCAGAGGTCAAGTCAGGGGTGCAGAGGTCGAGCCAAGGACGAAGAGACCCCCAATTGAAAACACAGCCCCTTTTATATTGCTTTACCTGGCTTTGTTCTGTGATCGGCCAGCCCCTTTTGCATTGAAAAAGGTAAGTTTTAAAGTTCCCGCTGGTCCCGCCCCCTTTGAGCCGGTCAGAGCTGTATGTTTCCGGGTATTCCTCGCAGGTCCGCCCCTTCCAGCTAGGCAGACCTGCGCGATTTGAATTTGGCGCCGGCTCCGCCCCCTCCTTCCAGTGAGTTTCTGCCGGTAGCTCCTGTCAAGCTTGGAGTACCTCCCCCAGGTCCGCCTCCAACTTGGTTTTTCTGCCGGTAGCTTCTGTCAAGCTTGGAGTACCTCCCCCAGGTCCGCCTCCAACTTGGTTTTTTTTCAGACCTGCGCGATTTGAATTTGGCGCTGGCTCCGCCCCCTCCTCCCAGTGAGTTTCTGCCGGTAGCTTCTGTCAAGATTGGAGTACCTCCCCAGGTCCGCCTCCAACTTGGTTTTTCTACCGCTGATCTTACAGGGGCTTTTCCAGCGCAATATGTTGAACCCAGACAGTCTGTTTCCTAGGATGACGAGGTTAAGCTCTCTTGTGGAGACTTTCAGTGTCTTCCAGCTGCTCCGGAGATGGCTGCTATTCTCACCTCGCAATGTTGATGGGGTGTTAATTGGATTCTGCTCTGGTGGAGGCCAGGTCATTTACATTTGCATGGGGCTATGACCATCTCATTGTCCTGCTTGCAGGCAAGCCTCCTGTGTATTCCCGTGCCCCTTTGTCTGTGTTTTGATGTTATCTTGTTGTCTGGCTCCTTCTTCCTTGTAGCTCCTAGGGGGGTGTTTGTAAGTATTTATGTACTTATGTCCCTACTCAGCTCAGCGGACCAAGCCTGCTGGGAAAACTGGTTCTGTTCTCTTGGCTGAAGAGTCAGTTTACAGTCTCTGAGTTTTTCCAAAAGGGCCGAATTGCCCGAAAACCTTACAAGTCCCGCACGTTAATGCAAAGCCAAAGCTGAGACGTTTGCTATTATCTTCAGCCAGTAGTGCTGAGGGGATGATCTATCTCAGCCTCTTTATGTTGTATTCATTCATGGGATGTGGGTGTCGCTGGCTGGGCCAGCATTTATTGCCCATTCTTAATTCCCCTTGAGAAGATCGTGGTGAGCTGCCTTCTTGAACCACTGCAGTCCATGTGCTGCAAGTACACCCACTGTGCTGTTAGGGAGGGAGTTCCAGGATCTTGACACAGCGGCAGTGACGGAACGGGGATATATTTCCAATTCAGGATGGTGTGTGGCTTCAAGGTGAACCTGCAGGTGATGCTGTTCCAACTTGCCTGCAACCCTTGTGCTTCTAGATGTTAGTGATGGTAGGTCTAGAACATGCTGTCCAGGGCATCTGGTGAGTTCCTGCAGATGTAGATGGTATACACGGCTGCTACTGTTCGTCAATAGAGGAGGGAGTGAATGTTTATGGATGGGATGCCAATGAAGTGGTTTCTTTGTCTTGGATGATGGCAAGCTTCCTGATTGTTGTTGGATCTGTACTCATAAAAGCAAACGGAGAGTGTTCCATCACACTCCTGCCTTGTGTCTTGTAGGTGGCGGACAGGCTTTGGGGATTCAGCAGATGAGTTGCTTGCCGTAGGATTCCCAGCCCCTGAGCTGATCTTGTAGCCACAGTATTTATATGGTTGATCCAGTTCAATTCCTGGTCAATAGTAACCCCCAGGTTGGGGGTCCCAAGCATTACAGATACCAATCTTCAGTCAACTCAGTCACCTCTACTGTACTTTGGGTAGCTGAAGAATCCCTCCACTGACAAACAGGAGAAAGATCAACAAGCAGCAGAGGTGGCAGAAGATGATTACAAGGGGGCACAGGTTCAAGTTAAGAAGAGGAAAGTTTAAGGGAGATGTGCACGTTAAGTTTTTCACACAGAGAATGGTGGATGCCCGGAACACGGTGCTCCAATTTCCTCCCACAGTCCAAAGATACGCAGGTTAGGTGGATTGGCCATGCTAAATTGCCCCTCAGTGTCCACAGATATGCAGGTTAACTGGGGTTAAGGGATTATAGGGCTCGGGCGGGTGAATGGGCCTAGGCGGGGTGCTTTCAGTGGATTGGTGCAGATGCAATGGACCAAACGGCCTCCTTCTGCACTGTAGGATCCTATGGAATTCTTGAGCATTACCAGCACAGGCAATGTCTTTCTCTTCTCTGTCTTTGAAGTGACCTTGAACCATGCAGAGAGATCTGGGTGTACATGTCCACCAATCACTGAAAGTGGAAACGCATGTGGATAAGGTGGTCAAGAAGGCATACGGCATGCTGGCCTTCAACGGTCGGGGCGCTGAATATAAAAATTGGCAAGTCATGTTGCAGCTGGACAGGACCTTAGTTAGGCCTCGTTTGGAATATTGTGTACAATTCTATTCGCCACACTACCAGATTTGAATGCTTTGGAGAGGATACAGAAGCGGTTTACTCGGATGTTTCCTGGTCTGGAGGGCATTAGCTATGAGGAGACGTTAGAAAACTCGGTCTGTTCTCACTGGAATGACGGAGGTTGAGAGGCGACCTGATAGAGGTCTACAAGATTATGAATGGCATGGACAGACTGGACAGTCAGATGCTCTTTCCTAGGGTAGGAGAGTCAAGTAGTAGGGGACATAGGTTTAAAGTGCGTGGGGAAAAGTTCAGAACAGATGTGTGAGGCAAGTTTTTTTACACAGAGGGTGGTAAATACATGGAATGTGCTGCCTGGGGAGGTGGTGGGAGCTGGAACAATAGTGGCATTTAAGGGGCATCTGGACAAATATATGAATAGGGTGGGAATGGAAGGATACGGATTCCATAAGTGCATACAGTTTTAGTTTAGGCAGGTACCATGGTCAGCGCAGGCTGGAGGGCCGAAGGGCCTGTTCCTGTGCGGTATTGTTCTTTGTTATTGTTGTCCATGATGCACGATCAATTGGACAAAGACAGCGCCAGGGTCCCAGGTTCGATTCCGACTTGGGTCTCTATCTGTGCGGAGTCTGCACATCCTCCCCGTGTGTGCGTGGGTTTCCTCCGGGTGCTCCGGTTTCCTCCCATAGTCCAAAGATGTGCAGGTTAGGTGGATTGGCCATGGTAAATTGCCCTTAGTGTCCAAAATTGCCCTTCGTGTTGGGTGGGGTTTACTGGGTTATGGGGATAGGGTGGAGGTGTTGACCTTGGGTAGGGCGCTCTTTCCAAGAGCCGGTGCAGACTCAATGGGCCGAATGGCCTCCTTCTGCACTGTAAATTCTATGAAAAAAATCCTGTCCACGAAAACCATTAAGAAGAATTGTTGAAAGCACTTCCTATCATTATCTGAAAACAGAAAGATGCTTTACACTACAAATATTGTTAATAAATTAAATTAATGCAGGAGTTCGTTTAAAAGTAAAGTCATCCAAAGTTCAACCTACTTTTAGCTAGTCCTTCAAAGACGGTTAAAAAGACAAGTAAGAATAATCCTTAATTGTATTATGGGCAATTAAGACAAGATACAACTGTTCAAACTCCAGACTCTCAGCAATGTATAGTCGTAAAACAATTAAGTGTAGTTTCTCATAAACAACAGCTGCAAAATATTCCAACTGCCCATTGTCTCACTAACAGAAATTCAAACTGAACCATTTAATTTATACTTAGAACATAGAACATAGAACATTACAGCGCAGTACAGGCCCTTCGGCCCTCGATGTTGCGCCGACCTGTGAAACCACTCTAAAGCCCATCTACACTATTCCCTTGTCGTCCATATGTCTATCCGATGACCATTTGAATGCCCTTAGTGTTGCCGAGTCCACTACTGTTGCAGGCAGGGCATTCCACACCCTTACTACTCTCTGAGTAAAGAACCTACCTCTGACATCAGTCTTATATCTATCTCCCCTCAATTTAAAGCTACGTCCCGTCGTGCTAGACATCACCATCCAAGGAAAAAGGCTCTCACTGTCCACCCTATCCAATCCTCTGATCATCTTGTGTGCCTCAATTAAGTCACCTCTTAACCTTCTTCTCTCTAATGAAAACAGCCTCAAGTCCCTCAGCCTTTCCTCATAAGATCTTCCCTCCATACCAGGCAACATTCTGGTAAATCTCCTCTGCACCCTTTCCAATGCTTCCACATCCTTCCTATAATGCGGCGACCAGAATTGCACTCAATACTCCAAATGCGGCCGCACCAGAGTTTTGTACAGCTGTAACATGACCTCATGGCTCCGAAACTCAATCCCTCTAACAATAAAAGCTAACACTCCGTACGCCTTCTTAACAACCCTCTCAACCTGAGTGGCAACTTTCAGGGATCTATGTACATGGACACCGAGACCTTTGGTTAACAATAAAATTCATAAATGTTACAGAAAAAAACAAAACCTAAAAATGTTTACTTGGGAACTTCAAATATATCAGCCATGATCCTATCAACTGGCAGAGCGCGTTCGAGGGGCTGAATGGCCTACTTCTTTTTCTTTTTCATACATTTGTATGTTTGAATCCCATGCTTTGGGAATCTTGGGGGTTACCAGTGACCAGAAACTGAACTGGACTAGTCATATGCATACCATGGGCAGGATTCTCTGTTTTGGAGGCTGTGTTCTCCCGCCGGAGCTGAATCATACCTGATTTGAACTCACGCTGGGAATGCAAATCAGAAAGCGATTCCCAATCCTTAGCCATGCAAATTCTTGCACAGCGAAGATTGTGAGGGGTTCCCTAGGGAATCTTGCTATCGGGCCACCATTTTGAGCGGCTGGCCTGGTGACAAGGTCCTGAGGCTCGGCCCCCTTCTCCCCACAACACAATTCAGCCCCACCCACTGCAATGCAATTCAGCCCCTCCCACAGTGCAATCAGCCCCCACCGGGATTATCTGGGTCACCCTCCCAACCCCAGTATGGGAATGAACCAACGCTCCCTCCCCCACCAGAGAACCCTAATTAAAGAGACCCTCCACACAACCCCTAAATAAAGAGATCCCCAGTGACCTATTATAAAACAGGGCCCCACCAGAGATCCCATAAATAAAGAGACTCCTCCAGGGTCTTATGGTCTTATGGGACCTCAAAGAAGAGAGACCCCTGTCAGGAAGCCCCCAAAAGAGAGACCCCTGTCAGGAAGCTCTCCCCCCCCCACCCCCCCAAGAAGAGAGACCCCTGTAAGAAAGTCCCCCCACCTTCCAGAAGTGAGACTCCTGAATGGAAGCCCACAGGAGAGAGCCCCCTGTCAGAAAGCCCCCCACCCCCAGAAGAGAGACCCTTGTCAGGAAGATCCCCCACCCCAGAAGAGAGACCCCTGTCAGCCAGCCCCCAGAAGAGAGAGCACGTGTCTGGAAGCCCCCAGAGGAGAGACCCCTGTCTGGAAGCCCCCCCACAGAGGAGAGACCCCTGTCTGGACGCCCCCCCCCCGCCCCCCAGAAGAGAGACCCCTGTTAGGGAGCCCCTCAGAAGAGAGACCCCTGTCAAGAAGCCCCCCAGAGGAGAGACACCTGTCAGGAATCCCCCCCCTAGAAGAGAGACCCTGTCAGGAAGCCCCCCCAGAAGAGAGACCCCAATCAGGATCCCCCCCCCCCAGAAGAGAGACCCCTGTCAGGAAGCATCCCCCGGAAAAGATACCCCTATCAGGAAGTTCCCCCCACGAGAAGAGAGACCCGTGTCAGGAAGCCCCCCCCCCGCCCCCCCCCCCCAGAAGAGCCCCTGTCAGAAAGCCCCTCCCCCCCAGAAGAGAGACCCCTGTCAGAAAGCACCGCCCACCCCCAGAAGAGAGACCCCTGCCAGGAAGCCCCTCCCGCCAGAAGAGCGACCCCTGTCAGGAAGCCCCCCCCCCCCCCAGAAGAGAAACCCCTGTCAGGAAGCCCCCCCAGAAGAGAGACCCCTGTCAGGAAGCACCCCCCCCAGAAAAGAGACCCCCTGTCAGAAAGCCCCTCCTCCCCCAGAAGAGAGACCCCTGTCAGAAAGCACCTCCCCCCGAGAAGAGAGACCCCTGTCAGAAAGCCCCCCCCCCCCCCCCCAGAAGAGAGACCCCTGCCAGGAAGCCCCCCCCAGAAGAGAGACCCATGTCAGGAAGCATCCCCCGGAAAAGAGACCCCTATCAGGAAGTCCCCCCCCCTGAGAAGCGAGACCCCTGTCAGGAAGCCCCTCCCCCCCCCGAGAAGAGCCCCTGTCAGAAAGCCCCTCCCCCCCCAGAAGAGAGACCCCTGTCAGAAAGCACCTCCCCCAGAATAGAGAGACCACTGCCAGGAAGCCCCCCCCCTCCCCCAGAAGAGCGACCCCTGTCAGGAAGCCCCCCCCCCCAGAAGAGAGACCCCTGTCAGGAAGCCCCCCCAGAAGAGAGACCCCTGCCAGGAAGTACCCCCCAGAAGAGAGACCCCTGTGAGGAAGCCCCCCCCAGAAGAGATACCCCTGCCAGCTACCCCCCCCCCACCCCCAGAAGAGAGACCCTGTCAGGAGGTCCCCCCCCCACCCCCCCCCAGAAGAGAGACCCCTGTCAGAAACCCCGCCCCCAGAAGAGAGACCCCTGCCAGGAAGGCCCCCCCCCCAGAAGAGCGACCCCTGTCAGGAAGCCCCCCCCCCAGAAGAAAGACCCCTGTGAGGAAGCCCCCCCCAGAAGAGATACCCCTGCCAGCTAGCCCCCCCACCCCCCCCAGAAGAGAGACCCTGTCAGGAAGTCCCCACCCCACCCCAGAAGAGAGACCCCTGTCTGGAAGTCCCCACCCCACCCCCCCCCAGAAGAGAGACCCCTGTCTGGAAGCTGGTGAGCAGCCCAGCAGAGGCAGTGAACAAAATGAATCACTGCTTTAAAACTCAGCTGGGCAACACACAGTGCATTCTGTTAGTTTCACAGCTGACTACTTCAAATTCACTCAACTGTGAATGGAGATGATTGGAACAATGTTAAAAGCTGGATGTGCGTGGATGTGCATAGGTATGTGCCTAGTAAAACCACATCAGGTACGTGCTTGTCAGGTCCTGCACCAATTCTAACTCATGTGATTGCCAGCCCCGAGGACTAGAGAATCTCGCGGGCCAAGAGAACATGGTGCCCGACCCGGTAAAATAATCCAAATTGGTCTTGATGACCCATTTGCATCTGCCTGCTGGTACAGGGCATGAACCTCGATCCCGACACCAGTGGGGGACCAGAGCATCGAAATGAATCGCCACCGGGCATGTCCCGGGTATCGGTGGCGGTCGGCGGAAAGTCCCAGCCCATGACTATTAGAATAGATCAGAGGCTAGAAATTCTGCAACTCACCTCCTGACTTCCCAAGACCTAGTTGCCATTTACAAGCTCAAGTCAGGAGTGTGATGGAATACTCCTTCCACTTGCCTAGATGAGCTCCACCAATATTCAAAACGCTTGATACCTCTGGGACAAAGCAGCCTGCTTGATTGGCACCCCTTCCATAACCATTCAATCTCTCCAGCATCGACGCACAGTAGCAGCCGTGTGTACCATCTACAAGATACACTGCAGGAACTCACCAAGGCTCCTTAGGCACCACCTGCCATACTCACGACCACTACCATCGAGGGCAAGGACAGCAGATATCTGGGAACACCACCACCTGGAATTTTCCCTCACAGCCACACACCATTGTGACTTGGAAATATATCGCTGTTCCTTCACTATCGCTCGGTCAAAATCCTGGAACCCCCTCCCTAACAGCACCGTGGGTGTACCTACACCACATGAACAGCAGTGGTTCAAGAAGGCAGCCCAGCACCATCACTTCAAGGGAAATTATGGTCAATAAATGCTGGCCCAGCCAACGATACCTACATCCCAAGACTGAATTTTTAAAAAATCCACACATGTATTACCTTTGTCAGTAGGTTTGACAATATCAGGCTAGTAGCTGCCAGAATAAAGAGCATCATGTTCTGAGGAGGACAGATTTAAGTGGGTAAAGGGCAACAGAGAAACTGAGATGGACGATGTCCCAACAGTAGTTCTCAATGTAAAGATCAAGAAAACAGAAAGATGGGTCCCGGAGGATTGAAAAGGGTTGAGACCAGTGAATGGATCAGATCCCACATCGGCAGGAGAGCTTCTTGGTGAATGAAGAAGGTACAGATAGTAGATGGTGGAGCAGTGGTAATATCACTGAATGAGTAATCCAGAGGTAAAAACAGAAAATACGGTAAAATCACAGCAGGTCTAACAGCATCTGTGGAGAGAGAAGAGAGCTAACGTTTTGAGGTAAGATGACTCTTTATCAAAGGTAGAGAGAATGGAAAAGGGATTGGGGGGTGGGGGGGGGGGGGGGGACAATGGAGCAGTGGGGCTGGATAGGGGGTCAGTGATAGTTGGAGATTGACAAAGATGTCGTGGACAGAAAGACAAAAAGAATGAAAATGGGGGGGATTAAGGCTAAGAAGGGTGCAGATAATGGCAGATAAAGAGATTAGAATGTGTGAACGGCAAAACAAAGGCGAACATGCGTCAACGGGCAACTAGGAACAGATGGCCCAAGTGTGACGGGGTGGTAGGCGGGGTGGGGGGGGGGACAATGGTGAGTGAAAAACAGATCGATGGAAGAATTGAAAGTAAATTGATAGAAATTAAAATTGGTGTGAAGGTCAGGGAAAGAGTTTACCGTCTGAAGTTGACAGTCTGAAGCACGGACTGATAGTAATCCAGAGGCCCAGGTTAATGCTCCTTGGACATAGGTTAAAACCCCACCATGGCAGCTGGTGGAAATTAAATTCAATTAATAAAAATCTGGAATTGGAAACTACTTTCCGTGATGTTGATCATAACAACTATCATTGATAGTTGTAAAACACCTATGTGGTTCACCAACATCCTTTAGGGAAGGAAATCTAATATACTTATCTTGTCTGGCCAACATGTGACTCCAGACCCATAGCAAAATGGTTGACTCTTAACTGCCCACTGAGATTGATGAGCAAGCCATTTCCCAGGAAAGAATAAAATAAACGATTCAAAGATGCAGAAAGAAGAGTGCATCACACTGTGCTCTGGTTCCTCCAGATTGATCCTTTGGGATCAGTAAAGGATAGGGTGAGAGGGAAAGTGAAAACCCAGAAAGAAGTGAGATTAAGCAAGATCCAACGTCACTGCATAACTGGTTAACTGCATGGCGTGAATTTCTTGTCTATTGTAGAACCGGCCTGATTTTCAAAATGGGTGGAAAAATCTTTCATCTTTTGGTTTTTAGTATGTGAGAGGGAGTAAAGTAAGGTTGTTTATTTTGGTATGGGATGAAGCACAATTTGGAACTTAAGGTGAAGACAGCTATGATAAACATTGATAGATCTGTCAGAGTTGAATCTTAAATATTGCAAATTATTCAACAAAGAAACAGTTTTGACCATCAGTGAGAAGGGACAAAATAATATGCGAAGGTGGGGAGTATGAACAGTCACAGAAGCACCCATGTTCAGTAAAACATGAGGAATTACAAAACAAAATAAAACGGAAAGTGCAAATAAAACATAGTGGATCTGCCAACCGAGTGTTTTCAAGCAGAGCTCTACAATGTAGAGTTTATAACTAATCCAGTGCAAGATTTAAAGTTGTTTTGTTTCTAATATTTTGCATGAACCACTATAGCTTTTCCAGAGAAAAGCAATGTTATAACTTTAGCACCCGGCTGCATGGTGTCAGAGTTAACGTAACCAGTAACGATGTTTTTAGATCGGATATGTTATTAATTCCATGACAACAGTGATTCCTCTACAGACGTAGCCATTAGCATGTAAAGCACCCTGAGGATATGTTAAGAATTGAGTGAAGGGGTACAGTTTTTCACTATTCTTAAATGTTGTCACTACACATCAATCATTTCAGAACAACATTGCTCATAGATTGTGTTTCTGGGGTTATCAAATAATTATCCAGCAAAGAAGGAGACCATTCAGTTCACCTTGCTTGTGCTGTGCAGCATAAGGGCTATCAGGCAGTGTAAGGGTTAATGTGGGACTGGGGAACAGTACCACCCATGGTATGATGTATTGTAGCCATATGGGATGGCCGCTTCCAACTAGGTACAGAGAAACTCGCAAAGCCTAGCGGGTAAAATGGACAAGCCAAGACTTAGGCAGGCTCAGAGCCTGAAATGCATATTCGTAAGCAAGAAATCCAGACGGTATCGAAACTCCGTCCGATTAGCATTTTAATGGGGCCGATTAGCATTTGATGGGCCACCTTCCCCAAAACAAAGGACTGGTACTCAAGCAACTGGGACAGACCCAGGCATTTCGGCGCCACTTCCTGTTCAAGGGGAACGCAAACAACGGGATCAGTGACCGCTTGGGACACGCCCAGTCATCCAGATCCGCACCCACTTATTGGCTAAGGAATTGAACGGAGTGATCAGGGATCACCCAATTAGTAAGGCCCAAATCGAAGGACTGCCCAAACGAGCGCGAAAACCCCCCGCGTATAAGAAGAAGAGTTCGCCATATGTTCGCTCTCTCTTGGCTCCCTCTTGGTCCTGGTACCCCGGTCACGGCCATCGCCAATTGCAGCAACACCAGAAGCGAGTCCAAGTTCAACGCCCGCTACCAGACGGATGAGCCCAGCTGAGCAGCAATTACTCCTTCGAACCCGAGAGATCCAGAATTGAACAGTGTGGTAGTATGCATTAGGGGTCATGTGGGACTGTGAAGCCGTGATGTCATTGGCTGACAGATCCCGGGTCCTGGTTGGCTGTTGACCTCTAGCTCCGCCCTGAAGGCGGAGTATAAGAACCAGGAGTTCTCCCCCGCAGGCCAGTCTGTTACTGAACTGCGGGGAACAAGTCACGCTTAATAAAGCCTCATCGACTTCACCGCTATTCGTCTCTCGGGAGTCTTTGTGCGCTACAATTTATTAAGCGTGCTTAAAGGACTATGGAGCTCAGGATCATCCCGGAATGCCTGAGGGTCAGCCCCCATGCAGTGAACTCAGCAGCAGTTTTTAAACACTGGCAGACTTGTTTCGAAGCATACCTCCGAACGGCCCCCGGCCGGGTCACAAAAGACCAGAAACTACAGGTCCTGCACACGAGGGTAAGCCCGGAAATTTTCCCTCTCATCGAAGACGCAGAGGATTTCCAGACGGCATTCGCAGCACTAAGGAGCATCTATGTTCGCCCAGTGAACCAGATCTACGCACGCTACCAACTCGCAATGAGACGGCAAAGTCCCGGAGAATCGCTGGACGAATTCTACGCCGTGCTGCTAATTTTGGGACGGGCCTGCAGCTGCCCACCGGTAAACGCGATTGAACACATGGACATGTTGATGCACGATGCTTTTGTCGCAGGTATGAACTCTCCCCAAATCCGCCAAAGACTTTTGGAAAAAGAGTCGCTGGGACTCTCAGAGGCACGGGCCCTTGCAGCCTCCCTGGATGTAGCCGCGCGAAACGCCCGCGCGTACGGCCCCGACCGCTCGGCAGCCCCTTGGGCTCCGCGGACCCCCGTCGCGACAAACCCCACCCCCCCACCCCACAGGCTTGCGCGGTTCACACTCCAAGTCGTCCCGGGGGGGCCCTCTGCTATTTCTGCGGCCAGGCGAAACACCCCCGGCAGCGCTGCCCGGCCCGCGCAGCGATTTGCAAGAGCTGCGGGAAAAAGGGCCATTTCGCGGCTGTGTGCCGGTCCCGGGAGGTCGCCGCGGTCCCAGGAGAAGAAGCAGTCCTGCGCGTTTCTAACGCTCCCCAACCCCTCCCCCAGCGCCCTATGTACGACCCGCAGGCGCAGCAATTTTGGGTCCCGGCCACCGCTGTCCCCGGAGAACAAGGAGTCCTGCGCGTTTTAAACGCTCCCCAACCCCCCCAGCGCCCCATGTGCGACCCGCAGGAGCCGCCATTTTGGGTCCCGGCCACCACGAGGGGAGGAGGGGCGCCGCCATCTTGGGACCCCCCAGCCCTGTGCGACGCATGGGGGTGGCCATTTTGTCCACCCCCGCCGCCATCTTGTGACCCCCCAGCCATGTGCGATGCATGGGGGTGGCCATTTTGTTCACCCCCGCCGCCATCTTGGATGGCAACAATGGACCCCAGCATCGACCCTTCAACGGGGTTCGAGGAAGACGCTGAAGCACTACGACCACGTCTGGCCTCAATGATGCTGGACCAAGCACGGCACCGGACGCTCCAGACGACGGCAACAACGGTGCTGATCAACGGGCACGAGACACCATGCCTGGTCGACTCCGGGAGTACAGAAAGCTTCATCCACCCCGACACGGTAAGACGCTGTTTTTTGACCATCCGTCCCAGTGTGCAAAAGATTTCCCTAGCTGCAGGATCCCACTCCGTACAGATCAAAGGCTATTGCATAGTGACCCTAACGGTGCAAGAGAGGGAGTTTAAAAACTACAGGCTCTACGTCCTTCCCCAACTCTGCGCGCCCACATTACTGGGATTAGACTTCCAGTGCAACCTGCAGAGCCTAACTTTCAAATTCGGCGGCCCAATACCCCCACTCACTATCTGCTGCCTCGCAACCCTCAAGGTTGAGCCCCCATCCTTGTTTGCAAACCTCACCCCGGATTGCAAACCCGTCGCCACTAGGAGCAGACGGTACAGCGCCCAGGACCGGACATTCATTCGGTCCGAAGTCCAGCGGCTACTGAAGGAAGGCATAATCCAGGCCAGCAATAGTCCCTGGAGAGCACAGGTGGTAGTAGTAAAGACAGGGGAGAAGCAAAGGATGGTCATAGACTATAGCCAGACTATCATTAGGTACACACAGCTAGATGCGTACCCTCTCCCCCGCATATCCGACATGGTCAATCGGATTGCCCAATATAAGGTCTTCTCCACCGTGGACCTCAGGTCCGCCTACCATCAACTCCCCATCCGCCCAAGTGACCGCAAGTACACAGCCTTCGAGGCAGACGGGCGATTATACCACTTCCTAAGGGTCCCATTTGGCGTCACAAACGGGGTCTCGGTCTTCCAACGAGAGATGGACCGAATGGTTAATCAACACGGGTTGCAGGCCACGTTCCCGTATCTCGACAATGTAACCATCTGCGGCCACGATCAGCAGGACCACGACGCCAACCTCCAAAAATTCCTCCAGACCGCTAAAGCCTTGAACCTCACATACAACGAGGACAAGTGCGTTTTTAGCACAAACCGGCTAGCCATTTTGGGATATGTAGTGCGCAATGGGATAATAGGCCCCGACCCCGAACGTATGCGCCCCCTCATGGAATTTCCCCTCCCTCACTGCTCAAAAGTCCTAAAACGCTGCCTGGGGTTCTTCTCATATTACGCCCAGTGGGTCCCCCAGTACGCAGACAAGGCCCGCCCCCTAATACAGACCACGACCTTCCCTCTGTCGACAGAGGCTTGCCAGGCCTTCAGCCGCAGCAAAGCTGATATCGCAAAGGCCACGATGCGCGCCATCGACGAGTCCCTCCCCTTCCAGGTCGAGAGCGACGCCTCTGACGTAGCTCTAGCGGCCACCCTTAACCAAGCGGGCAGACCCGTGGCTTTCTTCTCCCGAACCCTCCACGCCTCAGAAATCCGCCACTCCTCAGTGGAAAAGGAAGCCCAAGCCATAGTGGAAGCTGAGCGACATTGGAGGCATTACCTGGCCGGCAGGAGATTCACTCTCCTCACTGACCAACGGTCGGTAGCTTTCATGTTCGATAATGCACAGCGGGGCAAAATTAAAAATGACAAGATCTTAAGGTGGAGGATCGAGCTCTCCACCTTCAACTACGAGATCTTGTACCGTCCCGGAAAGCTGAACTAGCCGTCCGATGCCCTATCCCGCGGCACATGTGCCAACACACAAATAGACCGTCTCCAAGCCCTCCACGAGGACCTCTGCCACCCGGGGGTCACTCGGTTCTACCATTTTATAAAATCCCGCAACCTCCCCTACTCTGTGGAGGAGGTCCGTACAGTCACCAGGAACTGCCACATCTGCGCAGAGTGCAAACCGCACTTTTTCAGGCCAGATAGAGCGCACCTGATCAAGGCTTCCCGTCCCTTTGAACGCCTCAGTCTGGATTTCAAAGGGCCCCTCCCCTCCACCGACCGCAACGCATACTTCCTGAACGTGGTGGACGAGTACTCCCGTTTCCCCTTCGCCATCCCCTGCTCTGACATGACAGCGGCCACAGTCATTAAAGCCCTTAACACCATATTCACACTGTTCGGTTGCCCTGCATACGTCCATAGCGACAGGGGGTCCTCCTTCATGAGTGACGAGCTGCGCCAGTTCCTGCTCAGCAAGGGGATAGCCTCGAGCAGGACGACCAGCTACAACCCCCGGGGGAACGGGCAAGTAGAGAGGGAGAACGGCATGGTCTGGAAGACCGTACTACTGGCCCTACGGTCCAGGGATCTCCCAGTTTCACGGTGGCAGGAGGTCCTCCCGTACGCCCTCCACTCCATCCGGTCGCTACTGTGTACCATTACTAACCAAACGCCTCATGAGCGCCTCCTTGTCTTCCCCAGGAAGTCCTCCTCTGGAACGTCGCTGCCAACCTGGCTGGCGGCCCAGGACCCATCTTGCTCCGGAAACATGTGCGGGCGCACAAGTCGGACCCGTTGGTCGAGAGGGTTCACCTCCTCCACGCGAACCCGCAGTACGCCTACGTGGAGTACCCCGACGGCCGACAGGACACGGTCTCCCTGCGAGATCTGGCGCCCGCCGGCAACACGCACACCCCCCCGACACCTATCACCCCCTCCCTGCCACCGGCGCACCCCGCGACAGCCCTCTTCCGGGGAGGATCGGTCCTCCTCCCAGGTCCGACCAGAAGTGAAGCTGAAGCAGAAACCGTAAAGCTCCCGGAGGCGACAACACTGGAACAAAAACCACCACCACCAGGGCTGAGGCGATCGACAAGGACGACCAGACCGCCCCGACCGACTTGTGGCATCGGTGTAACACTAGAATGTTGTGGACTTTAACGAGAATGTTTTTACCTTTTTCCCTCTTACGAATACTGTAAATAGTTCAAAACAAAAAAAATACCCTGTACATACTGTGATGACATGCAAAAGTTTTTCCTCCCAGGACCAACCTTGTAAACCTCTACCACCATGCGAAGCACCACCCCGCCAGGTTCATTTTTAACAAGGGGTGAATGTGGTAGTATGCATTAGGGGTCATGTGGGACTGTGAAGCCGTGATGTCATTGGCTGACAGATCCCGGGTCCTGGTTGGCTGTTGACCTCTAGCTCCGCCCTGAAGGTGGAGTATAAGAACCAGGAGTTCTCCCCCGCAGGCCAGTCTGTTACTGAACTGCGGGGAACAAGTCACGCTTAATAAAGCCTCATCGACTTCACCTCTATTCGTCTCTCGGGAGTCTTTGTGCGCTACAATCAGCGGCCACTGTTTTCTGACCTAAGCCAGGTAGATAGATAGAGAGAGAGAAGATGGAACAGTACAGCACAGAACAGGCCCTTCGGCCCTCGATGTTGTGCCGAGCATTGTCCGAAACCAAGATCAAGCTATCCCACTCCCTGTCATTCTGGTGAGCTCCATGTGCCGATCTAATAACCGCTTGAAAGTTCCTAAATTGTCCGCACTATCACAGCAGGCAGCCCATTCCACACCCTAACCACTCTCTGAGTAAAGAACCTACCTCGGACATCCCTTCTATATCTCCTATATATGATCAAGATTACAGTTTGAGATTCAAATCCCGCTCCTCACATATGATCCTGTAAAGAAATTCAGAGCAAAATAAAAAAGGAAGGGTTCGTTTGCAAAATAAACTGAAAAAGTAGCTCAGGATTTTGAGCTTATTTTCACGGTGACATAATATTGGACCCTTAGTTGTCACCAATTAAACAGCGGTGTCATAGATCAAACAAACTGAACCACTTGGAATTATTTCTTGCAATTAAAATAGAAATGCCCAACTGCTTCCAGAGAAATGTCAGTCATTCATGGACTGCAACTTTTTGCTGCATCATTATTTTATTCTGCCCGAAGTTAAGTACAGGTTGTCTTAGTCGATAGGTGTAGTTAACTAGTAGTGTTTATGTTGCATGACTGATTGTATGTAAATAAAGTACCCTAGACCTTGAACTAACTAACTGGTGTTTGGCTCTTTGATCGATGGCCGGTTGAAACTTGTGGTGGTATCATTCGATACCTGGCGACTCTAAGCATTCTAAGGACATGGATGACATAAAAAGAAGGGCAAACTCACTGATTGCCATAATTGGAACAGAGCCACAGAAAAGACAGAGTTAAAGAAACGCGCACGTTATTGGTGACATCTGACGGGATTCGACCCAGAAGTTCACTCCGAGAGAACCCACAAAAGCATTTGAATTAGAATCCAAATTGGCAAAGTAAAAGAAACCACAACCGAAACCAGTATCGATCAAACCTCCAGAATTCGGGAGTATGTAATTTGCATGCGTACTAACAAAGTAATATTGCGTGAAACTTTCGGGAGTTGCGTAAACCGGAAAATAGCTTGAGCCGTACCCGTGTTTGCACCACCGCTTTATTCCCACTTGTTCCAAATTCCCGGGAGTCAGAAGTAATTGTAGGGATGGCCATGAAGGCAATGGAACGCCTTATGCATCCACAAGAGCCCGAGGTCGCAGCGCCCAATGGGTCAGAACAGAGTCTCGTATGGGAAGAAGAGATTAGGAGATACCTAAAGGGGAAAGGATGGCCCCTCTGGTCTGAGTTTTGCATGAATGAAGAGACAGGTCCTGGCAGCATAGGACAGACTTGGTGGGATAGCCTGACCGAGATCCATAACAAGAGTTTGACTAAGGTTCGTAAGCCGATGGCAATCCTGTCCTGTCTGGCACAATTGCGAGGCACAGAGGAGGTCGTGAGGATGCTCTGCAAGCAGCTTGAGGAGAAGGAGAAAAGTAGAGAGGGAGATTTAAGTGAAAGCAAGAGATTAAATGTACAGCTCCGGGAGCAGTTAGCGGCGAAGGACAAGGAAATGGGTGATGTCAAGAGGGCACATCAATCCTGTCTCGCCCACCTTAGCAGCTTCCAAATCCAATACGATAAGGCCTACCAGGACACACAAAGTGCTGTAACGGTAATAGAAGAGACAGAGAATCAGGTACAGCAGTTAAAGAAACAGTGCGATGATCTAAAGGCAGCCCTCCGAGCACTCCACAGAACATGGAACAGAGACAGAATTCGGTGGAACATGCCAAATGCAGACAGCAAATTGCAAGGCTGCAATCCCTGCTATCAGTTCAAAATGGGTTTAGAGATACCTTTGGCCCACAGCTAGACCAGGAAGACAGCCCCGATTGGCAGGAACTCAGTGAAACGGCCCAATGGTACTTAAGCGAGACCGAGAATCAAAATAGAGCCCCCCAGGCCCCGAAAAGAAAAGCACCCGCATCACCGACTGCACAGGCAGCACCCAACCCAATGAACCCCATTACCAAGCAGCGCAGAGTTACCACGGAAGACCAACCCGATTTTGTGTACACCACGACATTAACGATCACCCAGTTACGAGATGCCTGCAAGAAGATAGATACTTTCCACCCCACATCGGACCCACATCACTTTTTCGAGTTAGTAAAACAACAAACTCTCATGTATGGTTTAGACGAGCTGGAGCAAGTAAAGCTCATAGTTATGTGCTTGGACCCCTCAGTTAGTTCAGCCCTTCCCAACCCACAAAATGTAAGAGGAGGTAGCCTCCAAGAAATGAAAACGGCCATTTTAGACGCAAATAATATAACTGAGGAGATCTGGTAGACGGACTCAACCGGTGCAGGCAGAAAAAGGGAGAGCATCCAACAGCATTTGCTGGACACCTTTGGATCCATTTTACTGCTGTATTTGGTGAGTTAGCCCGCGCCCATTTATCAGCAGACAATACGGCCAAATGGACCCATACGTTGGTATACCATGCCACAGAGACAGGACAGAAGGCATGCGCCAGTTACGACCCCTCAGACCCAGCGCACAATGAAGTGTGGGTTCTAAAACGCTTGTCCAGAGCTTGGGAACAGTCTGTACAGAAAAAGACAGAGATTGAGAGAGTAGACATTACAATGAATCCAGGAAGGGCACACCAAGACCCCGCATGGGTAAATGAAGGCAGAGGTACAGCGCAGCACCCCAAGACACAGGAATGCTAAAATTGTGGACAGAAAGGACATTACGCCCGAGAATGTCAAGCCCCCCCTCCCCCCCCCCCCCCAAAGCAGCAAAGGAATCAGCACCCAAACACCCCCCCAGAAACAATACCCGACCCATTCACAGCGTTAGTGCCCGACCAGATAATTCGGCCATGAGTGGCACCGATTGACGGTGTTCGGGCTCCCCAACTTGGGTCTGCAATACCATTTGGGATAAGTCCGGAAGACCGATAGTTGCAGGCACAGTCCAGGGAAACCCCATAGAGTTCCTTTGGGACACAGGAGGGTCCCGAACCACGTTAAACTCCTCTACCATGTACCAGAAGGAGATATGGCCCACTACGGATACCATTACCCTTAGTGGCTTTACAGGTCACCTCCAGCAGGGACACATCACAGCCCCTGTGGACGTACAGCTCGGTAATATTAGGACAAAACACTCGGCCGTTTTAATAGATTTACCCCAGGCAGCAGAACACATCCTAGGCATTGATTTCATGAGCGCGCACAACCGTTCATTCGACCCAGTCAACCGATGCATATGGAAAATGGCTAGAGCAGCGCGAGCCCCCGCCATGCTCACAGTAGGAGATTATGCCCATAGAATCAGCTCAGTAGGAGAGTACTGGTTTGATCCACAAACCATTACTACAGACAAAGCGGTTAGAGAGGTCTTGAAAAGAGATAAAATGGCATTTGCCCAGCACAAGCACGACTGCTGCAAAATCCCAGGAGTAGTAAACATTACAGGTCTCGATCCCAAGCCCAGAAACAGTACGGCTTCCCCCAGCAAGCCAAGGGAGAGATAGCCAAGGTAATTCAAAGTTTATTGAATCAAGGCGTGATTCGACCCGTTGCATCGACAAATAATGCCCCGATTTGGCCAGTAAGAAAACCCGATGGATCATGGCGACTGACCATTGACGACAGAGAATTGAACAAAGTGACTCCCCTAGCAACCCCACCGTTGCCACAAGTCCCGAGACCATGTTGAGACAGGGACTCCAGTCAAAATCTTTTTCGGTATTTGATATCAGTAATGGCTTTTGGTCCATACCAGTGGACAATGCATGCCAGTATAAATTTGCTTTTACCTTCCAGGGACAGCAGTACACATGGACATGCCTTCCACAAGGTTTCCACAACTCCCTCTCCATTTTTCACAGACAATTGACAAACGGATTATCTAAATTTTCCCTGCCTGAATGCCTTGTTCAGTATGTGGATGACTTGCTCCTACAGACTGACACCAAGGAAGAGCACACCTCTCGTCTTTCTGAATTATTAGAACTACTCACAACGATTGGATGCAAAATTAACCCCAATAAAGCACAAATCCTGGGCAGCATGATGGCGCAGTGGGTTAGCCCTGCAGCCACACGGCGCCGAGGTCCCAGGTTCGATCCCGGCTCTGGGTCACTGTCCGTGTGGAGTTTGCACATTCTCCCCGTGTTTGCGTGGGTTTCGCCCTCACAACACAAAGATGGGCAGATTAGGTGGATTGGCCACGCTAAATTGCCCCTTAATTGGAAAAAAATGAATTGGGTACACTAAATTTTTTTTTTTAAAGAAAGCCCAAATCCTTCAGGAAAACATCACATATTTAGGTGCGGTCATCACGCATGGGAAATAGAACTCAAACGCATTGATTCCATTGTAAATTTGCCCTTGCCCCAAAACGTTACAGCACTCCGGTAATTTTTAGGACTGGTTGGATATTGTCGGAACCATATCGGCGGATTTGCCACAAAAGCAACCCCACTTTCCGAGCTACTAAAGAAACAGGCCCCATGGAAATAGCTTCCACAGCACACGGATGCTGTGCATGCATTGAAACGCGCCCTGAGTACAGCCCCCGCTTTGCAAGCTCCAGATCCCCACTCCCCATACGCGATAGAGGTGAGCGACCACAGACCGAACCCTTTCGGCCGTACTTCTCCAGGAAAGGCACGGTCACCGAGGACCCATAGCCTATGCCTCACGAGTCTTAGATCCGGTGGAACAAGGATCTGTTCCACCTGAAAGGCGCCTGTTAGTTTTCTATAACCGGACTCAACCCAGTAACCATTCTGACCGAGCACACCCTGACACAGCTTTTATTGGACGGCAGACTAAAAGACGGCACAGTAAGCCAATTTGAGCAGCGCGATGGACCCTACTCCTACAGGGACGCGACATCACTGTAAAACGGACAAAAACGCACACATTTCTGGCCAATAATTTTCATTATGCAGGAACCCCACATGAGAGCGAGATCATGGGACTTCCGGTTGCGGCTATGCAGAGCTAAGTCACATGTTCGGCAGCTCCCGCTAGAAACGGACTTTAGGGCTCTTTTTAGAGCCCGTAACGGGGCTTGCTCGATGTTTCCCGGTGTGGGAAGGAGATAGCAACATTCCCCCAATAGTGTATGGCTTGGACCAGGAGTGGGGCGATGAAAAAAGTGGCATTGAAGCAAAGAAAAGTGCGAGGGAGGAGGACCAAGATGGCGGCGGGTGGAGACCAGGCAGCGTGGATGCAGTGGGCGCAGGAGCAGCAGGAGTTTCTTCAGCGCTGCTTTAGGGAGCTGAAAGCGAATCTGCTGTAGCCGGTGAAGGCGCCAATCGATAAACTGCTGGAGACCCAGACGGCCCAAGGGGCGGCGATCCGGGAGGTCCGACAAAAGGTCTCGGAGAACGAAGATGAGATCCTAGGACTAGCGGTGAAGGTGGAGGCGCACGAGGCGCTCCATAAAAAATGGTAGGAGAGGTTCGAGGAGATGGAGAACCGGTCGAGGCGGAAGAATCTGCGGATCCTGGGCATCCCGGAGGGACTGGAGGGGTCGGACGTGGGGGCTACGTTGTCACCATGCTGAATTCACTGATGGGAGCGGGGTCCTTCGAGGGCCCCTGGAGCTGGAGGGGACCCACAGAGTGCTGCCGAGGAGGCCCAAGCCCAGCGAGCCGCTGTGGATGGTGCTGGTGCGGTTCCACCGGTTTGCTGATCGGGAGTGTGTGCTAAGGTGGGCCAAGAAGGAGCGGAGCAGCAGGTGGGAGAACGCGGAGGTCTGGATGTACCAAGATTAGAGCTCAGAGGTGGCGAAGAAGAGGGCCGGGTACAATCGGGCGAAGGCGGTGCTGCACAGAAGGGGGTGAAGTTCGGCATGCTGCAGCCGGCGCTTCTGTGGGTTACCTATAAGGACCGACATCATTATTTTGAGTACCCGGGGGAGGTGTGGGCCTTTGTCCAGGCCGAAAAACTGGACTCGGACTGAGGGTCAGGGGTGGGGGCCGCGGTGAAGGGATGGTTGGCGGTTGTTGTGTTGTATTTTGAGGGGGGGTTCTTTGTTCATTGTTGGTTCTTTGTTTTTCAGGGGTTGGTTGGGAACTGTTTCGGTTGGGTCAGCCGGGTGGGCTCTTGGAGGGCAGGTAAACGGCTTGGGGGGTTGATGGCCGGCAGGGGGGATGGGGCCCCATGGGGGGGTTGGGGTCAAGGGGACCGGGCCTGAAAAGGGAGCTGCGCCAGAGGAGGCGGGGCCGGGCGAGTGGAAAGCGCGGGCTTTTTCCCGCGCTAAGGGCTGAAGGGGGCAGGGCCGGAGTTGGGAAGCACGGGCTTTTTCCCGCGCTGGGAGTGGAAGGGGGAGGGGGAGAGCCTGCTGGTGGGCAATGGGGGGGGGGGGGAGGGTGAGTTCTACACTGGGAGGGGTCAAGGGAATGGCCAGGTCAGCAGGAGTCGGCTGACTTACGGGAGTGCAATGGGGGGAGCAATGCAGCTCAGGCGGGGACCTAGCTGGGGGGGGGGAACTGGGCTGCTGCTGGAATGACCAAGGGGGAGCTGGAGTAGGTAGAGGAGGTCGGGGTGGGTGTCTGCCGCTCTGGGGAACGGGCCGTGCGGGGGGCGCGGGCACGTGGCTGGCCTAGGAGGGGATATGGCTAGTCGCAGGGGGAGGGGGGGGGCGGGTAGCCCCCTGATCCGGCTGATAACCTGGAACATAAGGGGACTGAATGGGCCGGTCAAACGGGCCCGGGTGTTCGCGCACCTGAAGGCGCTGAAGGCGGATGTGGCCATGCTACAGGAGATGCACCTGAGCGTGGCGGATCAGGTAAGGTTGAGAAAGGGGTGGGTAGGCCAGGTGTTTCATTCGGGGTTGGATGCAATAAATCGGGGGGTGGCGATCTTGCAGGGGAAGAGAGTGTCGTTCGAGACTTCGAGCTTTGTGGTAGACAATGGTGGTAGATATGTGATGGTAAGTGGCAAGTTGCAGGGGGAGTGGGTGGTTTTGGTCAATGTATACGCCCCGAATTGGGACGATGCGGAGTTCATGCGGCGTATGTTGGGCCGGGTACCAGTCCTGGAGACAGGGGGCCTGATAATGGGGGGGATTTCAACATGGTGCTGGACCCGGCACTAGATCGCTCCAGGTCTAGGACGGGTAGGAGGCTGGCGGCGGCCAAGGTGCTGAGGGGATTCATGGACCAGATGGGAGGGGTGGATCCATGGAGATTTGCGAGGCCAGGGTCCAGGGAATTCTCATTCTTCTCCCATGTCCACAAGGCCTATTCCCGGATTGACTTCTGTGTTATGAGTAGGACGCTGATTCCGAGAGTGGAAGATACTCAGTACTCGGCGATAGCCATTTCCGATCACGCTCCGCATTGGGTAGAACTCGAGCTGGGGAGGAGAGGGACCAGCGCCCGCTGTAGCGCTTAGAGGTGGGGTTGCTGGCGGACGAGGAGGTGAGCGGGCGTGTCCGAGGGTGCATAGAGAGGTACCTGGAGGCTAATGACAATGGGGAGGTCCAAGTGGGGGTGGTCTGGGAGGCGCTGAAGGCGGTGGTCAGGGGAGAGCTGATCTCCATTAGGGCCCATAAGGAGAGGAGGGAGAAGAGAGAGAGGGAGAGGCTGGTCGGGGAGATGGTGAGGGTGGACAGGAGGTACGCGGAGGTCCCGGAGGATGGATTGCTTAGGGAGCGGCGCAGCCTCCAGGCCGAATTCGATCTGTTGACCACCAGGAAGGCAGAGGCGCAGTAGAGGAAGGCGCAGGGGGTGGTATATGAATATGGAGAAAAGGCGAGCCGGATGCTGGAACACCAGCTTTGGAAGCGAGAGGCAGCTAGGGAGATCGGGGGATTTAAGGATGGGGGAGGGACCATGGTGCGAGGTGGGGTGTGTATCAATGGGGTCTTCAGGGACTTCTACGAGGAACTGTACTGGTCCGAGTCACTACTGGAGCAGGGAGGGATGGGTCGCTTTCTGGACCGGTTGAGATTCCCGAGGGTGGAGGAGGGGCAGGTGACGGGGCTTGGGGCGTTGGTTGGGCTGGAAGAGTTGGTCAAAGGGATCGGAAGCATGCAGGCGGGGAAGGCACTGGGGCCAGATGGGTTCCCGGTCGAATTTTATAAGAGGTATGCGGACCTGCTGGGCCCTCTGTTGGTAAGGACCTTTAATGAGGCAAGGGAAGGAGGGGCTTTGCCCACGATGATGTCTCGGGCGCTGATCCCCTTGATCCTGAGGCGGGACAAGGATCCCCTACAATGTGGGTCATACAGGCCGATCTCACTCCTAAATGTAGATGCAAAGTTGTTGGCGAAGATTTTAGTCACGAGGATAGAGGACTGTGTACCGCAGGTCATTCACGAGGATCAGACGGGGTTCGTGAAAGGGAGACAGCTGAATACGAATGTACGGAGGCTCTTGAATGTTATAATGATGCCGGCAGTGGAAGGGGAGGCGGAGATAGTGGCGATGATGGATGCGGAGAAAGCCTTTGATAGGGTAGAGTGGGGGTACCTGTGGGAGGTGCTGAAAAAGTTTGGGTTTGGGGAGGGGTTTGTCAGGTGGGTTAAGTTGCTGTATGAGGCCCCGGTGGCGAGTGTGGCCACGAACAGAAGGAGGTCAGAGTATTTTCGGTTACACCGGGGGATGAGGCAGGGGTGTCCCCTGTCCCCCCTGCTCTTTGCGTTGGCGATTGAGCCCCTGGCTATGGCATTGAGGGAGTCGAGGAATTGGAGGGGGCTGGTGCGGGGTGGGGAGGAACATCAGGTGTCGCTCTATGCGGACGATTTGCTGTTATATGTGGCGGACCCGGTGGGGGGAATGCCGGAGGTGATGAGGATTCTCAGGGAGTTTGGGGATTTCTCCAGGTATAAGCTCAATATGGGGAACAGCAAGTTGTTCGTTGTCCACCCAGGGGAGCTCCCACTAAAAAGGGCGGAGAGGAGTTTCAGGTACCTGGGGGTCCAGGTGGCTAGTAGTTTGGGGGGCCCTGCATAAGTTTAACTTCACGAGACTGGTGGAGCAAATGGAGGAGGAGTTTAAGAGGTGGGACGTGCTGCCACTCTCAATTAAAATGACGGTGCTCCCGAGAGTTTTGTTCCTGTTCCAGTGCCTCCCCATCCTGATCCCTAAGGCCTTCTTCAGGCGGGTTAATTATGGGGTTTGTGTGGGCGCAGAAGACCCCGAGGGTGAGAAGGGTGTTCCTGGAGCGGTGCAGGGATAGGGGGATTTGGTGCTGCCTAACCTCTGTGGGTATTATTGGGCTGCCAACGTGGCGATGGTGCATAAGTGGGTGATGGAGGGGGAGGGGGAGGCATGGAATAGGCTGGAGATGGCGTCCTGTGTGGGCACGAGTCTGGAGGCACTGGTGATGGCGCCGCTGCCGCTTCCTCCAACGAGGTATACCACGGGCCCGGTGGTGGCGACTACCCTCAAAATTTGGGGGCAATGGAGACGTCACAGGGGGGAGGTGGGGGCCTCGGTGTGGTCCCCAATACGGGGGAACCACCGGTTTGTCCCAGGGAGGATGGACGGAGTGTTCCTGAGCTGGCACATGCAGGTATTAGAAGGAAGGGGGACCTGTTTGTGGACGGGAAGTTCGCGAGCCTGGGTGAGCTGGAGGAGAAGTTTGGGCCCCCCCCGGGAACACCTTCAGATATATGCAGGTAAGGGCGTTTGTTCGGCGGCAGGTGGTGGAGTTCCCACTGTTGCCGCCACGCGGGGTCCAGGACAGGGTGCTGTTGGGGGTGTGGGATTGAGAGGGGAGGATCTCGGCAACGTATCAGGTGATGCAGGAGGAGGAGGAGGCCTCGGTGGAGGAGCTAAAGGGTAAGTGGGAGGATGAGTTGCGTGAGGAGATTGACAAGGGGACGTTGGCGGATGCCCTGGGGAGAGTGAACTCTTCCTCCTCTTGCGCGAGGCTCAGCCTCATACAATTTAAGGTGCTGCATAGGGCTCACATAACCAGGGCAAGGATAAGCCGGTTCTTTGGGTGCGAGGACAGGTGTGTTAGGTGCTCCACACCCACATGTTCTGGGCGTGCCCAGCGCTGGAGGATTTTTGAAAGGGTGTAGCGGGTGTCGAGGGTGGTAGGTTCCAGGCTCGGGGGGGGGGGGGGGGGGGGGGGGGGGGGTGGGGTGTTGGTTCGTTTTTCTTGAGTGGGCTTGTATATTTGCTTTTGTGTTGATGATGGCTGTTAATTTATTATTTATGTATACGGGGGGGGGGGGGTTCTTTTCTTTCTGTATTTTGTTGTTGATATTTTGTGAAAATTTGAACAAAAATTATTATTTTTTAAAAATGAGAGCGAGATCATAGACCCAACGCACGGCACAGGCCGCTTTGTTCCCAAGTTGGTACCAAGAAAGACAGGTATCGGACCCCAGCCCACAGACAAAGCACTGAGAATTTACGTAGATGGCTCCTCCACAGTCCTTGAGGGAAAAAGGATAACAGGCTGTGGTATTTATGTAGAGGACGCGCAGGGACGCGCTTTAGAAGAGATAGCTTTAAAGTTGCCTGGACACTTAGGTTCGCAGGCAGCCGAGTTAGCGGCCATTGCTTACATTGTCCAGCACCCCGATTCATTCCCGACCCCTGCAGACATATATTCGGACAGTTTGTACGACTGCAGCAGCCTTCAGGAATTCCTACCCTGTATCGAGAGGATTTATTTCCATCGACGGAAAACCTCTACCATCAGCCC
Organism: Scyliorhinus torazame; assembly: GCF_047496885.1. Taxonomy (NCBI): domain Eukaryota; kingdom Metazoa; phylum Chordata; class Chondrichthyes; order Carcharhiniformes; family Scyliorhinidae; genus Scyliorhinus; species Scyliorhinus torazame. Next base: position 97,911,558 of record NC_092723.1, on the reverse strand, counting down.
CACTGCTCAAACATATCCTTCAGACAGCTAAAGGCAGGAAATATGGCATCGTCAAAGTAAGAAGTCACCATCGTTCCTCCCCACCCGGTAATGTGAAAGCTGACGCCCTAGCGAAAGCAGGCTCACGACATGGCCACTTTTGGCAACCCCCCGAGAGTGCCCCAATACACGCGGTTCAGGTCTCACAGACCAACATCCAAGACCTAACCCAGGCACAGAAAGAAGATGAAGCATTAAAAGACATTTTAAAAGGGAACTTCCCAGCTCCCTATGAAAAGTTTAGGAATTCTTTGACGGTCCATGAGGGAATCGTTTTAAAAGATGGAATTTATGTAGTCCCCACCCAGGACAGGAATGAGATAATTTGTAAGTTCCATGACGGACATGGACACCAAGGGATTGAATCCACCCTTGCCCACCTCAGACCCCACTGCTGGTGGCCTGATTTGAAAACCGACGTGTCCCATTACCTCGAAAACTGTTTAATTTGTGCTCAAAACAACCCCGATAGGTATGCGAAAAAAGCCCAGTTACGCCACACCCGCCCTGTAAATGGCCCGTGGACAAACCTTCAATTGGATTATATTGGTCCCCTACCCCCCCTGCAGAAATGGATTCAAATATGTGTTAGTGGTGATAGGCACATTTATGAAATGGGTCGAAGCGTTTCCCTCGAGAACAAACACAGCCAAGTCCACAGCGAAGATCTTAACAGAGCAAGTTTTTACGAGATGGGGAGTATTGAGTCGGACCAAGGTTCCCACTTTACGGGAAGGGTCATGAAAAATGTGATGATGATATTGGTATTAAACAAAAGTTCCACATTGCCTATCACCGCAGTCCAGCGGCATTGTGGAGCGCATGAATCAGACACTAAAGGCCACACTTAGAAAAATGGTGCAGCAGCACAGCACAACATGGGACACAGTGCTCCCATTCGCACTGATGTTTATTAGGAACACAGTGTTGAGCTCAACAGGATATACCCCCCACACCCTCATGACCGGACGATCCATGAAGGGTACCGAATACTTATTCGGACTTGATTTGGCCAGCCCCGCAGTCACCGCCCTGACCCATGAGAAAGCAGTCCAGCAGATGGTTGAGAATATTAAAGCAGCACAGCTCGCTGCAGCTGTTCGACTAGGCGCTAAACGAAAGCAGGGTAAGGCCTGCTTTGATAAAACAGTACACCTGACAGAATATACAAGTCGGACAGCAAGTAATGATCACCTTATACAACCACAGCTCATTCCTCTCCCCTAAATCTGCAGGACCCTATTCAATCTCGGACAAAGTAAGCCCCTCAGTTTATAAAATCACGTATCCGAACGGAATATCAGGATGGTTCCATGTAAATCAGCTTAAGGTTTATGGAACACAGTACAGCCACTCGCACCACCTCTCATTAGTGATGGCAGACAATGAGGACCCGCCCACTGACAGCCCAATTTCCCCCTTCCCCAGCAGCAGCAGCACGTCCACAGACACGACCTTGATCACGCCTCCAGAATCAAATTTCACCCTGACGCTTGATTCGGCTGCTAGCGACAGCGACAGCACTACTGAAGCCCCTGAGAGACCCGAATAAAGATCTCTCGAACCAGGCCCCAGTCACTACAGGCCCAGAGGACCCCAACTACAATACACTCAGCCTCTTTGAAATTATTGATTTGCCCACACCGGAACCTGACCCGCCACCCGGCAATAGCGACAGCCCCCTTGCAACCTCCCTACGGAACATGAAGCACTGGCACCGTGACAATTCCTGTCGCCTGACGAGGAATGATGAAATGGACCCCACATCAGCATACGTCACGTTAGCACGCAAACTCCATGAACGAGTTGGCACCCGGGAGATGGTGACAACTACGAGTCTGACTCCCACCACGGTAACCCCTTTGCAAATCTTTTTGAAATGGAATCTTGAGGTGTCCAGATGGTGAGAGTCAGGAACCGATTGAGATTTACGGTGTCCTGCACTCTGATGGAGCCTGCCCACTTTTTTTTCTTTAATTTGTTATTTTTAAATGTTGAATGTTTGTTATCTGTGCGACTATTTGTGTCGATCTGTGGGCTGTGGCTCTGGCTTTTACTTTCGTTTTGAGCTGAGAGCTGGCTGCTGCCTTGACTTTTACTTTCGGTTTACACTGGTGGAAGCTGGATTCAGACAAAGAAGGCTTCTCCTCTCTCTCGCTGTCTCTGTATGTTAAAAGCTGTCCAGATCACTTGATAATTTAAAAGTGATAACTGTTTACTGGAAAGAATTCAGACCTAATGTTTTGTTAAAAGGGTATTTCTGGTATTGGATGTTGTTATCAAATTGAAACAGTTGAAATGGAAGTTGTTAAGGGTTATATATAGAGAGAACTGTAGTTGTGTGGGGGATTTATCTTTGTAGTTGATAAAAATGTTTACTGTGTGTGTTTATAGAAATGTTAACTGAATTCATAGAATAAACTTTGTTTTTGATTAAAAATGCTTAAGGCCTCTCTTAAATACCACCTGAAAAGTAGGCCCTCGTGTTCCTCGTAACCAAAATTAATAAACAGTTGTAGGTCAGGTGAACTCCATGATATACGTTGGCATTTTCTAAATCCTGGCCCATTATACTAGTCCAGTTCAGTTCTAATCAATGGTAACCCCAAGATATTGATTGTGGGGATTCAGCAATGGTAATGCCATTGAATATCAAGGGACGATGGTTAGATCGTCTTTTGTTAGGAGATGGTTATTAGCTGGCACTTGTGTGACATGAATGTAACTCGTCAGCACAAGCCTGGATATTGTCCAGGTCTTGCTGTATTTGGACATAGACTGCTTCATTATCCGAGGAGTTGTGAATGGTACTGAACATTGTGCAGTCGTTCGCAAACATCCCCTCTTCTGACCTTATGATGGAAGGGAGATCATTGATGAAGCAACTGAAGATGGTTGGGCCTAAGGCACTACCCTGAGGAACTCCTGCAGTGATGTCGTGGAGTTGACCTCCAACGACCACAACCATCTTCCTTTGTGCCAAGTATGACTCCAACCAGCGGAGAGTCCTGCCCCCCCCCCCCCCCCCCCCCCACGATTCCCATTGACTCCAGTCTGGCTAGGGCTCCTTGCTCGGTCAAATGCTGCCTTGATGTCGAAGGCAGTCACTCTCACCTCACCTCTGGCATTCAGCTCTTTTGCCCATGTTTGAACCAAGGCTGTAATGAGGTCAGGAGTTGAGTGACCCTGGCAGAACCCAAATTGAGCGTCAATGGGCAGGTTATTGCTGAGTAAGTGCCGCTTGATAGCACTGTTGATGACTCCTTCTATCACTTTGCTGATGATGGAGTATAGACTGATAGGGCAGTAATTGGCTGGATTGGATTTGTCCTGTTTCTTGTGTACAGGACACGCCAGGCAATTTTCCACATTGCCAGGTAGATGCCAGTGTTGTAACTGTACATGTCCACATCTCCACCCTATCCCCGTAACCCAGTAACCCCATCTAACCTTTGGACACCAAGGGCAATTTAGCATGGCAATCCACCTAATCTGCATATTTTTGACACACAACACGATGGAGGGTATCCTCAATGTGAAGATGGACTTTGTCTCCACAAGGACTCTGTGGTGGTCACTTCTACCGAAACTGCCATGGACAGATGCATCTGCAGCAGGCAGATTGGTGAGGATGAGGTCAAATATGTTTTTCCGTCTGAGTGGTTCCCTCACCACCTGCTGCAGCCCAGCCTAGCAGCTATGTCCTTTAGGACATGGCCAGCTCGGTCTGTGGTGGTACTACCGAGCCACTCTTGGTAATAGAGCATAGAACAGTACAGCACAGTACAGATCCTTCAGCCACGATGTTGTGCCGACCACTTATCCTAATCTAAGATCAACCTTCTACACCCCTCCAATTTACTGTCCATGTGCCCGTCCAAGAGTCGCTTAAATATTCCGAATGACTCTGACTCCACCACCTCTGCTGGCAGTGCATTCCACGCACCCAACACTCTCTGTGTAAAGGACCGACCTCCAACATCTCCCGTATACCTTCCTCCAATCACCTTAAAATGATATCCCTCGTGACAGCCATTTCCGTCCTAGGGAAAAGTCTCAGCTTTATCCATGCCTCTCATCACCTTGTACACCTCTGTCAAGTTACCTCTTTTCCATTTTCGTTCCAGTGAGAAAAGTCCGAGCTCCCTCAACCTTTCTTCATAAGACATGCCCTCCAGTGCAGGCAGCATCCTGGTAAATCTCCTCTGTACCCTCTCCAAAGCATCCACTTCCTTCCTATAATGAGGCGACTAGAACTGGACACAATATTCCAAGTGTGGTCTAACCAGGGTTTTATAAAGCTGCCGCAAAACCTCACGGCTCTTAAACTCAAACCTCCTGTTAATGAAAGCCAACACACCATACGCCTTCTTAACAACCCTATCAACCTGGGTGGCAACTTTGAGGGATCTATGTACATGGACCCCAAGAGCCCTCTGTTCCTCCACACTTCCTGCCTTTTACCCTGTATTCAGCATTCAAATTTGATCTTCCAAAATGAATCATTTCACATTTATCTAGGTTGAACTCCATCTGCCACTTCTCAGCCCAGCTCTGCATCCTATCAATGTCCTGTTATAACCTGCAACACCCCTCGACACTATTTACAACTCCACCAACCTTTGTGTCATTGGCAAACTTACTAACCCACCCTTCCTCTACCTCATTTAAGTCATTTATAAAAGCCACAAAGAGCAGAGGTCCCAGGACAGATCCCTGCGGGACACCACTGGTCACCGACCTCCAGGAGGAATACTTTCCATCCACTACCACTCACTGTCTTCTTTCGGCCAGCCAATTCTGTATCCAGACAGCCAAATTTCCCTGTATCCCATGCCACCTAACTTTCTGAATGAGCCTACCATGGGGAACCTTATCAAATGCCTTACTGAAATCCATATACACCACATCCACTGCCCGACCTTCATCAATGTGTCATGTCACATCCACAAAGAATTCAATGAGGCTTGTGAGGCATGACTTGCTCCTCACAAAGCCATGCTGACTTTCTTTAATCAAACCATAATCATAAATTCTGTCTCTCAGAATCCTTTCCAGTATTTTGCTCACCACAGACGTGAGACTGACTGGTCTGTAAATCCCAGGGATTTCCCTGTTCCATTTCTTGAACATTTGCCTCCCTCCAATCACCCGGTACTACTCCAGTGGAGAGTGAGGATGCAAAGATCATCGCCAAATGCGCAGCACGGTAGCATAGTGGTTAGCGCAATGGCTTCACAGCGCCAGGGTCCCAGGTTCGAATCCCGTCTTGGGTCACTGTCTGTGCGGAGTCTGCACATTCTCCTTGTGTCTATGTGGGTTTCCTCCGGGTGCTCTGGTTTCCTCCCACAAGGCCCGAAAGACATGCTGGTAATTTGGACATTCTGAATTCTCCCTCTGTGTACCCTGAAGAGGCGCCGGAATGTGGCGACTATGGGTTTTTCTCAGTAACTTCATTGCAGTGTTAATGTAAGCCTACTTGTGACAATAAAGATTGTTATTATTACCTCCTCCCTTGCTTCCCGTAGTAACCTTGGGTATATCCCGTCAGGCCCTGGGAACTTATCTATCCTGATGCTTTTCAAAATTTCCAGCACATCCTCCTTCTTAATATCAACCTGTTGAGCCTATTAACCTGGTTCACGCTGTTCTCATGAGCAACAAGGTACCTCTCTCTAGTGAACACTGAGGCAAAATATTCATTTCGGGCCTCCCAACATCCTCAGACTCCAGGCACAAGTTCCCTCCACTATCCCAGATCAGCCTCATCTCAGTCTGATCATCCTCTTATTTCTCACATAAGTGTAGAACACCTTGGGGTTTTCCCTAATCCTGCCTGCCAGAGCTTTTTCATGCCCCCTTCTAGCTCTCCTAAGTCTATTTTTGAGTTCCTTCCTGGCTACCTTGTAACCCTCTAGAGCCGTGCCAGATCCTTGCTTCTCTCAACCTTCAATGGACATTGAAATCCCCCACCCAGAGCATATTCTGTGCCCTTGCCATCTTCAGTGCTTCCTCCAAATGGTGTTCAATATGGAGGAGTACTGATTCATGAGCTGATGGTGGCTGGTACGTGATAATCAGCAGGAGGTTTCCTTCCCTTGTTTAACCTGAAACCATGAGACTTCATGGATCCAGAGTCGATGTTGAGGACTCTCATGGCATTTCCCTCCCAACTGTATATCACTATGCCATCACCTCTGGAGATCTGTCTGCTGGTGAGACAGGACATTCGCAGCGATGGTGATAGTGGTGTCAGGGACATTGTCTGTTTGGCATGAATCTGTGAGTATGACTATGTCAGGCTGTTGCTTGACTCGTCTGTGAGACAGCACTCCCAACTTTGGCACAAGCCCCAGATGTTAGTAAGGAGGACTTTGCAGGGTCAACAGGGCTGGGTTGGCCGTTGTCATTTCTGGTGCCTGGTTTGATGCGGGTGCTCCGTCTGGTTTCATTCCTTTTTCTGTTTTCGCAGCGATTGAATGGTTTGCTAGGCCATTTCAGAGGGCATTTCAGAGTCAATCACATTGCTGTGGCATTGCTGTGGGGATAGGGTGGAGGTGTGGACCTTGGGTAGGGTGCTCTTTCCAAGAGCCGGTGCAGACTCGATGGGCCGAATGGCCTCCTTCTGCACTGTAAATTCTATGATAATCTATGACATGTAGGCCAGACCACGTAAGGACAGCAGATTTCCTTCCCTAATGGTTAGGGAAACAAGGTTCAGACATGGCATTGGAGGATACAAGATAGCCAGGAGGGAACTGAAGAAAGGGATTAGGAGAGCTAAGAGAGGGCATGAACAATCTTTGGCGGGTAGGATCAAGGAAAACCCCAAGGCCTTTTACACATATGTGAGAAATATGAGAATGACTAGAGCGAGGTAGGTCCGATCATGGACAGTAGCGGGAGATTGTGTATTGAGTCTGAAGAGATAGGAGAGGTCTTGAACGAGTACTTTTCTTCTGTATTTACAAATGAGAGGGGCGATATTGTTGGAGAGGACAGTGTGAAACAGATTGGTAAGCTCGAGGAAATACTTGTTAGGAAGGAGATGATGTGTTGGGCCATTTTGAAAACTTGAGAATAGACAAGTCCCCCGGCCTGACGGGATATATCCAAGGATTCTATGGAAGCAAGAGATGAAATTGCAGAGCCGTTGGCAATGATCTTTTCGTCCTCACTGTCAACAGGGGTGGTACCAGGGGATTGGAGAGTGTGCGAATGTCGTGCCCCTGTTCAAAAAAGGGGACTAGGGATAACTTTGGGAATTACAGGCCAGTAATGATCTGGGGACCCAGGATCGAATCCCATCATGGCAGGTGATGGTATTGAAACTCAATTAAATATCTAATTAAAAGTCTAATGATGACCATGAAAACATTGTTGATTGTTGTAAAAACCCATCTGGTTCACTAATGACCTTTAACATAGAACATAGAACATAGAAAATACAGCACAGAACAGGCCCTTCGGCCCACGATGTTGTGCCGACCTTTGTCCTAGATTAATCATAGATTATCATTGAATTTACAGTGCAGAAGGTGGCAATTCGGCCCTTTGAGTCTGCACCGGCTCTTGTAAAGAGCACCCTACCCAAACTCAACACCTCACCCAACACTAAGGGCAATTTTGGACACTATGGCAATTTAGCATGGCCAATCCACCTAACCCGCACATCTTTGGACTGTGTGAGGAAACCGGAGCACCCGGAGGAAACCCACGCAGACACGGGGAGGATGTGCAGACTCCGCACAGACAGTGACCCAAGCCGGAATCAAACCTGGGACCCTGGAGCTGTGAGGCAATTGTGCTATCCACAATGCTACCGTGCTGCCCCCAATGTGATGATGTTGTGATGATGAGTGGGAGGTTTGGAGGCGGACGCCTGTGATGCTGGTGAACGTTGTGGGACAATGTGGTTTTTCACAGGCGGCTTGAAGTTGCTGCAATGAAGTTACTGTGGAAATCCCCTAGTCCCCACATTCCGGCGCCTCTTCGGGTACACAGAGAGAGAATTCAAAATGTCCAATTCACCTAACAGCGCGTCTTTTGGGACTTGTGGAGGAATCCGAGCACCAGAGGAAACCCACGCTGACACAGGGAGAACGTGCAGACTCCGCACAGACAGTGACCCAAGCCGGGAATCGAACCTGGGACCCTGGTTCTGTGAAGCAACAGTGCTAACCACTGTGCTCATGTGCTGCATGGGGAAAAGTGAGGTATTCCCAATTGGGGGACACGGAGCAGGGAGCCAGTGTCAGGACCAGCCCCACCGGATTCAACTTCTTTTTGTCCTTTGACGCTCAAGGGCCTGCAGGGAACACTCAGTAGGAAAGCAGACACACAGATGCGCGAGGTGTAAGACTCAGGGTCCGACTTGGAGACTCAAGCATCCATGGATGACAGCCTCGCCAGGGAACGGTCACCGAAGGCGTCCCTACCCCTGACGATCAGCGCAAAAACAACACTCGCCAATGCATTACATGCCCCCGACCCTGTCCGGCAACAGCCAGAGGTGCTACCGCAGGCGAAGCGGCGAAGGAGGCTTCCTCCACCCTCGACGACAGAGTGACTCGTGGACTTTGTGTGTGGGGGGGGGGCGTGTAATGCATTGGCGAGTGTTGTTTTTGCGCTGATCGTCAGGGAAGGACGCCTTCGGTGACCGTTCCCTGGCGAGGCTGTTATCCATTTCCTGCAACGATGACTCGCCAGTGCAGGAAGAGTAGTCGCAGATTGGTGTGCCAACATGGCAGTGCCACCTGGGCACTTTGGCAGTGCCAGGGTGGCAGTGGGAGTGCCAGGCTGCCACCCCTTCCCAGTGCCTGACCACCCGAGGGTTTCCATGGCCTGTGAGAACCATCAGGTGGCGTTATGCTGGTCCATTTAGTGTGGAAACCAATGCTATGGCACACTGCGCAAGATCTCCCAAGGGAGGCCGTTAGTTCCCAGGCCGCGGGAGAATATGGCGCAGACATATTTTAATGATCTAATGGCTTATTTAAATATGTTAATCTGTATCTTGCTCAAATCGCCACATCTCGCAAGATCTTGCTAGATCTCGTGAGGCGTTCTGAGCATCGCGAATCTTGCGAGACGCCTCTTGCAAGATTAAACGGCATTGTTGCATCATCACGTTGGGCGCAATGAGGCCATTAAATCGCGCCCTTAGTATCCCAAATGGAGAATCCCAAATTGTCTTGTGCTAAACGTGGATTAAAAGCAGAGTTTCAGTTTGTGTAGGGGGTCGGGATTGAAGGCGCTAGCAACAGCGCCGCTCCCGACGGCCCCGGGGAGATACTCCGGGAGTCCGGTAGTAATAGCTTTGTTGAGAATTTGGTGGCAGTTTCGACAGCACTTCGGATTGGGGGCTAGGGTCAAGGGAATGCCGATTCGGGGGGAACCATAGATTAAGCCAGAGAAGTGGGATGGACATTTTCGGAGATGGGAGGAGAAAGGAATTAAGACACGAAAAGATTTGTTTCTTGGGGGTCGTTTTGCGGGATTGAAGGAGCTGGGAGCGAAGTATGGGCTGGAGCAGGGGGAATTATTTAGATACATGGAGGTTCGAGACTTTGCCAGAAAGGAGACTGAGAGCTTCCCAGGAGAGCCGTCTTCCACATGCTGGAGGAGGTGCTGACGACAGGGGGACTGGAGAAGGGGGTCGTATCGGCAGTTTACGGGGCTATTTTTGGAGGAGGAGAAGGCGGCCGCTAGAAGGGATCAAGGCAAAGTGGGAGGAAGAGTTGGGAGAGGGTATGGAGGAGGGGTTCTGGTGTGAGGTGCTCCAGAGGGTGAACACCTCCACCTCGTGTGCGAGGTTGGGGCTGATACAGCTGAAGGTGGTGTATAGAGTGTATAGACTAGAGCGAGGATGAGCCGGCTCTTTGAGGAGGTAGAAAATGTATGTGAACATTGCGGGGCGGGGAGGGGGGTGGGGGGGGGGGGGGGGGGGGGGGGCGCAAACCACGTTCATATGTTTTGGTCCTGTCCAAAGCTGGAGGATTACTGGAAGGAGGGTTTAGGGTAATCTCTAAAGTGGTGTTCGTGAAACTGGACCCTGGGGAGGCCATATTCGGGGTGCCGGACCAGCCGGGGTTGGAAACGGGCGCGGAGGCAGATGTAGCCTTCGCCTCATCGATCGCCTGAAGGCGGATGCTGTTAGGGTGGAGATCAACCTCTCCAGCCTGTGCCCTGGCGTGGCGGGGGGACCTGCTGGAATTCTTCATGCTTGAAAAGGTCAAATGTGAACTGAGGGGAAGGATGGAGGGGTTCTACAATTCATGGGCACTTTCAAGAATTGGAACACATCGAACATTGGCGGGGGGGGGGGGTCTGGGAGGGTTAGGGGGGGGCGGTGTGTGTTAATGGTGACGATGGGTCATTCCTGATTCCTCTTTGTCATTTGGTTATGTTAACATGCGGGCTAATGTTTGTGGGTTTGGTGGAAGGATGGGATCGTTGTTATTGCTATGGGGATTGACATTACATTCGTTACTGACTACTGTTTATTGTTGGGAGTAAATTTGGGAGAAAATGTGAAAAAAGGAGGAGAATAATTTTTAAAAAGCAGAGTTTCAGCTCAAAATGTATCTTGGTAATTTCAGACAATCATTTGCACCTGATTGTGATATTAAATACCAATCCCCAAAATTATATTTGATTATCAAAAACATATGAAAGTTCTCCAAGAGATGGAATCCCAAGTATTTTTGTTTGCTAATATTCAAAGGGGTTTCACCTCTTTGCAGTCCTCCCTGGAGAAAATGTGAGCTCCAGGAATGCCTGCACGCTTCCCTGTTCAATGGGAGATCCATGCAAATGTGCCAATTCATGTGGAGGCAAGGGACAAAAGACTGCAATTCTTGGGGGACCATTTGGAATTGTCCATGTCAACAGATTTCAGAATATAGAGGGCAGTGTCTCGGTGAAACATTTGGTTTCCTCCCAGACGAATAAGAGTTTTCTGATTCTGTAAGGGCAGGTCTCCTGCTGTTCACTTGTAAATAGATCCTGTTCCCAATACTGGTGGAGTAGCTGGTGAGTCACTCTGACTGGGACCTCAACCGGGACCTGGGATTCATGTCGCATTACATTCATCCCCCACCATCTGGCCTGCGAAATCCTACCAACTGTCCTGGCTTGACACAATTCACACCTCTTTAACCTGAGGTTACCCCATCTCTGGATCTGTAAAGATTTAATCACCTGCTAATGCTCGCATTCCAAGCATTGTCTGGCATCTTTGAATCTGTCTATATATATGTTTCTGGAACATACCTCTTCATTCACCTGAGGAAGGAGCAGCGCTCCGAAAGCTAGTGACATCGAAACAAACCTGTTGGACTTTAACCTGGTGTTGTAAGTCTTCTTACTGTGCTCACCCCAGTCCAACGCCGGCGTCTCCACATCATGGCTTTTCCTCATGGCAGCAGCAAGGTGTAATTCATTGCCTCCCTGTAGAACCTTAAGAGACAGCATTCAGATGTCAGCATTCCTTGTGTCTACCTGACCTCTCAGGGCTTCTTAGAGAAGAACTTATTCTACCCCAAAATGCTTATGGTTTGAAGAAGATACCTACAAATTAAATCCCAGGTCCTCTGGTAGCACAAAGAAGAATTGTTATAGAATCACTACAGTGCAGAAGGATGCCATTTGGCCTATTGAGTCTGCACTGACCCTCTGAAAGAGTACTCTACCTAAGCCCACTTTTCCATCTTAGCTAGCAACCCCGCACATTGATCATGGCTAATCCACCTAACCTGCCCATCTTTGGACATAGTTACATGGAACATAGATAGAACATAGAACAGTACAGCACAGTACAGGCCCTTCGGTCCACGGTGTTGTGCCGACCATTTATCCTAATCTAAGTTCAACCTAACCTACACCCCTTCAATTTACTGCTGTCCATGCGCCTGTCCAAGAGTCGCTTAAATGTCCCTAATGACTCAGACTCCACCACCTCTACTGGCAGTGCATTCCACGCACCCACCACTCTCTGTGTAAAGAACCTACCTCTGACATCTCCTCTATACATTCCTCCAATCACCTTAAAATTATGTCCCCCGGTGACAGCCATTTCCACCCTGGGGAAATGTCTCTGGCTATCCACTCTATACATGCCTCTCATCACCTTGTACACCTCTATCAAGTCACCTCTCTACCTTCTTCGCTCCAGTGAGAAAAGCCCTAGCTCCCTCAGCCTTTCTTCATAAGACACGCCTTCCAGTCCAGGCAGCATCCTGGTAAATCTCCTCTGCATCGTCTCCAAAGCATCCACATCCTTCCTATAATGAGGTGACCAGAACTGGACACAATATTCCAAGTGTGGTCTAACCAGGGTTTTATAAAGCTGCAGCAAAACCTCATGGCTCTTAAACTCAATCCCCCTGTTAATGAAAGCCAACACACCATATGCCTTCTTAACAACCCTATCAACCTTGGTGGCAACTTTGAGGGATCTATGTACGTGGACCCTAAGATCCCTCTGTTCCTCCAGACTTCCAAGAATCCTGCCTTTAACCCTGTATTCAGCATTCAAATTCGACCTTCCAAAATTAATTACTTCACATTTATCTAGGCTGAACTCCATCTGCCACTTCTCAGCCCAGCTCTGCATCCTGTCAATGTCCTGTTTTAACCTGCAACAGCCCTCAACACTATCTACAACTCCACCAACCTGAAGAAGGAGCTGCGCTCCGAAAGTTCCGAAAGCTTGTGATTCCAAATAAACTTGTTGGACTTTAACCTGGTGTTGTAAAACCTCTTACTGTGTCCACCCCAGTCCAACGGCAGCATCTCCACATCATGGCTATCATCTTTGGACACTAAGGGACAATTTAGCATGGCCAATCCACCTAACCTGCACATCTTTGGACTGTGGGAGGAAACCGGAGCACCCAAAGGAAATTCACGCAGACATGGGGAGAATGTGCAGACTCCGCACAGAGGCCAGAGTCAGATCCAGGTCCCTGGCGCTGTAAGGCAGAAGTGCTAACCATTGTGCTGCCCACAATACTGTAGATGAAACAATGTTCAATCATAATTTATCTGCATAATGAGCAAAATAAAAATGTTTTACTTCCAATGACATTATTTCCAAATGCATAAATATCAATATCCCATTGAACTAAGCTGGAGCAGTGGAAATTGAGAGGAAATTTTAAAAGCTTGGAGGGCTTACTTAGCATAAATCGAGACTTGGACCTCCCTGGTTTACTTGACTAAAGCATTTATTGTATATGTTTACTGGCAAAGCCAAGAGCAGTTCCTGAAACACTAAATTATCTTCCTTTTAGACAATTAAATTTCTATTTAATGGGATCTGACTGCTCTTCACAGTGGTGCCAAGAAAGCTTTCTATGTTGAGATTAAATGGGTGAATGATTACTTGGAAACCTGTGAACATTGTCTCATTGCAACTGTTTGACTGGAACCTTTGAGGTTAATATTGCCTTGCATGTTAGCATTTGGCACCTATCTTTCCGGGAGATGGTGTTGTTGTTTTATGCTTCACGGGCAGCTCCAAAAGGCCTCGGTAGCGTAAGCCAACTGACAAACAAAATTAAAATAAGAAGTAGGAAGCCCTTCAAGTAATGAACCCTCAAAGTGCCTCAAGTACTCTACTAAATATCAGCAAGAATATTAACAGCAGGGATTTGGTTACAGAACCTATAAGGAGCTTGGCCTAGAAATAATTAATGAGGCAGTTATTATCTCTATAAACTACACTGGTACAAATTAGACATGAATAAGCAATAAAACCACAAAGGTTTCGAGTGCACATGAACAAATGAGGGGATGTTGTAAATAGAATAGCGGGGAAGGCATACATTCAGCAAAGAATTCCATTCTGCAAAGACAGATTGAGGGTATAAATTCTTTCTGTGGAATAAGAACAAAGAACAAAGAAAAGTACTGCACAGGAACAGGCCCTTCGGCCCTCCATGCTGATCATAATGCCCTAACTTTAAAAAAAGCATTCTGCCCTTACTCCGTCCTTTTATTTCCTCCCTATTCATGGACCTATCCAGATGCCTCGTAAATGTTACCAATGTGCCTGCTTTCACCACATCCTCTGGCAGCGCATTCCAGGCACCCACCACTCGCTGTGTGAAACGCTTAACCCGCACATCTCCCTTAAACTTTCCCCCCTCTCTTTGAACCAGTGCCCCCTTATAATTGACACTTCCACCTTTGGAAAAAGCCTCTGTCTATGCCTCTCATAATTTTGTCGACCTCAATCACGTCTCCCCTCAGCCTCCCTCTTTCCAGTGAAAGCAATCCTAGTTTGTTCAACCTCTCCTCAAAAATGTGTTTTCATTGTTGCTGGCAGTACAATAACTAAACTCAGCCTACATAATCCTCTATCCTCTTGCCAACGGCGTGCAACCCAGATGTTAGAGGAATGCTTTGTGATTCTAGTATTCGGAACACCAACGTGTGCTATTTATAGGCCCTTTGATTCTTTCAGGAATTCCACAATGTGAAAGACTTTTCATTCATACTAATCAATCGTATAGAAAACAAACTTTGTTGTAACACAATAACAAAATACTGAGAATGCGGGAAATCTGAAATAAAAACAAAAAGGGCGGGATAATTCAGCAGGTCAGGCAGCATCTTTCAAGAAACAGAGATAATGGCCTGGGTTTTCCACCCCTGTTGGCGTTGGGCGGGTTTGGTGACGGGAGTGGAAAATAGCACGAGAAATGTAAATCACATTTTACTCCGGCCTGTAAGCTTACCCCCTCCCCTGTCCCTGTCAGCGGTGAACCATGTTTCCCATCATTAAAAGTTGGGAACCTTATTGGAATACATTTACATCTCTGTATTGGGGCCTATAAACTGGAATCATACTCTACAACCCTACCCCGTCAAAAAATACAGCCATGGCAGCGTGATGCCAGAACAATGTGAAGCACAACTGGCTTCAAAAGGCATGCACCTATAAACAGAACTCCGAAGGGAGCTTGGAGGTGAGACCAGAACTCATGGAGTGGCTCCTCGTATTCAGGAGGAGAGGGAATATTGAGGTGTGACTTGGCGGTCACCAGGCTTGACTCATGGCCACACAAGGTTTGACTCCAAAGGTGCTGGGGTAGGACTTGATTGGAGACTGGGCTAAGACACAATGGGAGATCCGGGGTGACACTCGACAGGAGACCCGAGTAACACTCGAAGGGTATATGATAAGACTCAAGGGAGATGATGATGTTTGGCTCCATGGTATAGGGATCCTAGTCGGGTGAGTTTTGGGTGTTCTGCATTGGTCAAGGTTCTGGACACATATAGTATCGGACTTTCAGCGGTGGGCCAACACTGCTCCACTACCATTTGGGGAAACGCGAGAACTAGCAGCCTGGATGGGGTGGTGTGTCAACAGCTGAGAGGACAGTAGCTGCCCTTCACCTTGCAAATGCTTTTTCTTGTGGTACTCCCCATGGTCATTTTTGATTCTTAAGAGATAGGGAAGAATGGGCGGCTAGGCAGCAGCTGGTCGACTCCATACTGGAGGTAGACCGTAAATACTCCGAGGCCCTGACTGTAGAGCTCCTGGCAGAGAGGAAAGAGTTACAAAGGAACTTTGATCTGCTCTCCACCAGGAAAGCAGTGCATCAACTCCGCCAGGCACGTGGGATCCTATACAAACACGGAGACAAAGCTAACCGCCTGTTGGCACACCAGCTGAGAGAGCAGGCAGCCACCAGAGAAATTGCACAAATCAAGGATACTGGAGGCACACTAGAAACAGAACCAGAAAAGATCAACAAAGCCTTCAGGGCCTTTTACCAAGGGCTGTACACCTCAGAGCCCCCAATGGGGGAGTCCGGGATGAAATGGTTACTTGATGGACTGGACATTCCAGTCGTGGGGGAGGGCAGAAAACAGAAAGCACCACTAGCACTGGGAGAGATCATGGACAGCATTAGCTCCATGCAGGCGGGGAAGGCACCGGGACCCGACAGGTTCCCGGAGGACTTCTACAAAAAATTTGCGACGGCACTGGCCCCACACCTGCGGGAGATGTTCACAGACTCGCTGGCCAAGGGCACACTGCCACCCACGCTAGCACAGACCTCAATCTTACTGATACCCAAGAAAGATAAAGACTCAACAGAATGTGGGTCATGCAGACCCATCTCACTGCTGAACGCAGATGCCAAAATACTGGCCAAGATTCTAGTCAAAAGGCTAGAAGACTGCGTGCCGGAGGTGGTCGCAGAGGACCAGACGGGCTTTGTCAAAGGTAGACGGCTTACTTTGAACATTAGGCGCCTGCTGAACGTGATAATGACCCCATCCGGGGAGAGAACACCTGAGGTGATTGTCGCCCTAGACACAGAAAAGGCCTTTGACAGAGTCGAATGGAAATACCTCATAGAGGTACTGGAGCGGTTCGGGCTTGGAACAGGGTTCACCTCCTGGGTAAATATGGTAATACCAGGTATTGCGGTACCAGAGAGAGGAATAACCATTGGCTAGACCGCGGGGTCTACCATTGGGCAATGAACATAGCCCCGCCCTGAGAGGCGGGGTATAAGAACCTGTGCCATCCCCAGCAGCCTTCTCTTCTGTAACTTCGCTGCTGGGTACAGTTCTATCTGATTAAAGCTGAATCGATATGACTCCATGTGGACTCAAGCATATTGATTGTGCATCAATTTAATCAGATAGATGCTTTTGAAGGATGGATCTCCGCATCAAGCCGATGTGCCTTCAGCTCAGCCCGCACGCAGAAAACTCCACTGAGATTTTTAAGCATTGGCTGGCATGTTTCCAGAGCTACCTCGAGACGGCTGCCGACACCCCCACGGAAAGGCAGAAAATGCACCTCCTACGCTCGCGGGTCGGCCCGGCGATCTACCCCCGATCGAAGGGGCGGTGAACTATGATAAGACCATGGAACTGCTGGAAGGACACTACATTCGTCCACGTAATCAGGTCTACGCCCGTCACCTGCTGGCAATGAGACGGCAGAGCCCAGATGAGACGCTAGAAGATTTCTACAGGGCGCTGATCGTGCTGGGCCAAAACTGCGGCTGCCCAGCGGTGACAGCGAACGAGCACTCCGAACTTTTAATTCGAGACGCCTTCATGGCAGGTATGATATCCCCCGATATTCGCCGAAGACTGCTCGAAATGGAGACGCTGGGCCTCGTCGAGGCCCGGGCCTTGGCAGGGTCTATGGACGTGGCATACAGAAACGCCCTGGCATACACCCCCACACGCACCGTGCCCCCCTGGGCTGCGTGGCACCCCGCCGGGCCAGCCCCCCCGACTTACCCGCCTAACACCCAGACTTACCCGCAAACTCCGCAGGCCTGCGCGGCAAGGCGCCCCGGTACCGCAGCCGACCAACGCTGCTTCTTCTGCGGCCAGGCGAATCACCCGCGCGCGCGTTGCCCGGCCCGCACCGTCACCTGCAAAGGGTGCGGCAAGAAAGGCCACTATGCCGCGGTCTGCCTCACCCGCGCGGTGAACGCGGTGTCCAGCGACTACCCTCAGCCATTCCTCCAGCCGCCCGCCGTGCAACCACATCCGTTCCTCCACGCCCCGACCGTTCCAGACCCACCGCCGCACTCCCTTTTCCCAGCCCCGCCGGCCCAACGCGCAGCACAGTTTTTGCCCCGCCAGGCAGCGTCGCTGCCACAGCCTTTCTTCTCCACGGCAACCACGCTGGAGGAGTACGCGCAGCCATTTGGTCCCACGCCGACCCAATCATCGGGGTCTCCGTCCCCGAACTCCACGGGCGACCCCTGGCCGGTGCCATCCTGGACGGGGCCTCAAGCCCCCAGCGCGGCTGGCTACGCACTGCCGGGCCAGAACCCCTCGCTGCAGCTGGCCTCCGTCACATTGGAGCAGCATGCGCCGCTGGTTTACTCCTCCCCGCCCAAAACGCCGCAAATCCAGGCCCCGACCGCCCACCTCTCCCCGCCCCGCGCTGTGGCCGCAGTCTTCTGCGCACCCGGAACGGCGCAGCACGCCCCGCCCCGGGCCCCGACCGGCCAGCGCTCACCACCCAAAACGCCGCGGCACGCCCCGCTCCAGCGCTCACCTCCACCCCCCTGCCCTAGGGCCACGGCCAACCCACGGGCGCAGTCTTTCTGGCGGGTCCCGGCCGTCCAAGGCCCACCTCCGCCAGTTTGATCCTCCCTGCCGCCATCTTCCGAGTCCCCGGACTCCACGTGCGATCCATGGCCGGCGCCATCTTGGATGGGGCCTCAAGCCCCCAGCGCGGCTGGCTATGCGCCGCCCGACCAAAACCCTGTGTTGCAGCTGGCCTCCGCCATGCTGGAGTAGCGTGCGCCGCCAGTTTGCTCCTCCCCGCTGCCATCTTCCGAGTCCCCGGACTCCACGTGCGATCCATGGCCGGCGCCATTTTGGATGGGGTCTCAAGCCCCCAGCGCGGATGGCTACGCGCTGCCCGACCAAAACCCGTGGTTGCAGCTGGCCTCCGCCTCGTGGGAGCAGAGTGCGCCGCCATTTTGTCCCTCCTCTTCTGCCTCGCGAACCTCACTGTCTAAGGCAGGGAATTCCGCAATTTCCGGCTATACGTGCTGCCGCACCTCTGCGCAGCCATCCTTCTGGGACTGGATTTCCAGTGCCACCTACAAAGCCATACTTTTAAATTCGGCGGCCCTGTATCCCCCCTTACTGTTTGCGACCTCGCGACCCTTAAGGTCGACCCGCCTTCCCTGTTTGCGAACCTCACCCCGGATTGCAAACCCGTCGCCACCAGGAGCAGACGGTACAGCGCCCAGGACCGGACCTTCATCAGGTCCGAGGTCCAAAGGCTGCTGAAGGAAGGGGTAGTCGAAGCGAGCAACAGCCCCTTGAGGGCTCAAGTAGTGGTGGTAAAGACCGGGGAGAAGCATAGGATGGTCATAGACTATAGCCAGACCATCAACCGGTTTACGCAACTGGACGCGTACCCCCTCCCCCGTATAGCCGACCTGGTGAACAGGATCGCGCAATACAAAGTCTTCTCCACGGTGGATCTCAAGTCTGCCTACCACCAGCTACCCCTCCGTACTAGTGACCGCCAGTACACTGCCTTCGAGGCAGATGGGCGGCTCTACCACTTTTTAAGGGTTCCCTTCGGTGTCACAAACGGGGTCTCGGTCTTACAGCTTGAGATGGACCGAATGGTTGACCGGTACGGCTTACACGCAACGTTCCCGTATCTTGACAACGTCACCATCTGCGGCCATGACCAGCAGGACCTCGACACCAATCTCCGTAAATTTCTCCAGACCGCGCACCTCCTGAATCTGACCTACAATAAGGAGAAGTGCGTGTTTAGCACCGACCGTCTAGCCATCCTAGGCTACGTAGTGCGAAATGGAGTCATAGGCCCCGACCCTGAACGCATGCGCCTCATGGAGTTCCCCCTCCCTCACTGCCCCAAGGCCCTAAAGCGCTGCTTCGGCTTCTTTAGCTACTATGCACAGTGGGTCCCCAATTACGCCGACAAGGCCCGACCCCTAATCCAATCCACGACCTTCCCCCTGTCGACGGAGGCCCGCCATGCCTTCTGCCGCATCAAAGCGGACATCGCAAATGCCACGATGCGCGCCATCGACGAGTCCCTCCCCTTCCAGGTCGAGAGCGACGCATCTGACGTATCTCCGGCCGCCACCTTCAACCAAGCAGGCAGGCCCGTGGCTTTCTTCTCCCGCACTCGCCATGCTTCCGAAATTCGCCACTCCTCGGTCGAAATGGAGGCCCAGGCCATAGTGGAAGCTGTGCGACATTGGAGGCATTACCTGGCCGGCAGGAGATTCACTCTCCTCACGGACCAACGGTCGGTGGCCTTCATGTTCGATAATGCACAGCGGGGCAAGATCAAGAACGACAAGATCTTGCGGTGGAGGATCGAACTCTCCACCTTCAATTACGAGATCTTGTATCGTCCCGGGAAGCTGAACGAGCCTCCTGATGCCCAATCCCGCGGCACTTGTGCCACCGCGCAAGTAGACCGCCCCCAAGCCCTCCACGAGGACCTCTGCCACCCGGGAGTCACCAGGTTCTTCCATTTCATTAAGTCCCGGAACATGCCTTACTCCATCGAGGAGGTCAGGACTGTCACCAGGGACTGCCAAATCTGCGCGGAGTGCAAACCGCATTTCTACCGACCAGAGCATCTGATCAAGGCTTCCCGTCCCTTTGAACGCCTCTGCATGGACTTCAAAGGCCCCCTCCCCTCCACCGACCGCAACACGTACTTCCTTAACGTGATTGATGAGTACTCCCGGTTCCCGTTCGCCATCCCCTGCCCGGATATGACCACAACCACCGTCATCAAGGCCCTCCAAACTATTTTTACACTGTTCGGTTTCCCCGCATACATCCACAGTGATAGGGGGTCCTCCTTTATGAGCGACGAGCTGCGCCAGTTCCTGCTTAGCAAAGGCATCGCCTCAAGCAGGACGACCAGCTACAACCCCTGGGGAAACGTGTACAGGAATCTCCCAGTCTCCCCCTGGCAAGAAGTCCTCCCAGTGGCCCTGCACTCCATTCGGTCACTGCTATGTACTACCATGAACCAGACACCTCATGAACGTCTCCTTGTTTTCCCCAGAAAGTCCTCCTCGGGGACCTCGCTCCCAACCTGGCTAGCAACACCTGGAACTGTTCTGCTGCGGAAACATGCGAGGGTGCACAAGTCGGACCCACTGGTCGAAAGGGTCCACCTGCTGCATGCCAACCCCCAGTACGGCTACATAGCATTCCCCGATGGACGCCAAGATACGGTCTCCCTCCGGGACCTGGCACCCGCCGGAGCACCACGCGCGCCCGAGCCACTGCCACCCCCCCCCCCCCCCCCGTACCTGACCGGAGGGTCAGTACTGCTGCCAGAACCCCGACCCGGAGCCGAGCAGGCACCGACGCCCCCTTCAGGCACCCCTTCCTTCTGCCCATCCTTCGACATTACAGCGCCGACTAGGGGTGACGAAACTGCCTGGGAGGAAGACACCACGTTCCCGGAGTCACTACTGCCGGGGCCCTCGCCAGGATTGCCGCCGAAACTTAGACGCTCCAGTAGGACGACCAGGCCGCCCAATCGTTTGATTGCAGCACCATGAAGAAGAATTAATTACGCAGGAACTTTCTCCGCAACCCTCGATAGCATGGTACCTGCAATACCTGGTCCTACCAGAAAAGGCGACAGCAATACTGGCCATCACCCCGCTGGCTCTTTTTTTTAACAGGGGGTGAATGTGGTAATACCAGGTATTGCGGTAGCATAGAGAGGAATAACCATTGGCTAGACCGCGGGGTCTACCATTGGGCAATGTACATAGCCCCGCCCTGAGAGGCGGGGTATAAGAACCTGTGCCGTCCCCAGCATCCTTCACTCCTGTAACTTCGCTGCTGGGTACAGTTCTATCTGATTAAAGCTGAATCGATATGACTCCACGTGGACTCAAGCGTATTGATTGTGCATCAGTAAAGCTCCTATACAACGCTCCCATGGCGAGCGAACGGACAAACAATACCAACTCCCGATACTTCCAGCTGCACAGGGGCATCAGCCAAGGATGCCCACTGTCCCCATTGCTGTTCGCTCTAGCGATCGAGCCACTAGCAATTGCGCTCAGAGCAGAAAAAAGCTGGAGGGGGATCCAAAGGGGCAGAAGAGAGCACAGAGTCTCACTCTATGCAGATGACCTGCTCCTCTACCTTTCGGATCCACTGAGCAGCATGGTTGGAATCATCGCGCTCCTGAAAGAGTTTGGCGCCTTCTCGGCTACAAACTCAACATGAGCAAAAGCCAGATCTTCCCGGTACACCCACAAGTAGGTGGGGCAGCCCTAACGGGACTGCCGCTTAAACAAGCCCGACACAAATTCCGCTACCTGGGGATCCAAATAGCCCATGACTGGAAAGGGATCCACAAATGGAACCTCACCAGTCTGACAGAGGAAGTAAAAAAGGACCCGCAAAGATGGAACACACTCCCACTCTCCCTCGCGGAGAGAGTCCAGACGATCAAAATGAACGTGCTGCCCAGGTACCTCTTCCTAGTCAGATCCATCCTGATCTTCATCCCCAAGGCCTTTTTCAAAGCATTGGACAAACTAATCATGGCATTCGTTTGGGGGGGGGAAATGCTGGGATCCCAATGAAGGTCTTACAAAAGACAAAATCCAGGGGGGCTAGCCCTCCCAAACCTACAATTCTATCACTGGGCGGCAACGGCCCAGTGAATAAGGGGATGGATCAAGGAGCCAGAAGTCGAATGGGTGCGTGCGGAGGAGGCCTCCTGCAGGGGGACCTCCCTTCTGGCCCTCGCCACGGCTGCACTCCCATCCCCACCCAAAAAACACTCCAGCAGCCCAGTGGGGATAGCCACCCTCCAGTCCTGGAACCAACTACGGCAGCAATTTGGCCTGACCAAAATGTCGGACAAAGCTCCCATCTGCAACAACCAGCGCTGACTGATGCCACCTTCAAAAGATGGGGACAGGACAGAAGGACACTGACAGTCAGGGACCTATACACGGACGGCAGTATCGCAACACTGGACGATCTGACAGAGAAATTCCAGCTAGCCAGGGGGAATGAGCTAAGGTACCTGCAACTCAAAAACTTCCTACGAAGGGAAACAAGGACATACCCACAACCGCCATGACAGACATTACTGGAAGAGTTACTGGACGCAAGCATACTAGAGAAAGGAAACTGTAGCGACATGTATGACCGACTGGTAGAAGGGGCCGACACTGTACTGGATGCAACAAGAATGAAATAGGAGGAGGACCTGGGGATCGAGAAAGGGTGGGGACTCTGGAGCGAAGCACTGCATAGGGTCAACTCCACCTCAACGTGCGCAAGGCTCAGCCTGATGCAACTAAACGTGGTACATAGAGCCCACATAACAAGAACCCCTATGAATAGGTTCTTCCTGGAGGTGGAGGATAGATGTGAACGGTGCCAAGAAGGCCCGGCTTACCACGCCCACATGTTCTGGTCTTGCCCCAGACTTGCGGGGTACTGGACAGCCTTCTTCAAGTCAATGTCCAAAGTGGTGGGGATGAGGGTGGAGCCATGCCCGAAAGTGGCGGTCTTCGGGGTTTCAGACCAGCCAGATCTATTCCTGGGGAGGAGGGCAGACGCCCTTGCCTTTGCCTCCCTGATCGCCCGCCGTAGAATCCTGTTTGGCTGGCGGTCAGCAGCACCACCCAAAGCTGCAGACTGGCTGTCCGACCTCTCGGAATCCATCCAAATGGAGAAAATCAAATTCGCCATCCGAGGGTCAGACGACGGCTTCCACAGAACGTGGGAGCCATTCACCCAATTGTTCCGAGACCTGTTTGTGGCCAACAAACAAGCATAAGAATAGCCAGGTAGCCAAGAACCAGGGGAAAGTAGCCAAATCATGAGAGGGAGAGGTAGACCGGGAGAGGGGGACGACGACTGCTAAATCTAAGAGGACGGGAAGGCGAATCACGGGTGGGGTGAGGGGGGGGGGGCGGTGACGGGGGTTGGGTTGGGGGGGGGGGGGGAGAGGGAAGGGACAGGGAACAATAGAGAGCCAGGGAGGTGGGGTGGGGCGGGGGGGAGGTGGGGTGGGGCGGGGGGGGGGGGGGGGGGGGGGAGGTGGGGTGGGGCGGGCGGGGGAGGCGGGGAAACGTTAACAAACTTGGCATCCACAGGAACAGAGAAAGAGGAGAATGCGGGCGGGAGACGGGAGGGCCGGCTGAGGCGGAGGTAGGCACGAGTCGACAGTGGTGGTGAGGTCCGTCCGGGAGAGGCAAGGGATGGCACCAGCACCGGACCCATTCGAGTATGGCCTTCTGTGGTTGTCTCTCCAGCACCCAGGTGTATATCTACGCCCCCCCACCCCCCAGTCTCCTTTGTGATTTGTGTGTGTGTGCTTCTCTTCTATATATATCATATCCTGTGTACATAATGGCAAATATACTTTGTTCAAAAACCCAATTAAAAAAAAACATTTTTTTGATTCTTATTCAGCCGTGCATGCAAGTGTGCCAACAGGGTGGCCAGGTTTGGAATAAACTTCCCATTATAGTTCACAAGCCCCAAAAGCGACTGCAGCTCAGTCCTATTTTCAGATGTCGGGGCTCCTTTTATACCCGGACTCTTTTCTCTACTGGGTGCAAGCCATCCTTGTACATGTGATATCCCAGATATGTTACTGCCTTCGCCTGAAACACAAACCGGCCCCTCTTCAGGCAGGCACCCGCTTTGGAGAAACGCTGAAGGACCTAATCCTGGTTGTCCAGGTGCTCCTTCTCAGTGGTTCCTGAAAGAGGACGTCTTCCAGGTGTAAGCTACTCTGGGCAGTCCCTGGAGGATGCCTTCCATTGGTCACTGAAAGATTGCATATGTAGATGGAATCCCGAAGGGGAGCCGAGTATATCCGTACAGAACTCTGTGGGCATTGACGGTCACATACTTTTGCTTCATGTTCCAATTGGAGATATGTGTAGCTCATGTCGAGGTTTGTGAATGAGTGGCCCTGGCTAGCGTCGCATACAGGTTCGCACATATGGCATAGAGTACCTGTCCAGGTGAGAGGCCCTGATTACTGTCAGTGTGTAGTCACCGCAAAGGCGGACTGACTTATCTGGCACCGTGCTGGTGCTGCCCATTCAACGAACCAGGACTATGTATGTGTCAAACAGCATAAACAGCAAGTAACAGGCAGAGCTAAGCAATTCCACAATAATTGCATCAGATCTAAGCTCTGCTGTTCTGCTACATCAAATCGTGAATGGTGAGGACAATTAAACAATTCACTGGAGGAGGAGGATCCACAAATATCCCCATCCTCAACGATGAGGGAGCCCTGCACTTCAGTGCAATAGATAAGACTGAAGCATTTACAACAATCTTCAGCCAGAGAGATTCTGAGTAGATGATCCATCTTTGCTTCCTCTGGATTTCCCCAGCATCACAGGTGTCAGCCAATTCAATTCACCCCACATAATATCAAACATGGCTGAAGGCACTAGACACTGCAAAGGGGGTGAGTCCTGACAATATTAGAACAAAGAACAAAGAAAAATTACAGCACAGGAACAGGCCCTTCGGCCCTCCAAGCCTGCGCCGATCCAGATCCTCTATCTAAAACTGTTGCCTATTTTCTAAGGATCTGTATCCCTCTGCTCCCTGCCCATTCGTTTATCTGTCCAGATATTGTGCCCGCCTCTACCACCTCCGCCGGCAATGCGTTCCAGGCACCCACCACCCTCTGCGTAAAGAACTTTCCACACATATCTCCCTTAAACTTTTCCCCTCTCACCATGAACTCGTGACCCCTAGTAATTGAGTCGCCCACTCGGGGAAAAAGCTTCTTGCTATCCACCCTGTCTATACCTCTCATGATTTTGTAGACCTCAATGAGGTCCCCCTCAATCTCCGACTTTCTAATGAAAATAATCCCAATCTATTCAACCTCTCTTCATAGCTAGTGCCCTCCATACCCTGGTGAACCTCCTCTGCACCTTCTCCAAAGCACTCACATCCTTTTGGTAATGTGGCGACCAGAACTGTATGCAGTATTCCAAATGTGGCCGAACCAAAGTCTTATACAACTGTAACATGACCTGCCAACTCTTGTACTCAATACACCTTCTGATGAAGGAAAGCATGCCGTATGCCTTCTTGACCACTCTATCGACCTGTGCAGCCACCATCAGGGTACAATGGACCTGAACACCCAGATCTCTCTGTACATCAATTTTCCCCAAGGCTTTTTCATTTGCCGTATAGTTCGCTCTTGAATTGGATCTTCCAAAATGCATCACCTCGCATTTGCCCGGATTGAACTCCATCTGCCATTTCTCCGGCCAACGCTCCAATCTATCTATATTCTGCTGTATTCTCTGACAGTCCCCTTCACTATCTGCTACTCCACCAATCTTAGTGTCATCTACAAACTTGCTAACCAGACCACCTATACCTTCCTCCAGATCATTTATGTATATCACAAACAACAGTGGTCCCAGCACGGAACCCTGTGGAACACCACTGGTCATAGTTCTCCATTTTGAGAAACTCCCTTCTCTGTCTCCTGTTGCCCAGCCAGTTCTTTATCCATTTAGCTAGTACACCCTGGACCCCATGAGACTTCACTTTCTCCATCAGCCTACCATGCGAAACCTTATCAAATGCCTTACTGAAGTCTATGTATATGACATCTACAGCCCTTCCCTCATCAATCAACTTTGTCACTTCCTCAAAGAATTCTATTAAGTTGGTAAGACATGACCTTCCCTGCACAAAACCATGTTGCCTATCACTGATAAACCCATTTTCTTCCAAACGGGAATAGATCCTATCCCTCAGTATCTTCTCCAGCAGCTTCATGGGAGCATCACCACCTGGAACCAAGTCACTCACAATCCTAACTTGGAAATATATCACCGTTCCTTCACTGTCACTGGGTCAAAATTCTGGAACTCCCTCCCTAACAGAACTATTGGTGTACCTACACCACATGGTCTGTAATGCATTTTGGAAGGTCTAGGTAATGCATTTTGGAAGGTCAGGTAATGCATTTTGGAAGGTCAGGTATTGCATTTTGGAAGGGCTCGGGCAATGCATTTTGGAAGGTCTAATACAGTTAGGGAATATACAGTGAATAGTAGAACCCTCAAGAGTATTGACAGTCAGAGAGATCTAGGTGTACAGGTCCACAGGTCAATGAAAGGGACAACACAGGTGGAGAAGGTAGTCAAGAAGGCACAAGGCATGTTTGCCTTCATTGGCCGGGGCATTGAGTATAAAAATTGGCAAGTCATGTTGCAGCTCTTTAGAACCTTAGCTAGGCCACACTTGGAGTATAGCGTTCAATTCTGGTCGCCACAATACCAGAAGGATGTGGAGGCTTTAGACAGGGTGCAGAAGAGATTTACTAGGATGCTGTCTGGTATGGAGGGCAATAGCTATGAGGAGCTGTTGAATAAACTTGGTTTGTTCTCACTGGAACGACGGAGGATGAGGGGCGACCTGATAGAGGTCCACAAAATTATGAGGGGCATAGACAGGGTGGATAGTCAGAGACTTTTTCCCCAGGGTAGAGGGGTCAATTACTAGGGGGCATAGGTTTAAGGTGTGAGGGGTAAGGTTTAGAGGAGATGTATGAGGCAAGCCTTTTACACAAAGGGTAGTGGGAGCCTGGAACTCGCTGCCGGAGGAGAAGGTGGAAGCAGGGACGATAGTAACGTTTAAGGGGCATCTTGACAAATACATGAATAGGATGGGAATAGAAGGATACGGACCCCGGAAGTGTAGAAGATTTTAGTTTAGATGGGCAGCATGGTCGGCGCAGGCTTGGAGGGCCGAAGGGCCTGTTCTGTGCTATACTTTTCTTTGTTCATGTTCTTTGTAAGTTCTAGAAGAGTGCTCATCAACACCTTCTCAAGAGCAATTTGGGATGGGCAATAGTGGCTGGCCTAACCAGTGAAGCTCACAACCGAATGATGAACAAATAAGCTTGTAGAGGACAACCAACTCCCTCTGTCCAGCAGCATTTAGTAGTCTCCCTTTTCTTTTTTAACTAAAATCTTTTTATTGGCATTTCTCATATTTATAAATAATTTTAATTATGTATCATATTTTTCTTATCCGCGTTAATTTACTTTATTGTACAGAAGAGGTTTATTTTGTCTTTCTTTTAATTGGTCCTATATACATTTTGCCACCCTCTGGGTTGGTCTAAGGTCCCTCTCCCCCCCCCCCCTCCCCCCCCCCTTGCCCCCCCCTTCCTTGCGTACACCCCCTGTCCCTTCCCCCCTCCCCCATTGGCTACAGATGTGCTTTGCTTTTTCTGGGGGAGGGGGTTACCCCCCCTTCTCTTATTTTTGTGATTTCCCCCCCTTCCTTCCATTCCCCCCTGCCTCCCCCCAGGTTGCGCAGTCCTTTGGTTCCTCATCTATCTTGGTTTTTTATTCTTAACTTTACTCCTCATTGCCTCAAACAGGTTTTGGAACAGGCCAACAAACTGCCCCCAAGTAACCAGGAAGCCTTCCTCGGACCCTCGGATGGTGTACTTAATCTTCTCCATGTGGAGAAATTCCGAGAGGTCAGCGAGCCAGTCTGCAGCTGTGGGTGGTGCTGCCGATCGCCAGCCGTGCAGGATTCTCCGGCGTGCGATTAGGGAAGCAAAATCAAGGGCATTAGCCCCCTTCCCCGTGTGTAGTTCTGGCTGATCCGATACCCTGAAGATTGCCACTATCGGGCATGGCTTCACCCTCATGCCCACAACCCTGGACATTGCCTCGGAGAAGGCTGTCGAGAACCCAGCAAGATTGGGACAAGCCCAGAACATGTGGGTGTGATTGGCCGGGCCCCTCTGGCACCGCTCACATTTATCCTCCACTTCCGGGAAGAACCTGCTCATTCGGGTTCTGGTCAGGTGCGCTCTGTGCACCACTTTGAGCTGCATTAGGCTTAGCCTTGCGCAGGAGGAGGTGGAGTTAGCCCAGCTCAGTGCTTTGCTCCAGAGTCCAAACCCTACCTCTGTCCCCTGTTCGTCCTCCCATTTTTGTCTGGTCTCGTCCAATGATGTTCGAGCTCTGTCCAGTAACTATCCGTATATTTTCCCACATAGCCCCCCCTCCTTGCTGCCTGTGCCTATCAGGTCCTCTAATAGTGTGGTTTCTGGGGCCCTGGGGTACCCTACTGTCTCTTTGCGGAGCAAGTGTTTTCTTTGGAGATGTCTCATTTCCTGCCCTTTTGCTAGTTTCCACTTCCTCGTCAGTTCGTTCAGTGTCACCAGTCTGTGCTCTACGTGAAAGTCCCCAAACGTGTGCCCCCGCCCCGCCTCCATCTTTTCAAGATGGTATCTAGCATGGCTGGGGGAATCTGTGATTGCCGCAGATGGGGACATGGGGGACATTTTAGTTAGCCCAAAGTGTTGTCTCAACTGGGTCCACATTCTCAGCGTGGCCGCTACCATTGCGCTCGTTGTGTATCTTGTTGAGGAGGATGGGAGTGCTGCTGTAGCCAGGGCCCGGAGGGTCATTCCTTTACAGGAGGTCTCCTCCAACTCTACCCACTCTGTGCCAGGTTCTTGTACCAATCCCCTCACTCTTTCTGCTGTTGCTGCCCAGTGGTAGTATTGTAGGTTTGGTAAAGCCAAGCCCCCTTTGATCATCCTTCTTTGCAGTGTTGGTTTGGGAATTCTCGGATTCTTACACCCCCCACACTAACGCCTGATTAGACTGTCTACATTTTGGAAGAAGATCGATATGTATCTAAACAGGAAGAGGAACCTCGGCAGTATGTTCATCTTGATCGTCTGCACTCCCCGCCAGGGAGAGTGAAGTAAGCTCCACCTTTGTAGGTCCTTATTTACTTCCTCCACAAGACTGGTCAGGTTCCACTTATGGATCTGTGTCCAGTCTCTGGCTATCTGGATCCGCAGGTTACCAAAATCTGTTGTGGGCCGTTTTAAATGGGAGCCCCTCCAGGTCTGCCCCTCCCCCATTAGGGTTCACTGGGAGTGCCTCACTTTTGCCCAGGTTAAGTTTGTAGCCCGAAAAGTTTGCAAACTCCTTCAGGATCAGCAGTCCCTCCTGTGGCTTCGAGACGTAGAGGAGCAGGTCATCTGCATAGAGTGAGACTCTGTGCTCTCTGTCTCCTCTCTGGATGCCCTTCCAGCTTTTTGCATCCCGCAGGGCTATCGGCAGGGGTTCGATCGTTAGCGTGAACAAAAGTGGGGACAGGGGGCAGCCCTGTCTTGTTCCTCTCCGTAGCTGGAAGTATTCAGAGCTGGTGGTATTAGTTCGGACACTCGCTTTGGGAGCGTTGTACAGGAGCCTCACCCAGGTGGTGAATCCCGCTCCCAGCCAAAACCGTTCCAGTACCTCGAGGAGGTAGCTCCATTCGACTCTGTCAAAGGCCTTTTCTGTGCCCAGGGAGACGATCTCTGGTCTTCTCTCCCCGGGGGGGGTCATTATCACATTCAGCAGCCGCCTGATGTTCGCTGTGAGCTGCCTACCCTTGACAAAACCCGTTTTGCAAACATTTCCAGCAGTCTCCCTTCTTTTAAATAATGTTCTTCTCTTCTATTTTTCTGTCACAGTTTCCCACATTATACTTCAGCTGCCAAATATTTGTCCACTTCTTAACCTGCCTATATCATCCGCATACACAAATTAGGAACAGGCTGCTCTGCCATTCAATTATATCATGAATCATAAAATCATAGAATTTACAGTGCAGAAGGAGGCCATTCAGCCCACTGAGTCTGCACAGGCCCTTGGAAAAAGCACCCTACTTAAGCCCACACCTCCTTCCTATCCGCGTAACCCAGTAACCCCACGTAACCTTTTAGGACACTAAGGGCAATTTAGCGTGGCCAATCCACCTAACCTGCACATCTTTGACTGTGGGAGGAAACCGGAGCACCCGGAGGAAACCCACGCAGACACGGGGAGAATGTGCAGACTCCGCACAGACAGTGACCCAAGCCGGGTATCGAACCTGGGGTCCTGGAGCTGTGAAGCAACAGTGCTAACCACTGTGCTACTGTGCCAATCTGACTGTAACCTCAACTTCTCATTCCTGCCTATTCCCGATAACTTTTCATCCCTTAGTTAATCAAGAATCTGTCGAGCTCTGTCTTAAAAATATTCAAAAATTCTGCTTGCTTTGCTTATTGATGAAGACTCACAACCCTCTGAGAGAAATATAGTCTCATCTCCGTCTTAAATGGGCAAACCTTTGGTTTTAAGCAATGATCCTTAGTTCTAGATTCTCCAACAAGATGAAACATTCTCTCCACATCCACCCTGTTAATATTCCTCAGGATTTTATATGTTTCAATTAAGTCACCTCTTAATCTTCTTTTGCAATGGCAACAAAGAGTCCATACTGAATAGGTTGAAACAAACAAACTTACTTTATTTACAATTACTATTGTATACAGCTCCAGTAGTTCCCTACTGGGTCTTCTCTCTAGCCAGTGCTTAAACTGGCCGACTTTATATAACCTACAACTACAAATTGTTTAGAGGCCCCCCGCCCCCTTAACGGGGGAGCTTGTATTCTGCAAGGGCCACGGGGGAGTTAATGGATCCCGTCCTGTAGGCTACTTTCGGTTTATAACATCTTCTAAACTCCAGTGGATACAAGCCTAGCTGTTCAACCTTTCCAAGTATGACAACCCTCCCATTCCTCGTATTAGTCTGATAAAGTAACTTAGTTGCAGTGTTAATGAAATGAAATGAAATGAAAATCGCTTATTGTCACAAGTAGGCTTCAAATGAAGTTACAGTGAAAAGCTCCTAGTCGCCACATTCCGGCGCCTGTTCGGGGAGGCTGTTACGGGAATATAAGCCTACTTGTGACACTAATAAAGATTATGACTATTAGAATCTTCTCTGAACTGCTTCTTGGTCAGCACGGTAGCACAAGTGGATAGCATTGTCGTTTCACAGCGCCAGGGTCCCAGGTTCGATTCCTTGCTGGGTCACTGTCTGTGCGGAGTCTGCACTTTCTCCCCGTGTCTGCGTGGGTTTCCTCCGGGTGCTCCGGTTTCCTCACACAGTCCAAAGACGTGCAGGTTAGGTGAATTGGCCATGATAAATTGCCCTTCGTGGCCAAAAAGGTTAGGAAGGGTTATTGGGTTATGGGGTTAGGGTGAGGGCTTAAGTGGGTCGGTGCAGACTCGATGGGCCGAGTGGCCTCCTTCTGCACTGTATGTTCTATGTTCTAACTCATTTACATCCTTCTTTAAATTAGGAGACCAATACTGTACATATTACTCCAGATGTGATCTCACCAATGCCTGTACAACTGAAGCATATCCTCCATAATTTTGTATTAATTCCCCTCACAATGAATAACTTTCTATTAGCTTTCCAAACTACTTGCTGTACCTGCATGAATGTGCTTTTACGATTCATGCACTCGGACACCTAGATTCCTCTGCATCTCTGAGCTCTGCATTCTCTCACCATTTAGATAATAAGCTTATTTTTTATTCTTCCTGCCAAAATGGACAAATTGAACATTTGCCCACATTATACACCGTTTGCCAGATCTTTGCCTACTCACTTAACCTATCTGCATCCCTTTGTAGCCATCTTATGTCTTCCTCGTAAATTACTTTTCTACCTATCTTTTGTCATCAGCAAATTTAGCAACTATACCTGCGGTCCCTTCATCCAAGTTATTTATATAAATTATAAAAAGTCGAGGCTCCAGCACCAATCCCTGTGGCACACAACTCGTTACGTCTTACCAGCCAGAAAAAGTCTTGATTATGCCAACTCTTTGATGTAGGAGTTTGGCTTAGTTATAATACAGAGTCAAAGGAAATAAATGTACTTTTGTATGAGGTTTAATTTCTGTTAGTGGATAACACTTTTCGGAATTATCCAATCCATTTGTCTTCAATCACTGTGATTGTACCAACTATAGCTGTATATGAAAGAATATTTGACCCATATTAAATGCTCATTTAATCCACTTATATTGCACACACTTTGCATAGATTTTTAAGTGTTACCCACTGAGTAATCCTCTGTAATAGGCTGATATTGCTTTGTTTAAAATTATAAATAGCTTCTCAATCTGCCTTAAAAGGAAAATAGCCACTCTGAACACAACCCACAGTAAAATATATTACCCAGGAGGAGACTGTCCAAACAACAGACAGACTTTTAAAAACTGATCTAATCCACAATATAAGTGTCTGATTTAATTTGGAATTCACACTAACTATGCAAAGTTTGAGACAATGAGCTAATCATGCTTCTTTTTAAAAAATAAACTCATTGGGGAACAAGGCTCATTGTCCATCCAACAGTCAGACAGGTTAATTCCACCTATGATCTGAGCCACGGAGGCCTGTTCTATCCAACATTTAGAGCCACGGCAGATTGCAGATATTCTCCTCGAAGAAATGCATTTTTGTGCTTTCAGTGATCCAGGGAGAGATGTCTTTCCAACCTGATTGTAATTCATAGAATAGAATGCATAGAATCCCTACAGTGCAGAAGGAGACCATTTAGCCTATCGAGTCTGCACTGACCCTCCGAAAGAGCATCCTACCTAGATTCCCCCTGCCCTATCCCCGTAACCACAAACCTTTGGACACTAAGGGGCAATTTAGCATGGTCAATCAAACTAACCTGCCTATCTTCGGACTGTGGGAGGAAACCGCAGCACTGGAGGGAAGCCCATGCAGACAAGGGGTGATTGTACAAACTCCACACAGTTACCCAAGGCCGGAATTGAACCCGGGTCCCTGGCGCTGTGAGGCAGCAGAGCTAACTACTGTGCCGCCCAAGTGGTCACTTAAGCGTGATTGTGTCGTAACTATTAATTGGATTTGACCTCTAGAGAAACTTAAATTGGATGCTGCTTGAGAAACAGGAGGCGGGATTCTCCAAAATGGGGCTATGTCCCCACTCCAGCGTCAAAACGCGGGTGTTTCACTCTGGACTTTCCAGAAGAGCCTATTCCATGCAGCTCTGCCTGGCGATATGGGGCCCTGCACTTCCGGTCGGGAATCCGCGCATGTGCACGCTGGCGGCCTTCGGCGGCCACCCCGAAGGACATTGTGGACTCGCACTGCGGAGCAGCCCCGAAGATATAGGCCCCCCCCCCGAGATTGCGCGCTCCCACGGATTAGTATCCCCAGATCGCTAATCTGGGGCTGTCCCTGAGGCCCCCCCCCACCGGTAAAGGATCCCTCCCATGCCCCACTGAGTCCGCAGCCGCCACCAAACATTCCCAACAGGCAAAACGTGATTAGAACCGAGCCGTGGGGAACTCG
This sequence comes from Scyliorhinus torazame, assembly GCF_047496885.1. Classification (NCBI taxonomy): domain Eukaryota; kingdom Metazoa; phylum Chordata; class Chondrichthyes; order Carcharhiniformes; family Scyliorhinidae; genus Scyliorhinus; species Scyliorhinus torazame. Next base: position 97,877,756 of record NC_092723.1, on the reverse strand, counting down.
GCCAGTTGTCTTGGGTGAATTGTGGGGACGGGGCTCTGTCAATGACCCCTACCCATGCCGCATAGACCGCGCGTGCGCGATTCGCGGTGATTCTACGGGGATCGCGATTTCGGCACGGTAGCTCGGAGAAATCCGCCCAGTGTCTCAGTGATTTCAGGAAATGTGAGTATATTTTGAAAACACGAGGTAACTTCAGATAACACGTAAGTTTTTAGTTATATATAGTTATATATGTGTATAAAACTTTAGACCACATTTGGAATATTGCGTGCACTTCTGGTCACCACACGACCAGAAGAACGTGGATGCTTTGGAGAGAGTGCAAAGAAGGTTTACCAGGATGTTGCCTGTATTTTGGGCCAGGGTTTAGAGAACACCAAAGTATATCATGGAGTTCACCTGACCCACAACTTTTAATAGAATTTGGTTATGGGGAGCACAAGGGCCCACTTTACAGGTGTGATACAACAGAGATCTAAAGTATTTTAAAACAAAAAACAATGTTTATTCTATGAATCCAGTTAACATTTTATAAACACACAGTAAACATCTTATCAACTACCAACACAGATTTCCCCCCCAAAGATACAGTACTCTATAGGTAACCCTTAGTAACTTTCCTAACAACATCCATGAGTCAAAGACCCTTTTTACCAAAGAGAGTCAGTTTGCATTCCTTACAGACACAGGTATTACTTTGTAATCATCAAGTGATCTGGAAACATTCTTTAGCAGGCAGAGAGAGAGAGAGACAAAAGTACACCTCCTTGGTTTGAATACAGCTCTTCAACTGAAAACGAAACTAAAATTCAGAGCCAAAAGCAGCTTCCAGCTCAAAACGAAAGTAAAAAGCAGAGCCAGAGCCCATCTCCACCCACACACTGACATCACTGCAGTCATTTGAGAAGACAAACATTTCTTAAAGTGACATTCCCATGACACTTGGTCTGGAGGGTGTGAGGTATAAGGAGAGATTAAATAAATTTGGATAGTTCTTGTTCTCATTGGAAAGAAAGAGGCTGAGGGGAGCCTTAATTGAGGCCTACAAAATTACGAGAGGTATAAATAGGGTGAATAGTCAGGATGGAAGACTCAATTACAAGGGGGCACAGCTTTAAGGTGAGAGGGGGAAAGTTCATGGAAGATGTGCGGGGAAAGTTTTTCACGCAGAGGGTGGTGGGTGCCTGGAGCGCGTTGCCAGTGGAAGTGGTGGAGGCAGGCATGATAGCAATGTTTAAGATGTATCCTGATAGACATATGATGGGGCATCGAATGGAGGGATACAGATCGTTTGGGCAATAATTAGTAGGTCTAAATAAGAAATCTGGATCGGCACAGGCTTGGTGGGCTGAAGGGCCTGTTCCTGTGCTGTAATTCTATGGGAAGCAAGAGATGAAATTGCAGAGCCGTTGGCAATGATCTTTTCGTCCTCACTGTCAACAGGGGTGGTACCAGGGGATTGGAGAGTGGCGAATGTCGTGCCCCTGTTCAAAAAAGGGACTAAAGATAACCCTGGGAATTACAGGCCAGTTAGTCTTACTTCGGTGGTAGGCAAAGTAATGGAAAGGGTACTGAAGGATAGGATTTCTGAGCATCTGGAAAGACACTGCTTGATTAGGGATAGTCAGCACGGATTTGTGAGAGGTAGGTCTTGCCTTACAAGTCTTATTGAATTCTTTGAGGAGGTGAAGGTAAAGCAGTGGATGTAGTGTACATGGATTTTAGTAAGGCATTTGATAAGGTTCCCCATGGTCGGCTTCTGCAGAAAGTAAGGAGGCATGGGATAGTGGGAAATTTGGCCAGTTGGATAACGAACTGGCTAACCGATAGAAGTCAGAGAGTGGTGGTGGATGGCAAATATTCAGCCTGGATCCCAGTTACCAGTGGCGTACCGCAGGGATCAGTTCTGGGTCCTCTGCTGTTTGTGATTTTCATTAATGACTTGGATGAGGGAGTTGAAGGGTGGGTCAGTACATTTGCAGACGATACGAAGATTGGTGGAGTTGTGGATAGTAAGGAGGGCTGTTGTCGGCTGCAAAGAGACATAGATAGGATGCAGAGCTGGGCTGAGAAGTGGCAGATGGAGTTTAACCCTGAAAAGTGTGAGGTTGTCCATTTTGGAAGGACAAATATGAATGCGGAATACAGGGTTAACGGTAGAGTTCTTGGCAATGTGGAGGAGCAGAGAGATCTTGGGGTCTATGTTCATACATCTTTGAAAGTTGCCACTCAAGTGGATAGAGCTGTGAAGAAGGCCTATGGTGTGCTTGCGTTCATTAACAGAGGGATTGAATTTAAGAGCCGTGAGGTGATGATGCAGCTGTACAAAACTTTGGTAAGGCCACATTTGGAGTACTGTGTACGGTTCTGGTCGCCTCATTTTAGGAAGGATGTGGGAGCTTTGGAAAAGGTGCAAAGAAGATTTACCAGGATGTTGCCTGGAATGGAGAGTAGGTCTTACGAGGAAAGGTTGAGGGTGCTAGGCCTTTTCTCATTAGAGCGGAGAAGGATGAGGGGCGACTTGATAGAGGTTTATAAGATGATCAGGGGAATAGATAGAGTAGACAGTCAGAGACTTTTTCCCCGGGTGGAACAAACCATTACAAGGGGACATAAATTTAAGGTGAAAGGTGGAAGATATAGGAGGGATATCAGAGGTAGGTTCTTTACCCAGAGAGTAGCGGGGGCATGGAATGCACTGCCTGTGGAAGTAGTTGAGTCGGAAACATTAGGGACCTTCAAGTAGCTATTGGATAGGTACATGGTTTACGGTAAAATGATATAGTGTAGTTTTATTTGTTCTTAAGGGCAGCACGGTAGCATTGTGGATAGCACAATTGCTTCACAGCTCCAGGGTCCCAGGTTCGATTCCGGCTTGGGTCACTGTCTGTGCGGAGTCTGCACGTCCTCCCCGTGTCTGCGTGGGTTTCCTCCGGGTGCTCCGGTTTCCTCCCACAGTCCAAAGATGTGCAGGTTAGGTGAATTGGCCAATGATAAATTGCCCTTAATGTCCAAAATTGCCCTTGGTGTTGGGTGGAGGTGTTGAGTTTGGGCAGGGTGCTCTTTCCAGGAGCCGGTACAGACTCAAAGGGCCGAATGGCCTCCTTCTGCACTGTAAATTCAATGATAATCTATGATTAATCTAGGACAAAGGTTCGGCACAACATCGTGGGCCGAAGGGCCTGTTCTGTGCTGTATTTTCTATGTTCTATGTTCTATGTAATGTTTTTTGTTCTTTGCTCTTGATTCATATACTTAAGTGTCAAAGTGTGATGAATGTAGGAAATTTTTATATGGATTGTATTATACATAAATCTGTTCCAGGAATATTCTATTCTAAATCCTGGTTTAACCTGCAGGCAAAGTCTGTGTCTGCAAAAATACAATGAAGATGTTGTAAAAACAACTTCATCATTCATTCCAACCATGTATCTGTTTACCTATGTAAGGTCGAATGGAATTTTGTCATGATTGCTGGAGATTCCCTGGAAAGTGTATAATTTGAGATGTGTTTAGACTTAGATAAGCAGATCAGGGGATCTGAGTGGGATAAAAATGATTTAAAAAACTGACAAGTCATGCTACAGTTGTATAGAACCTTGGTCAGGCCGCAATTGGAATATTGCACACAATTCTTGTCGCCACACTACCAGAAGGATGTGGAGGCTTTGGGGAGGGTGCAGAGGAGGTTTACCAGGTTGTTACCTGGTCTGGAGGGTGTTAGCTATGTGGAGGGGCTGAATAGACTCGGACTGTTTTTATTAGAAAGAAGGAGATTGAGGGGTGACCTGATAGAGGTCTACAAGATCATGAGGGGCATGAATAGAATGGATGAGCAGGCACTCTTTCCCAGGGTTGAGGGGTCAGTCACCAAGGGGCATAGGTTTAAGGTCCATGGGGCAAAGTTTAGAGGAGATGTACGATGCAGTTTTTTTACGCAGAGGGTGGTGAGTGCCTGGAACGCGTTGCCAGGGGAGGTTGTGGAGGCAGATACATTAACGGCGTTCAAAAGGTATCTTAACAAACACATGGATAGGATGGGTATAGAGGGATACGGCACAAGGAAGTGCTGAGGTCTTTGGCAAAGGTACAGGCTTGAAGGGCCGAAGGGCCTGTTTCTGTGCTGTACTGTTCTTTGTTCTTTGTTGATGTAATTAATGGGAGGATCCAGGCCTATAGCAGGCAGTTAAGTTTTAGTCTCCCAAAGACAGCAAGACTTGCAGCTGATGTCCAATAGGGTTTCTCTCTCTCTCCAAACAACCTTTCGAAGAAATCTCTACCCAGAGGACAGCAAGGGGACACAGTGGTTAGCACTGCTGCCTCACGCACCTGGGACACGGGTTCAATTCTGGTCTTGGTGATCGTCTGTGTGGAGTTTATACATTCTCCCCTTGTCTGCATGGATTTCCTCTGGGTGCACCAGTTTCCTCCAACAGTCCAAAGGTTAGAAGGATTAGCCATGATTTAAAAAAATGCCCGTTAGTGCCTAAAAATGTGTAGGTTAGGTGGAGTTATGAGGATAGGGCAGGAGAGTGAGGCTAGGTAGGAGCTGTGAAGCAATTGTGCTATCCACAATGCTACCGTGCTGCCCTTAAGAACAAATAAATCTACACTATATCATTTTACCGTAATCCATGTACCTATCCAATAGCTACTTGAAGGTCCCTAATGTTTCCGACTCAACTACTTCCACAGGCAGTGCATTCCATGCCCCCACTACTCTGGGTAAAGAACCTACCTCTGATATCCCTCCTATATCTTTCAGAGGGTAGGCACAGACTTAAAGAACAAAGAACAAATAAATGTACAGCACAGGAACAGGCCCTTCGACCCTCCAAGCCCGTGCCGACCATGCTGCCCGACTAAACTACAATCTTCTACACTTCCTGGGTCCGTATCCTTCTATTCCCATCCTATTCATATATTTGTCAAGATGGCCCTTAAATGTCCCTATCGTCCCTGTTTCCACTACCTCCTCCGGTAGCGAGTTCCAGGCACCCACTACCCTCTGCGTAAAAAACTTGCCTCGTACATCTACTCTAAACCTTGCCCCTCACCTTAAACCTATGCCCCCTAGTAATTGACCCCTCTACCCTGGGGAAAAGCCTCTGACTATCCACTCTGTCTATGCCCTTCATAATTTTGTATACCTCTATCAGGTCTCCCCTCAACCTCCTTCGTTCCAGTGAGAACAAACCGAGTTTATTCAACCGCTCCTCATAGCTAATGCCCTCCATACCAGGCAACATTCTGGTAAATCTCTTCTGCACCCTCTCTCAAGCCTCCACATCCTTCTGGTAGTGCGGCGACCAGAATTGAACACTATACTCCAAGTGTGGCCTAACTAAGGTTCTATACAGCTGCAACATGACTTGCCAATTCTTATACTCAATGCCCGGGCCAATGAAGGCAAGCATGCCGTATGCCTTCTTGACTACCTTCTCCACCTGTGTTGCCCCTTTCAATGACCTGTGGACCTGTACTCCTAGATCTCTTTGACTTTCAATACTCTTGAGGGTTCTACCATTCACTGTATATTCCCTACCTGCATTAGACCTTCCAAAATGCATTACCTCACATTCGATGGGTCGAATTGCCTCCTTCCCCACTGTAGGGATTCTATGACACCAGGTATCCCTGCGTTTGCCAATTGTATTCGCAAGTGGCTTTTGACCTGTGATGGGTTTTGCTTGATTGGAGATCGAGAAGTTAGCAGTTAGAAGTTAAAATGTTTTCCTTTATTGTTAAGAATTGATTAACTGTTAATTGTAAGCTATTTTCTGTGATGTTAATGTATTTCAATCCAAACATAGAATCACAAGAGGCTGCCTCCGTTACTGAAGTACCATCTGGGGATCCACCTAGAATTAAACATTAGGGCCTGTAAGGCCAGAAAAGTAGATACCAGTTAAGTTTGCACGCGTGCAGACCATAGTTTAGCGATAGGGGCTAGGGCACAAAACTGTATATATGTTTTCACATTAAACACCTGCGCACAATGTTTTGTGCTCTGTCCGATGGGTGCAAGGTGGGGGGGGGCTAGCCTGGGATGACTGCTGGGGACGTGGGGGGAATGGGCGGACATTGTACGTGGGCCTGGCTTGGGGACCGCAGTTCAGAGAGTGCTTACCGCTCCAGTGCCCCCCCCCCCGCCAACCCTCCCCCCACCCCCCACCCTCCATCAGCCAAAGAATTGGATGGGACCATGTGATGGAATGGCTAACTCGCATGCAGGGAACATCAAGGTGGACGGGATAAAGTCAGGTGGGCGGCAGGAATCAGACGCTGTCAAACAGTGAGAAGAACCAGAGCTCATCGCAGAATGGGATGTCGTCATCCCCCATCCCATGGACCATACCTGATGTTACTGCCAAGCCAGGGCCCGCACCCTGTAATGCGGCAGGTATGTATCACGGAGGGGGCCAAGAGGGGCTGCAGGGGGGAGCACCTGGATGAGGTGTCCGTGCCTCTAGTCAGTTCGCCCCCCTCCTGTTGGTGAACCTGATGTTGCGTGTCGAAGTGTCGAACCAGGCCCCCATGTCCTGCCCCTCTTCGCCCGCCCCCGCGTCCTCCTCGTCAGACGAGGATGGGTGTTCATCCTCCTCCAGCACGTCGCCCCTCTGCTGCATGATGTTGTGGAGGATTCAGCAGACCACCACAGTATGTGTGACCCTCTCAATGCCATATTGGAGGGCCCCTCCAGAGTGGTACAGGCACCTGAACCGCATCTTCAGGATGTCAAAGCATCGTTCGATCATGCCCCTGGTCATAGCATGAGCGTCATTGTAGCGGATCTCCACGCACATCTGGGACTCCAGATCGACGGCATCAGCCACGACCACAGTGGATAAGCCATGGAGCCCTGGAGCCAATCCCAGCAGGGGGTGCACCTGGAAGAGGCCAGGAACCGTTGCGTGTGCCAGGATGAAGGCGTCGTGCACACTATCCGGGTAATAGGTGCAGATGTGCATGATGCGCATCAGATGGTCACACACCAGCTGCACGTTCATCGAGTGGAACCCCTTTTGGTTTGTGAAGATTAGCCTGTCATCTGCAGGTTCTTATAGGGTGATATGCATCCTGTCGATCACCCCCTGGACACACGGTATCTTGGCGATGGCGGCGAACCTGTTGCTCTCTTTGGTTTTTCTAAATATGGCGGTCAATATGGTCGCCTTCCTTAATTCTTATTACGTTTGCTTTAGAGTCACCAGGTAGCTTTCGATACTGCCACAAGGTTCAAACCCGAATACTCTCTTGGGGCCTTCTTCTTATACCTGAAAGGGGCTACGCGTGCTTTTGGGTGGGCCTTGAACTTGGCCCCAATCAATTGGGCCATTTCTTGATCATTTGCATTGATCCTGACCAATAAAGGGGTAGGTGCCCTGATGGCTGGGCGTGTCCTGGGTGGCCGTTGACCTGCTTTGCTTTCTGCTTTCGGTTTGGAGAACTGGCGCCGCAAGGTCTGGAGCCAGATCGGTTACTTAAGTATCTTCCTTTGTTCCCGGAGATGGGCCATCCATATGCTAATGGACCTACAGTTTCAGTCTCATCTGGGAGCTATTTCTCCAATATGCAGACAGGCTCTGTGCCTGCTTTCTTTCTTAACATTGTCCATTTTCCCCTGCAATCTTTGCAAATGTCCATTTTGTATTCTGGAAGTGGCCATCCCAGATGTCTACACTCCCTCCTTGTGATCCTCAATGCGAAGCGTGAAGGATCACATTACCGCGTCGTCTTCGTTCTCCTCCCAAGTCGGGCACCCATAAGCACTTGACAGGCTCTACACTGCTTGGTCCTATGAATTGCAACTCTTACCTAAGTTATTTTATGTACAGACATCATTGTAAAATTCTACGGGGCACTCTGACATTCAGGCATGCATTACAAAATAAAAAAACTGGAACCTCTAACTGTCCTTAACTAAACTAACCTCAATCAATCCAAAAATAATCAACAACATTTTAAACTGTACAATAGCAGCAACACAGGTCTCTCTGGCTTGGCGGTCAAGCACAGAGTTTTACATTTCTTCATTAAAACGAAACGGCCACACACAAAAAATGGATGTACTTTAATTCACTTAAAGGGGTTGCGGGGTTTGTTGAAGCCCGAAAATAGGGGATCTGAAGGTGTATACCAGAGTGCGGGAGACTTTCCTCTGCCATTTCCTGAGTCTAAGGGTCTGAATGACACTGCAGAGTATCGCCAGTACTAACAGTGCTTCCACAATGTAAGACAGGGAATACCAGGTGGGCAGCACGGTAGCATGGTGGTTCGCACAATTGCTTCACAGCTCCAGGGTCCCAGATTCGATTCCCGGCTTGGGTCACTGTCTGTGCGGAGTCTGCACGTTCTCCCCGTGTGTGTGTGGGTTTCCTCCGGGTGCTCCGGTTTCCTTCCACAGTCCAAAGATGTGCAGGTTAGGTGGATTGGCCACGCTAAATTGCCCTTAGTGTCTAAAATTGCCCATAGTGTTGGGTGGGGTTACTGAGTTATGGGGATAGGGTGGAGGTGCGGGCTTGAGTAGGGTGCTCTTTCAAAGAGCCGGTGCAGACTCGATGGGCCGAATGGCCTCCTTCTGCACTGTAAATTCTATGGTTCTATGATTCTATGAACTTGTCACACCAGGCCGGTGTATCGGTAACTATCTCGGGGTTTAGTGTATGGCAGGGGTGGGAAACATTCACGGCCTGTGTGGTAGGGGTCAGGGGGGTAGCATCCATGCGCAACTGGAGGGATCCCGCTAAGATCCAACTGTAGAGCATGATGGCTGTCTTCATCTTTCCTTCTTTCTCTCTTCTTCTGAGGTTCCTGAGGTTCCCGAGTTGGATGGACACAAGCATAATTTCTGTTATTATCTTGTTTAAGATCTCGTCTGTCTGTCCTTTATTGCCAATCATCCATTATAATTGGTCATCATCTGTGACTCCCTCTTTTTTTTTAAACCAAATATTTGGGACAAGACATCCGAGAAAAATACTGACACAGTGCGATCCGTCTTGCAGCCTGTGTGATCTACCATCTTAGTGTTTGAGGATGTAAATAGCATCTGGAAGCAACCTAAGGGTTGCCATAAAGAAACAAAAGAGTTTTGAACTTAAAGAGCCAAAATGGGGTGCATATGGGCCACGGCGGGTAAGAATGGGTGGAATCCCCGGGTAGGACGGTGACCAGCGCTGTATGTGCTCTACCCGAGCGTAGCTGACCAGAGGGGGGTCCTCAGGCAGGGCGGGAACCAATGCCATTTCTCCACTGCCTGAGCGACCGGCAAGAACGGTACGAATATGTGGTCATCATGGGGGCTGCCTCTTATGATTACCTTCGAATCAGAAGAGTAGCTATGATTGGTTGTCTGCCGACAAACTAGTTCCTCTAACAGCCATTGGGCGTCAGAAGGGTAGTTTTGACTGCATCAAGATGTGGCATGGGGCCATGAAAACTTTAAATTAACAAACAACATTTAACATTCACAATAACGAACAAACATACATAACAAACATGGTGCAGGTTCCATCAGAAAGGACACTGTAACTCTCCACCGTAACTCTCCATCGGTTCCTTTTTACCATCATCTGGACACCTCATTGCTCAATAGCGAACAGAGTCGCAAAGGGATTCGTTTGGTGGGAGTCAGACTCTATGTCGTCATCTTCTCCCGGCTGCCATACTCCTGGCTGGAGTAGGTTTGCTAAAGCTGCGTGGGGCGAATTGGGGTCCATCTCATCATTCCGCATGAGCCGAATGAATTGTCTCGGTGCCAGAACCTTGGGCGAAATTCTCCCCCAACGGCGCGATGTCCGCCGACTGGCGCCAAAAACGGCGCCAATCAGACGGGCATCGCGCCGGCCCGAAGGACGGAATGCTCCGCATCTTTGGGGGCCGAGCCCCAACATTGAGGGGCTAGGCTGGCGCCGGAGGGATTTCCACCCCGCCAGCTGGCGGAAATGGCGTTTGTTGCCCCGCCAGCTGGCGCGGAAATGCGGCGCATGCGCGGGAGCGTCAGCGGCCGCTGACAGTTTCCCGCGCATCCGCAGTGGGGAGAGTCTCTTCCGCCTCCGCCATGGTGGAGGCCGTGGCGGAGGCGGAAGGGAAAGAGTGCCCCCACGGCACAGGCCCGCTCGCGGATCGGTGGGCCCCGATCGCGGGCCAGGCCACCGTGGGGGCACCCCCCAGGGTCAGATCGCCCCGCGCCCCCCCCAGGACCCGGGAGCCCGCCCACGCCGCCTGGTCCCGCCGGTAAATACCAGCTTTGATTTATGTCGGCAGGACAGGCAATTTCTGGGCGGGACTTCGGCCCATCCGGGCCGGAGAATTGAGCGGGGGCTCCCGCCAACCGGCGCGGCCCGATTCCCGCCCCCGCCCAATCTCCAGTACCGGAGACTTCGGCGGGGGCGGGATTCACGGCGGCCAACGGCCATTCTCCGACCCGGCGGGGGGTCGGAGAATGACGCCCCTTGTGTCGAGGTTGGAGTTGCAAGGGTTTAATCCGTAATCGTCGGGCGGTGGGTCTGGGTCAGGGGCTTTAATGTATGTTATCTCAAAGTGGTCGCTGAAATCATGTTCGGTATCGCTGGGAGTGGGGCCTGGTGCAGGTGTGTAATCGCAACGTGGTGTGCTGGGGCTGTCGCTATCGCTGTCGCTGTCGCTGCTGGTTGAAGGAAGGGAGAGGCGGAGTCGTGCCTCTGGGGGTGGAGTCGAAGTCGTGTCTGAGGATGGGCTGGACAGGTTGGGGAAGCGTAGGAATATGACATTCGTGAGCGGGGCGTGCTCATCTGCTGCTGCAAGCGAGATGTGGTTTGAATGGTTGTTCTGCGAGCCCTAAGCCTTAGGTTTATGTGAAACCACGCAGACTTGCCATTCGGATAGGTGATCTTATACACAGAGGGGCTGACTTTATCTGACTTGGAGTACGGTCCGGAAAATTTGGGGGAAAGGAATGAACTGGGGTTGTATAGGGATAGCATCACTTGCTGCCCTACTGCAAACTTGGTGGCGTGTACCGTTTTATCAAAGCAAGCTTTGCTTTGCTTCTTGCGGGTTCCAAGCCTGACGGCTGCTGCAAGCTGGGCGGCCTTCACATTCTCTATAACTTGTTGTACTGCTTTCTCATCGTGAGGGCGGTGACTGTGGGGCTGGCCAAATCCAGCCCTAATAAATATTCTGTGCCTTTCATGGGGCGCCCGGTCATGAGGGTGTGGGGGGTGTATCCTGTGGATGTGGATACTGTGTTTCGAATGAACATTAATGCAAATGGGAGAACTGTGCCCCAGGTGCTGTTGTGCTGTTGCTCCATTTTTCTGAGGGTGGCTTTTAGAGTTCTGTTCATCCTCTCTACAATGCCGCTTGATTGGGTGTGGTATGCTGCATGAAACTTTTGCTTTATTCCGAAAATTGTGAGGACATTTTTCATCACTCGTCCTGTAAAATGGGAGCCTTGATCGGACTCTATACTGCGTGGAAGGCCCCATCTTGTAAAGATGTGCTGGGTTAGGATTTTAGCTGTCGTTCTGGCAGTGTTTGTTCTGGATGGAAAAGCTTCCACCCATTTTGTGAAGGTGTCGATGACCACCAACACATACTTAAAACCATTTCTGCAGGGGGGTTGGGGTCCTATATATTCGTCCAGGGGCCATTAACGGGGCGGGTGTGACTAAGCTGAGCCTTTCTTGCATATCTGTCCGGATTGTTCTGGAAACAGATTAAACAATTCTCAATGTAATGTGTAACATTGGCATTTAAATCAGGCCACCAGCAGAGGTCTGAGGTGGGCTAGGGTGGGTTCAATGCCCTGGTGTCCATGATTGTCATGGAACTGACAAAAAATTTGATTCCTGTCCTGGGTGGGGACTACATAAATGCCGTCTTTTAGAATCTCACCGTCATGTGTGGTTATTGCGTTTTTGAACTTATCATAAGGGGCTGGGAAGTTGCCTTTTAAAACTTCCCTGAGCTTCTCATCTTCCTTTTGAGCCTTTGCCAAATCTTGAATGTTGGTCTGTGAGACCTGAACCGCGTGTACTGGGGCGCTTTCTGGGGGGTTCCAAAAGTGACCATGTCTGGAACCTGCTTTCGCTAGGGCGTCTGCTTTAATGTTACCGGGGGGGGGGGGGGGGAGAACGATGATTACTTCGAACTTTGATGATTCCATATTTACGGTCTTTGGCCGTTTTCAGAATATGTTGGAGTAATGGGGCTGAGGGTAGTGGTTTTCCACCTGTGGAAACAAATCCTCTAGTTTCCCACAGGGGTAGGAATTCTGTCAAACTGGTGCAGACATATAAACCGTCCGAATATATGTTGGCTGGGGTCGGAAACGAGTCGGGGTGATCTATAATATATGCTATGGCTGCCAGTTCTGCTGCCTGTGAGCCTAAACGTCCTAGCAATTTTAACGAAATCTCTTCTACGGCACGTCCCTGCGCGTCCTCTACATACATACCACAACCGGTGATTCTTTTCCCGTTTAAAACTGTGGAAGAGCCATTCACATAGATTCTAAGGGGTGCACATGTGTCTGTGGGCTGGGTTCTCTGGGGTGTAGTACCTGTTTTCCTGGGGGCTGACTTTGGTATAAAGGGTCCTGTATTATGCTTTGTGGTGATGATCTCACACTCATGACGGGTACCTGCATATTGTAAGTTATCAACTAGGAAAGTGTGGGTCTTGGTTCTCTTAACTGTGATGTCCCGTCCCTGTAAGAGAAGGATCCAACGGGCTGCGCGGATTTGGCTGACTGTGCCATCTTTAAGTTGACCATCTAGTAGTTACTGTGTTGGGGTGTGTTCAGAGAGAATGGTGATGGGATTGAGTCCTGTGATGTAGGCGAAGTATTGTACTGCCCAGAAAATTGCGAGCAGGTGCCTTTCAAAGAAAGAAAATCCTTGCTCGACTGGATCTAATACGTGTGAGGCGTATGCCATGGGGCCTAATCGATCATGTTGTTCTTGAAGGAGCACGGCCAAAAATGGTTCGGTTGGTAGCTGCAACCTCAATTGCGTATGGGGAAAGTGGATCTGGGACCTGTAATGTTGAGGGCTCTTTTTAAAGCATCCACGGCATCCGTGTGCTGTGGAAGCCATTTCTTGTTTCTTGAGAAGGTCGGATCGGAGCGCTGCTTTTGTGGCAAAACCATCGATATGGTTTCTGCAGTAGCCAACCAGTCCTAGAAATGACCGGAGGGTTGAGGCATTATGGGGCAGGGGTAATTTGACGATCGAGTCGATTCTTTTCTGCTCGATCTCGCGTTTGCCATATGTGATTACTGTTCCTAAGTAAATCACTTTTTCCTGTAGAATCTGGGCCTTCTTGGGGTTTAAATTACAGCCAATTTGTTGTAGGAGTCCTAATTATTCGGTGAGAAGCGAAATGTGCTCTCCCTTTGTGTCCGTCTGTAGTAGCAGATCATCTACATATTGGACCAGACAATTGGGTCGGAAAAAGTTTGCTAATCCATTTGCCAGCTGTCGGTGGAAAATGGAGGGGGAGTTGTGGAAGCCTTGTGGAATGCACGTCCACATATACTGCTGTCCCTGGAATGCGAATGCGAATTTATATTGGCACGCTTTATCCAATGGAATGGACCAAAAGCCGTTGCTAATGTCCAAAACCAAAAATAATTTTGACTGTAGTCCCTGTTTGAGCATGGTCTCGGGACTCGTGGCTACGGTGGGGTTGCTACTGGGGTTACTTTGTTCAGTTCCCGGTAATCAATGGTCAGTCGCCATGATCCATCGGGTTTCCTGATGGGCCAAATTGGTGCGTTATTCGTGGAGGCTACTGATCGGAGTACGCCTTGATCAAGCAAACTCTGTATTACTTTTGAGATTTCTCCCTCTGCTTCTTGGGGAAAACCATATTGCTTTTGGGGTCTGGGGTTGGGACCTGTAATATTCACCAAGCCAGCGATCTTGCCACAGTCGTGCTTGTGCTGTGCAAATGCTGCTTTGTGCTGCTGCAGGACTTCCCTAACTTCTTTACCTGACTAATGGCTCGAGGGTCGAACCAGAAGTCTCCTTCTGCGCTGATCCTATTTTCAAACTCTCCAACCATGAGCATGGCGGGGGCTCGTGCTGCCTTTGTCATTCTCCATACACATTTATTTACCGGATCAAATGAAAGGTTGTGGGAGCTCATGAAGTCAATTCCTAAGATGTGTTCGGTAGTCTGGGGTAGATCGACCAAAACTACGGGGTGTTTTGTTTTAATGTTCCCTATCTTTATTGTTACAGGGGCTCTGATGTGTCCCTGCAGTAAATGCCCTGTAAAACTGCTGAGTGTAATGGTGTCGGTGGTGTGCCACGTGTCTCGCTGAAACATCGTGGAGGAGTTGAGCGTGGTGCGGGACCCTCCTGTGTCCCAGACGAATTCTACGGGGTGTCCCCGGACTGAGCCTGCCACTACCGGTCTACCGGAATTGTCCCAAAGGGTGTCGCAGACCCAAGTTGGGGAGCCCGAACACTGTCAGTCGGTGCCGTTCATATCTGTGTTCTCGGAACGGGCGCTATCGCTGTGAATTGGCTTTGCCCTATTCTTATTTAGGGTGCCTGTCTGTTGGTTTCTCTGCTGCTTCTGGGGCGCATTGCACTCTCGTGCATAGTGTCCTAATTGTCCACAATTGTAACACTCCTGGGATTTCGGTTGCTGTGAGCTGTTCCTGCCCTCATTTACCATGCAAGGTTCTGGTGCGTCCTAACTGGATGCATGTCTGCCTGTTGTTCCACTGTTTTAACAAATGCGGTTTTGCCTTGGATGAACTGTTCCCAAGTGCGGGACAATTTTTCAAAACCCATTTCTCGTTGTGGGCCTCGTCTGAGGGGTCGTAATTTGGGCAAGCTCTCTGTCCTGCCTCAGTCGCATGAGAGACTCGGATGCGAGTCCGTGTGACCATATTATCTGGGGACAAATGGGCGCGGGCTAACTCTCCGAATACTGCTGTGAAATGTATCCACAAGCATCCAGCAAACGCTGTGGGGTGCTCTGTCTTCTTTTACCTACACTTGTTTAGGCCGTCTACGGGGTCTCCTTTGTTATAGCCGATCGCATCCAGGATCGCTGTGTGCATTTCTTGTAGTGTGCCTCCTCGTACATTCTGTGGGTCGGGAAGGGCTGCCACGACTGAAGGGTCGATGCTTAATACTGTGAGCTTCACTTGCTCCTTTTCATCCAGGCCATACATGGTCGCCTGCTGTTTTACCCTTGCAAAGAACTGGTGGGGGTCCGATGTGGGTGGGAACGGTGTAATCTTATCATACGCGTCTCGCAATTGGGTGACGGTTAACGGGGTTGTGTATAGGAAATCTGAGTCTCCTTCTGTTGTGGCCCTGCACTGTGTGGTGACAGGGTTCATCGGGATGTGTTCTGCTTGTGCAGTCGGGGGTTAGGGTGCTTTCCGTTTCTGGGGGTTTTCCTGTGTACATGTCCCATGTACATATCTATGGGCAGTCTCATTTAACTCCTGCCAATCGTGGCCATTTTCCTGGTCTAATTGGGGTCCAAACGTACTCTGAAACCCATTCTGAACAGAAAGCAGAGATTGCAATTCTGCAATTTGCTTCTGGCACTTTGCGTGATCTACCGAGCTCTGCCTTTGTTCCGTCGTGGAAGTGTGGTGCTCGTAGGGCTGCTTTTAAGTCGTTGCACTGTTTCTGAAACTGCTTGACCTGTTGTTCGGTTTCCTGTCTTACCAACACCGCGCGTTATGTGTCCTGGTAGGCTTTGTCATATTGGGACTGAAAGCTGCGCAAATGGGCGAGACAAGACTGGTGTGCCCGCTTGGCATCCTCCCCCTCCTTGTCCCTCGCCGCTAACTGCTCTCTCAGTTCCTTGTTCTCTCTCTCATATCCGTTCACATCTCCTTCACTACTCTTGTCTCTCTCCTCAATCTCTCTACGGAACGTCCTCACAACCTCCTCTGTGCCTCGCAATTGTTCCAAGCAGGACACGATTGCCATCGGCTTGCGAGCTTTCCCTAAGCTCTTCTTATGGATCTGTCAGGTTCTCCCACCAAGTATACCCTATACTTCCGGGACCTGTTTCATCATTGGCACAGAATTCGCTCCAAAGGGGCCATCCTTTCCCTTTGAGATATTTTCTGATCTCTTCTTCCCATACGGGACACTGTCCTACTCTACTGGTCGCTGCGACCTCGAATTCCTGGGGTTTCATAAGGCGTTCCATTGCCTTCATTGCCATTTTTTTGTATCTCTGTGGTCTCTAACGAATTTGGAATAGGGGGTGATAAAGTGGTGATGTAAACACGGGTGCGGCTTACGCTAATTTCCGGCCTACAAAACACCCGACAGTTTTGCGCAACAAAATCTCTCAGGTTTACCTTATATCCCTGTTAGTACGCATGCATTAACACACTTCCGAATCTTGGAGGTTTGATCAGTATCGTTCTTACACTTCTGGTTTTTCCAATTGGATTCTAATTCAAATTTGGGTTCTCTCGGAGTGACTAGGCCACTTCTAGGTCGGGTCCAGTCAGATGTTGCCAGTAAATGTTGCTCTCTTTGGTTGTTTCTAAATATGGCGGTCAATATGGTCGCCTTCCTTAATTCTAATTACGTTTGCTTTAGAGTCGCCAGGTATCTTTCGATACTGCCACAAGGTTCAAACCCGAATACTGATTAAAGAGTCAGTACACCAGTTAGTTAGTTCAAAGTCAATACTATTTATTTACACACACAGCAATATCTACTCATGCACGAAATACTACAGACTAAACTATCACTACTGCTTAAGCCTATACTTAGCTTCGGGCACCCACTCAGTCAGAGGGATAATGGCCGTTTTTCAGTTCTGAGGCTGCTGGGGTAGAAGTAGTAGAGGTGAACAGCTAAGGTTGTCCGTCTGGTAGCGAGCGTTGACCTTGGACTTACTTGCTTCTGGTGTAGCTGGTGGAAGGGTCTCTCCACTTTGAGAGCCGATTCCAAGAGAGCGATTCTCTCTTGGGGCCTTCTTCTTATACCCGAAGGGGGCTTCGCGCGCTTTTGGGTGGGCCTTGAACTTGGCCCCAATCAATTGGGCCATTTCTTGATCATCCGCATTGATCCTGACCAATAAAGGGGAGGGTGCCCTGATGGCTGGGCGTGTCCTAGGTGGCCGTTGGCCTGCTTTGTTTTCTGCTTTCGGTTTGGGGAACTGGCGCCGCGAGGTCTGGGGCCAGATTGGTTACTTAAGTATCTTCCTTTGTTCCTGGAGATGGGCCATCCATAGGCTAATGGGCCTACAGTTTCAGTCTCATCTGGGAGCTGTTTCTCCAATATGCAGACAGGCTCTGTGCCTGCCTGCTTTCTTAGCATTGTCCATTTTCCCCTGCAATCTTTGCAAATGCCCATTTTGTATTCTGGAAGTGGCCATCCCAGATGGCTACAAACCCCACAGCCTTGGAATCCTGGTGAGCTCGGCCCACATGGAAATGGATATATTGTGCCGACTGGGCATATCGGGCCTCTGTGGTGGCGCGGATGCACCTGTGCACCGAGCTCTGTGTGATCCCAAATATAGGACACCACTCGGCGCCTGGAAGGCTCCCGTAGCATAAATATTCAGGGCGACAGACACCTTGACCGCACTGGGAGTGGGTGTCCTCCCCCGTTCCCCCATCCTGTTCCTCTGGGGCAGACTCTGCTGCTGCAGCTTCCTCCGCCTCGAGCAGCACCAGCTCGTACAGCCGCAGTCCATCCCGCAGGGCTGCGGCGACTAGGAGGAAGGTGACCATTGCATTCCAATATCCATTGTCTGCAGGGGTTGAAAGGCCAACATGTTAGCATGATGCGTATCCCTGTGTCCAACCAGACCCAATGGGCTACATGGTACATAGAATTGACAGTGCAGAAGGAGGCCATTCGGCCCATCGAGTCTGCACCGGCTCTTGGAAAGAGCACCCTACCCAAGGTCAATACCTCCACCCTATCCCCATAACCCAGTAACCCCACCCAACACTAAGGGCAATTTTGGACACTAAGGGCAATTTATCATGGCCAATCCACCTCACCTGCACATCTTTAGACTGTGGGAGGAAACCGGAGCACCCGGAGGAAACCCACGCTCACACGGGGTGGATGTGCAGACTCCACACAGACAGTGACCCAAGCCGGGAATCGAACCTGGGACCCTGGTGCTGTGAAGCAATTGCGCTATCCACAAGGCTACCGTGCTGCCCTGAATGGTGGTCCCGATTGGCACTGCGGCCTCTGCCCCCACATGTCCCCCCCTCCCCCATTCCTGCACCCCTTTCCCCATCGGTGCCTGACATCGTGGGGGCCTCTGCCCCGGCCACCCGGCCCCCTTCTGCCGGGAAACCGTCGGTTCGCGCTGCCCATGCCAGTGGTACGCTCCACAGCTCCCCATCCGGCGCCCCCTTGTAGGGGCTACTGTGGGCGTGGGCCTTTGTGCAGTCCGCGTGATGCCCCGCCGGTGGATGGCGACTGGTTGTGGCGCACAAAGACTCCGTGAGACAAATAGAGTGAAGTCGATGAGGCTTTATTAAGCGTGTCTGTTCCCCAGCAGCCCGATAGTAAACTGGCCTGCGGGGGAAGGCACCGGCTTCTTATACTTCGCCTTCAGGGCGGAGTATGAGGTCAACGGCCAACCAGGACCCGGGATCTATCAGCCAATGACATTAGGGCTTCCAGTCCCACATGACCCCCAATACATACTACCACATTCACCCCTTGTCAAAAATGAACCCGGCGGGGTGATGCTTCGTATGGTGGTAAGGGTTTACAGTACTGGTCCTGGGAGGATAGAACAGTTACATGGTAGTACCGTATTGGACAGTATCGTCCTGTTACAACTATTTACAGAGGATATAGGAAAAACAAAATGTTCATTGGACAGTCCATCTTTGTTTTACATCGACGCCACGAGTCGGTCGGGCGGTCTGGTCGTCCGTGTCGATCGCCTCGGCCCCGGCGGTGGTGGTGGTGCTTGTACCAGCGTTGTCGCCTCCGGGAGCCGCACGGTTTCAGCTGTCGGTGCAAAGGGGAGGGGGACTGATCCTCCTGGGAAGGGGGCGGTCGCGGGGTGCGGCGGTGGCAGGAAGGGGGGCGGTTGGGTTGATGGTGCCGGGGGGGTGTGCGTGGTGCTGGCGGGCGCCAGATCCCGCAGGGAGACCGTGTCCTGTCGGCCGTCGGGGTACTCCACGTAGGCGTACTGGGGGTTTGCGTGGAGAAGGTGAACCCTTTCGACCAACGGGTCCGCCTTATGTGCCCGCACGTGCTTTCGGAGCAGGATGGGTCCTGGGGCCGCCAGCCAGGTCGGCAGCGACGTTCCAGAGGAGGACCTCCTAGGGAAGACAAGGAGACGCTCGTGAGGCGTTTGATTAGTGCTCGTACATAATAACGACCGGATGGAATGGAGAGCGTCCGGGAGGACCTCCTGCCACCGTGAAACTGGGAGATCCCTGGACCGTAGGGCCAGTAGGACGGCCTTCCAGACCGTGCCGTTCTCCCTTTCTACTTGCCCGTTCCCCCGGGGGTTGTAGCTGGTCGTCCTGCTTGAAGCTATACCCTTGCTGAGCAGGAACTGGCGCAGCTCGTCACTCATGAAAGAGGACCCCCTGTCGCTGTGGACGTATGCGGGGTAACCGAACAGTGTGAATATGCTGTTCAGGGCTTTAATGACTGTGGCCGCGGTCATGTCGGAGCAGGGAATGGCAAAAGGGAAGCGGGAGTATTCGTCCACTACATTAAGGAAATACGCGTTGCGGTCGGTGGAGGGGAGGGGCCCTTTGAAATCGAGACTGAGGCGTTCAAAGGGACGGGAAGCCTTAATCAGGTGCGCTCCATCTGGCCTGAAAAAATGCGGTTTGCATTCTGCGCAGATGTGGCAGTCTCTTGTGACTGTACGGACCTCCTCTAAGGAGTATGGGAGATTGCGGGACTTGATGAAGTGGTAAAACCGAGTGACCCCCGGGTGGCAGAGGTCCTCGTGGAGGGCTTGGAGGCGGTCAATTTGTGCGTTGGCACATGTCCCGCGGGATAGGGCATCAGACGGCTCGTTCAGCTTTCCGGGCCGGTACAAGATCTCATAGTTGAAGGTGGAGAGTTCGATCCTCCACCGCAAGATCTTGTCGTTCTTGATCTTGCCCCGCTGTGCATTATCGAACATGAAGGCTACCGACCGTTGGTCAGTGAGGAGAGTGAATCTCCTGCCGGCCAGGTAATGCCTCCAATGTCGCACAGCTTCCACTATGGCTTGGGCTTCCTTTTCCACTGAGGAGTGGCGGATTTCTGAGGCGTGGAGGGTTCGGGAGAAGAAGGCCACGGGTCTGCCCGCTTGGTTAAGGGTAGCCGCGAGAGCTACGTCAGAGGCGTCGGTCTCGACCTGGAAGGGGAGGGACTCGTCGATGGCGCGCATCGTGGCCTTTGCGATGTCCGCTTTGATGCGGCTGAAAGCCTGGCAAGCCTCTGTCGACAGCGGGAAAGTCGTGGTCTGTATTAGGGGGCGGGCCTTGTCTGCGTACTGGGGGACCCACTGGGCGTAGTATGAAAAGAACCCCAGGCAGCGTTTCAGGGCTTTTGGGCAGTGCGGGAGGGGAAATTCCATGAGTGCGCGCATACGTTCGGGGTCGGGGCCTATTATCCCATTGCGCACTATGTAGCCCAGAATGGCTAGCCGATCGGTGCTAAAAACGCACTTGTCCTCGTTGTACGTGAGGTTCAAGGCTTTGGCAGTCTGGAGGAATTTTTGGAGGTTGGCGTCGTGGTCCTGCTGATCGTGGCCGCAGATGGTTACATTGTCGAGGTACGGGAACGTGGCCCGTAACCCATGTTGATCAACCATTCGGTCCATTTCCCATTGGAAGACCGAGACGCCGTTTGTGACGCCAAAAGGGACCCTTAGGAAGTGGTATAATCGCCCGTCTGCCTCGAGGGCTGTGTACTTGCGGTCACTTGGGCGGATGGGGAGCTGATGGTAGGTGGACTTGAGGTCCACGGTGGAGAAGACTTTATACTGGGCAATCCGATTGACCATGTCGGATATGCGGGGGAGAGGGTACGCGTTTAGTTGTGTGTACCTGTTGATGGTCTGGCTATAGTCAATGACCATCCTTTGTTTCTCCCCTGTCTTCACTACTACCACCTGCGCTCTCCAGGGACTATTGCTGGCCTGGATTATGCCCTCCTTTAGTAGCCGCTGGACTTCGGAGCGAATGAAGGTCCGGTCCTGGGCGCTGTACCGTCTGCTCCTAGTGGCGACGGGTTTGCAATCCGGGGTGAGATTCGCAAACAAGGACGGGGGTTGCACCTTGAGGGTGGCGAGGCCGCAGATAGTGAGTGGGGGTATGGGGCCGCCGAATTTAAACGTAAGGCTCTGTAGGTTACATTGAAAATCTAAGCCCAGCAAGGTGGGGGCACAGAGTT
Source organism: Scyliorhinus torazame (assembly GCF_047496885.1). NCBI lineage: Eukaryota > Metazoa > Chordata > Chondrichthyes > Carcharhiniformes > Scyliorhinidae > Scyliorhinus > Scyliorhinus torazame. The sequence goes on along the minus strand of NC_092723.1, from coordinate 97,856,382 downwards.
GGGGAAGGACGTTAAGTTTGTAGTTTTTGAATTCCCTCCCCTGTACCGTTAGGGTAACTATGCAGAATCCCTGGATCTGTACGGAGTGGGATCCTGCAGCTAGGCAAATCTTTTGTGCGCTGGGGAAGGTAGTTAAGGAACAGCGTCTTACCGTGTCGGGATGTATAAAACTTTCCGTGCTCCCGGAGTCGACTAGGCATGGCGTCTCGTGGCCGTTAATTAGGACCGTTGGCGTCGTCGTCTGGAGAGTCCGGGGCCGAGCCTGATCGAGTGTAACCGAAGCGAGCCGTGGTTGTAGTAGTGGGGTGGGGTCCGTTGTTGCCGTCCATGATGGCGTCGGGGATGGACAAAATGGCCACCCCCATACCTCGCCCGGAGCTGAGGGGTCACAAGATGGCGTCGGGGGTGGACAAAATGGCCGCCCCCATGCGTCGTACAGGTCGGGGGCGGTCCAAGATGGCGGGGCCCCTCCTCCCCTCGTGGTGGTCGGGACCCAAAATGGCGGCGTCTGCGGGTCGCACATTGAGTGCTGGGGGGTCTGGGGGGCGCTAGGACCGCGCGGAGTTCCAGCATTGCGAGCGCCCGGGCCGCGGGCGCTAGGACCGCGCGGAGTTCCTTGGCTGCGAGCGCCAGGGCCGCGGGCGCTAGGACCGCGCGGAGCTCCCTCGCCGGGGACAGCGGTGGTCGGGGCCAAGGCCGGCGGGTCAGTACTGTGAGCGCTGGGACCGTGAGGAGGTCCCTCGCCGGGGACGGAGATCGGGGTCCAGGTAAGTTGTATTGCCGGCGGGTCAGGCGTGGGGCGCGGGACGGGGTAAGGGCCCAGGTCGGTGGCGCTGGCGGGTCAGGCGTGGGGCGCGGGACGGGGGCGAGGGCCCAGGTCGGCGGCGCTGGCGGGTCAGGCGTGGGGCGCGGGACGGGGGCGAGGGCCCAGGTCGGCGGCGCTGGCGGGTCAGGCGTGGGGCGCGGGACGGGGGTGAGGGCCCAGGTCGGCGGCGCTGGCGGGTCAGGCGTGGGGCGCGGGACGGGGGTGAGGGCCCAGGTCGGCGGCTCCGGCGGGTCAGTCGTGGGGCCGCGAGCGCTGGCACCGCGCGGAGCTCCCTCGCCGGGGACAGCGGTGGTCGGGGCCCAGGTAGGTGGCGCCGACGGGTCAGGCGTGGGGCGCGGGACGGGGGTGAGGGTGGCGTTCGGGATGCGAAAAACCCTCTCCTCTCCGTGGAGAGTGTTGGCCGGCACCCAAATCGGGAGCGCCAGCGGCGGGTCGTACATGGGCTGCGGGGAGGGGGGTTGGGGAGCGTAGGCGGCGTGCAGGGCTCCCAGTTCTCCCGGGGCCGCGGTGGTCGGGACCCAAAATGGCGGCGCCTGGGGGTCGCACATGGCGTGCTGGGGGGGTTGGGAGGCATAGACTGTCTGTAGGGCTCCCTGTTCTCCCGGGACGGCGGCGACCACGCGGGACCGGCACACCACCGCATAGTGGCCCTTTTTCCCGCAGCTTTTGCAGATGGCTGCGCGGGCCGGACAGCGTTGTCGGGGGTGCTTCGCCTGGCCGCAGAAATAACAGCGGGCGCCCCCGGTGCGACTCGGCGTTTGGACTGCGCAAGCCTGTGGGGTGTCCGGGGGGGGGGGTAGGGGGTTTGCCGCGGCGGGTACGTACGGGGCCCAATGGCCTGCCGCGCGGTCGGGGCCGTAGGCGCGGGTATTACGTGCGGCTACGTCCAGCGAGGCTGCCAGGGCCCGTGCCTCTGAGAGTCCTAGTGACTCTTTTTCTAGAAGTCTTTGGCGGATTTGGGAGGATTGTATACCTGCAACAAAAGCATCGCGCATTAACATGTCCGTGTGTTCGTTTGCGTTCACCGACGGGTAGCTGCAGGCTCGTCCCAAAATCAGTAGTGCGGCGTAGAACTCGTCCATCGATTCTCCGGGAGCTTGCCGTCTCGTTGCGAGCTGGTAGCGAGCGTAGATTTGGTTAACTGGGCGAACGTAGAGACTTCTCAGTGCTGTGAAGGCCGTCTGGAAATCGCGGGTGTCTTCAATGAGGGTGAAAATCTCCGTGCTCACCCTCGAGTGCAGGACCTGCAGTTTTTGTTCATCTGAGACTCGGCCTGTGGTCGATGTGATGTAGGCCTCAAAGCAAGTCTGCCAGTGTTTGAAGGCTGCTGCCGCATTCACTGCGTGGGGGCTGATCCTCAGGCATTCTGGAATGATCCTGAGCTCCATAGTCCTTTTTAGGCACGCTTAATAAATTGTGGCGCACAAAGACTCCGTGAGACAAATAGAGTGAAGTCGATGAGGCTTTATTAAGCGTGTCTGTTCCCCAGCAGCCCGATAGTAAACTGGCCTGCGGGGGAAGGCACCGGCTTCTTATACTTCGCCTTCAGGGCGGAGTATGAGGTCAACGGCCAAACAGGACCCGGGATCTGTCAGCCAATGATATTAGGGCTTCCAGTCCCACATGACCCCCAATACATACTACCACACTGGTTTGGGGGGGGGTGGTGTTTGGTATGTCGGAGGGAGGGGGGGGATCACCAGTGGTCAAGTTGGGTGGTCAGTGGGGTGTTCAGCAAATGGCTGCCTTGAAGACTGCAGCAATAGTGATCCATGCCTGGACACTGCCCCAGTCCCATGGAGAGCCACCCCCCCCCCCCTCCATCCCCCCCACACCCACCCCGTCCCCGTCCCCGTCCCGCCCCGTCCCATCCCGTCCCTCCGTCCCGAGCCAGCCCTGCTAGTGTCAGGACCGGCGGCCCACGGTCACGCCTCTCCATCCTACCTCCTCTCTCTCTCCCTCATCAGCCACAGCGCCTGCTTCTCGATTTTTAAAGGCACAAGGTAGGGAGTTGGGGAGAGTTATAGAACAAAGAGAGCTAGGAGTACAGGTTCATAGCTCCTTGAAAGTGGAGTCACAGGTGGACAGGGTGGTGAACAAGGAATTTGGCATGCTTGGTTTCATTGGTCAGAACATTGAATACAGGAGTTGGGACGTCTTGCTGAAGTTGTACAAGACATTAGTAAGGTCACTGGAATACTGTGTATAATTCTGGTCACCCTATTATAGAAAGAATATTATTAAATTAGAAAGAGTGCAGAAAAGATTTACTAGGATGCTACCGGGACTTGATGGCTTGAGTTATAAGGAGCGGCTAGAAAGACTGGGTCTTTTTTCCCCGGAGCGTAGGAGGCTTGGGGGTGATCTTATACAGATCTATAAAATAATGAATGGCATTGATAAGGTAGAAAGTTAACATATTTTCCCAAAGGTAGGGGAGTCTAAAACTAGAGGGCATAGGTTTAAGATGAGAGGAGAGAGATACAAAAGGATCCAGAGGGGCAATTGTTTTACACAGAGGGTGGTGAGCATCATAATATCCACGCATGTACATAATGAAGTGCAGACAGGCAGTGATTGACACACAGGAGGACCAGTGAGCACATGGCACAGTGCAACCAATCACCAGACAGGACACCAGCACTATAAAGCCAGTGGGCACTAGGTTTCCCGCTCTCTCAGGACCCAGCCACTGAGACAGTCAGAGTCCACGAGCTAGCACAGTGCAAACACCATGCGGTAGCTAGTAAGTCTGGTCAGGCTAGTACAAGGTCTCCAGTCAGTTCAGTATAGTGTCGACCCACAGTTAAAGATGTATGTTAGTTCTATCGTTCAATAAAACTGTGTTGGATCTTCTGCAATGTTCGAGGTCTGTTACTCGCATCACTGCATCAAGTGCCGTCCACACCGAACCGACCTGCCGAACACATCATGGGACCACGGAGTGATATTGAAAATTGACGGACCTACCTCGAGTGAATCCGCATTGACCAACAAGCAGCCATCCGGTGACATGTAAAACATCCAGCCTCCTCCACAGCTCCGCATCTCCGGCAACCTCGGCGCAAATTGGAAGCTCTTCAAGCAAAAGTTCCTCTGGTACATCGAGGCCCCCGACCTCGAAACACCATCGGATGCCAGGAAGATCGCACTATTTCTCTCCACCGCGGGGGACCACACCATCCACATCTACAACTCCCTCACGTTCGCTGACGGCGAAGACAAAATGAAATTCAAAACAGTCCTGCTGAAGATTGACAGCCACTGCGACATTGAGGTGAATGAGAGCTTTGAACGGTACATTTTCCAGCAGAGGCTTCAGGGTAAGGATGAACCTTTTCAGTCCTTCGTCACCCATCTCCGCATCCTAGCGCAGTCATGTAACTATGACTCGACGGCTGATTCCACGATCCGGGATCAGATCGTTTTCGGGGTCCACTCCGACTCCCTTCGGCAGCAGCTCCTGAAAGTCAAACAGTTGACCCTCTCTGTCGCTATCGAGACGTGCGTTGTCCATGAGCATGTTAAGAATCGTTACTCCCACATCAGGGCGGCAGAAACTGCGAAGCTGGCCTCCCACGAGGCGGAACGGGTGCAGGCCATTGCACAAATGCAGGGCCTGAGCATCGAGGAGAGTGGCCGTTTTGCGCGCTTTTCCTGGTGCTGGCGCGCCACGACCGAGTGGACGACGAGCCCGACTGCACTGGTGCGTACGTCGACCGACCGCACTACGAATGCGCGATGGCGCACAGAACACGCTGACATCGACGTCATGACGTGTCCGAATTGTGGCTCCGCCCATTTAAAGTGACAATGTCCGGCAAAAGGACACCGATGTCTCCAGTGTGGCAAGCTTGGCCACTACGCCGCCCTTTGCAGATCTGCTCCACTGCTCAGCAGCCAGCGATCCCAGCTGCGGCGCAGAAGTGTCCGCTCAATACAACAAGGCATGCCAGATTACGATCCCGACAGCCCAAACAGATTACCATCCCGATGCTGAGTACCTCAAGTCCCCATACAGGGTGGGCATCATAACCACACATGCGCTGCCTTCCACCACAACGGCGAAATGCCTCTCGATCCTCAGCGTGGATCCCGACGACGAGTGGTCTGCTGTCCTCACAGTGAACAAGGCCCGCATCCGTTTCAAACTGGACACCGGTGCATCGGCGTACCTCATCTCGAAATCCGACCTCGACACCATCCACGCTAAACCAAGCATTCTTCCACCGGCCTGCCAGCACCTTGACTACAATGGCAACGCCATCGCTGCCAGTGGCTTGTGTCAACTGGGGGTATCCAATAAGGCGATCAAGGTGACGCTGCGGTTTGAAATTGTCGGGCCTGACAGAGCATCTCTGCTCGGTGCTCGTGTCTGCAAACCCCTGAACCTTGTTCAACGCGTCCACACCATGTCATCAGCACCGGCGACGGCCTCGCCCGATGGAAACTTGCAAGCCGACATAGATGACATCATCACGCAGTACCACAGTGTTTTCGCTGGAATGGGCACGCTCCCAAACCGATACAAAATCCTGCTCAAGCTGAACTGTAATTCATGCACCTCGCCGCCGGGTGCCGGCGCCCCTCAAGAATCGTCTGAAGAAGCAACCAGGGCATCATATCAAAGGTCATAGAGCCCACAGACTGGGTCAGCTCCATGGTCTGCGTCAAGAAGCCATCAGGGGAGCTTCGCATTTGCATTGACCCTCAGGACCTAAACCGAAACATCATGAGGGAGCATTACTGATACCAAAACGAGAAGAGTTGACCAGTGAGCTGGCTCATGCCAAATTCTTTACTAAGCTCGACGCCTCCAAGGGTTTTTGGCAAATACAACTGGACGCGTCCAGTCGCAAGCTGTGCACGTTCAACACCCCGTTTGGTCGTTACTGCTACAACCGGATGCCTTTTGGCATCATATCTGCCTCCGAAGTATTTCATCGCATCATGGAACAGATGATGGAGGGCATCGAGGGGGTGCGAGTGTACGTTGACAATGTCATTATCTGGTCCACAACGCCCCAGGAACACATCGCTCGCCTCAAGCAGGTATTCCAAAGAATCCATGAACATGGTCTTCAGCTCAACAGGGCCAAGTGCTTATTTGGTCAATCGGAGATCAAATTCCTAGGTGACCACATCAGCAGCAGGGCGATCGGCCAGACGCCGACAAGGTCTCGGCGATTAACGCCATGAAGACCCCAAAGGACAAAAAGGCGGTCCTCCGCTTGCTCGGAATAGTCAACTTCCTCGGGAAATTCATTCCCAATATGGCATCCCACACCATGGCCCTCCGCTATCTCGCCAAAAAGTCGACGGAATTCCAGTGGCTGCCCACGCATGAAGAGGAATGGCGCGAGCTGAAAGCAAAACTCACGACAGCCACGGTCCTAGCGTTCTTCGACCCAACCAAGGAAACCAACATATCAGCTGATGCAAGCCAGGACGGCATTGGGGCGGTGCTCCTTCAGCGGGATGACTCCGCGTCCTGGGCTCCAGTGACATATGCCTCCAGGGCCATGACGACCACTGAGCAACAGTACGCTCAGATTGACAAGGAGTGTCTGGGTCTCCTCACAGGGATAGTCAAGTTCCACGACTATGTGTATGGCCTGCCACAATTCACGGTAGAGACCGACCACAGGCCTCTAGTCCACATAATGCAGAAGGATTTAAACGATATGACACCTCGGTTACAACGTATTCTTCTAAAGCTACGCCGCTCCGACTTCGAACTGGTCTACACGCCAGGTAAAGAGCTGATCGTTGCAGATGTCCTGTCGAGGTCCATTACCACACCGCATGAACAAAGTGACTTCATCTGCCACATAGAAGCCCAAGTGCAGTTGTGTGCCTCGAACCTTCCGGCCTGAATGGGTGGTCCAAATTCGTGAGGAGACAGCCAAGGATCCTCTGCTGCAGCGTGTGATGCAACACCTCAGCAATGGCTGGCAGAAGGGACAATGTCCCCAGTTCTATAACATAAAAGACGACCTGGCGGTGGTGGAGGGAATCTTTCTGAAAGCCAACAGAATTGTAATTCCTCAGGAGCATGCGGGCTATGGTGCTGGGCCAACTCCATGAGGGTCACCTTGGGGTGGAGAAATGCTGACGCAGAGCTCGGGAGGCGGTCTATTGGCCGGGCATCAGCCAGGACATTGCCGACACGGTCTTCAACTGCCCTACCTGTCAGAAGTTTCAGCCAGCTCAACCCAAAGAAACGTTGCAGCAGCACGAGATCGTGACCTCTCCATGGTCCAAAGTAGGTGTAGACCTTTTCCATGCCTTTTCCACGTACTCTTGGTCGACTACTTCTCCAGTTACCCAGAAGTAGCGAAACTGTCTGACCTCAATTCGAAGGCAGTAATCAAAGCCTGCCAAGAAATGTTCGGCAGGCATGGGATACCACTCACGGTAATAAGCGACACCGGTCCTTGCTTTTAGAGCCAGGAATGGTCTGACTTTGCACAGTCCTACAACTTCCGTCACGTTACCTCCAGTCCCCACTACCCGCCGTCAAACGGGAAGGCTGAGAAAGGGGTCCACATTGTAAAGCGGCTGCTGTGCAAAGCTGCAGATCCAGGCTCGGATTTTAACCTGGCAATGCTGGCATACAGAGCAACCCCACTGTCCACTGGATTGTCTCCAGCCCAGATGCTCATGAATCGCACTCTGAGGACCACAGTTCTAGCCATCCACGTTCCCGACCTTGACCACCTCACGGTCCTACAGAAAATGCAGCAGTCACGGGCCCAACAGAAAGCCACGTACGATGCCCATGCCACGGACCTGCCCGAGCTGGCCCCAATTGATCATGTTCGTGTACAGTTGCCTGAGTGCGGCTGGTCAGCCACAGCTGTTGTGCTCAAACAAGTGGCCCCAAGATCATTCCTTGTCCGCATGGCTGATGGCTCCCTGCTACAGTGCAACAGACGGGCACTGCGAAGAGTTCCACGCCCGCTACCTGACCAGCGTGCCCCGCCGCCTACGATGCCTCCTCCGGACGTACCGACCACGAGGCCACCAATCTACCAGCAATCCTGCCGGTCCACGTGCCCACCGCGATGCCAGTGATCCTGCCTCTCCAAGCGCAGGCGGCTCATACTCCCCCTCTGCGGCGATCAACAAAAATTTGTTGCCCACCACAAAGACTAAATCTATAGACTGAGCTTTTGTACATTTTTGTGACTTCACCAAGTGGACCTCTGTAAATATCATAGATTATCATAGAATTTACAGTGCAGAAGGAGGCCATTCGGCCCATCGAGTCTGCACCGGCTCTTGGAAAGAGCATCCTACCCAAGGTCAACACCTACACCCTATCCCCATAACCCAGTAACCCCACCCAACTTCACTTGGACACGAAGGGCAATTTATCATGGCCAATCCACCTAACCTGCACATCTTTGGACTGTGGGAGGAAACCGGAGCACCCGGAGGAAACCCATGCACACACGGGGAGGATGTGCAGACTCAGCACAGACAGTGACCCAAGCCGGAATCGAACCTGGGACCCTGGAGCTGTGAAGCAATTGTGCTATCCACAATGCTACCGTGCTGCCCCATATCATTTTGTTTGCCATGTATCTGCACCATTGCAACCTTCCTATGTATATACGTCCGTTTAGACATCTAGTCTAGTACATAGTCAGGCACATATATATATATATAAAAACCTTCAGGAAGTTGGAATAAACCACATCCACTTGCTCCCCTCATCAACTCTACCGGTTACACCCTCAAAGAATTCCAGTAGATTTGTCAAGCATGATTTGCCCTTCATAAATCCATGCTGACTCTGTCCGATTCTGCCGCTGTTTTCTCAGTACTCTGTTCTAAAATCCTTTGATAATGGATTCTGGAATTTTCCCCACTACCGATGTCAGGCTAATGGTCTATAATTCCTGTTTTCTCTCTACCTCTCTTTTTAAATAGTGGAGTTAAATTAGCTACTCTCCAATCTACAGGAACTGTTCCAGAGTCTATAGAGTCCTGGAAGATGGGAGGAGAACCTTCTTAAAAGAGATCACAGCTGGTTATAGATCCACATCTAATTGTTTTATTTCACAAAATACAATTAAGCTCAATGTTCAAACCTGTAATAATGGGTACTAGTTCTCGACATAACAGGAACAGCTGCAGAGTCCTACAAGATGCCAGATGTCTTACATAATCCACATTGCGGTAACAGGGCAGTTCAAAGTCCTGGAATGGAAACAAGGCCATTTTAGATTTAAACACCTCTCGAAAATAATCAAAATCATCTGGAATAGAAAGTTATAAACCTTGGGGGATTAGAAAACATACGTTGGTGTGTGAAAGCAGAATGTTTGGCAGTTTCTATTGGCTCAGAAAATAGTCAGGAAAATTGGGAATGCGGTTAAACAGAAAAAGAGAATTGCAGGAAAACCAATTAGTTTACCAAACTATAACCTAAATGTATTTCAGCGGAAGTTGATAAAATAGGTGACGTTGAAACGAAACATTTGAGGTTAAAAATAATCAGGCGCTGTTTAGTACAATGATTAAGGAAATAGAGTTAGCAGCAAGGGTTTGTGATGGGGCTGAAGATGATTACATTGGCCTTCCAAATGTTTAACAGAGGGCATTGAAGAGTCAGCAATGTGGTTGACTCGGACATGCCGCCTGAAAGGGCCTAGCAGGCAACTCAGTTGTAATCAACTGCTACAAAGGAAACAAAGAGGAATGAAACTGGATGGACCGAGGTACCGGGAACGACAATGTCAAATTCAGTTCTGTTGATCCTGTAAACTCCTTCTTACCAACATCTGGTGCCTTGTGCCAAAAATGGGAGAGCTATCTTACAGACAAGTCAAGCAACAGCCTGACATAGTCATACTCACAGAACAATACCTTACAGATAACATCCCTGGCACCGCTATCACCATCCCAGGGTATGGTCTGTCCCACCAACAGGACAGACCCAGCAGAGGTGATGGTACAGTGGTATACTGTCATGAAGGAGTTACCCTGGGGGTCCACAACATCAACTGTGGACCCCTTGAAGTCTCATGGTATCAGGTCAAATAAGGTTAAGGAAACCTCCTGCTGATTACTACATATCGTGCTCTCAGCTGATGAATCAGTACTCCTCAATGTTAAACACCGCTTGGAGGAAGCACTGAGGATGGCAAGGGTGCAGAATGTACTCTTGGCGTGGGCCTTCCATGTCCATAACCAAGTGTGGCTTGGTAATAACACCACAGACCGAGCTGGCTGAGTCCTAAATGACATAACTGCGACAAGTGGTGAGGGAACCAACAAGAGGGAAAAACACATTTGATCTCATCCTCACCAGTCTGCCTGCTGCAGATGTAACTGTCCATGACAGCATCAGTAGGAGTGATCACCGCACTGTCCTTGTGGAGACAAAGTCCCCTCTTCATATTGAGGATACTGTCCATTGTGTTGTGAGGTACTACCAGCTTGCTAAATATGGTGGTGGACCCAAAGGTGAACAGGCCCCGGCCGCACTCGATGGTACCTTCTGGGGAAACGGAGATTTTGGCCGGGTTCATGAAGGAAATGCGGGGGGGTGGTGGTATCCGTGGAGGTGTTTGCACCTGCGGGATATGAAGTATTTGTTCTTTTCACCGGTGCATAAGGTGTACACGACGATTAGCTTTATTGTGGTTGGGCAAGCGCTATAACTGGGGTGAAGAAGCCAGAGTATTTGGTGAGCATGATATTGGACCATGCTGTGTACTGGTGGATGTGGTCTTGGAGAAGGGTCCGTCCAGAGGCCAGCGTGGACGCTAGATGTGGGTTTGTTGGCAGACCCAAATTTTTGCATTAAGATGGGGAAGGTGATTGAGGAGTATGTGAGGTTTAACCGAAATGGGGAGGTCTCGCCATCAGTGGTTTGGGAGGAGTTGAAGGGTGAAGTAATCTCATTCAAGGCAAAGGTGGATAGGGAGGTGCAGGAGGAGTGGTAGCAGCTGATGGAGGAGATTTTGGAGGTTGATGGAAGATATGCCCATCGGTGAGGGACATAATGGGGTTGCGAAGGAAATTTGGGGCATTTTTGGAGTATAAATTAAATTTAGGGAAGAATGAGCATTTTGGGTAGGGGAGGAAGTGGGAGGGTTACCATTTTGGGTAGTGCCGACTCACTTTAGATATTTGGGGATGCAGGTGGCACGGGACTGGACACAACTTTGTAAGTTGTATTTCACGAGCATTGTGGGGAGGGCGAAGGAGGACACAATGATCCCCCACACAGACACAGCGAGAACCTGAAACTCCACACAGTGAGTCACCCAAGGCCAGAATTAAATGCGGGTGTCTGACGTTGTGAGGCAGCAGTGCTAGCCACTGTGCCACCGTGCCACCCCATTGACACCCAAGGAAAATACAGCTTTTCAATTAACAGTTAAACAGCTCTTAAAAAATAAAGAAAGGCCTTTGAGCTTACTTTCCCGTCTTCTTCTGAAGTTTCAAATAAGCAAAATCAACACACATAATAAATAATTAATCTTATTTATTAAGTTGATACTTAGTGGCTTACAGATTTATTCAAATTGTCCTTTCCTCAGAATACAGGGGCGGGATTCTCCGTGAACCGGCTGGGCGAGCGAGTCCGGCGCCGAGGAGTGGCGTGAATCACTCCGGCATCGGGCTGCCCCGAAGGTGCAGAATCCTCCGCAACTTCAGGGGCTAGGCCGGCGCCGGAGTGTTTGGTGCCACGCCAACTGGTGCCGAAGGGCCTCTGCCGGCCGGCGTGAGTTGGCGCATGCACGGGAGCGCCAGCGTGTGCTGGCGTCATCCCAGCGCATGCGCAGGGGGGTTCTTCTCTGCGTCGGCCATGGCAGAGGTTGACAGCGGCCAGTGCGGAGGGAAAGAGTGCCCCCACGGCACAGGCCCCAATCGCAGGCCAAGCCACCGTGGGGGCACTCCCCGGGGCCAGATACCCCCGCGCCCCCCCTGAGGACTCTGCAGACCGCCCGTGGTGCCCGGTCCCCCCGGTAAGGACCTGTTGTGATTTACGCTGGCAGGACCCGCCGAAATCGGGTGGCCACTCGGCCAATCGCGGGCTGGAGAATCGCCGGGGGGGGGGGGGGGGCGCTGCCAGCAGCCGTCGACCGGCGCGCCGTGATTCCCGCCCCTGCCAAAACCCCGGCGCCGAAGAATTCGGCAGCCGGCGGGGGCGGGATTCACGCCGGCCCCCGGCGATTCTCCAACCGGGCAGGGGGGGTCGGAGAATCCCGCCCCAGAGCAGAACTCCAAAATGAAACTAAAAACAAACACTGGGCAGGGCTGAAAAATACAATTAAAACCTGCCCGGTCCCTCCCATGAGTGACATCAAAGCCTGCCGAGCTGTTAACCCCTTAATCTCAGATTTCGTAAACATATAGTCTGGATACCTTAACCTAAGTCCTTTTGATAACATTACTGCAATACCACATGGCCATCAGATGTGTTGCTGAGCAAGTGATGTGCTTCAGGTTTGTGGACAAATAAAAAAGGACTCCTTCAGCGTCTTTGGAGTGATTGTGGTTTGCTCTGCTCTGCACAACCTTGCACAGCAATGAGAATTGGATTTGTAGGAGGAACAAGATGGATAGATACACCACCCATGCACAAACCAAGGGAAGAGGAGGAGGAGAAGGAAGATGGGCCGTTATTAAGATATCTTCCAGATTTCCAGCTGTCCCTTGATAGGCCCTGCGTACAGGATCTTTGTCCAGCTGAGGAGAGGAGGCTGATGCTGACTCTCCACTGCTCTCCCTGCCATCAGTGTTTACTCACCAACTCAAAATCACTGAACTGTCTTACTGGTCCCTTTGTAGTGTGAGGATCTAGCCTGGTGTGAGTTAAGCATAGAACATAGAACATTACAGCGCAGTACAGGCCCTTCGGCCCTCGATGTTGCGCCGACCTGTGAAACCACTCTAAAGCCCATCTACACTATTCCCTTATCATCCATATGTTTGTCCAATGACCATTTAAATGCCCTTATTTGTTACAGTGGCCCTTCATCTGATTCATCACCTGGGAGATCCTTGTTGCTGCATATGTGAAAGCTCTGGAAGAGAGAAAAGATATGAATTAGTACTGAAAATGTCGAAACGATACAAATTAATATTATGAAGATGGATCATTTTCCAGTCACTACAGAAGATAACAGGATTTGAGTGTTGCATGTGTTGTAGATGGAGGTAAAGACTCCACGAGAAGCCAGGCTGACTCACTTTATTCCACACCAGTCACAATAATCACTCCACTCCTGCTGGCTTTCTTTCCCCAACTGCTTATAAGTCGGGATTTATATTCTGTGGGGAGCTCCTCCAATTAAGAGGAGATCCGCCCTCTAGTCACCTGAATAGCTCCTACATCTGGGGCTGGATTCTCCGCCGGCATGGTGCTCCGTTTTGCCGGCAGCCCGGGGGTTTCCCGATGGCATGGGGCTGCTCCACAATGGGAAACCCCATTGATCAGCCGGCGTAACGGAGAATCCCGCTGGCAGGGTGAAGCAGAAATGTGGCGGGGCGGAGAATCCCGCCCCTGGTGTGTAGGAGGGGAAGCAGATGTGATACAGCTCTGCCCCTGTAGGGGGCCGTAACAGTATGGCATGTGGGAGGCTCTGACATTTAATTCTGTAATTAGGTACCCGGGAAACCTCAATTTGTCTTTCAACAATGATCCGGGATGTCAAAAGGCCGCTTATCTCCAGCGCTTCCAAACGTTCTCCGTTGTCGACTGGCAAATCTGTGGTAGACCAGCTCTGATTCTCCCCTCGTGTCCAGCATTCTCTGCCATAATAAGCCTACTCTTTCGCTGTGTTGGCTACCATTTACTGCCACATGTTCACAGGATGACATTCCCATGTTGGGTGGAACTTTTCTTAAACAGCAAGTCATCCAAGTTCGTCTGAACCAGATGTTCCTTGTAAAGGGAAGGAGGGGAGATTTGGGCAAAAGAATCCCAGCTTGGATGCACTCCACCTTTCCTGAAGTTTGTTCACTGCTCATGCTTACTGCAGGGACAGGAGAGCTGCATCTCAATTGGTTTACTCCACTCTTCTATTGCTTCAGGATAATTCTCGGCATAACTGTGCAGCTACCTTTCCCCATTTTTAAAATGTTCTCAGGAATTCCCCTGTGAATTGGCACCATCCAGAATTAAGGATTACTGATAGTCTTATATAGCAAGGTTTATCATGAATAAAGTTGTTAAACCATCCCTGCCACTCTAAACCCAGGCAATCTCTTTTAATTATTCATGAGGACACCTATTGCAATACAGTTTTAAATTCAGTGATTGAAACCATAATCAGATTCTTTTCTTTTCATTCTTTTTCATTTATGGGATATGGGCGTCGCTGGTTAGGCCAACATTTATTGTCCAGTCCTAGTTGCCCTTTAGTAGGTGGTGGTTAGTTGCCTTCTTGAACTGCTGCAGTCCTTGACGTGTAGGTACACCCAATGTGCTGTTCGGGGGGTTCCAGGATGTTGCCCCAGTGGCAGTGAAGGAGCGGCGATATATTTCCAAGTTAGGGTGGTGAGTAACTTGGAGGGGAGCCTCGAGGTGCTGGGATTCCCAGGTATCTGCTGCTCCTGTACTTCTAGATGGTAGTGGTTGTGGTTTGGAAGGTGCTGCCAGAGGAACCTTAGTGAGTTACTGCAGTGCAGCTTGGAGATGGTACACACGGCTACCACTATTCATCAGTGGTGGAGGCATTGAATGTTTGTGGAAGGGGAAGCAATCAAGAGGATTGCTTTTTCCTGGATGGTGTCGAGCTTCTTGAGTGTTGTTGGAGCTGCAAGTGGAGAGTATTCCATTACACCCCTGACTTGTGTCTTGTATATGGCGGACAGGCTTTGGGGGTCAGGAGGTGAAATACTCATCGTAGAATTCCTAGCCTTTGACCTGCCCTGATAGCCACAGTAGATTTGATGTTCAAGTTGCCATACAATGCAATGCTAAGTTAATAAACTGCAAGCTTCAGGGCTGCACTGCCAGTGTGCCTGGGTGGCAGTGCCAATGGGTGGTAGTTCCCATGCCCCGGGAGAATCCTAATGGCTCAACTAAATATTTAAATCTGGATCTTGCTGTCATGATATTCAAACACACACATCATGATGGACACACCAACAGACAAATCAGAGCACACAACACCACAACCAATCACACACAAGGACACCAACCACATAAAAGCAGGTAGGTCTGGCGACAAAGACACGGACAAGACCTGTTACAAGATCACAAACAGGGAATCCCCACGTGCAGAGTATCAAGACAAAACTGTACATAGAAAGTTTAAATAAAATAGCGTTGTACCATATACAACCGTGTTGGCTCATCTGTGTGTCAGAACGCCCAACACCACATGGTACAGGAGTGGATCGATACCTGCCAACTAACCTGCCATTCTGGACATGGACCGCACCGACAAACCGCAGCCGTTGCAAGTCGCGGGGAACCTAGGTACCAATTGGAAGCTCTTCAGGCAGCGATTTGACCTGTACATCCGAGCCAACGAAAAACAGAGTGCCTCGGATGAAACGAAGATTGTAATGCTCCTCTTCTACGCAGGTCAGCACGCCCTCGACGTCTTCAACTCACTGGTGTTCGAAGAAGGCGAAAACCAATCCAAATATGACACGGTCATCCTCAAACTGGACCAGCACTTTAAGGTTGAAGTGAATGAAAGTTTTGAAAGATACCTCTTTCAGCAACGCCTGCAAGGTAAGGAGGAGCTTTTTCAACCCTTATTGATGCACCTCCGAATTCTAGCGCAGTCCTGCGGTTACGGCAGCACCACGGAGTCCATGATCAGGGACCAGATTGTTTTTGGCGTTGCCTCTAGTGGCCTACAGCTTCTTAAAATAAAAAGCCTCACCTTAGCGTCTGCTGTGGAAGCCTGTGTCCTCCACGAGAATGCAACCTGCCGTTTTGCCCGATTTCAGGCGTCCGAGTTGGCACGGAGGGGGTCCCCAGCCATCGAATCGGCAAGCCAGGCCGCCCACGACGCCGAACGCATCCAGGCCGTCGATTACTTCCCGACCCACGGCCCGGACGACAGCGGCCGCTTCCCGCGCTTTTCGCGGTCTCCCGCGCTGGTGCGTGCCAAAAATAACGGCCACATCGAGGGACGCACTGCGCAGGCGCGCCCACCGCAAGATCGCACTGCGCATGCGCAGTGGCGCAACGAACGCCGTGACGTCATGACGTGCGGCAATTGTGGAGCTGTACACTTAAAAGGGCAATGTCCTGCTAAAAACCGACAGTGCCTCAGATGTGGCAAGATGGGCCACTATGCTGCCCACTGTCGTTCGGCTCAACCCATGGATCCTGCACATCCCCGACAATCTCGCAGACAAGTCAGGACCGTCCAGCCCACGCATCAAGACTTCCAGTTAAGTGATGCAGATGACCAGGATGCCTTCCGCGTTTCCGTCATCGATGTCAACAAGGTCAATGCCATAAATCAGCCGATGAGTGGTGTGCCACCCTGACGGTCAACCGATCGCGCGTCACCTTCCGTCTGGACACCGGCGCATCCGCCAACCTGATTGCATATTCTGCATTCCAGGCCATGAAGGTCAAACCACCCACCACGCCACCCCGGCTCAAGATGGTTGATTATAACGGGAACGTCATCCCGTCCATAGGATCTTGCCAGCTACAGATAACTCACGAGATGCACACGGCCACACTCCCCTTCGAAGTTGTCGGCTTATCAAAAGACTCGTTACTGGGCGCACAGGCGTGTAAGGTCCTTCACCTGGTACAGCGCATTATGTCTCTCTCTCCAGATGAGATATCCGACTTCCCGGATGCTGAGTTCCACGCAAATCTCCATTCCCTCCTTGCTCACAACCAGGAGGTTTTTGAAGGCATGGGGACATTGCCATACACGTACAAGATTCGACTCAAACCGGACGCCATCCCTGTCGTTCACGCACCTCGCAGGGTTCCTGCGCCACTCAAAGACCGCCTCAAGTTGCAGCTGCAGGATCTTCAGGACCAAGGGGTCCTATCCAGGGTCACGGAGCCCACGCCATGGGTCAGCTCCATGGTCTGTGTAAAGAAGCCCTCTGGCGAGCTCCGCATATGTATAGATCCTAAAGATCTGAATAACAACATCATGCGGGAACACTATCCCATCCCGAAACGAGAGGACCTCACCAGCGAGATGGCGCCAGCCAAAATATTTACCAAATTGGATGCGTCCAAAGGATTTTGGCAGATCCAATTGGACCCGGCCAGCCGAAGGCTATGCACGTTCAACACCCCTTTTGGCAGATTCTGCTACAACCGGATGCCATTCGGCATCATTTCAGCATCTGAAGTTTTCCACCGCATTATGGAGCAGATGATGGAAGGCATCGAAGGGGTACGTGTATATGTGGACGATATCATCATTTGGTCCACCACTCCGCAGGAACACATGCATCGTCTACGACGTGTCTTCACCCGCATACGACAAAATGGCCTGCGTCTCAACCGCGCCAAGTGTGCCTTCGGCCAGATGGAGCTGAAATTCCTCGGGGACCACATCTCACGATCAGGGGTCCGTCCCGATGCAGACAAAGTTAGCGCCATCACAGCCATGCCACGGCCGGCTGACAAGAAGGCTGTCCTAAGATTCCTGGGCATGGTCAACTTCCTTGGGAAGTTCATTCCCAACCTGGCTTCTCATACAACGAATATGCGCCATCTCGTAAAAAAATCAACAGAATTCCACTGGCAGCAATCGCATCAGCTGGAATGGGAGGAGCTCAAGCACAAACTGGTCACGGCACCAGTGCTGGCGTTCTTTGACACGACTCGCCCTACAAAGATCTCAACAGACGCCAGCCAATCTGGTATTGGAGCGGTACTCCTGCAAAAAGACAGCACGTCGTCATGGGCCCCGGTTGCATATGCCTCACGAGCCATGACCCCTACCGAACAGCGCTACGCGCAAATAGAAAAAGAATGCCTGGGCTTGTTAACTGGACTGGACAAGTTCCACGACTATGTGTATGGCCTGCCACGATTTACGGTTGAAACTGACCACCGCCCCCTGGTCAGCATCATTAACAAAGACCTGAACGACATGACCCCTCGCCTTCAGCGCATCTTACTTAAACTCAGGAGGCATGATTTCGAACTGATCTATACTCCGGGGAAGGATCTCATCGTGGCGGACACGCTCTCCCAAGCAGTGAGCACACCACCAGATGTGGAGGGGTTCGTGCGTCAAATTGAGGCACACGTGACTCTGACAGCAGCAAATCTGCCAGCTGATGATCCAAGTCTGGCCCACATACGCGCAGAGACGGCGACTGACCCCCTTCTGCAGCGAGTGATGCGCCACATGACGGAAGGGTGGCTCAAAGGGCAGTGCCCCCAGTTTTATAATGTGCGAGATGACCTTACCAACATAGACGGGGTCCTTATGAAATTAGACAGGATCGTTATTCCGCACAGCATGCGCCAGATGATTCTTAATCAACTACACGAAGGCCACTTGGGCGTCGAAAAATGCAGACGAAGGGCCCGAGAGGCGGTATATTGGCCGGGTATTAATGAAGACATAGCCAACATGGTGCTCAATTGCACAACCTGTCAGAGGTTTCAGACGGCGCAACCTCCGGAGACGCTTCTACCACACGAGTTGGTGACGTCACCCTGGGCGAAGGTGGGTGTTGACCTATTTCACGCGCTCGGCAGAGATCACATCGTTATTATAGACTACTTCTCAAACTACCCGGAAGTCATGCCTCTCCATGATCTGACGTCGTCCACAGTCATTGGGGCCTGCAAGGAAACATTTGCTCGCCATGGCATTCCAAGGACTGTCATGTCAGACAATGGACCCTGCTTCGCCAGCCGTGAATGGTCATCCTTTACCGCAGCATATGGTTTCACTCATGTGACATCCAGCCCTCTACATCCACAGTCGAACGGGAAGGCTGAAAAGGGCGTCCACATTGCCAAGCGGCTCCTGTGCAAGGCGGCTGCTGCCGGATCGGACTTTAACCTCGCCTTGCTGGCCTATCGATCGGCCCCGCTATCCACGGGTCTCTCGCCAGCGCAGCTACTAATGGGTCGCTCCCTCAGGACGACGGTACCGTCCATCCTGGCACCAACAACAGACCATGAGACGGTTCTTCGGAACATGCAAATGCAGCGTGATCGCCAGAAAAGTCAGTAGGACACACGAGCGACGGACCTGCCCCCCCTGTCCTCCGGGGACAAAGTACGCGTCCATCAACCGTATGGTGGCTGGTCAGCACCGGCCGAAGTCCTCCGACATGTGGCTCCCCGCTCGTTCCTGGTTCGCATGCCGGATGGTTCAGTGCGTCGCCGCAATCGGCGCGCCCTTCGCCGACTTCCACGCTCGCAGCCACACAGTACGCCCACGCCAGATCCTCAACAGGTTTCCGAGGATGACTTTGTGGCGCTGCCGCAGATCACGCCCTCTCCATCGCCACCCATGGCCATGCTTGCACATCAGCCGGTGGTTCTTGACCCACCCTTGAGACGGTCAACCCGAACTCGGCGCAAGCCCATTAGACTGGACTTATAACACCGTTCATATGTCTAACAAGTTACACAATTTTATATGATAACCTGCTGTTGTTTATCGTTCCCGATATCGTCTGACTGGACCACTGTTCAAGTTTTTTTCTCGTTCGCATTCATGTTCTGTTATGGTACAACCTTGTTCAGGTGACGCACCCGACATCGCCCCATGTAAATAGTTACGTCATATGCACATGCTGTACACAACACACACACACTCTTAGATGCACTCACGACGCGATCATATTTATTACCACGTAGGCACATATCTTTGTAAAAAGGGGGGATGTCATGATATTCAAACACACACATCATGATCGACACACCAACAGACAAATCAGAGCACACAACACCACAACCAATCACACACAAGGACACCAACCACATAAAAGCAGGAGCACGACACCTAGTGGGCAGTAGGTCTGGGGACAAAGACACGGACAAGACCTGTTACAAGATCACAAACAGGGAATCCCCACGTGCAGAGTATCAAGACAAAACTGTACATAGAAAGTTTAAATAAAATAGCGTTGTACCATATACAACCGTGTTGGCTCATCTGTGTGTCAGAACGCCCAACACCACACTTGCCTCATCCAAGGCGCTGAATAATACATTCGTGTGCCACCAGCAGGTTCCGCATACTGAAGTCATTTGACATTCTCCCCGTGTCTGCGTGGGTTTCCTCCGGGTGCTCCTATTCCTCCCACAGTCCAAAGATATTCAGGTTAGATGAATTGGCAATGGTAAATTGGTGGGGTTACGGAGATAGGGCTGGGAAGCCCCGTCCTTATGAGGCTCAAGTACTGGGCCTGCTGTACCTTGACTTGCCCAGGATTATAGGCAGTTGTGAGACTAAGGAGAGACCTGGGGCGAAATTCTCCAGAAACGGCGCGATGTCCGCCGACTGGCGCCCAAAACGGCGCAAATCAGTCGGGCATCACGCCGCCCCAACCTTAAGTCGCTAGGCCCGCGCCGGACTAATTTCCGCCCCGCCAGCTGACTAAAAAGGCCTTTGGTGCCCCGCCAGCTGGCGCGGAAATGACATCTCTGGGCGGCGCATACGCGGGAGCGTCAGCCGCCGCTGACGGCATTCCCGCGCATGCGCAGTGGAGGAAGTCTCTTCCGCCTCCGCCATGGTGGAGACCGTGGCGAAGGCGGAAGGGAAAGAGTGCCCCCACGGCACAGGCCCGTCCGCGGATCGGTGGGCCCCGGTCGCGGGCCAGGCCACCGTGGGTGCACCCCCCGGGGCCAGATCGCCCCGCGCACCCCCCAGGACCCCGGAGCCCACCCGTGCCGCCTTGTCCCGCCGGTAAGGTAGGTGGTTTAATCTACGCCGGCGGGACAGGCATTTTAGCGGCGGGGCTTCGGCCCGTCCGGGCCGGAGAATCGCTGGGGGGGGGGGCCCGCCAACCGGCGCGCCGTGATTCCCGCCCCCGCCGAATATCCTGTGGTGGAGAATTCGGCAACCGGCGGGAGCGGGATTCACGCCAGCCCCCGGCGATTCTCCGACCCGGCGGGGGGTTGGAGAATCTCGCCCCTGGTTCTGGTGGCACAGTGGTTAGCACTGCTGCCTCACAGCTCCAGAGTCATAGAATTCATAGAATTTACAGTGCAGAAGGAGGCCATTGACCCATCGAGTCTGCACCGGCTCTTGGAAAGAGCACCCTACCCAAGGTCAACACCTCCACCCTATCCCCATACCCCAGTAACCCCACCCAACTCTAAGGGCAATTTTGGACACTAAGGGCAATTTATCATGGCCAATCCACCTAACCTGCACATCTTTGGACTGTGGGAGGAAACCGGAGCACCCGGAGGAAACCCACGCACACACGGGGAGAATGTGCAGACTCCGCACAGACAGTGACCCAAGCCGGGAATCGAACCTGGGACCCTGGAGCTGTGAAACCATTGTGCTATCCACAATGCTACCATGCTGCCCTCATCTGCAAACTTGCTAATCAGACCACCTATACCTTCGTCCAGATTATTTATGTATATCAGAAACAACAGTGGTCCGAGCATGGATCCCTGTGGAACACCACTAGTCAGAGATCCTGAATGGAGATGAGGAGGTGCTCATGAGACACAAAGACGAGCTTGTGTCACTGGAAGCTGAGGTGGCAAAACCTTCAGGTTGTGGGTTTTGTCATGATATTCAAACACACACATCATGATGGACACACTAACAGGCAAATCAGAGTACACAACACCACAACCAATCACAGACAAGAACACCAACCATATAAAAAGCACGAGCACGACACTTGGAGTTCAGTAGGTCTGGGGAGAAGGGAACAAGAAAGAGCTGTTAAAACACCACAAGCAGGGAACCCCCCACGTGCAGAGTGCAAAGACCAAACTGTAAATAGTAAGTTTAAATAAAGAAGCGTTGTACCATATGCAACTGTGTTGGCTCATCTGTGTGTCAGAACACCCAACACCACATGGTACAGGAGTGGATCGATACCTGCCTACTAACCTGCCATTCTGGACATGAACCACACCGGCAAACCGCAGCCGATGCAAGTCACGGGGAACCTAGGTACCAACTGGAAGCTCTACAGGCAGCGATTTGACCTGTACATCCGTGCCACCGAAAAACAGAATGTCTCGGATGACTCGAAGATTGCAATGCTCCTCTTCTACGCAGGTCCGCACGCAACCGACGTTTTCAACTCACTGGTGTTCGAAGAAGGCGAAAGCCAAGCCAAATATGACACGGTCATCCTCAAACTGGACCAGCACTTTCAAGTTGAAGTAAATGAAAGTTTTGAAAGATACCTCTTTCAGCAACGCCTGCAAGGTAAGGAGGAGCTTTTTCAACCCTTTTTGACGCACCTCCGGATTCTAGCGCAGTCCTGCGGTTACGGCACCACCACAGAGTCCATGATCAGGGACCAGATTGTTTTTGGCGTTGCCTCTAGTGGCCTACGCCAGCAGCTTCTTAAAATGAAAAGCCTCACCTTAGCGTCTGCTGTGGAAGCCTGTGTCCTCCACGAAAATGCTACCTGCCGTTTTGCCCGATTTCAGGCGTCCGAGTTGGCATGGAGGGGGTCCCCAGCCGTCGAATCGGCAAGCCAGGCCGCCCACGACGTCGAACGCATCCAGGCCGTCGATTACTTCCCGACCCACGGCCCGGACGACAGCGGCCGCTTCCCGCGCTTTTCGCGGTCTCCCGCGCTGGTGCGCGCCAAAAATAACGGCCACAACGAGGGACGCACTGCGCAGGCGCGCCCACCGCAAGATCGCACTGCGCATGCGCAGTGGCGCAACGAACGCCGTGACGTCATGACGTGCGGCAATTGTGGAGCTCTACATTTAAAAGGGCAATGTCCTGCAAAAAACCGACAGTGCCACAGATGTGCCACGATGGGCCACTACGCAGCCCACTGTCGTTCGGCTCAACCCATGGATCCCGCGCATCCTCGACAACCTCGCAGACGAGTCAGGACCATCCAGCCCACGCATCACGACTTCCAATTAAGTGATGCAGATGACCAGGATGCCTTCCGAGTTTCCGTCATTGATGTCAACAAGGTCAATGCCATCAATCCAGCCGATGAGTGGTGTGCCACCCTGACGGTCAACCCGAACTCGTCGCAAGCCCATTAGACTGGACTTATAATACCGTTCATATGTTTAACAAGTTGCACAATTTTACATGATAACCTGTTGTTGTTTATCGTTCCAGAGGTCGTCTGACTGGACAACTGTACAAGTTTTTTTTTTTTTCTCTTCTTCTCTCGTTCGCATTTATGTTATGTTATGGTACAACTTGGCTCATGTGACGCACCCGACATCGCCCCATGTACATAGTTCCGTCATATGCACATGCTGCACACGACACACACACACTCCTAGATGCACTCACGACACGATCATATTTATCACCACGTAGGCACATATCTTTGTAAAAAGGGGGGATGTCATGATATTCAAACACACACATCATGATGGACACACTAACAGGCAAATCAGAGTACACAACACCACAACCAATCACAGACAAGAACACCAACCATATAAAAAGCACGAGCACGACACTTGGAGTTCAGTAGGTCTGGGGAGAAGGGAACAAGAAAGAGCTGTTAAAACACCACAAGCAGGGAACCCCCCACGTGCAGAGTGCAAAGACCAAACTGTAAATAGTAAGTTTAAATAAAGAAGCGTTGTACCATATGCAACTGTGTTGGCTCATCTGTGTGTCAGAACACCCAACACCACAGGTTTGACAGAGGGGCTAGAGCGCCTGTGGTAGTCACCACTGTTGTATTGTATTGTGCATACTGCACTGCATACGAGGGTATTACGGTAAGGCCCCTGTACTACAGGTACGGGGGTAGATCCCTGCCAGCTGGCTCCGCCCAGTAGTCAGAGTATAAATGTGTGTGCTCTCTGAACGGCAGCCATTTCGGCAGCAGCTGTAGGAGGCCACACATCTCTGCGTAATAAAGCCTCGATTACTCTCCACTCTCGTCTCGTCGTAATTGATAGTGCAGCAATTTATTACACAGGGATTTTACAAAGATGGATCTCCGCATCAAGCCGGATCGCCTGCAGCTGCATCCTCAAGCAGACAACGCCAAAAAGGACTTTGCACATTGGCTAACTTGCTTTGAAGCATACATCGGATCTGCGACAGACCCAATCCCAGAAGCACAGAAGCTCCAGATTCTGTACACGCGGCTGAGCTCCGATATCTTCCCCTCATCCAGGACGTGCCTACCTACGCAGAGGCCATGGCGCTACTGAAGGAGAACTACGCTCAGCAGACCAACAAGATCTACGCCAGGCACCTCCTGTCCATGCGGCACCAACTCCCCGGTGAGTCTGTGGAAGATTTCTGGCGTGCCCTGCTCGCCCTGGTGAGAGACTGCAATTGCCAGGCTGTTCCAGCCGCTGAACATTTTAACCTGCTAATGAGAGACGCGTTCGTTACGGGCATAGGGTCAGCCTACATCCGCCAGCACCTCTTAGACGGGGCTACCCTTGACCTTGTGGCGATCAAGAAACTAGCGCTCTCGCTCACAGTTGCCTCACGCAACGTACAGGCGTATGCCCCCGACCGCACGGCTCACCCGTCCTGGGCATCGTGGACCCCGCCAGCAGCCACCCCAACGTTGACCCCATCAGCGACCGCCCCCAGCCAACCGCACTCCTGCACCTTGCGGCAGCCAACCAACGCCAGGGGACCCAAGTGCTACTTCTGCAGACAGACAAAACACCCCCGGCAGCGCTGCCCGGCGCGGAGCGCGCTCTTCAAGGCCTGCGGCAAGAAAGGACATTTCGCTGCAGTGTGCCAGGCCCGCTCAATCGCCGCTATTGTCCCTGCTCCCACTGCGTGCGGCCAGTGGGCGCTGCCATCTTCCTCGCCTCAGGCCATGTGCGACCTGTGGGCGCAGCCATCTTGCTCCCCTCACAACACGTGCGGCCCGTGGGTGCCGCCATCTTGCTTGCCTCACAACCAATGGACGGAGCCATCTTGCCTGCCCCAGGACACGTGCGGCCCATGGGCGCCGCCATCTTCCACGCCTCAGGACCCCTATCCCGTCGGGCACCTCATCGGGCCGCTCATCGCCTGCAACCAGCCGCGTCTCGCCTCCGTCACGATCGACCAGTCCCGACCGCACAACCTCGCGACCACGTCGACAATGGTGAAGGTCGACAGGCATGAGATATCCTGCCTTCTGGACTCTGGGAGCACTGAGAGCTTCATCTACCCTGACACGGTAAGGCGCTGCTCCCTCGCGGTACACCCCATTAACCAAAGAATCTCCCTGGCCTCCGGATCCCACTCCGTGGCGATCCGGGGGTACTGCATCGCCACCCTCACCATCCAGGGCGTAGAGTTCAGCGGCTTCCGGCTCTACGTCCTCCCCAACCTCTGTGCTGCCTTGCTACTCGGCCTGGACTTCCAGTGCAACCTCCAGAGCCTAACCCTGAAATTTGGCGGGCCCCTACCACCCCTTACTGTCTGCGGTCTCACAACCTTTAAGGTCGACCCAACTTCCCTGTTTGCGAACCTCACCCCGGATTGCAAACCCGTCGCCACCAGGAGCAGACGGTACAGCGCCCAGGACAGGTCCTTCATCGGTTCTGAGGTCCAGCGGCTGCTGCGGGAAGGTATCATCGAGGCCAGCAACAGCCCCTGGAGAGCCCAAGTGGTAGTGGTGAAAACTGGGGAGAAAAATAGGATGGTCGTTGACTATAGTCAGACCATCAATCGGTACACGCAGCTCGATGCGTACCCCCTCCCACGCATATCTGATACGGTCAATCAGATTGCACAGTACCGGGTCTTCTCGGCAGTGGACCTGAAATCTGCCTACCACCAGCTCCCCATTCGCAAGGCGGACCGCCCGTATACCGCTTTTGAAGCGAACGGCCGCCTTTACCATTTCCTTAGGGTTCCCTTCAGCATCACTAATGGGGTCTCGGTCTTCCAAAGCAAGATGGACCGAATGGTTGACCGATACAGACGGCGGGCCACTTTCCCGTACCTGGATAATGTCACCATCTGCAGCCACGACCAGCAGGACCACGACGCTAACCTTCCCAAATTTCTCCACACCGCCAAACTCCTCAACCTAACCTACCACAAGGCGAAGTGTGTGTTCAGCACGAAACGATTAGCCATCCTCGGCTATGTGGTTCAGAACGGAGTTGTAGGGCCCGTGCCCGATCGCATGCGCCCCCTCATGGATCTCCCCCTTCCCCACTGCCCTAAGGCTCTCAAACGATGCCTGGGGTTCTTTTCGTACTATGCCCAGTGGGTCTCTAATACTATTTTCGTACTATGCGGACAAGGCCCGCCTACTCATCCACTCCACCGGTTTCCCACTGACGGCCGAGGCTCACCGGGCCTTCAACCGTATCAAGGCCAACATCGCCAAGGCCGCGATGCACGCGGTCGATGAGACGCTCCCCTTCCAAGTGGAGAGCGATGCATCAGACGTCGCTCTGGCCGCCACCCTCAACCAAGCAGGCAGGCCCATGGCATTCTTTTCACGCACCCTCCATGCCTCCAAAATTCGGCACTCCTCCCTCGAAAAGGAGGCCCAAGCTATTGTTGAAGCTGTGCGGCACTGGAGGCATTACCTGGCCGGCAGGAGATTCACTCTCCTCACAGACCAGCGGTCGGTTACCTTCATGTTTAACAAATGATAAGATCTTGAGGTGGAGGATCGTGCTCTCCACCTACAATTACGAGATTTTGTATCGCCCCGGTAAGCTCAACGAGCCCCCCCCGATGCCCTGTCCCGAGGTACATGTGCCAACGCACAAGTGGACCGACTCCGGACCCTGCATGACGATCTCTGTCACCCAGGGGTCCCCCACTTCTATCACTTCATTAAGGCCCGCAATCTGCCCTACTCCATTGAGGAAGTCAGGGCTATCACCAGAGACTGCCAGGTCTGCGCAGAGTGTAAACCGCACTTCTACTGGCCCGACCATGCGCGCCTGGTGAATGCCTTAGCGTGGACTTCAAAGGGCCCCTCCCCTCCACCGACCGCATCACATATTTTCTCAATGAGGTCGACGAATATTCCAGATTCCCCTTCGCCATCCCATGCCCCGATATGACGTCTGCCACCGTCATCAAAGCCCTCAACACAAACTTTGCTCTGTTCCGTTTCCCCGCCTATGTGCACAGCGACCGGGAATCCTCATTTATGAGCGATGAGCTGCGCCAGTACCTGCTACAACCCCCGGGGAAACGGGCAGGTGGAGTGGGAGAATGGGACAGTCTGGAAGGCCATCCACCAGGCCCTACGGTCCAGAAATCTCCCGGCCATCCGCTGGCAGGAGGTCCTGCCGACGCACTTCACTCCATTCGGTCGCTCCTGTGCACGGCGACTAACGAAACCCCCCATGAACGACTCTTTGCCTTTCCACCTCCGGGGTTTCGCTCCCAACGTTGCTGGCAGCTCCAGGACCCATTCTCCTGCGCAATCTCGTGCGGCTCCACAAGGCGGACCCATTGGTTGAGGGGGTACAGCTACTCCACGCAACCCCGCAGTACGCCTATGTAGCGTACCCCGACGGCCGCCAAGACACAGTCTCCCTCAGGGGCCTAGCACCAGCTGGGTCCCCCCCCCATCTGCCCCGGCGCCACCCTCCCTTCCCCCAGCACACCCCACCACAGCCCCCGCTCCAGGAAAATCCTTCTCCTCTTGGTCCCACCCAGAGAGGAAGAGGATGTCGACACGCTCCCGGTGTGACCGACGACCGAGCCGACACCTGACTCGACACCAGCACTGCGCGCTCGCAACGACAGATCAAGGCGCCCGACCTTCTAAATTTGTAACCTTCTCTGAAATTTTAATGACGACCTGTATGTAAATAGTTTTCCACCACCCCCGCTGGACTCATTTTTAACAGGGGGTGAATGTGGTAGTCACCACTGTTGTATTATATTGTATATACTGCACTGCATGCGAGGGTATTACGGTAAGGCCCCTGTACTACAGGTACGGGGGTAGATCCCAGCCTGCTGACTCGCCCGGTAGGCGGAGTATAAATGTGTGTGCTCTCCGAACTGCAGCCATTTCGGCAGCAGCTATAGGAGGCCACACATCTCTGTGTAATAAAGCCTCGATTACCCTCTAACTCTTGTCTCGACGTAATTGATAGTGCATCAGCGCCCGAATCCGACGGGTATTTATCAAGAATGTTCGGGAAAATAGCTGGCGATAGTCGTGTCTCCTCCCCCCCAGTACACGACAGGGCACATTGGACGCTCAGGAAAAAGCCTCAACAGAATGAGTCACCTTGTGCGTTGATCATCAGGTTTCATAACTTTCGAGATAAGGAGAAGGCCTTGCAGTGGGCCAAGGAGCACCATGAAGTGAAATGGGAAGGAAGTATTGTATGAATTTATTAAGACGTGATGCAGAGTTAGCGAGGAAGCTAACAAGGTGAAGGCAGTGCTCTATAGGAAAGGCGTTCGTTTTGGAATAGTACCCGACGAAGCTACGGGTCACACACAAGGCCAAGGACTTTTTTATCAAGACACCTGAAGAGTTGGAGGACTTTATTAACAAACACGGACTGGGGCCAGTTAACCAAAAGGCACCGTTTGGGGGATTACGTTTTTGTGGTTTCTTGTTACAGTTGCGGGCTGAAGGAGGTGGTGGGTTGTGTCTTTTGTTATGGGCCAGTGTTTAGAAAACTCCAAAGTATATCATGGAGTTCACTTGACCTAGAACTGTTTATTGATTTTGGTTACGATGATGCTCTTAGGCACTTTTAATCAAAAAAAACAGCTTTATTCTATGAATTTAGTTAACATTTCTTCTCTCTCCTTTTCTTCTTCCCTGATCTGTACCTCCGTTTCTCTTTCTTTTTGTTCTGCTAGGGCTATTCTTTCTTTTCCCCTTATTTCGTATTCAATCTGTTTTAATTCTTTTTCATGTTCAAGGTGCTTGATCTGTAATTGAATTCTTACCATTACCAATGATTCTGACTGTGTCTCAGGCAATTTTAAATGCTCAGGTACCACCACAATTACCTCTTCTTTTCGTATTTTATCTGGCAATGTCAACTACAATGTTTTTGCCAAATCTAAAAGCTTTTCTTTAGACTCTGTTTGTAAGGTACTGTGTGTGACCTTCTCCACCCCAAAAAACTTCTGAGCCTCTGAAAGAGCCATTGTCCACATCACACTCCCTATTTAAACATGAATACAACACCTGAAAAGCAAACATAAATCTGCTCATCCCTCACTGTCTTTAAGTTCACTAAGCCAACTCAATCACAAAAGATAGACTTTTATCCCGGACGAGCCCCCAAGTTGTCATTGGCCAGTGTTTAGAAAGCTCCAAAATATATCCTGACCTACAACTGTTTATGGATTTTGGTTATGATGAGCACAAGAGCCTGCCTTTCAGCTTTTATTCAACAGAGTTCTTAGGTGCTTTTAATCCACAAAACCAAGCTTTATTCTATGAATTTAGTTAACATTTGTATAAACATACACAGTAAGAATTTTTTATCAACTACAAACATAAAGGCCCCCCACACAGCTACTGTAACTTTAATTTGCCAGTTCTTCCCTGCATACAACACACATGGATTTTGCATCCTGATTTGCAGTGGCACAGTTAATAAACCCATACCTCAAGAAAATGTTTTTAAGCTGCTTTGTTGCTGTTTTCAGCTTCTTCGTCATTGGTTGTTCACCAGAGGCGCTGGAGTTCACATCAGCACTGCTGGCAGCTGCAAATTGGAGGAATTTCTATTGCGTCCAGAACACATGCCGTCAGTGTACGGGGTGCATGGCCTGCACAGCAACTGCTCCAGGCAGGAAGTTTTCAGTGATTTTAAAAAGAAATTTGCCCCTGGGTCAGCACTCTGATGTCAGGCAGAGGCGGTCTGCTCTGCTGGGCTCTAGGCTTGGGCACTGCTGAGGGGGCATGCATGCGCGGAATGACTGAAAGCTGATCGCGGCCGGCATTTTTAAAAGCCAGACACACCGTTGGCCACTTCTTCGCACAATCAGATACGCCGTAGCACATGGCCCCGCGATCCACCCGAAACCCACGCACGACCCACCTATGGGTCGCAACCCTAGCTTTGAAAATCAGTGTTCTAGATTATACAATCTACAGGTCTCTTTCTGTTCTATTCATGTTGGGCTATGATGTTGTCCTATTCATTGTCCTGGCGGACGGGAGTGAGGTGGGGGGAGGAGCTGCAGCCGCAAAGCCAGCTCAGTCTGGTTTGGCGTGCTTAGTATGGGGGTTTGGGAGGAGGGGGAAAAGGTTGGAGTTGTGAGTTTGCGTCCAGTTCAGGGATTCAGGGGGGCGGGGTTAGCTGGCTGAACATTCTTTGTTTTTTTCTGGGGTTGGGATTGACTGCCACCATTGGGATTGGCCATAATTCCCATGGTCCTTTGCAGATGGCCACCTCAGATGGCTACAGAGGTGATTATAGTTATGGGTGCAGAGAAAACATTTGACAGAGTGGAGTGGAAGCACCTCATTGAGGTACTTGTGCAGAGGTTTATTTCATGGGTACGGTCGCTGTACAAGAACACCATGGCTAGCGTTTGCACTAATGCAACAAGCTTGGGATTCTTACCTCTGAACAGATGTGCAAGACAGGGTTGCCCATTGTCACTGCTCCTTTTCGCACTGGCTATTGAATCCCATT
This sequence comes from Scyliorhinus torazame, assembly GCF_047496885.1. Taxonomy (NCBI): domain Eukaryota; kingdom Metazoa; phylum Chordata; class Chondrichthyes; order Carcharhiniformes; family Scyliorhinidae; genus Scyliorhinus; species Scyliorhinus torazame. Next base: position 97,825,855 of record NC_092723.1, on the reverse strand, counting down.
TGCCAGCACTTGGCCCACAGCCATGAATGTTAAACAGAGAACAGTACAGCACACAACGGCCCTTCAGCCCTCGATTATGTGCCGAGCATTGTCCGAAACCAAGATCAAGCTATCCCACTCCCTGTCATTCTGGTGTGCTCCATGTGCCTAACCAATAATCGCGTGAAAGTTCCTAAAGTGTCCGACTCCACTATCACAGCAGCCAGTCCGTTCCACACTCTAACCACTCTCTGAGTAAAGAACCTATCTCGGACATCCCCCCTATATCTCCCACCCTGAACCTTATAGTTATGCCCCCTTGTAACAGCTACATCCACCCGAGGAAATAGTCTCTGAACATCCACTCTATCTATCCCCCTCATCATCTTATAAACCTCTATTAAGTCGCCTCTCATCCTCCTCCGCTCCAAAGAGAAAAGCCCTAGCTCCCTCAAACTTTCCTCATAAGACCTATCCTGCAAACCAGGCAGCATCCTGGTAAATCTCCTTTGTACCCTTTCCAATGCTTCCACATCCTTCCTATAGTGAGGTGACCAGAACTGCACACAATACTCCAAATGTGGTGTCACCAGGGTCATGTACAGTTGCAGCATAACCCCACGCCTCTTAAACTCAAGCCCCCTGTTAATAAACGCGAACACACTATAGGCCTTCTTCAGGGTTCTATCCACTTGAGTGGCAACCTTCAGAGATCCGTGGACATGAGCCCCAAGATCTCTCTGTTCCTCCACATTCCTCAGAACCCTGCCATTGACCCTGTAATCCGCATTCAAATTTTTTCTACCAAAATGAATCACCTCGCACTTATCAGGGTTAAACTCCATCAGCCATTTATCGGACCAGCTCTGCATCCTATCAATGTCTCTTTGCAGCCTACAACAGCCCTCCACCTCATCCACTACTCCACCAATCTTGGTGTCATCAGCAAATGTACTGACCCACCCTTCAGCCCCCTCTTTCAAGTCATTGATAAAAATCGCAAATAGCAGAGGACCCAGCACTAATCCCTGTGGTACACCGCTGGTAACTGGTCTCCAGTCTGAACATTTTCCATTCACCACCACCCTCTGTCTTCTATGTCAGTGTTCTTCAAACTCAGGGGTGGGTTGCGGGCGGGTGTCGGGAGGGTCGCGGAGCCGTCCTTCGCGGACTCCCGATCGCGCAAATCCCCACGCAGCAGCAAGCTTTTAATAACGCCAGCTGCAAGCGGCCTTTAAAATGGCCGCGAACATGTAAAAAAAATTTGGCCGCATTGCGATGATTGGGCGCGCATGCGCAGTGCGGCCGCTAATTTTTTTAAACGGTCGGAGCTTTGTTTTTACAAGTCTGGACGGTTTTTATTCATTTTATTCATTTATTTTATTCATTTTTTTTTTACAAGTTCGGGGTACAAGTACTGTATGGGTTCAGTGCCTGACTAATATTGCTTTCCAGTTCCGCGCTCAAAAGCGCAAATAAGTCGGGGAAAAAGGTCCAAAAGTCCGACCGAAACGGGAGCCACCAGATGTGCGACCTACTCCCTCATAGTCGCCACCGGACGCCCCCCCTCATAGTCGCCACCAGAAGTGCCAACTGCTGCCAGGTCTAACTGGCTGCCGGGATCTACAGGCCTCGCCGAGGATGTCATAATATACACCAGCATATCATGGTGCAGACACACACTGATGGACGCACAGTGCGACCAATCAACACACACAACACCGCAGCCAATCACCAGTTAGAGCACACGCACTATAAAGACAGGGGGCATCAGAGTTACCGCTCATTCGAGTTGCAGCTAGCTAGGAGGACAGAGCTCACAGCCTGTAACACAGACATTCACCCTGTGCTGAGTGCATCAACTGGTTAGGACAAGGCAAAGGTCTTTAGTTAAACCTAGTATCGTATTCACCCACAGTCTGAGTATATTTAAACAGTTAATGATTCAATAAAATAGTGTTGCACTATTTCAAGTGTTGGTGACTTGTATGTGATCCAGAACACCCAACACATCATGATACCAGGAGTTGAGGGATACTAGCACTTCTTAGGCCTACCTGCAAGTGATCTGCCTTGCCCCAGCATTCCGTCATCCTGCAACATGGACAACATCAGCCCGCCGCCGCCGCTCCTGTAGAGGGTTCCATCTCTGCTACTCCACTACTGTACCGATATCTGGGGTTTGAGTATCTGTGTGTGTCTCTCTCCAGCTGGCACTGAAACTTCAGAGGCCAGGGGATGCCGCACTGGGACACCTCCACGGGAGAGAGCACTGAATCAAGCCTGCCGTTTATCCCTAACCGGAAGCCTGAGGCTTATATCACACAGATATCTAGACCCCCACCAATGCCTAGGTGATTCTCTCTCTTGCCGGTGGTACAACACCCACCCGGTTCCTACTTCGCTGGAGTAGCTTTCCCAAGAGAGAGAATAGGACACTGCTGTTTATTACCTAACCAGCAGCCTGTCCTGAGTGAACGGGTTTGAATCGTTCAAGATGACCCTAGATTCTCGACACCGGAATTAAGGTGAGGAATATCTCAACAATGACTTGGTCAGAGATCGCTGGTGAGAGATTGAAGAATTGAAACGACTCCAATTATCAGCAAATCGAGGTTTATTGCAAAACCCAGGTCAAAATCATCAAACAGAAGAAATTATAATAAAATCTTAAACTCTAACACAAACTAAGTCTATTCAAGAAGTACTATAACGGACACAACATAAAATCTTATTGTTACACAAGTTTAGCAATGGCACAAAACACAAATCAAGTCCCCTTCCCCAAAGCCTCAACCACTATCAAAGTCAAGGGAGTTTCGCAAGCTGCTGCAGGGTACTTACGGTCACAGGCTGCGAGAGGTCAAGTCAAAGGTGGAGAGGTCGAGCCAAGAGCCCCTCAATCGAAACACAGCCCCTTTTATATCCGTTTTACCTGGCTTTTTCCTGTGTTCGGCCAGCCCCTTTTGCATTGAATTGGTAAGGTTTAAAGTTCCCGCTGGTCCCACCCCCTTTGAGCCGGTCAGAGCTGTCGACTTCCGGGTTTTCCTCCCCCTTTGTGTTGTATCGGTTCAAGTTTAAAGTTCCCGCTGGTCCCGCCCCCGTTGAGCCGGTCAGACCTGTTAACTTCCGGGTTCTCCTCGCAGGTCCGCTCCTTCCAGCCAGGCAGACCTGCCGCAATTTGAATTTGGCGCCGACTCCGCCCCCTCCACCCAGTGAGTTCCTGCCGGTGGCTTCTGTCAGGATTGGAGTACCTCCCCCAGGTCCGCCTCCAACTTGGTTTTTTCTACCGTTTATCTTCAAGGGGCTTTTCCAGCGCAATATACTGAGCCCAGACTGTCTGCTTTTTGGGATAACAAGGTTAAGCTCTCTTGTGAAGATTTTCAAAGTCTTCCATCTGCTCCGGAGATCGCTGCTATTCTCACCTTGCTATGTTGATGGGGTGTTGATTGGATTCTGCTCTGGTGGAGGCCAAGTCATTTACATCTGCATGGGGCTATGACCATCCCATTGTCCTGCTTGCAGGCAGGCCCCCCTGTGTATTCCCGTGCCCCTTTGTCTGTGTTTTAATCTTATCTAGTTGTCTGGCTCCTTCTTCCTTGTATCTCCTGGGGGGGGTTTGTAAATACCTATGCCCCTACTTGGCTCAGCGGACCAAGCCTGCTGGGAAATTTGGTTACGTTCCTTTGGCTGAAAAGTGTCCAGTTTACAGTCTCTGGGTTTTATTCTTGGGCAGTCCAAAAAGGGCCGAATTGCCCGAAAACCTTACACTCCGCATCGCTGGCAACCTCGGGGCCAACTGGAAGATTTTCAAACATCGCTTCCAGCTCTACCTCGAAGCCACGGACAGGGAGGGCGCCTCGGACACCAGAAAGATTGCTCTTCTCCTCTCCACGGCCGGTGACCATGCCATCCACATTTTCAACTCTCTCACCTTTGCGGATGATGAAGATAAAACAAAGTTCAAGCTGGCCTTCCTCAAGTTTGACACTCACTGCAGTGTAGAGGTGAATGAAAGTTTCGAGCGCTACGTGTTCCAGCAGTGTTTGCAGGGTAAGGATGAACCTTTCCAATCCTTTCTCACGCACCTCCGCATCCTTGCGCAGTCTTGCAGCTACGGGCCCACCTCCGACTCCATGATATGCGACCAGATCGTTTTCGGTGTTCAGTCAGACCCCCTACATCTGCAACTCCTCAAAGTAAAGCAGCTCACCCTCGCGACCGCCATCGAGACCTGTGTCTTACATGAAAACGCCACGAGTCGGTATTCCCATATACAAGCGGCTGAAACGGCGTAGCAAGGTCCCCACGAGGCGGAACGGGTCCAAGTGATTGAGCACCTCCAGGGCCTCAGCCTGGATGAGGGCGGCCATTTTGTGTGCTATTCGCGGACTCCCACGCTTGTGCGCACCAAACGAGGGGACGACGACGTGGAGGAACGTAATGCGCAGGCGCACGCCACGCACGACCGCACCGTGCATGCGCGGTGGCGCAGCGAACGTACTGACGCCACGACGTACGGCAACTGTGGCACCGCCCATTTAAAGCGGCAATGCCCTGCAAAATCTCGACAATGCCTCCGATGTGGCAGACTTGGCCACTACGCTGCCTTCTGCCGAGCAGCTCAGCCTGCCACTTCATATCGCTTCAGCCAGCCTCGCAGGAATGTTCGGGCAATTTAACCCATGGTCACCGAGTCCGATGCGGACCTCCCCCACAGCAGTGACACCAAGGACCTGAAGGTGCCTTTTCGAGTCGGTGTCGTAACGAAAAACAGGCTGTCCCTGAAGCAAAGACACCAGCCGCTGTCGGTATACAGCATCGATCCAGACGATGAGTAGTGTGCCACCCTGACGGTCAACCGGTCCCAAATACGATTCCGTTGGACACTGGTGCCTCCGCCAATCTCATGGTGTGGTCTGACTTCCAAAGTCTTTGTGTCAAACCAGCCATCCTTCCATCAGCCTGCCAGCCATTGGATTATAATGGCAACGTCATTCCTGCTAGCGGCTAGTGCCAACTTGAAGTGATGCACAGGTGACGTAAAGCCATCCATCCTTCCATCGACCAGCACCGCGACGTCTTCGACGACATGGGCACGCTCCCATATACTTACAAGTTCCTACTCAAACAGAACGCCACGCCTGTGGTGCTTGCACCTCGCAGGGTCCCAGCACCCCTTAAGGACGGCCTCAAGCAGCAGCTGTAGGACCTCCACGACCAAGGAGTGATCCCCAGAGTTACGGAACCAACCGACTGGGTCAGTTCCATGGTGTGTGTAAAAAAGCTTTCCAGCGAGCTGAGAATTTGCATTGATTCCAAGGATCTGAATCGCAATATCATGAGGGAGCATTATCCAATTCCCAAGCGCGAAGTGATCACATGCGAGATGGCTCGGGCCAAGCTCTTCACCAAACTCGACACCTCGAAAGAATTCTGGCAAATCCAGTTCGACAAATCCAGCAGGAAACTGTACATTTAACACCCCCTTTGGCAGATATTGTTACAACTGGATGCCGTTTGGGATCATATCTGCGTCAGATGTGTTCCACAGGATCATGGAACAAATGATGGAAGGCATTGAAGGTGTTCCCGTCTATGTCGACGACATAATCATTTGATCTACCCCGCAGGAGCATGTCAGTCGCCTTCAACGCCTGTTCAAACGCATACATGAGCAGGGCCTACGCCTTAACAGAGCCAAATGCTCGTTTGGTCAGACGAAACTCAAGTTCCTAGGGGACCACATCTCTCAGTTGGGTGTGCGGCCGGATGCGGACAAGGTGGCTGCTAGCACAGCCATGAAAATGCCAGAGGACAAGAAGGCGGTTCTCCGATTTCTGGGCATGGTCAACGTTTTAGGGAAGTTCATCCCTAACCTCGCCTCTCATACCACGGCTCTCAGGAACCTGGTCAGGAAGTCGACAGACTTCCAATGGCTTCCTGCCCACGAGCGCGAATGGAGAGAACTCAAAACCAAACTCACCACGGCCCTGGTCTTAGCTTTCTTTGATCCAGCAAAAGAGACCAAAATTTCGACCGATGCCAGCCAATCCGGCATTGGGGCAGTGCTCCTGCAACGCGATGTGGCCTCATCATGGGCCCCCGTTGCATATGCGTCACGCGCCATGACCCCCACGGAACAGCGCTACGTGCAGATAGAAAAGGAGTGCCTGGGCCTTCTGACCGGTGTCGTCAAGTTTCATGATTATGTGTACGTACTTCCTCAATTCACCATCGAGACCGACCATCGCCCGCTGGTCAATATAATACAGAAAGACTTGAACGACATGACGCCTCGCCTCCAGCGTATTCTTCTCAAGTTCCGGTGATATGACTTCCAGCTGGTACACACCCCAGGCAAAGACCTCATCATTGCCGACGCTCTCTCCAGGGCTGTCAACACTCCATGTGACCCAGCGGGATTTGTCTGCCAGGTTGACGCACATGTGGCCTTCGTGGCCTCCAATCTACCTGCCACGGATGAACGCCTCGTCCAAGTTCACCGCGAGACGGCGGCTGACCCTTTGCTACAACGTGTCATGCGCCACCTAACAGACAGGTGGCTCAAGGGCCAATGCCTGCAGTTCTATAACGTCAGAGATGATCTGGCGGTAGTAGATGGTGATGGTCGTGTTGGGTGTTCCGATATACAAATGAACCAACACGGTTGTAGATGGTACAACTCTGTTTTATTATTCTGTATAATGACAACTGTTAACTTCTGGCTGTGGTTCGTACTTCACCAGTAAACCTGTGGACCCAGCCCTAGCACTATCCTAGCGAGGCACTCAGCACATGGTGTATGTCTGAGCTGTGAACTCTGTGCTCTGAGCGATCTCCTGGTGGATAGAGCGGGAACTGTGGTGTTCCCTGTTTTATAGTGCGTGTGCTCTCACTGGTGATTGGCTGTGATGTTGCGTGTGTGTTGATTGGTCCGTTGACCTGTCCATCAGTGTGTATGTGTGATTGCACCATGATATGTTAATATGGATATCATGACATCCCCCCTTTTCACAAGAATATGTACCGACATGGTAATAAATATTGGTGTGTACTGAGTGCGGCTGAGTATGTGTGTGCAATATCTACAACATGTACATGAGGCTAAACTATATACATAGGAAGGTGTCAGGTGCAACAGAGCAACGAGGTTGTACCACAAACAAAACAAGTGCAATCATCAAATATCGAAAGAGAACTTCTGGAACGACAAAAAGAGAAACACATTAACAATATTGCACAACAATTCAGTGAGTCCAATGTGCAAACAGGCTCATTCGTCCAGTCTAGTAGGTGGGCAACGAATTCGGGTTGACCGCCTCAAGGGTGGGTCAGGATCCACCGGCTGAGGAATGGGCCTGGCCACGGGCGATAGAGGAATAGGCAGAGTGGCAGGAAGCTCCACGAAGGCGACATCAGGGACAACAGGAGGGCGTGGCACCGGTGCATGATCACGTAGCGAGCGCAGAAGCAGCCGAGGGGCCCGCCGATTACGCCGGCGAATGGAACCATCAGGCATGCGAACCAGGAACGAGCGGGGAGCCACGCGGCGGAGAAGCCCGGCAGTTGCCGACCAGCCACCCTCTGGTAGGTGTATGCGGACGTTGTCTCCAGGCGCCAGGGCAGGAAGATCATTTGCTCGAGTGTCATGTGCCATCTTCTGCTGAGCACGCTGCTGTCGCATCCTTTGCAGTACTGGAGCATGGTCGGGTTTAGGAACATGAATGGACGGCACAGTGGTCCTGAGGGCGCGACTCATCAACAGCTGGACTGGTGAGAGGCCTGTGGACAGTGGGGCCGAGCGATAGGCCAGCAGGGCTAAACAGAAGTCAGATCCGGCATCAGCAGCCTTGCAGAGGAGCCGTTTCACGATATGGACGCCCTTTTCCGCCTTGCCATGTGGCTGGGGATGCAGAGGGCTGGACGTCATGTGTGTGAAGCCATACAAAGCGGCAAAAGAAGACCATTCTTGGCTCGCAAAACAGGGCCCATTGTCCGACATGACGGTAAGCGGAATGCCATGGCGAGCGAAGGTTTCTTTACATGCTCTGATTACAGCTGATGATGTCAACTCGTGCAGGCGTATGACCTCCAGATAATTGGAAAAATAGTCAATTATGATGACGTAGTCCCTGCCGAGCGCATGAAAAAGGTCCACACCCACCTTTGCCCAGGGGGACGTTACCAACTCATGGGGCTGAAGCGTCTCAGGGGGTTGCGATGGCTGAAACCTTTGGCAGGTGGGGCAGTTGAGCACCATGCTGGCGATGTCGTCGCTGATGCCCGGCCAGTACACAGCCTCTCGGGCCCTCCGCCTGCACGTTTCAACCCCGAGATGGCCTTCGTGCAATTGTTCGAGGACAAGCCTGTGCATGCTGTGTGGGATCACAAACCGGTCCAACTTTAGGAGGACACCATCAATGACGGCCAAGTCGTACCGGACATTGTAGAATTGTGGACACTGCCCCTTGAGCCACCCTTCCGTCATGTGGCGCATCACACGTTGTAGAAGGGGGTCAGCCGCAGTCTCACGGCGAATATGGGCCAGACTTGCATCAGTAGCTGGCAGATTGGCCGATGTGCGTCGACCTGACAGACGAACCTCCCCGATTCGGGCGATGTGCTCACTGCTCTGGACAGGGCATCCGCGATGATGAGGTCCTTTCCCGGGGTGTAGACCAGTTGGAAGTCGTACCTCCGGAGCTTGAGCAGAATGCGCTGGAGGCGAGGGGTTATCTCATTGAGGTCCTTTTGTATAATGCCAACCAGGGGGCGATGGTTGGTTTCCACAGTGAACTGAGGGAGATCATACACATAGTCGTGGAATTTATCTATGCCGGTTAGCAAACCCAGGCACTCCTTCTCAATCTGCGCATAGCGCTGTTCTGTGGGTGTCATGGCCCGCGAGGCATAGGTGACCGGGGCCCATGATGCAGTGTCGTCCCGTTGCAGGAATACCGCCCCAATGCCGGACTGGCTGGCATCAGTCGAGATCTTTGTATCTCGAGTAGTGTCAAAGAACGCCAATACCGGGGCGATGGTGAGCTTGATCTTGAGATCCTCCCATTCCTTCTGGTGTGCGGGCAGCCACTGGAACTCCGTGGACTTCTTCACCAGGTGGCGAAGAGCCGTTGTGTGGGAGGCAAGGTTGGGAATAAACTTCCCCAGGAAGTTGACCATCCCGAGAAAGCGTAGCACTGCCTTCTTGTCTGCCGGCTGCGGCATGGCTGCAATAGCTGTCACTTTGTCTGCATCCAGACGCACCCCTGACCAGGATATGTGGTCCCCCAGAAACTTTAGCTCAGTTTTGCCAAAAGAACACTTGGCTCGGTTGAGGCGCAGGCCGTGTTCTCGTATCCGAGCAAAGATGCGCTGGAGACAACTGATGTGCTCCTGTGGTGTGGCGGACCAGATGATGACGTCGTCAACATAGACGCGCACCCCTTCGATGCCCTCCATCATCTGTTCCATGATCCTGTGAAACACCTCGGATGCCAAACGGCATCCTATTGTAGCAGTACCTGCCAAAGGGAGTGTTGAAAGTACACAGCTTCCTGCTGGACTGATCCAGCTGAATCTGCTAAAAACACTTTGAGGCATCAAGCTTGGTAAAAATTTTAGCCCGGGCCATTTCGCTCGTGATCTCTTCCCGTTTGGGTATGGGTTATTGTTCAGGTCTTTCGGGTCGATTCAGATCCGGAGTTCGCCAGAGGGCTTTTTTACACACACCATGGAGCTGACCCATGGCGTAGGCTCCGTGACCCGGGAAAGCACTCCTTGGTCCTGCAGACCCTGCAGCTGCTGCCTGCTTGAGGCGATCCTTGCGTGGTGCTGGGACTCTACGAGGTGCGTGAATGACCTGGGTGGCGTCCGGTTTGAGCCGTATTCTGTAAGTGTAGGGCAGTGTGCCCATGCCCTCGAAAGCCTCCTGGTTGTGGGCGAGGAGCGAGTGGAGCTGCGCCCTAAAGTCTGCATCCGGGAAATCGGACATGCCTTCTGGAGACAGAGTGTGTACCCGCTGAATGAGGTGGAGGATCTTGCACGCCTGTGCGCCTAGCAGGGAGTCCTTCGAGGATCCAACTATCTCAAAAGACAGTGTGGCTGCGTATGAATTGTGTGCAACCTCGAGCTGGCAAGACCCCATGGCCAGGATAACATTACCGTTGTAATCGACCAACTGACAGTGGGATGGCCGAATCGGTGGTTTGACCTTCAAGGTGTAGAAGGCTGACCATGCAATGAAATTGGTGGAGGCACCAGTGTCTAAACGGAATGTGATTGATGATCGGTTGACCGTAAGGGTGGCACACCATTCATCGCCCGGATTAACGCTGTGCACTGGCATTGGCTGGTGGGTCCTACTTGGGGACATCCGATTTCTGTCTATGACCGCAACGCGGAATGCTTCCCGGTCGTCGGTATCACCGGTCTGTACGTCGTCATGGTATGACTCGGTGTATGGAGGCTGAATGGCCCGTACGTCCCTGCGAGGCTGGCGGAATTGCGGAGCGTTGGCAGGTTGAGCTGCTCGACAGCAGGCAGCGTAGTGGCCCATCTTGCCACAGCGGAGGCATTGTCTGGTTTTGGTTGGACATTGCCGCTTTAAATGTGCGGATCCACAGTTGCCGCACGTCGTGACGTCATGGCGTTCGTTGCGCCACCGCGCATGCGCAGTTCGGTCCTGCGTAGAGCGCGCTTGCGTGTCACGTCCCTCTGAGTCGGCGTCTCTTTTGGCGCGTACAAGCGCACAAAATGGCTGCCCTCGTCCGGGCCGGGAGGAACTCGATCGACTGGACCCGCTCGGCCTCGTAGGATCCCTGCCGTGCCGATTTGGCCACCTGGAATTGGGAGTACCGGCTGGTCGCGTTTTCGTGGAGGACACAGGTTTCGATGGCGGTGGCTAGGGTGAGGCTCTTTATTTTGAGGAGCTGCTGGCGTAGGGTGCCTGAGGTGACCCCAAAAACGATCTGGTCCCGAATCATTGAATCGGAGGTAGCCTCATAGCCGCATGACTGCGCGAGGATACGGAGGTGTGTCAAGAAAGATTGAAAAGGCTCATCCTTACCCTGCAGGCGCTGCTGGAAGAGGTAACTCTTGAAGCTCTCATTCACTTTGACGCTGAAGTGTTGCTCAAGTTTCTTGTACTTCGTCTTGTCCTCGCCTTCCGCGAATACCAGGGAGTTGTAGATGTGCATGGCGTGTTGCCCTGCCGTGGAGAGGAGGAGGGCGATCTTCCTGGTGTCCGATGCATTCTCCCTGTCTGTGTGTAGAGGGTGGCATCTCCGCTACTCCACTACTGGGCCGATATCTGGGGTTTGAATATCTGTGTGTGTCTCTCTCCAGCTGGCACTGAAACTTCAGAGGCCAGGGGATGTCGCACTGGGACACTTCCACTGAAGAGAGCACTGATTCAAGCCTGCCGTTTATTCCTGACCGACAGCCTGAGACTTATATCACACAGATCTCCAGACCCCTACCAATACCCAGGTGATTCTCTCTCTTGCCGGTGGTGCAACAGCCACCCGGTTCCTACTCCACTAGAGTAGCTTTCCCAAGAGAGAGAATAGGACACTGCTGTTTATTCCCTAACCAGCAGTCTGTCCTGAGTGAACCGCTCAAGATGACCCTCGATTCTTGAACCCGGAATTAAGGTGAGGAGTATTTTTAACAATGACTTTGTCAGAGATCGCTGGTGAAGGATTGAAGAATTTAAACGACTCCAATTAGCATCAAATCAAGGTTTATTGTAAAACCCAGGTCAAAATCATCAACAGAAGAAACACAATAAAATCTTATGCTCTAATACAACTAAGTCTATTCAAAAGGTAATATAGCGGACACAACGAAAATTCTTACGGTTACACAGGTTTTAGCAAAATCACCAGGCACAAAACAAGTTCCCTTCCCCAAAGCCTCAACCACTATTAAAATCAAGGGAGTTTCGCAAGCTGCTGCGGGTTACTTACGGTCACAGGCTGCAGAGGTCAAGTCAGGGGTGCAGAGGTCGAGCCAGGAACCAAGAGACCCCTAATTGAAAACACAGCCCCTTTTATATTGCTTTACCTGGCTTTGTTCTGTGATCGGCCAGCCCCTTTTGCATTGAAAAGGTAAGTTTTAAAGTTCCCGCTGGTCCCGCCCCCTTTGAGCCGGTCAGAGCTGTCGAGATGGGAGTACCTCCCCTAGGTCCGCCTCCAGTCTGTTTTTTTGAGATAACGAGGTTGAGCTCCCTTGAAGATTTTCAAAGACTTCCATCTGCTCCGGAGATGCTGCTATGTTGATGGGGTGTTGATTGGATTCTGCTCTGGTGGAGGCCAGGTCATTTACATTTGCATGGGGCTATGACCATCCCATTGTCCTGCTTGCATGCAAGCCTCCTGTGTATTCCCGTGCCCCTTTGTCTGTGTCTTGATGTTATCTTGTTGTCTGGCTCCTTCTTCCTTGTAGCTCCTAGGGGGGTGTTTGTAAATATTTATGTGCTTATGTCCCCACTCAGCTCAGCGGGCCAAGCCTGCTGGGAAAACTGGTTCTGTTCCCTTGGCTGGAAAGTCAGTTTACAGTCTCTGAGTTTCTCCAAAAGGGCCGAATTGCCCGAAAACCTTACAGTGGCTTCTAGGAAGAGCTGGAAGCGCTGTTTAAACAGCTTCCAGTTGACGCTGAGATTTCCAGCAATTTGGAGCGGCTGCGGCGGGCTGATGTTTTCCATGGTGCAGGATGGCGGATCTCTGAAGATGTGTAGGTAGGTCTCACAGTTGCTGGGGAGTTTCCAATCCTGGTATCATGTCGTGTTGGGTGTTCCGATATACAAACGAACCAACACGGTTGTAGATGGTTGTGTGTAGAGTCTGAAGAGATAGGCGAGATACGAAATGAATATTTTTCGTCAGTATTCACTCAGGAAAAAGATAATGTTGTGGAGGAGAATGCTGAGCTCCAGGTAAATAGATTAGATGGCATTGAGGTACGTAGGGAAGAGGTGTTGGCAATTCTGGACAGGCTGAAAATAGATAAGTCCCCGGGACCTGATGGGATTTATCCTAGGATTCTCTGGGAGGCCAGGGAAGAGATTGCTGGACCATTGGCTTTGATTTTTATGTCATCATTGGATACAGGAATAGTGCCAGAGGACTGGAGGATAGCAAATGTGGTCCCTTTGTTCAAAAAGGGGAGCAGAGACAACCCCGGCAACTATAGACCGGTGAGCCTCACGTCTGTAGTGGGTAAAGTCTTGGAGGGGATTATAAGAGACAAGATTTATAATCATCTAGATAGGAATAATATGATCAGGGATAGTCAGCATGGCTTTGTGAAGGGTAGGTCATGCCTCACAAACCTTATCGAGTTCTTTGAGAAGGTGACTGAACAGGTAGACGAGGGTAGAGCAGTTGATGTGGTGTATATGGATTTCAGCAAAGCGTTTGATAAGGTTCCCCACGGTAGGCTATTGCAGAAAATACGGAGGCTGGGGATTGAGGGTGATTTAGAGATGTGGATCAGAAATTGGCTAGCTGAAAGAAGACAGAGGGTGGTGGTTGATGGGAAATGTTCAGAATGGAGTTCTGTCACAAGTGGAGTACCACAAGGATCTGTTCTGGGGCCGTTGCTGTTTGTCATTTTTATCAATGACCTAGAGGAAGGCGCAGAAGGGTGGGTGAGTAAATTTGCAGACGATACTAAAGTCGGTGGTGTTGTCGATAGTGTGGAAGGAAGTAGCAGGTTACAGAGGGATATAGATAAGCTGCAGTGCTGGGCTGAGAGGTGGCAAATGGAGTTTAATGTAGAGAAGTGTGAGGTGATTCACTTTGGAAGGAAAAACAGGAAAGTGGAATATTTGGCTAATGGAAAAGTTCTTGAAAGTGTGGATGAGCAGAGGGATCTAGGTGTCCATGTACATAGATCCCTGAAAGTTGCCACCCAGGTTGATAGGGTGGTGAAGAAGGCCTATGGGGTGTTGGCCTTTATTGGTAGAGGGATTGAGTTCCGGAGTCAGGAGGTCATGTTGCAGCTGTACAGAACTCTGGTACGGCCGCATTTGGAGTATTGCGTACAGTTCTCGTCACCGCATTATAGGAAGGACGTGGAGGCTTTGGAACGGGTGCAGAGGAGATTTACCAGAATGTTGCCTGGTATGGAGGGAAAATCTTATGAGGAAAGGCTGATGGACTTGAGGTTGTTTTCGTTAGAGAGAAGAAGGTTAAGAGGAGACTTAATAGAGGCATACAAAATGATCAGAGGGTTAGATAGGGTGGACAGTGAGAGCCTTCTCCCGCGGATGGAAATGGCTAGCACGAGGGGACATAGCCTTAAACTGAGGGGTAATAGATATAGGACAGAGGTCAGGGGTAGGTTCTTTACGCAAAGAGTAGTGAGGCCGTGGAATGCCCTACCTGCTACAGTAGTGAACTCGCCAACATTGAGGGCATTTAAAAGTTTATTGGATAAACATATGGATGATAATGGTATAGTGTAGGTTAGATGGCTTTTGTTTCGGTGCAACATCGTGGGCCGAAGGGCCTGTACTGCGCTGTATTGTTCTATGTTCTATGTTCTAACTCTGTTTTATTATTCTGTATAATAACAACTGTTAACCTCTGGCTGTGGTTCGTACTTCACCAGCTAACCTGTGGACCCAGCCCCAGCACTATCTTAGAGAGGCACTCAGCACATGGTGTATGTCTGAGTGGCACTCTGTGAGCTCTGTGCTCTGAACTATCTCCTTGTGGAATGAGCGGGAACTGTGGTGTTCCCTGTTTTATAGTGCGTGTGCTCTCACTGGTGATTGGCTGTGATGTTGCGTGTGTGTTGATTGGTCCGTCGACCTGTCCATCAGTGTGTGTGTGTGATTGCACCATGATATGTTAATATGGATATCATGACAGTGTTCTCCTGAAACTGGACTGCATTGTCATCCCGCATAGCATGCGCCAGCTCGTCTTGGAACAGCTACACGAGGGCCATCTTGGCGTGAAAAAGTGCTGCCGACGGGCCCGAGAGGCAGTGTACTGGCCCGGCATCAATGACGACATCGCCAACACAGTGCTCAACTGCCCCACTTGTCAGCGCTTCCAGCCGGCCCAACCACGTGAGACCCTACAGCCCCATGAGTTGGTCACGTCCCCTTGGGCCGGGGTGGGCATCGACCTGTTCCACGCGCTGGGCAGGGACTATGTCCTGATTGTAGACTACTTTTCAAACTACCCGGGGGTGGTACGTTTACACGACATCACATCGTCTGCAGTCATCCGTGTCTGTAAGGATACCTTTGCTCGACATGGCATCCCACTCACTGTGATGTCGGACAATGGCCCCTGCTTCGCTAGCCAGGAATGGTCCAATTTTGCCAGGAGGTACAACTTTGTGCATGTGACATCCAATCCCCTGTACCCCCAATCCAACGGCAAAGCGGAGAAGGGCGTCCACATAGTCAAACGGCTCCTCTGCAAGACTGCCGATGCTGGGTCCGATTTCTACCTCGCCTTGCTGGCCTATCGCTCGGCCCCACTGTCCACTGGCCTGTCGCCAGACCAGCTGCTCATGGGTCGCACCCTGAGGACGACGGTGCCGTCCATTCATGTCCCAGACCTCGACCACGTTCCGGTCCTTCAACGAATGCAGCTGTCTCGTGCACAGCACAAGGCGGCTCATGACTCCCGTGCAGCTGATCTCCCTGCTCTGTCTCCAGATGACAACATCTGCATCCATCTTCCGGATGGTGGCTGGTCTGCAACCGCTGTGGTTCTTCGGCAGGTGGCCCCCCGCTCGTTCCTGGTTTGTCTACCGGATGACTCCATTCAGCGCCGCAATCGACGTGCCCTTCGTCTCATTCCGTGCTCGCTGCATGATCCTCCACTATTGCCACGCCCTCCTGTTCACCCTGACCTGGACTATGCAGAGATTCCGGCCACTCTGCATCCTCCTCACTCTGACGCAGTCCAGCCCGCTCCTCAGCCGGCGGCTCCCGACCCACCCTTGAGGCGATTAACCAGAATTCGTCGCCCACCTCAGAGACTTAATTTGTGAACTTTGTGGACTTATGGACTTTCTGATTTGTTCTGTTCTTCCGTTTAATCGTTCAAGTGGTTTGTATATAGTGTTCATCTCGTTATTCTTGTGACACACTGTTTT
The DNA here is from genome assembly GCF_047496885.1 of Scyliorhinus torazame. NCBI lineage: Eukaryota > Metazoa > Chordata > Chondrichthyes > Carcharhiniformes > Scyliorhinidae > Scyliorhinus > Scyliorhinus torazame. Next base: position 97,809,751 of record NC_092723.1, on the reverse strand, counting down.
TCTGCACCAGGCACCATAGCTTAGTTTTCATGTACATAGTCCTGTAAATATTTCGCACACACGTAGTCAGGAACATTCACCATACACTCTTTATTGCCACGCAGGTACATTTTTTATAAAAGGGAGGATGTCATAATATACACCAGTATATCATGGTGCAGACACACACTGATGGATACACAGTGGGACCAATCAACACACACAACACTGCAGCTAATCACCAGTGAGAGCACACGCACTATAAAGACAGGGGGCATCAGAGTTCCCGCTCATTCGAGTTGCAGCTAGCTAGGAGGACAGAGCTCACAGCCTGTAACACAGACATTCACCATGTGCTGAGTGCATCGACTGGTTAGGACAAGGCAAAGGTCTTTAGTTAAAGCTAGTATCGTATTCACCCACAGTCTGAGTATGTTTAAACAGTTAATGATTCAATAAAATAGTGTTGCACTATTTCAAGTGTTGGTGACCTGTATGTGATCCAGAACACCCAACACATCAGAGGAGACTGCAGCCGGGAGCCATTTTGTATTGGTCCCCGCAAATGGGGATCAAGCGGAACAGCACTTGGAGGGAGGGGACTCCCAGGTGGTTGGAGGATGCACCTTAGCATTGCCAGACGGGCACCCTGGCAGTGCCAGCTGAGGATGTTGGCTGTGTGACCTGTGTGCCACCCTGACACTGCCAAGGTGCCCTGGTGGCACTGCCAGGGTGCCAGGCTGTCAATGCCAAGGTGCCCAGGGATTGGGCCCGGGTGCCCTGCCTGTATGAGGTGGGGGAGACTTGAAGACCCCAGAACAGGTGAGTTGGGGCATTGGGGGACATCCGGAGGTCGAGTCGGGGACCGGGAGATCAGGGCGCCTTTTTAAACGACAGTCCAAACTCTTCCTGCACTATGCAATTTGGATAATATGGAAAATAGTCAGTTTCCCTGGAAATACTACAATTTATAAATGAATCCACATGACCAAATCTATCTCTTATCGTCTGTTCAGTTACTGACTGCACAGCCCCACCTGCTGGATTAGACACTTCACAACGTCTTTTATCCTGTGTGGTGATCCATCTGAAGAAGAATGTCAAAAGATAATTGTGATGTGGAGATGCTGGCGTAGGACCGGGGTGAGCACAGTAAGAAGTTTTACAACCCAAGATAATTGGATCAGGAATAAGAAAAGATCACATTCACACTGTACTGGAATGAATTTCCTTTAACTTCTTCAATTTCTTGAAGGAAATAAATAATGGGAAGTAAAGAGCCCCGAGTGGACAGAAAATTCATCCTGACTCTTCAAGACAACCAAACAAAAAACAATATTACAATCAATCTTTTGTTCAAACTCAACCTGCTTCCCGCCAGAAACATTCTCGTGTTCTGAATACAGAAGTGTAGTGTTTCAAGACAAAAATAATCTGCAAGGATTAATAACTACAATGAATTCAGAAAATGCTGGAATTAAAGCAAAATGCTGCAGATGCTGGAATTCATAGAATCCCTACAGTGAAGTAGGAGGCCATTTGGCCCATTGAGTCTGCACTGACCCTCTGAAAGAGCACTCTACCTAAGCCCAGTGCCCCGCCCTATCCCCATAAACCCACCTAACCTGCACATCTTCGGACGCGAAGGGGCAATTATTTTTAGCAAGGATCCACAGATCTGCTGAGTTTATCCAGCATTTTCTGTTTTCATTTCAGAAGATGCTGGATTTGATTCACTCATACCATATAACGAATAGGTGGGTTAAAGCTGTACAATTAGACTGGTCAGTTAACATGTCGCATTAATTTGATTGGTGCGCTTTCTTAAATACTTAGAGTTGATGAAGGATATTCACATGAAAACGTGCCAGTTCCTCAGGCAGAGCTGAACGGGAGACAGGACATATGGTCCTGTAAGAAAGAGAGAGGGATGTGTCAGTGAATCTGGTGTAATGTGTTTGGGTGATGTGACTGCCACAGTTGAATAGCTGGTAATGTGTGCAAGGATTGAGGCTGTGAGGCTTACCTAGATACATAGAAGATAGGAACAGGAGGAGGCCTTTTTGGTCCTTCGAGCCTGCTCCGCCATTCATCATGATCATGGCTGATCATCCAACTCAATAACCTAATCCGGCTTTCTCCCCATAGCCTTTGATCCCATTCTCCCCAAGTGCTATATCTAGCCACCTCTTGAATATATTTAATGTTTTAGCATCAACTACTTCCTATGATAATGAATTCCACAGGCTCACTTGTGTGATGAAATGTCTCCTCATATCTGTCCGAAATGGTTTACCCTGAATCCTCAGACTGTGACCCCCAGTTCTGGACACACCCACCATTGGTAACATCTTCCCAGCATCTACCCTGTCTAGTCCTGTTAGAATTTTAAGTCTCTATGAGATTCCCCCTCATTCTTCTGAACTCCAGCGAGAACAATCCCAACCTAGTCAATCTCTCCTCATATGACAGTCCCACCATCCCTGGAATCAGTCTGGTAAACCTTCACTACACTCCCTCGAGAGCAAGAACATCTTCCTCAGGGAAGGAGACCAAAATTACACACAATACTCCAGGTGTGGCCTCACCAAGGCCCTGTACAATTGCAGCAACACATCCCTGCTTCTATACACGAAACCTCTCAGAATGAAAGCCATTAGCCTTCCTTACCACCTGCTGCACCTGCATGCTTACCTTCAGCGACTGGTGCACAAGGACACCCAGGTCCCGCTGCACACTCCCCTCTCCCAATTTACAACCATTCAGGTAGTAATCTGCCTTCCTGTTTTTGCTTCCAAAGTGAATAACTTCACACTTATCCAAATTATACTGCATCTGTCTTGATTTGCCCACTCGCCCAACCTGTCCAGATCTTGCTGTAGGATCTCTGCATCCTTGTCACAATTCACCCTCTCACTTAACTTGGTATCATCTGCAAACTTTGAGATGTTACATTTTTTTCCTCATCCAAATCATTAATATATATTGTGAATAGCTGGCGTCACTTCACCGATCCCTGTGGAACCCACTAGTTACTGCCCGCCAATTTGAAAAGGACCCATTAATCCCTACTCTTTGTTTCCTCTTTGCCAACCAGTTTTCTATCCACCTCAATACATTTCCCCCAATCCCACGCTCTTTAATTTTGTACAATAATCTCTTATGCGTGACTTTGTCAAACGTCTTCTGAAAGTCCAAATATACCACATCAATAGGCTCCCCCTTGTCAACTATACTGGTCACATCTTCAAAGAATTCCAACAGATTTGTCAAGCATGATTTTTCCTTCATAAATCCATGCTGACTCTGACAGATCCTGCCACTGCTTTCTAAATGTTCCGCTATAAAGTCTATAAAGTGCTATAATGGCTTCAAGAATTTTCCCCACTACTGATGTTAGGCTTACTGGTGTATAATTCCCTGCTTTCTCTCTACCTCCCTTTTTGAATATTGGAGTGATGTGAGCTACCCTCCAATCTGATGGGACAGTTCCAGAATTTGGGCGTCGGAAGAGATTCTCTGTCCGATCACTGATTACGATATTGGCGTCGGCAATGGAGAATCCTGCCCCATGTGTCTGCATTCAGTGGTCTCTTGAACCCTGCCAAAGATCTGCCCTCTCTCTCTCAGCATGATTACACTGCCATGGGGAAAGAGATTTAGGTGTTTGTCCTGTTGTAAAGAAAGAAAGATGTACATAATTTTCAATGCTTTCACAACCTTGGAACGCCCTCTATCTTACATTAACAATAACTACAGGCGCGATTCAGCTGACCAAAGTTAAAGGTGCGATTCTCCGGAACAATTTCTCAGTGTGGTAGCGAGTGGGAATTGCTGTGAGCTTCCTGGCTTGGCCCACCGAGGCCGGCAACACAATTCAACGTTAATTGGTCCACTTAATGAGCCTCACGGGCTTTTTGCTGCAAATGAAGGCTCGCCAGCTGATTCGCCGGGCCCACTCTCGCCAGCCCCCTGCTAACAAGGTCGAGCAGCACTTAAGCTGCACTTGCTCAGCCAACCCAGCCAGCTCCCAACAATGGTGCTGAGGAGACCATTCCCAAGATTTGGGGATGTTGACCTGGGGAGGCTACTATATGCAGTGGAGGCCAGGAAGGATGTCCTGGTCCCACAAGGGTCCCGGAGGGTCAGCCATAGGGCAGCCCGTGCTGCCTGGGATGAGGTGGCGGCAGCTGTGAGCGAGGGGAGTGTGACCAGGAGAACAAAAGGACCTACATCGGGCAGCACGAGTGAGTAGACACCAACGACCCCCATCCTTCCCCATAGGGAGCATACACCCCCAATTCCCCATGTAACCTCCAACCCTCCCTCCACTCCCCTCTCCCTTGAACCACCCCAACCCTCCCCTTACACCCTCCCCTTCCCACCATTGTGAACCATGCGTTTGGCTAATGATGCCCCCTCTGTGTCTCTTCAGGAAAAGCTCTCCCATAATTGTTGGGAAAGGGCCCAGACTGGCAGAGGGGTGCCAGACTTAAGAATCCTCACCTCCTTCGAGGAGCGTGCCCTGAAGGTGACTGGTGTGGCCGAGGACAGGGTGGTCACCCTTGCGCAATCTGGCGGACGCTGCAGAAGCGAGGAACCACCAGGTTCCACCCAGGGAACAAGTCAATCATGAGTTGTTATTGCCTTACTGACTGACCTATCCCTCCCACTGACCACATATCCATTCTCCCGCAGGTTCTCCAGTCGATGGTGCTGGCTCATTCCGGGAGGCACCCTCTCCAGCCTCCCAGGAGAACACCTCGGAGATGAGCTTCGAGGATGCCACCTTTATAGTCGCAGCACAGCTGTCATCACCACCCTCCACCAGCGCAGATTCACACACCTTGGTGGGATATGTTAGTGGACAGGCTTCTGGGACACAATCTGGTGAGCTCCACACTGCGGCTGATGTACATCAGGTGGAGGCAGGAATGCCCAGGCAAGACAGCAGTCAGAGGTCTGCTGGATCCCAGGACCCGACTGGGCCCCAGCCGGATGCTGAACCTCTGGAACAGGGTTACCCAGAGCTGTTGGAAACGACAGGGAGCAGCCGGGATGTTCAGAGGGAGATGTCAGTGACACTCTTGCAGATCCATAGCCGAAAGGAGGCGTTTCAGAGGCTTTGGGCGCAGCAATGCGTGGCACAGAGGCCAACTCTGCTAGGGTGGTATCTTAGTGGAGAGGACGACTTCAGCACCATGAGTGACAGTGTCCAAGGCGCCGGGCATTCGGTGACGGCCATGGCTGAGGGTCTCAGCAGAATGTTTGCCTCGCTGGGGGATGTCACCCAGTACCAGGCCGATCTTGTTGGGTTCTGCGAGACATGTCTCACTCTCAGGTGAGAATGGCCAAGGTGCTGTAGAGCTTGTCCCAGTCACAGGTGGACATTGACAAGGACTGCAGAGCATGCCCAAGTCACTGAGGAGCATCGCCAAGTGCGCAGACCATGGGTAACCACCAGGGCTATCAGAGCCAGATAATGCAGGGGCAGCCGGGGCTCGAACCAGCCTGTGGACTCCGGCCTCAGAGCCACCAGAGGACACCCGCCAGGGGCATTGAAGGGCATGGGACGAGTTAAACAGCAGGCTGCCCCCACCTCAGATGTGCATATTGGCAAACACATAGATAGAGTGGTAGAGGTAAGCAATGAGGATCACTGAGGATACCGGGGGAGGGGGGCAGGGGGTGGAGGTAAGGGGGTAGGTATGGGATGGGGAGGGAGGGGTGGGGGTTGGGGGGGTGGCACCATCGGGAGAGTGGGGACATGTACTCCACATTAAACACCCTTGTGCTCAACCAGTATGATGCCTCTGTCACTTTCTTCCACAATGTGGAAGTGGCTGCTGGGAGGTAAGTCTGTCCTTTAAAAGCACTTGTCTTTGCAGGGGCAGGCCAGTCGATTTCGGCGGGAGAACAGCTGGTGAGTCAGTTTCAGCGGGAGCAGTGTGGAAGTGGCTGCTGGGAGGTAAGTCTGTCCTTTAAAAGCACTTGTCTTTGCAGGGGCAGGCCAGTCGATTTCGGCGGGAGAACAGCTGGTGAGTCAGTTTCAGCGGGAGCAGTGCGGAAGTGGCTGCTGGGAGGTAAGTCTGTCCTTTAAAAGCACTTGTCTTTGCAGGGGCAGGCCAGTCGAGTTCGGCGGGAGTGGAGCTGGCTGGTTAGTCAATTTCAGCAGGAGCTGAGAATTTTTCTTTTTTTTTAATTAGTGTTTTAGACGGGAACAGGAAATCGACCCGCGGACGTCTGGGAAGACCCTCACCAATAAATTCTGGTGGAGAGGAAACCCGAGACACTACACGTGTAGTGTCTCCCACCCGCCCTCCTCCTCTAACCTAATAATAAAACCCATTGGTCTGAGGTAAGTACCATATTTTATTATATTATTATTATTTTTTATTAAAAATGTAATTTAATTGTTAGCCAGATCTTGGTAGAAAGTTAGAGGAATGGCAGGGAAGGGAGTGCAATGTTCCTCCTGCAGGATGTTTGAGGTGAGGGATGCAGTTAGTGTCCCTGCTGATTTTACCTGCAGGAAGTGCTGCCATCTCCAGCTCCTCCAAGACCGAGTTAGGGAACTGGAGCTGGAGTTGGAAGAACTTCGGATCATTCGGGAGGCAGAAGGGGTCATAGATAGCAGCTTCAGGGAATTAGTTACACCAAAGATTGGAGATAGGTGGGTAACTGTAAGAGGGACTGGGAAAAAGCAGTCAGTGCAGGGATCCCCTGCGGTCGTTCCCCTGAGAAACAAGTATACCGCTTTGGATACTTGTGGGGGGGACGACTTACCAGGGGTAAGCCATGGGGTACGGGCCTCTGGCACGGAGTCTGTCCCTGTTGCTCAGAAGGGAAGGGGGGAGAGGAGCAGAGCATTAGTAATTGGGGACTCTATAGTCAGGGGCACAGATAGGAGATTTTGTGGGAGCGTGAGAGACTCACGTTTGGTATGTTGCCTCCCAGGTGCAAGGGTACGTGATGTCTCGGATCGTGTTTTCCGGGTCCTTAGGGGGGGAGGGGGAGCAGCCCCAAGTCGTTGTCCACATTGGCACTAATGACATAGGTAGGAAAGGGGACAAGGATGTCAGACAGGCTTTCAGGGAGCTAAGATGGAAGCTCAGAACTAGAACAAACAGAGTTGTTATCTCTGGGTTGTTGCCCGTGCCACGTGATAGTGAGATGAGGAATAGGGAGAGAGAGCATTTAAACACGTGGCTACAGGGATGGTGCAGGCGGGAGGGATTCAGATTTCTGGATAACTGGGGCTCTTTCTGGGGAAGGTGGGACCTCGACAGACAGGATGGTCTACATCTGAACCTGAGGGGCACAAATATCCTGGGGGGGAGATTTGTTAGTGCTCTTTGGGGGGGGTTTAAACTAATGCAGCAGGGGCATGGGAACCTGGATTGTAGTTTTAGGGTAAGGGAGAATGAGAGTAGAGAGGTCAGGAGCACAGATTTGACGTCGCAGGAGAGGGCCAGTGTTCAGGTAGGTGGTTTGAAGTGTGTCTACTTCAATGCCAGGAGTATACGAAACAAGGTAGGGGAACTGGCAGCATGGATTGGTACCTGGGACTTCGATGTTGTGGCCATTTCGGAGACATGGATAGAGCAGGGACAGGAATGGATGTTGCAGGTTCCGGGGTTTAGATGTTTTAGTAAGCTCAGAGAAGGAGGCAAAAGAGGGGGAGGTGTGGCGCTGCTAGTCAAGAGCAGTATTACGGTGCCGGAGAGGATGCTAGATGGGGACTCTTCTTCCGAGGTAGTATGGGCTGAAGTTAGAAACAGGAAAGGTGAGGTCACCCTGTTGGGAGTTTTTTATAGGCCTCCTAATAGTTCTAGGGATGTAGAGGAAAGGATGGCAAAGATGATTCTGGATAAGAGCGAAAGTAACAGGGTAGTTATTATGGGAGACTTTAACTTTCCAAATATTGACTGGAAAAGATATAGTTCGAGTACAATAGATGGGTCGTTTTTTGTACAGTATGTGCAGGAGGGTTTCCTGAAACAATATGTTGACAGGCCAACAAGAGGCGAGGCCACGTTGGATTTGGTTTTGGGTAATGAACCAGGCCAGGTGTTGGATTTGGAGGTAGGAGAGCACTTTGGGGACAGTGACCACAATTTGGTGACGTTTACGTTAATGATGGAAAGGGATAAGTATACACCGCAGGGCAAGAGTTATAGCTGGGGGAAGGGCAATTATGATGCCATTAGACGTGACTTGGGGGGGATAAGGTGGGGAAGTAGGCTGCAAGTGTTGGGCACACTGGACAAGTGGGGCTTGTTCAAGGATCAGCTACTGCGTGTTCTTGATAAGTATGTACCGGTCAGGCAGGGAGCAAGGCGTCGACCGAGGGAACCGTGGTTTACCAAGGAAGTGGAATCTCTTGTTAAGAGGAAGAAGGAGACCTATGTGAAGATGAGGTGTGAAGTTTCGGTTGGGTCGATGGAGAGTTACAAGGTAGCGAGGAAGGATCTAAAGAGAGAGCTAAGACGAGCAAGGAGGGGACATGAGAAGTATTTGGCAGGAAGGATCAAGGAAAACCCAAAAGCTTTCTATAGGTATGTCAGGAATAAGCGAATGACTAGGGAAAGAGTAGGACCAGTCAAGGACAGGGATGGGAAATTGTGTGTGGAGTCTGAAGAGCTGGAAGCGCTGTTTAAACAGCTTCCAGTTGACGCTGAGATTTCCAGCAATTTGGAGCGGCTGCGGCGGGCTGATGTTTTCCATGGTGCAGGATGGCGGATCTCTGAAGATGTGTAGGTAGGTCTCACAGTTGCTGGGGAGTTTCCAATCCTGGTATCATGTCGTGTTGGGTGTTCCGATATACAAACGAACCAACACGGTTGTAGATGGTTGTGTGTAGAGTCTGAAGAGATAGGCGAGATACGAAATGAATATTTTTCGTCAGTATTCACTCAGGAAAAAGATAATGTTGTGGAGGAGAATGCTGAGCTCCAGGTAAATAGATTAGATGGCATTGAGGTACGTAGGGAAGAGGTGTTGGCAATTCTGGACAGGCTGAAAATAGATAAGTCCCCGGGACCTGATGGGATTTATCCTAGGATTCTCTGGGAGGCCAGGGAAGAGATTGCTGGACCATTGGCTTTGATTTTTATGTCATCATTGGATACAGGAATAGTGCCAGAGGACTGGAGGATAGCAAATGTGGTCCCTTTGTTCAAAAAGGGGAGCAGAGACAACCCCGGCAACTATAGACCGGTGAGCCTCACGTCTGTAGTGGGTAAAGTCTTGGAGGGGATTATAAGAGACAAGATTTATAATCATCTAGATATGAATAATATGATCAGGGATAGTCAGCATGGCTTTGTGAAGGGTAGGTCATGCCTCACAAACCTTATCGAGTTCTTTGAGAAGGTGACTGAACAGGTAGATGAGGGTAGAGCAGTTGATGTGGTGTATATGGATTTCAGCAAAGCGTTTGATAAGGTTCCCCACGGTAGGCTATTGCAGAAAATACGGAGGCTGGGGATTGAGGGTGATTTAGAGATGTGGATCAGAAATTGGCTAGCTGAAAGAAGACAGAGGGTGGTGGTTGATGGGAAATGTTCAGAATGGAGTACAGTCACAAGTGGAGTACCACAAGGATCTGTTCTGGGGCCGTTGCTGTTTGTCATTTTTATCAATGACCTAGAGGAAGGCGCAGAAGGGTGGGTGAGTAAATTTGCAGACGATACTAAAGTCGGTGGTGTTGTCGATAGTGTGGAAGGATGTAGCAGGTTACAGAGGGATATAGATAAGCTGCAGAGCTGGGCTGAGAGGTGGCAAATGGAGTTTAATGTAGAGAAGTGTGAGGTGATTCACTTTGGAAGGAATAACAGGAATGCGGAATATTTGGCTAATGGTAAAGTTCTTGAAAGTGTGGATGAGCAGAGGGATCTAGGTGTCCATGTACATAGATCCCTGAAAGTTGCCACCCAGGTTGATAGGGTTGTGAAGAAGGCCTATGGAGTGTTGGCCTTTATTGGTAGAGGGATTGAGTTCCGGAGTCAGGAGGTCATGTTGCAGCTGTACAGAACTCTGGTACGGCCGCATTTGGAGTATTGCGTACAGTTCTGGTCACCGCATTACAGGAAGGATGTGGAGGCTTTGGAGCGGGTGCAGAGGAGATTTACCAGGATGTTGCCTGGTATGGAGGGAAAATCTTATGAGGAAAGGCTGATGGACTTGAGGTTGTTTTCGTTGGAGAGAAGAAGGTTAAGAGGAGACTTAATAGAGGCATACAAAATGATCAGGGGGTTGTATAGGGTGGACAGTGAGAGCCTTCTCCCGCGGTTGGAAATGGCTGGCACGAGGGGACATAACTTTAAACTGAGGGGTAATAGATATAGGACAGAGGTCAGAGGTAGGTTCTTTACGCAAAGAGTGGTGAGGCCGTGGAATGCCCTACCTGCTACAGTAGTGAACTCGCCAACATTGAGGGCATTTAAAAGTTTATTGGATAAACATATGGATGATAATGGCATAGTGTAGGTTAGATGGCTTTTGTTTCGGTGCAACATCGTGGGCCGAAGGGCCTGTACTGCGCTGTATTGTTCTATGTTCTATGTTCTAATGTGGGCTGACCTTTGAACCCTTGGCCCATCTCTCCAGGCATCTCCCCCTTCCGCACACATCCCCTCCCGCCAAGGGCATATCCCCGGAGCTGTGTCCTATCCCCTGGGTGTTCGGACCTTGGCTGCTGCATGTGTGGTGTTGCCTTCCGCAGTGTTCAAGCACAGTGGCCATGCAACAAGGTGTGATTGAGATGCTAAGCAATGACTCTCACAGGATACATGGCCTGCCTACCCATGGAAATCCACTTGGGTTGTGTGAAGTGTCCACTTAGCCATGATTGCCAATTCCCTATTAGCAATAGCCTTCAGCCACATGGCCAGAGGCCTCGGCAGTCGGTGGTGGTTATGGCTGGTCATTGCGGCAGACGGGCAGGGACAAGGATTGTCCCCGGAATGGGTAAACATGATCCAGGGTTGGTATGGTGATGCTGCGAGTGATTGTCCCCCAGTTACCCCCCTAGCCTCCACCCTCCCCCTCCCATGGTGGCCCCTGCAGAGGGTCCCCCACCCCCAGCTGAGAGTACCCACCGAGCACTGGGGTGGCAATCCCAGCACCCCTTGGCTCTATGCCTGTGAGCAAAGATGGCTACTCACCACCTCGGCTCCCCACAGAATCCCTTCTGCCCTGTTCACGTTTTTCAAAAGGAGTTCCAATCGGCGCCAGTGTGAGCACTTGCTGGGAGGCTGCTGAATGACGGGAGGCTGTTGGTTATGGGGTGGCTCTCATTAATTGCATGGAAATAGGGTTTAAGTAGCCTCAGGGGCAGCACGGTAGCATTGTGGATAGCACAATTGCTTCACAGCTCCAGGGTCCCAGGTTCGATTCCGGCTTGGCTCACTGCCTGTGCGGAGTCTGCACATCCTCCCCGTGTGTGCATGGGTTTCCTCCGGGTGCTCCGGTTTCCTCCCACAGTCCAAAGATGTGCAGGTTAGGTGGATTGGCCATGCTAAATTGCCCTTAGTGTCCAAAATTGCCCTTAGTGTTGGGTGGGGTTACTGGGTTATGGGGATAGGGTGGAGGTGCTGACCTTGGGTAGGGTGCTCTTTCCAAGAGCCGGTGCAGTCTCGATGGGCCGAATGGCCTCCTTCTGCACTGTAAATTCTATGTTAATCTATGTTATTGGAGAGCCTTTGGTTTTGATCTTTGGGTCCTCACTGTCTACAGGGATAGTGCCAGAGGACAGGAGAGTGGCGAATGCTGTTCCTCTGTTCAAGAAAGGGAATAGGAATGACCCTGGTAATTATAGGCCAGTTAGTCTTACTTCGGTCGTCGGGAAGATAATGGAAAAGGTCCTGAAGGATAGGATTTATGACCATTTGGACAGATGCAGCTTAATCCGGGATAGTCAACACGGATTCGTGAAGGGTAGGTCTTGCCTCACAAATTTGATTGAATTCTTTGAGGCAGTAACTAAGTGTGTAGATGAAGGTAGAGCAGTTGATGTCGTATACATGGATTTTAGTAAGGCGTTTGATAAGGTTCCCCATGGTCGGCTCATAAAGAAAGTAAGGAGGTGTGGGATAGAGGGAAATTTGGCCAATTGGATAAGTAACTGGCTATCACATAGAAGACAGAGGGTGATGGTGGATGGAATATTTTCAGACTGGAGACCAGTTACCAGCGGTGTACCACAGGGATCAGCGCTGGGTCCTCTGCTATTTGTGATTTTTTATCAATGACTTGGAGGAGGGGGCTGAAGGGTGTGTCAGTAAATTTGCTGATGACACCAAGATTGGTGGAGTAGTGGATGAGGTGGAGGGCTGCTGTAGGCTGCAAAGAGACATTGATATCATGTAGAGCTGGGCCGAAAAATGGCAGATGGAGCTTAACCCTGATAAGTGAGAGGTGATTCATTTTGGTAGAAAACATTTGAATGCGGATTACAGGGTCAACGGCAGGGTTCTGAGGAATGTGGAGGAACAGAGAGATCTTGGGGTTCATGTCCACAGATCTCTGAAGGTTGCCACTCAAGTGGATAGAGCCGTGAAGAAGGCTTATAGTGTGTTAGCGTTTTATAACAGGGGGCTTGAGTTTAAGAGCCGCGGGGTTATGCTGCAACTATATGACCCTGGTGAGACTACATTTGGAGTATTGTGTGCAGTTCTGGTCACCTCATTATAGGAAGGATTTGGAAGCATTGGAAAGGGTGCAAAGGAGATTTACCAGGATGCTGCCTGGTTTGCCGGATAGGTCTTATGAGGAAAGGTTGAGGGAAGTAGGGCTTTTCTCTTCGGAGCGGAGGAGGATGAGAGGCGACTTAATAGAGGTTTATAAGATGATGAGGGGGATAGCTAGAGTGGACGTTCAGAGACTATTTCCTCGGGTGGATGTAGCTGTTACAAGGGGGCATAACTATAAGATTCAGGGTGGGAGATATAGGAGGGATGTCCGAGGTTAGGTTCTTTACTCAGAGAGTGGTTAGGGTGTGGAATGGACTGCCTGCTGTGATAGTGGAGTCGAACAATTTAGGAACTTTCAAGCGGTTATTGGATAGGCACATGGAGCACACCAGAATGATAGGGAGTGGGATAGCTTGATCTTGGTTTCGGACAATGCTCGGCACAACATTGAGGACCGAATGGCCTGTTCTGTGCTGTACTGTTCTATGTTCTATGTTCTATGTAAGTAGTGATACTTGTTAGATCCCGATTTCGCCTACGGGAGTGGGCTGGTTGCATCGCAAATTGTTTGGCGTCTGGCATGGCTCTCGTTTTTGGCCTCTCCCAATATTCACCACCCTCGTTTAATTTGAGTGAGAGCGTAACGAGGCCGGAGAATCGGGCCTAAAGTCCAGTTTTGGGAGCGTTTGGCGGGGAGTTTCACGACGGCCGCATTGACGAGATGACGGCCATAATCAAAAATGAGTCCCCACGACATTACTTGCTCCCTCGCTGTCTGATTCGCCCGACTCGTGCCTCAGCTGCTCGCCACTAACAACGGGGAGGTGCTTTTAAACGCTCCCTCACCGCTCATTCCCAGTCGACGAGCATTCTATGGATTTAAGCATCTGCAGTATTTTGCTTTTATTCCAGCAGTTTCTGAGTTAATTGTAGTTATTCGTCCCTTGAGATTCTTTTTGTCTTAAAACACTTCTGTATTCAGAACATTTGTGGCGGGAAGCAGGTTGAGTTTGAACAAAAGATTGATTATAATATTGTGTTTTGTTTGGTTGTCTTGAAGAGTCAGGATGAATTTTCTGTCCACCGGGGCTCTTTACTTCCCATTATTTATTTCCTTCAAGAAATTGAAGAAGTTAAAGGGAATTCCTTCCAGTACAGTGTGAATGTGATCTATTCTTATTCCTGATCCAATTATCTTTCGACATTCTTCTTCAGATAGATCACCACACAGGATAAAAGACGTTGTGAAGTGTCTAATCCAGCAGGTGGGGCTGTGCAGTCAGTAACTGAACTGGTGGTAAGAGATAGATTTGGTCATGTGTTAGATTCATGTATAAATGGTAGTATTTCCAGGGAAACTGACTATTTTCCATAATATCTAAGTTGTATTTTCCTCCTGTATCATTTCTGCTGACATCCCTTCAATGCCTAAAGGTGAAAACTTCCTGTTGACCTCCAGTTACAATGAACTATTGTTGTTGATCCATATTTGATGTCCTACTCACTAATAAAACCGTTCCTCTCTCACACCTGGCCATGCCTTGATAATGCCTGTTCTCTGCACCTTTATGTCCGAGGGATGCATAATTTAACCGATATGGTGAGCACTGGTTTCAGCATCCACTACCAGATCCTGCTTGACCACCCACACAATTATGTGCTAAAACTGATCACTATTCCAGGATCATCTGGAATGCAGTGATAACTCCTGCCTTTTTTTCTTGTCTATAAACCATCAACCATCTTCCTAAACCTCTCTCCCCCGTCTCCTCCATCCTTACTTCCAACAGGTACGAGGAGCCCATGGAGTAACACTAAGATTGACAACATCCAATCAGCTGCCTCTGCTGCTTCCCTCCATTAACTGTGTGTCATGCGTTTGATAAGGTTCCCCACGGTAGGCTACTGCAGAAAATATGGAAGCATGGGATTCAGGGAGATTTAGCAGTTTGGATCAGAAATTGGCTAGCTGGAAGAAGACAAAGGGTGGTGGTTGATGGGAAATGTTCTGACTGGAGTCCAGTTACTAGTGGTGTACCACAAGGATCTGTTTTGGGGCCACTGCTGTTTGTCATTTTTATAAATGACCTGGAGGAGGGCGTAGAAGGATGGGCGAGTAAATTTGCAGATGACACTAAAGTCGGTGGAGTTGTGGACAGTGCGGAAGGATGTTACAAGTTACAGAGGGACATAGATAAGCTGCAGCGCTGGGCTGAGAGGTGGCAAATGGAGTTTAATGCAGAAAAGTGTGAAGTGATTCATTTTGGAAGGAATAACAGGAAGACAGAGTACTGGGCTAATGGTAAGGTTCTTGGCAGTGTGGATGAGCAGAGAGATTTCGGTGTCCATGTACATAGATCCCTGAAAGTTGCCACCCAGGTTGAGAGGGTTGTTAAGAAGGCGTATGGTGTGTTAGCTTTTATTGGCAGAGGGATTGAGTTTCGGAGCCATGAGGTCATGTTGCAGCTGTACAAAACTCTGGTGCGGCCGCATTTAGAGTATTGCGTGCAATTCTGGTCACCGCATTATAGGCAGGATGTGGAAACATTGGAAAGGGGGCAGAGGAGATTTACCAGAATGTTGCCTTGTATGGAGGGAAGATCTTATGAGGAAAGGCTGAGGGACTTGAGGCTGTTTTCGTTAGAGAGAAGAAGGTTTCGAGGGGACTTAATTGAGGCACACAAGATGATCAGAGGATTGGATAGGATGGACAGTGAGAGCCTTTTTCCTCGGATGGTGATGTCTAGCATGAGGGGACATAGCTTTATATTGAGGGGAGATAGATATAAGACAGACGTCAGAGGTAGGTTCTTTACTCAGAGAGTAGTAAGGGTGTGGAATGCCCTGCCTGCAACAGTAGTGGACTCGCCAACACTAAGGGTATTCAAATGGTCATTGGATAGACATATGGACGATATGGGAATACTGTAGATGGGCTTTAGAGTGGTTTCACAGGTCGGCGCAACATCGAGGGCTGAAGGGCCTGTACTGCGCTGTAATGTTCTATGTTCTATGTTCTATGAACTCATATCTTTCTCCAGTTTTTCTCCTGTCTCCCCGCAGGCTGTCTCTGTGCGAATCTTGTGCATGAGATCCATCTCCTGCTCGCTCAATTAGGCAGCACGGTAGCACAGTTGTTAGCACTGTTGCTTCACAGCGCCAGGGTCCCAGGTTCGATTCCCAGCTCGGGTCACTGTCTTTGCGGAGTCTGCACCTTCTCCCCGTGTCTGAAAGGGTTTCCTCCGGGTGCTCTGGTTTCCTCCCACAAGTCCCGAATGATGTGCTTGGTAGGTGAATTGGACATTCTGAATTCTCCCTCAGTGTACCCGAACAGTCGCTGGAGTGTGATGACTAGCGGATTTTCACAGTAACTTCATTTAAATGTTAGTGTAAGCTTACACTAATAAAGATTATTATTTACCCTCGCCCTGTTTTATTGTCCAGCATCCAACTTCTCTTCCTGGTTCTTGTTAGCCAATATTGTAAATGGTTCTTTCTCTTCAGCTGTTGTTATCTTTCTTTTAAATCTGCCATTGTCACCCTACTCCTCAAAAATACAACTCTCAACCCTTCTGTCCTTGCAAGTTACTGTCCCATCTCCAACATCTTTTTCTTCTCCAAAGTCTTTAAAAGTGCTATCGCCTCTCAAATCCATTCCCAGCTTTCCCAGAATTCCACATTTGAATTCCTCCAATCAAGTTTCCACTGTATCACATTACTGAAACAATTCATATCAAGGTCACAAAATGCATTCAGTCTGACTATGACAAAGATAAACTTTCCCTCCATATCCTTCTCAACCTATCTGCAGCCTTTGCCATTGTTGATCACACGATACTCCTTAAACACTTCGCGCTCTTGTTCAGCTGGGTGTTACTGCTCTCTGCTGGTTCCATTCTTATCTATCTTATTACTTACAATGGCTTCTCTTCCTGCTCCGTACCATTACCTGTGGTGACCCTCAAGGATTGATACCTCGACACTTCCCCAAGGGTGGATCCTTGCTCCCCTCCAAGACAAAGCGGCCCCCTTGATTGATATATGCAAATGGTTCTTCTGGTCTTCTTAGACATTTTCATAGTGGTTTCATAAAACTTGGTGACTTGCTCCGTCATGTCAGAAAGGCTGTTAAGAGTCAACCACATTGCTGTGGGTCTGCAGTCACTTGTAGGCCAGCCTGGTCAGAATGGCTGTTTTCCTTCCTCACAGGGCGTTAGTGAGCCAGATGTGTTTTTAAAGATACTTTGGTAGTTTGATGGTCACCATTATTGGTTCAAGATTTAAAAAAAATCTAGATTGAATTAATTAATTGAATTTCAATTCCCCAGCTACCCTGGTTGGGGTAAACTCATGTCTCCAGATCATTAGTTCTAGTTTCTCAATTATTTGGGCCAGTAACATAACCACTATGGGAATGTTGCCCGTGTTCCAGGGCTAGGTTCTGAGAAGAGACTCAACCAATTTGGTTTGGAATATGGAAGGTTAAGGGGTGATTTAATTGAGGTGTTTCAGATATTGATGGGTGGATACTTTGGATTGTTGGGAAGCATTGGAGAAGGGGGCATAGCCCTAAATCAGAGCAAGGCTATCCAGGAATGAACTAGGAAACACTTCTTCATGAAAACTACGATGAAAGTGTGGAACTTGCTGCAACTAAAAGAAGTCAATACTGGCTCAATTAAATCTGAGAGTGATACATTTTTCCTTGGCAAAGGCATTAAGGAGTAGGCAGCCAAGGTGATAGATTGGATTGGATTTATTTATTGTCACGTGTACCGAGGTACAGTGAAAAGTATTTTTCTGCGAGCAGCTCAAACAGATCATTAAGTACAGAAAATAAATAAAATTAAAATTAAATACATAATAGGACAACACAAGGTCCACAATGTAAATACCTAGACACAGTCTCGGGTGAAGCATTCGGGAGTCTATAAGAAGGTTGTTTAGGAGTCTGGTAACAGCAGGGAAGAAGCTGGTTTTGAATTGGGACGAGGAATTGGGAAACAAATTGATTGTGACATAATTTACGTTTCTGTACCTGTCAGTCTGGGTTCCAGTTTTTGAAAGCATCTGAAACACGACACACACTGCAGTATAATTCCAGTTTTTACCACATGATGGCACATCCTAATTTTAACTCCCAAGAATTGGGTAAATTGTGTGTGGGTGAGAAGTAAAAGATGTTTAAATCTCAAACCCAACACCAAACTGCCCAGACCATCCACAATCAGGATTGCATGTAAAATCTTTACAAGAGGCAGCAGGCCTTCATTGCTACAAGTTATTTATTTTAAATTAATTTTGGTCGGACTGCCTGGGGCTCAGGAGGAACTGAGTCCTGGAGGTAAATGTTGTGTACAAAGGACTGTAGAGGCGAGACACATGTCAGGCAGGTTTATGATGTGGAAGTGGGTTAGTGTCTGGCAGGTGTATCTTTTTTTTAATGAACATTTTATTGAGGTATTTTTGGTATTGTAACAACAACAAAATAAACAATGTACATGAAACTATAAACATAGTGCAAAAGCCGTCTCCCTTCCTTACGGTCCCACCTTTATTAACCCCCTACTCTAAGCTAAACTAACCCCCCCCTTCTGCTGACGATTAATTTTCCGCGAAGAAGTCGACGAACAGCTGCCACCTCCGGGCGAACCCTAACAGTGACCCTCTGAAGGCGAACTTGATTTTCTCCAAACAGAGCAAGCTGGCCATGTCCGATAGCCAGGTCTCCGACTTCGGGGGCTTTGAGTCCCTCCAAGCTAATAGTTTCCGTCTCCGGGCTACCAGGGAAGCAAAGGCTCGAAGTCTGCCTCTTTCTCCTCCTGGATACCAGGGTCTCCTGACACCCCGAAAATCACCGTGGACATGACATCTGAAAACCCCTGCCAAAACCCCCTAAGCTTCGGACATGTCCAGAACATGTGGACATGGTTCGCTGGTCCTCCCGCACATTTTGCACACCTGTCTTTCACCCCAAAGAATCTGCTCATCCGGGCCACTGTCATGTGAGCCCGATGAACGACCTTGAATTGTATCAGGCTGAGCCTGGCACATCTGAAAAATGAAATGAAATGAAAATGAAATGAAATGAAAATCGCTTATTGTCACAAGTAGGCTTCAAATGAAGTTACTGTGAAAAGCCCCTAGTCGCCACATTCCAGCGCCTGTTCGAGGAGGCTAGTACGGGAATCAAACCGTGCTGCTGGCCTGCCTTGGTCTGCTTTAAAAGCCAGCGATTTAGCCCAGTGTGCTAAACCAGCCCATGTTGCGGACTCTTTGACTCTACTCAACACGTCCGCCCATAGACCATCCTCTATCTCTCCTCCCAGCTCCTCCTCCCACTTGCGCTTCAGCTCCTCGATCTGCATCTCCTCTGACCCCAAAAGTTCCTTGTAAATGTCCGAGACGCTCCCTTCTCCTACCCACCCTCTGGAAACTATACTGTCCTGAATCCCCCTTAGCGGTAGTAGCTGGAAGGTTGACACCTGTTTACGAAGGAAGTCCTGCACCTGCAGATCCCTGAATTTGTTTCCCCTCGCCAACCCAAACGTCTCCTCCAGCGCCCTCATACTCGGAAAGCTCCCCTCTATAAACATGTCCCTCATCCTCTCAATCCCTGCTCTCTGTCATATCCGGAACCCCCCATCCATACTTCCCGGGGCAAACCAGTGATTATTACGGATTGGGGACCAGACCGATACTCCCTCTGCTCCCACATGTCTCCTCCATTGCCCCCAGACTCTCAGGGCCGCCACCACCATGGGGCTGGTGGAGTACCATGCCGGCGGGAACGGCAGAGGCGCAGTTACCAACGCCCCCAGACTGGTAGCCTTGCATGAAGCCGCCTCCATACGCTCCCCATGCCGACCCCTCCTCCACCACCCACTTCCTGATCATGGCTATATTAGCCGCCCAGTAATAGTTTACTAAAATTTGGCAGCGCCAGTCCGCCCTGCCCCCGACTTCGCTCAAGCATTACCTTCCTTACCCGCGGGGTCTTGCCCGCCCAACAAAGCCAGAGATCACTTTGTTGACCCGTTTAAAAAAGGACTGCGGAATAATTATGGGGAGACACTGAAATACAAACAGGAATCACGGGAGGACCGTCACCTTCACCGGCTGCACCCTCCCAGCCAGTGGCAACGGAAGCGCGTCACATCTCCGAAAATCGTCCTTCATTTGGTCTACTAGCCGGTCCTATTCCTACACCACTTGAATGCCTAGGTACCTAAAGCATCCCCCTACTAATCTAAACGGCAGCTCCCCTAATCGCCTCTCCTGTCCCCTCGCCTGGAACGCAAACATCTCACTTTTCCCCATATTTAGCTTATACCCCGAAAACCGGCCAAATTCCCCGAGAATCCTCATAATTTCTTCCATCCCCTCTATTGGGTCCGATACATACCGAAGTAGGTCGTCTGCATAGAGCAGACTCTGTGCTCCATCCTCCACACCCGCTCCCCCTCCCCGTATTTTGTAAGGGCCACGAAGAATCCAGCACGAGTTTTAAGGATACAAAGTAATAACATTTATTTACTATAACATATATACATAACAGTAGCAGTAACTTCTCTTGCTACATACTCCTTCCTGCTGGTTCCTGAACTGGCCAGCTTTATTTATACTAGGAGTTTACTAGTGGTTTCTCCGCCCCCCTCATTTGGGAAGCTCATACTCCCACAGGATTGTGGGATAGTCATTAGTCCCCAGCCAATGGTAAGTAGGCAGGTTATAACATCCCTCCCCCCCAAAGTCCAAGGAATCCACCGAAGACCCTGGCGAAGGAGGGCGTCGGACTCGTTTGGCCGCAGGCTGGACACCATTTGCACACGGCGCTGGATCAGGCGGCGTGTAACGAGACGGAGACCGGCGCTTCCGTAATGAACGGCGCAACGGTTGTACATCCACGGCCTGTGGACCCGAGGATTCCCCCTCTAATGCATCCTGTGTCTCCATCTTGGAGTCAGAGTCTGCTGCCTCCGTCATGTCAGCGTCTCTATCTCCATTCGGTCCCGTAACGACCTGCGCAGGCTTCGAGTGAGGCACCAGTGGAAGGTTGTGAGGACTACCTTCCCTTGTCTCTGGTCTCTGCGGCTGTAGAAATGAGCTCTGGGGGCGGGGGATCTTTTGAGGGGATAGTCTTCTGGACCGAACGTGGTCTACATGTTTTCGCTGGAGACGACCCTGGGCTTGCACTTGGTAAGATATAGGGCCCGTTTGGCGAAAGATTACACCAGGAACCCATTGGGCACCACCAGCAAAATTCCGAACGAACACTGGGTCACCGGGCGCAAACTGCCGAATCGGCCGATGCCGAGAAAATCCCTGTCCCTGCCGTTCTTGTGTGCGACGTACTTTTGCGCCAATGTCCGGGAAAACCATACTAAGGCGGGTGTGAAGTCTCCAGCCCATTAGGAGTTCTGCGGGAGCTACCCCAGTCACTGCATGGGGGGTGGTCCTGTACGTAAACAAAAAACGAGCCAGTCTCGTGTCCATTGATCCGGAAGACTGCTTCTTTAGGCCTCTTTTGAATGTCTGCACTGCGCGCTCTGCCAACCCATTTGAAGCCGGGTGGTAAGGGGCAGTGCGGATATGGCGTATGCCGTTCATTTTCGTGAACCTCGCAAACTCCTCACTCGTGAATGGAGTGCCATTATCCGTGACCAGCACCTCGGGGAGGCCATGCGTACTAAACGATAAACGCATCTTTTCGATTGTTGCGCAGGACGTTGTCCCCTGCATCTTATTGTGGGCAGCACGGTAGCCTTGTGTGATAGCACAATTGCTTCAGAGCTCCAGGGTCCCAGGTTCGATTCCCGGCTTGGGTCACTGTCTGTGCGGAGTCTGCACATCCTCCCCGTGTGCGCGTGGGTTTCCTCCGGGTGCTCCGGTTTCCTCCCACAGTCCAAAGATGTGCAGGTTAGGTGGATTGGCCATGATAAATTGCCCTTAGTTTCCAAAATTGCCCTTAGTGTTGGGTGGGGTTACTGAGTTATGGGGATAGGGTGGCGGTGTTGACCTTGGGTAGGGTGCTCTTTCCAAGAGCCGGTGCAGACTCGAAGGGCCGAATGGCCTCCTTCTGCACTGTAAATTCTATGAAATGAAAATTATGCACCTCTAGCCATTTGGACTGGGCGTCAATTAGTAGAAGGAACATGGATCCTTGAAAAGGGCCTGCGAAATCTGCATGCAACCGTGCCCAAGGCCGCCCTGGCCATTCCCAGTGATGTAGGAGCACGACCGGCGGAAGCTTCTGATACTCCTGGCAAATGGAGCAGTTTTGGGCCACCTTCGCAATGTCGGTGTCGAGGCCTGGCCACCAGACATAACTCCGGGCCAACATTTTCATTTTGGTCACGCCTGGATGCCCATTGCAAGTCTGTTAGTATCAGCTCCTGGCCTTTTTCCGAGATCATAGTGGGTTAGTAACCCAGACGGCAACAATTGTTGCTTTACCCGCCGGAAAGCGGTTTCTTGTGGCTGACCCAAAACCCAGGTGTGATTTTTCTTTAGCAGCAGGTGCAAGGGGGCCAGCGTAGTTGCCAGATTGGGGAGGAACTTCCCGTAATAGTTTACGAGACCGAGAAAAGAATCAAGATGCGAAGTGTCAGTCGGGGCGGGGGCATGTTAAATTGCACGCACCTTCTCTGTGACGGGGTGCAGACCTTCGCGGTCCACCCGATAACCTAGGTAGACTACTTCCTTTGCCTGAAGTACGCACTTTGTGCGACGTAAACGGACTCCAGCCTCCGAAAGGCGCCCAAGGACAGCCTCCAGATTTTCCAAATGTTCCTGCTCCGACGTCCCTGTAATCAAAACGTCATCTAGGTAGACAGCCACACGTGGTAAACCTCTCAAAATGCCCTCCATAACACGTTGAAAAATTGCGCAGGCAGAGGATATTCCAAAGGGCAACCGTGTATATTCCCCTTCTACCTTCTCGAGCAAGGCGTAAGGCACTGGGCGCGCCCGGAAATAGCGCGGCGTGGCTCCTGGTTCAACTTGGATACGGACTACGGCCCCTTTTATTTTCCCCAAACCAGGCTGGAATACATCTGGGTATCGTCCTAGCACCTCAGTCAACCCTTCAGAAACTGTTTGGAGGATGTGCTGCCATTGCAACAGCAAATGGCGCAACCAGTCCCGACCCAACAGGCTGGGCCCATGGCCGCGCACCACGATAAGTGGGAAACGCCCCTCCTGGTCATCGTAGTTCCTGCAATGTCCAATGGTTCCCCTGTGTAGGTGGCCAACCTGGCCTGTGTGTCGGTTAATGTAAGGGTCTGTATACCCTGCTTGATGCGGTCGAATGTCCTCTGGGCGATCACGGAGACCGCTGCGCCAGTATCCAACTCCATCTCAAGCGGGTGGCCATTGACCCGTACTGTCACCTTAATGGGGGCCACACGGGGAGCTGCCACACAATGCAGCTGCAGGCAGTCGTCCTCCGTCTCCACATCCTCAGGAGTAGTCGCCGCAGGTTCATCCACATGGAAGGTACGGCCTCTGGACTGGTCCCAGTTACGGCCCCTGGGCTGGTCCCAGTTTCGGTCAGAACGACGGCGCCTCTGGCGCCCCCAGGACCGCCGTCCGCGACGGGGTCGGCGCCTACAAGTCTGACACGGATATGGCTCCTCATCCATTGGCTCTGGAGAAGGCTCCCTTCGGGGAGGAATGTCCGACGGCCACTGGGGTCGGTCCGGACGTTGCCTCGCCCAAGGTACCGCAGGAGTGCGGGGGGACGTTTTTGGACGGAAGGTGTTGCGCCCCAAGGCATGCACTTCCATTCCCTGTAGCTCCTGTACTCCTCGCTCTGCGCTCTCTCGGGACAATACTATTTGAATGGCCTGTTGAAAAGTCAATGTTGGCTCCGCTAACAACTTTCTCTGGGTGGCCGCATTGTTAATACCGCAAACCAAACGGTCGCGTAACATTTCTGACAAGGTCTCACCATAGTCACAGTACTGGATGGAAAATCGGCAAGGGATTCTCCAGGGGTCCTCTCAGCGGTATTAAACCGGTAACGCTGGACTATCGTGGACGGGGCTGGGTTAAAATGTTGCCCCACTATATTCACAAGTTCATCAAACGTTTTGGTGTCCGGCGCAGCTAGGTACGTAAGGCTCCTAATCACCCCAAACGTATGCGGGCCGCAGGCGGTGAGCAATATGACCACTTGGCGCTCGTTTTCGGTGATATTGTTTGCCCGGAAATAGTAACGCATCCGTTGTGTGTACTGGTTCCAGCTTTCCAGCGCAGCATCAAAAACATCCAAACGTCCGTACAGAGGCATGGTATAATAGAAAACAACTTCCAACCTGGATCCAACAAAAATCCAGGGAGGTGGCTTCAGCAGTGTAGACAGCTATTCACTTTAACCTTCGTCGCCAGTTTTGTAAGGGCCCCGAAGAATCCAGCACGAGTTTTAAAGATACAAAGTAATAACATTTATTTACTATAACATATATACATAACAGTAGCAGTAACTTCCTCTGCTACATACTCCTTCCTGCTGGTTCCTGAACTGGCCAGCTTTATTTATACTAGGAGTTTCTCCGCCCCCTCATTGGGGAAGCTCATACTCCCACACAGGATTGTGGGATAGTCATTAGTCCCCAGCCAATGGTAAGTAGGCAGGTTATAACACCGTACCAGCCCCTTGAGGCTCTAAGAGCAATTGCCAATGGCTCAATAGCTGGCGTGAACAACAGTGGGGAGAGGGGCATCCCTGTCTCGTCCCCCGGTGCAGTCTGAAATAGCCCGATGTTGTCCTATTCATCCATATGCTTGCCACAGGAGCCTGATACAGCAACCTGGCCCAGTCAATAAAGCCCCGCCCAAATCCGAACCGTCCCAGTATCTCCCACAGATAATCACATTCTACCCGATCAAAAGCCTTTTCTGCATCCATTGTGATCACTACCTCCACCTCCCTACCTTCCGGTGGCATCATGATCACATTTAACAACCTTCTTACATTGGCCACCAACTGCCTACCATTAACAAAGCGTCTGGTTCTCCCCAATAACGTCTGGAACACAATCCCCAATCCTGGAGGACAAACGTTTGGCCAGCAATTTGGCATCCACATTCAACAGGGATATCGGCCTGTAGGACCCACACAACTCTGGGTTCTTGTCCCACTTCAGAATCAGCGGAATCGTGGCCTGTGACATCGTCGGGGGCAGCACCCTTCTTCACCTTGCCTCATTTAACATCCTCATCAACACCGGCCCCAATATCCCAGAGAAATCTTTATAAAACTCCACTGGGTACCCGTCCGGCCCCAGGGCTTTACACGACTGCATGGCCTTCAGACCCTCCACTATCTCTTCCAACCCGATCGGGGCCCCCAGCCCTTCTACCAGCTTCCCGACCCCCTTTGGGAAATTCAACCCCTCCAAGAAGTGCCTTATCCCCTCCGGCGCCGTCAGGGTTTCCGACCTGTACAGCCTACTGTAGAAATCCCTAAAGGCCTCATTCACCCCTGCTGAATCTCCAACCAGGTTCCCATCTCCGTCATTTACTTTCCCTATATCCCTGGCTGCCTCCCTCTTTCTAAGCTGCTGTGCAAGCATTCTGCTGGCCTTCTCTCCATGCTCATGGATCACCCTGTTGTGTTGGGCTCTCTGGATCCGTGGAACATATACAGGTCACAACACTTGAAATAGTGCAACACTATTTTATTGAATCATTAACTGTTTAACATACTCTCACTGTGGGTCAATACGATACTAGCTTTAACTAAAGACCTTTGCTTTGTCCTAACCAGTCGATGCACTCAGCACATGGTGAATGTCTGTGCTGCAGGCTGTGAGCTCTGTCCTACTAGGAAGCTGCTGCTCGAATGAGCTGGAACTCTGATGCCCCCGGTCTTTATAGTGCGTGTGCTCTAACTGGTGATTGGCTGCTGTGTTGTGTGTGTTGATTGGTCCCACTGTGTGTCCATCAGTGTGTGTGTCTGCACCATGATATACTGGTGTATATTATGACATCCCCCTTTTATAAAAGAATGTACATGTGTGGCAATAAATAGTGTCTGGTGAGAATGTCCCTAACTACGTGTGTGCGAAAGACATATTTACAGGACTATGGACATGAGAACTAAGCTATTTACATGGTAAGGTGCCTAGTGCAGAAAAACAGTATGCAACAAGAATAACGAGATGAACACTATATACAAACCATGTAAACGACCAAACGGAAGAACAGAACATTTCAGAAAGTCTATAAGTCCACAAAGTCCACAAATTAAGTCTCTGAGGTGGGTGACAAATTTTGGTTGACTGCCTCAAGGGTGGGTCGGGGGCCGCCGGCTGAGGAGCGGGCTGGACTGCGTCAGAGTGAGGAGGATGCAGAG
This sequence comes from Scyliorhinus torazame, assembly GCF_047496885.1. Lineage (NCBI taxonomy): Eukaryota > Metazoa > Chordata > Chondrichthyes > Carcharhiniformes > Scyliorhinidae > Scyliorhinus > Scyliorhinus torazame. Next base: position 97,783,717 of record NC_092723.1, on the reverse strand, counting down.
TGACCAGGAATCTCTGCATAGTCCATGGCAGGGTCAGCAGGAGGGCGAGGCGACAGTGGAGGATCACGTATTGAGTGTGGAACGAGACAAAGGGCGCGTCGATTGCGGGGCCGAATGGAGCCATCCGGTAGACGAACCAGGAACGAGCGGGGGGCCACCTGCCGAAGGACAACAGCGGTTACAGACCAGCCACCATCCGGAAGATGGATGCGGACGTTGTCATCTGGAGCCAGAGCCGGGAGATCAGCTGCACGGGAGTCATGAGCCGCCTTGTGCTGTGCACGAGACAGCTGCATCCGTCGAAGGAGCGGAACGTGGACGAGGTCTGGGACATGAATGGACGACACCGTCGTCCTCAGAATACGACCCATGAACAATTGGGCTGGCGACAGGCCAGTGGACAGTGGGGCAGAGCAATAGGCCAGCAAGGCGAGGTAGAAATCGGACCCAGCATCGGCAGCCTTGCAGAGGAGCCGTTTGACTATGTGGACGCCCTTCTCCGCTTTGTCATTGGATTGCGGGTACAGGGGACTGGATGTCACATGCACAAAGTTGTACCTCCTGGCAAAATTGGACCATTCCTGGCTTGCGAAGCAGGGGCCATTGTCCGACGTCACAGTGAGTGTGATGCCCTGTCGAGCAAAGGTGTCCTTACAGACACGGATAACTGCAGACGATGTGATGTTGTGTAAACGTACCACCCCCGGGTAGTTTGAAAAGTAGTCGACAATCAGGACATAGTCCCTGCCCAGCGCGTGGAACAGGTCGATGCCCACCTTGGTCCAAGGGGACGTGACCAACTCATGGGGCTGTAGGGTCTCATGTGGTTGGGCCGGCTGGAAGCGCTGACAAGTGGGGCAGTTGAGCACTGTGTTGGCTATGTCGTCATTGATGCCGGGCCAGTACACTGCCTCTCGGGCCCTTCGGCGGCACTTTTCCACGCCAAGATGACCATTCCTGGCTTGCGAAGCAGGGGCCATTATCCGACATAAACGTGAGTGGGATGCCGTGTCGAGCAAAGGTGTCCTTACAGGCACGGATGACTGCAGACGATGTGATATCATGCAACCGTATCACCTCATTACGTCATTACGTTCTTCGATGTCGCCGTCCCCTCGTTTGGTGCGCACAAGCGCGGGAGTCCGCGAAAAGCGCGCAAAATGGCCGCCCTCATCCAGGCTGAGGCCCTGGAGTTGCTGAATTGCTTGGACCCGTTCCGCCTCGTGGGGACCTTGCCGCGCCGTTTCAGCTGCTTGGATGTGGGAACACCGACTCGTGGCGACTTTGTGTCGGACACAGGTCTCAATGGCTCAATTTCCTTCAAATATCTGCTATCTGCCAGTGGCTTCTTTCCATGAGCAGCTTGAGCAAAGCTAAATCAAGAAAGATTTGCATTTCCATAGAACCATTCCTGATTACTGAAGGACCCAAAGCACTTTACAGCCAGAGAAGTACTTTTTTGAAGTCTTCTTCTTGGGAGTCCCTCAGCATCGAAGATGACTTGCTTCCACTCCGGGAGGTGGGTCCTGCAGGGACTGAATAGTCCGATGCTGGATTCGCAGACTCTGCCACAGGTTTGGTGCTTGATGAGGTCGGTGGGGGGGAATGCTCTGGATTCTGCACTCTCCTTCCGTTGTTTCCGCTTGGCCTCCGCGTGCTACACCCTATGACGCTCGAGGTGATTGGCGCCCTTGCGAATGCTTTTACTCCACTCTGCAAGCAATTCCCATGTGTTGGTGGGGATGTTGCATTTATTTAGGGAGGCTTTCAGAGTGTCCTTGTAGCGTTTCCTGTGCCCTCCTAGTAATCGCTTGCCATTGCGGAGCTCGGAGTAGAGCACTTGTTTTGGGAGTCTTTTATTGGGCATGCAGGCAATGTAGTCCGCCCATCGCAGCTGGCCGAGTGTGACCAATGCCACGATACTGGGGATATTGGTCTGAGGGAGGACGCTTGCATTGGTACGCCTATCCTGCCAGTGGATTTGCCGGATTTTGCAGAGGCAACATTGGTAATATCTCCCCAGGTATTTGAGGTGTCTGCTGTATTTATCAATGTTGCCAAGTTGCAGATGGTTGACAGCTCCAAATTCCTAGGTCTGCACATCACTAACAATCTGTCCTGGTCCACCCACATCAATGCTATGACCAAGAAAGCACAACAGCGCCTACACTTCCTCACGAAGGAAATTCGGCATGCCCACTTTGACTCTTACCAATTTTTATAGATGCACCATAGAAAGCATCCTATCTGGCTGCATCACAGCCTGGTACGAGAACTGCTCAGCTCAAAACCGTAAGAAACTACAGAGAATTGTGAACACCACCCAGTCCATCACGCGAACCCGCCTCCCACCCACTGACTCTGTCTGCACCTCCCGCTGCCTTGGGAAAGCGCGCAGGCGCCACGTGGAACACAATCGATTTCAATGAGAAACGATGTGGGATTCACTGGGTCCGTGATTGACACTCAGGAGGCTGACAAGCTGCAGCATCATATACACGCTTCACTCCTCACACACACTCATCCCTGCCAACTTGATGGCACTGGTTGCGCTGGAGTGCGCCCATCCTGCTGATGGGTTGACTGGGGCCAGAAGGCATGGAGGGGGCTGCTCTGGGGGGACACCGATACGACCTGTGGCCCAAAGTTCACAGTGGGCAGTCAGCAGCTTGAACAGCTGCATAGCTGCCTTACAGACTGCGGCAATGGTGCTCTGTGGCCGTCCTTTCCAACCACACAGCTCACCTCCTGGCCGCCCCCCGCTACTCCCCCCAGCGCTGGCAGAAGACTCCTAGCCAGCAGCACAACTGTCAGCAAACTGAGGTGATTTTGGACACTCTCCGTACCCCCTCTCTCTCCCTCAGCAGCCATGGCGCCTGTTTCCAGATTGTTAAAAGCACAAATGAACCTCGCCGTGGGTTATTCACCCCAGTGGAGGCGGAGTATCACGGAGGCACCAGAGAACTTGGGGTCAGGCCCGCTAATGATATGCCAATGGGGTTTACTGTACATAATAATAATCGCTTATTGTCACAAGTAGGCTTCAATGAAGTTACTGTGAAAAGCCCCTAGTCGCCACATTCCGGCGCCTGTTCGGGGAGGCTGGACTGGGAATTGACCAGGACTGGCTGGTCCTGTTTTACATTACAAGCCCACTGTGCTAAACCAGCCCCTACATGCGTTCTGGAATGCATTGACCCCACTGTTGAGGCACCAGGGAATTGCGATTTGGCGTGAAACTGGCGCCCGCCACGATTATGGCATCAAAACCGATTCTCTGCCCAATCCCGTTTCTTAATTCCGGCGCCAGCTGACGGAGAATCCCGCCCAGCACCTCTGACAGTGCAGAACTGCCTCAGTAATGCATTGAGTGTCAGTTAGATATGTGTGCTCAGGTCCACAAGTCAAGACTGCGAACAACTGAGCCATGACTGACATGATTTTAATTTCATAGATATATTTCATAGAATTTACAGTGCAGAAATTGACTCTGCACCAGCCCTTGGAAAGAGCACCCCACTTAAGCCCATGCCTCCACCCTATTCTCGTAACCCCACCCAACCTTTTTGGACACTAAGGGAAATTTATTATTGTCGATTCACATCTTTGGACTGTGGGAGGAAACCGGAGCACCTGGAGGAACCCATGCAGACACGGAGAGAACATGCAGACTCCGCACAACCAGTGACCCAAGCCAGGAATCGAACCTGAGACCCTGGAGCTGTGAAGCAACTGTGCAAACCACTGTGCTACCGTGCTGCCCCTTTCATATCATATCCTGAGTGCAGCGTGATTAATTGAATTAACAATTGCTAGTTGCAAATAGATTTTACATGTATGATACTCTATATTACATGTTCTGTAGATCTGCATTTTGCGAGATGTCTTTAAAATATTAAGCACCTAAAATGTTAAGAAGATACAACTTTATAATATGAACAATCAAAAGTTCATAATTTGAAAGCTGACTTAAATGGTTAACAGTTGTTACAGCTTTAGCTCGACAAGAAACATCAAGAACATTTTGTGTATCCCGGGGTGCAGAGATATGCACAGTCTATCTGAAGACCTCGGGCGGGATTCTCCCGCAACTGGCCGGATGGCCTGACGCCGGCGCCAAGAGCGGCGCGAACCACTCCGGCGTCGGGCCGACCGGAAGGTGCGGAATCCTCCAGGTCCCGCCGTGATGGACCATGTCCATTTCACGCCGGCGGGACTGGCCAGGAAACGATGGCCACTCGGCTCATCGGGGCCCGGAGAATTGCCGGGGGGGCGCTACCAACGGCCCCCCACTGGCTCGGCGTAAACCCCGCCACCGCCCCAAAACTGGCGCCGGAGAATACGGCAGCCGGCGTCGGAGCGACAGGGTGGGATTCGCGCCGCCCTCCGGGGATACTCCGACCCGGCGGGGGGGGGGGGGGGTCGAAGAATCCTGCCCCCCATGTGTTTGGTGTGTCAGTGTATCTGAAGGTTTAAAAGGTGGGGACAGCGAATATCCAATCTAGTTTTCAAAAAATGATGAATGCTAAGAAAAATAAAACTGTTCAGAGACCTGGCCAACCAGATATCCGATAGAGAAGGCAAATGGTTATCATTTAGTACAATTACTCAGCAAATTTCAGCTCAGCACCTATTTCTAAGTGATCTGAGTCTGACTGATTTGGATGCTCTCCTTCTTTATCAGGTTTGAAGTGATAAACACACACTTTATTGTTTAATCCATGTCATGTATTCAAGTGTGTGAGTGAATGATCAGAGCAAATTCAGCTATCAATCATGTTCACATAGTGTCAGTTTGGCATCACTTAAGCACCATGTTTCAATACTTACAAACAGGTTTTAAATGCAAACTTAAGTTAAATACATCAGGGAGTTTGCATACATAACAAAAGCCAGAGGAAATTAGTGTTCCTTTTCTCACTATTAAGCACATAGGAACCTTACTCTTTTCGCATTTCCTCCTTGATTTCCCACCCCAACAATCTGCGAGCTGGGCTAATTCAGAATCTTACTTCAAAATTACACTTACTTTGTTACAGAAATATACTTGAATGACATGGCAGCAATATTATTGAATATTCTTCAAAGTGGTACAGTTATAGACACACTATGTAAACCATCACATTTCTTTCCACAATATATTCCAAAATAGATTTAATATCTCTGTTGAAAGGCCATTGATCTGAAATGTTAACTTTGTTTCTGCACAGCTGCTGCTGGACTAGTTGTGTTTTTTCCAGTACTTTCCATTTTTATTTTAGATTACCTGCATTCACAGTATTTTGCTTTTGCTAGAGTAATACATTGTTTGGCAAACAGCAAAAAGACTGTAAAAGGCTCACGAAGGGCTGCCAATTCTGTGGAATGGAAAACTGTGTGCCAAATTTCAGAGGGGAGGTGTGAGGTGATGCAATTGAGAAGGAAACAAATAACAGGGCGGCACAGTAGCATAGTGGTTAGCACTGTTGCTTCACAGCGCCAGGGTCCCAGGTTCGATTCCCGGCTTGGGCCACTGTCTGTACGGAGTCTGCATGTTCACCCCGTGCCTGCGTGTGCTTCCTCCCGGTGCTCCAGTTTCCTCCCACAAGTCCCGAAGGACATGCATGTTTGGTAATTTAGACATGGGGCGGGATTCTCCGACCAATCGCCGGGCCGGAGTATCGCCGGGGGGCGGCGTCAATCCCGGCCCGCCGCCCCGCCGCCGGCTGCCGGATACTCCAACGCCGGTTTTTCGGCAGGGGTGTGTGGTATTAACAGGTATTACGGTACCTGAGAGGCTGAAGTGCCATTGGTTAAACCTAGGGGTTTTACCATTGGCTGTAGAGTATGGTAGATCTGCCCCGATAGGCGGGGTATAAGAACCCGTGCCATCCCAGCAGCCCTCATTCTGTACTTAAGCTGCTGGGGAATACTTCTAGCTTATTAAAGCTTTCAGTTGCATTACAACCTCGTTTAGTAGTTATTGATCGTGCATCAATTTAATAAGCTAGATTTAAGCAGAAAGGATGGACCTCTGAATCAAGCCGGAGTGTCTGCAACTCAGTCCCCACGTGGCGAACTCAGCGGCGATCTTTAAGCACTGGCTGGCGTGTTTTAAAGGCTACCAGGAGACGGCTGAAGGCACCCCCTCGGGGGAGAAGAAGCTGCACATCCTGCACTCATGGGTAAGCCCAGAGATCTACACCCTCATCGAGGAGGCGGAAGACTTTGTTGCAGCAATCGAACTTTTAAAAGGACACTATATTCGCCCAGTAAACCAGGTCGACGCTTGTCACCTGCTTGCAACAAGATGACAAACTCCCCGGGAATCGTTGGAGGAATTTTACCACGCGCTACTGGTGCTGGGCAGAAGCTGTGGCTGCCCACAAGTTTCGGCGAGCGAGTACACGGAACTCCTAGTCCGGGACGCCTTTGTAGCAGGTATGAGTTCTTCACTAATCCGCCAGCGTCTTTTAGAAAAAGACACCCTGGGACTTAGGGAGGCACGGGCCCTTGCAGGGTCCATGGACGTGGCGTCCAGGAACGCACGAGCCTAGATGCCCGACCGCGCGGCGGCCCCCTGGGCAGCGTGGAATCCCGCAGCGGCCAGCCCAGAGACCTTACCCGTTTCCCCGCAGGCCTGCGCTGTAAGGCGGCCTGCCAACCCCGATGGGCCCCGCTGTTTCTTTTGTGGGTAGGCAAAGCACCCCCGCCAGCGCTGCCCGGCCCGCACATCCATCTGCAAGAGATGCGGCAAATAGGGCCATTTCGTGGGGGTCTGCCAGACATGAGCGGTGGCCGCGGTCTCCAGCGGCGACTCCGGACTGCCACAGCGAACTTCTCCATGGGCCCCGTGCGGCCAGTGGTCGCCGCCACCCCCATATCCAAGGGCCACATGCGGACCCCGGGCATCGCCATCTTGTCCCTCGGACACCACGCTGGAAGGATGGGCGCCGCCATTTTGTGCACCCCCGGCCACCATGTGTGACCAATGGGAGACGCCATCTTGGATGGGGCCCCAGGACCCCAGCACGGCCGACCACGCACTGCCTGAACAAAATCCACAACTACTGCGTCTGGCCTCGGTGACACTGGACCAAACTCGACCTCGAACACTCTCAACAGCAACGACAACTGTCTTCATCAACGGCCACAAGACGTCCTGCCTGATCGACTCTGGGAGCACGGAGACCTTTATACACCCCGATCCGGTAAGGCGCTGTTCACTCCTTATCCACCCTGTTAATCAAAGAATCTCACTGGCCTCCGTTTCCCACTCAGTGGAGATAAAGGGGTTCTGTCTAGCAAACCTCACAGTCCAGGGAAGAGAATTCAAAAATTTCCGCCTCTATGTCCTTCCCCACCTCTGCGCGGCTACACTCCTGGGTTTAGACTTTCAGTGTAACCTGCAAAGTTTGACCTTCCAATTCGGCGGCCCTATACCCCTCCTTACTGTCTGCGGCCTCGCGACCCTTAAGGTCAACCCGCCTTCCTTGTTTGCGAACCTCACCCCGGATTGCAAACCCGTCGCCACCAGGAGCAGACGGTACAGCACCCAGGTCCGGATCTTTATTAGGTCAGAGGTCCAAAGGCTGCTGAGGGAAGGGGTCATTGAAGCCAGTAACAGCCCCTGGAGAGCTCAAGTAGTGGTGGTAAAGACCGGGGAGAAGCATAGGATGGTCATCGACTACAGTCAGACCATCAACAGGTTTACGCAGCTCGACGCGTACCCTCTCCCCCGCATATCTGACCTGGTAAACAGGATCGCGCATTATAAGGTCTTCTCCACGGCGGATCTCAAGTCCGCCTACCACCAGCTCCCCATCCGCACTAGTGAACGCAAATACACTGCTTTCGAGGCAGACGGGTGGCTCTATCACTTCTTAAGGGTTCCCTTCAGTGTCACTAACAGGGTCTCGGTCTTCCAGCACGAGATGGACCGAATGGTCGACTGGTACAGTTTACGGGCAACGTTCCCGTATCTCAATAATGTCACCATCTGCGGCCACGACCAGCAGGACCACGACACCAACCTCCGAAAATTTCTCCAGACCGCTAAAATCCTTAACCTAACATACAATAAGGATAAATGCGTGTTCAGCACCGACCGCCTAGCCATCCTCGGCTACGTAGTGCGAAATGGAGTTATAGGCCCCGACCCTGAACGCATGCGCCCCCTTATGGAGTTCCCCCTCCCTCACTGCCCCAAGGCCCTGAAGCGCTGCCTAGGGTTTTTCAGTTACTACGCCCAGTGGGTCCCCAACTATGCAGACAAAGCCCGTCCACTGATCCAATCCACAACTTTCCCCCTATCGATAGAGGCCCGCCAGGCTTTCAGCCGCATCAAAGCAGACATTGCAAAGGCCACGATGCACGCCATCGACGAGTCCCTCCCCTTCTAGGTCGAGAGCGATGCGTCCGACGTAGCTCTCGTGGCCACCCTCAACCAAGTGGGCAGACCCGTGGCCTACTTATCTTGTACCCTCCATGCTTCCGAAATTCGCCACTCCTCAGTCGAGAAGGAGGCCCAGGCCATAGTAGAAGCTGTGCAACATTGGAGGCATTACCTGGCCTGTAGGAGATTCATTCTCCTCACTGACCAACGGTCAGTGGCATTCATGTTCGATAATGCGCAGCGGGGCAAGATAAAAAATGACAAGATCTTGAGGTGGAGGATTGAACTCTCCACCTACAGCTACGAGATCTTGTACCGTACCAGGAAGCTAAACGAGCCTCCTGATGCCCTGTCCCGCGGCACATGTGCCAGCGCACAAGTGGACCGCCTCCAAGCCCTCCACGAGGACCTCTGCCACCCGGCGGTCACTCGCTTTTTCCATTTTGTTAAAACCCGCAATCTGCCCTACTCCATTGAGGAGGTCAGGACGGCCACCAGGGACTGCCAAATCTGCGCGGAGTGCAAACTGCACTTCTACCGGCCAGAGAGGGCGCACCTGATAAAGGCTTCCCGTCCCTTTGAACGCCTCAGCATGGACTTCATAGGCCCCCTCCCCTCCACCGACCGCAACACGTATTTCCTGAATGTGATTGACGAGTACTCCCGGTTCCCATTCGCCATCCCCTGCCCAGACATGACCACAACCACCGTCATCAAGGTCCTCCATAGTATCTTTGCACTGTTCGGTATCCCCGCTTACATACACAGTGATAGGGGGTCCTCCTTTATGAGCGACGAACTGCGTCAATTCCTGCTCAGCAAGGGCATCGCCTCGAGCAGGACGACCAGTTACAATCCCCGGGGAAACGGACAGGTAGAGAGGGAGAACGGAACGGTCTGGAAGACCATTCGACTGGCCCTACGGTCCAGGAACCTCCCAGTCTCCCGCTGGCAAGAAGTCCTCCCGGAGGCCCTCCACTTCATCCGGTCACTGCTTTGTACGACCACCAATCAGACACCTCACGAACGTCTCCTTGTCTTTCCCAGGAAGTCCTCCGGGACCTCGCTCCCGACCTGGCTGGCAACACCCGGACCCATCCTGCTCCGAAAACAAGTGCGGGCGCACAAGTCGGACCCGTTGATCGAGAGAGTCCATCTGCTACACGCTAACCCCAAATACGCCTACGTGGCGTTCCCTGACGGCCGACAAGATACGGTCTCCCTACGGGACCTGGCGCCCGCCGGAACCCCACGTACATCCCAGCCACCAGTCCCACCCCCCCCCCTCCACCGCAGCACCTTACAGGAGGGTCAGTCCTCCCGCCGCCCCTGCCTAGGCCCCCCACCCACCGACGCCCCCAACAGGCGCCCCTTCCCGTTTTTCCCACCAGCGCCGTCTAGGGGTGACGAAGCTGCCATGGAGGCCGAAACCACGCTCCCGGAGTTGCAGACGCCCGAGCCCCCACCGTAGTCACCACCAAAGCTCAGACGATCACAGAGGACGACCAGGGCACCCAACTGACTGATTGCAATATTTTAACTGATCTGTAAATATTAAACACTGAATGTACATGTCTGCCATACTTGTAAATAATCACTAAACACTGTAAGGAGGTATCACGGTACCTCCATAACTGATTATACCATGTTGTTACATTTTGTAGCTGCTGACCACCGCCCCCGCCGGACTCTTTTTTAACAGGGGGGTGAATGTGGTATTATCAGGCATTACGGGACCTGAGAGGCTGAAGTACCATTGGTTAAACCTAGGGGTTTTACCATTGGCTGTAGAGTATGGTAGCTCTGCCCCGATAGGCGGGGTATAAGAACCCGTGCCATCCCAGCAGCCCTCATTCTGTACCTGAGCTGCTGGGGAATACTTCCTAGCTTATTAAAGCCTTCAGTTGCACTACAACCTCGTTTCAGTAGTTATTGATCGTGCATCAGGGTGGGAATCGCATTGCGCCGGTCGGGGGCCGTTGGCAGTGGCCCCCCCCGGCGATTATCCGCTCTGCGATGGGCCGCGTGGCCGCCCGCTTTCGGCCAGTCTGCCGGCCTAAATCAAACCAGGTCCGTACAGGCGGGACCTGGCTCTGTGGGCAGCCTGCCGAGTCTTCGGGGGGGCGCGGGGGGATCTGGCCCCTGGGGGGGGTCCCCATGGTGGCTTGGCCCGCGATCAGGGCCCAATGATCCACGGGCGGTCCTGTGCTGTGGGGGCACTCTTTCCCTCCGCGCCAGCCGCTGTAACGGTGCCCCATGGCCGGCACGGAGAAGAACCCCCTGCGCATGCGCTGGGATGACGCCAGTACACGCTGGCGCTCCCGCGCATGCACCAACTCGCGCCGTCCGGTGGAGGCCCTTTGGCGCCGGTTGGCGCGGCGCCAAACCTGCCACCACCAGTTGGCACGGCGCCAACACCACCGGTGGATCCTAGCCTACTCCGCACATTCCAGGCGGCCCGACGTCGGAGTGGTTCACGCCACTCCTCGGCGGTGGTATTGCCCGCCCCACTGGTTAGGGTAGAATCCCGCCCCCCGATTTGGTAATCTGAAATCTCCTTCTCTGTACCCGAACAGGTGCCGGAATGTGGTGATTAGGGGCTTTTCGCAGTCATTTCATTGTTAATGTAAGCCTACTTGTGATAATAAAAATTGTCATTATAATTAAGTATAATGGAAAGATACTGAAAGATGTGGAGGAACACTGGTACTGAGAGATGCAAATTAGAGTGCCGCTATGGCTTTACATATCCAAGTTTGAAAGCGCTAGTCACTTATCATAGATTATCATAGAATGGTGACAGTACAGAAGGAGGCCATTTGGTCCATTGAGATGTTTTCCTGCAGGTGCATAGGGCATTGGTGAGGCCACACCTGGAATATTGTGTGCAGTTTTGGTGTCCTTATTTGAGGAAGGATGTTCTTGCTGTGGAGGGAGTGCAGCGAAGGTTTACCAGGCTGATTCCTGGTGTGGGGAGGCTGTCATATGAAGAGAGAGTAAATCAGTTAGGATTGTATTCATTGGAGTTTAGAAGAGTGAGAGGGGGTCTCATAGAAACTTACAACATTCTAACAGGAGGAGACAAGGTAGATTCAGAAAGAGTGTTCCTGATGGTGGGGGAGTCTAGAACTAGGGGTCATAGTACCGCGGGCGGCACAGTTGTACAGTGGTTCGCACTGTTGCTCCACAGTGCCAAGGTCTCAGGTTCGATTCCGGCTTCTCCCACGTTCTCTTTGTGCCTGAGTGGGTTTCCTCCGAGTGCTCTGGTTTCCTCCCACATGTCCTGAAAGAGGTGTTTGTTAGGTGAAGTGGGCATTCTGAAATCTCCCTCAGTGTATCCGAACAGGCGCCGGAGTGTGTCGACTAGGGGCTTTTCACACTAACTTCATTGCAGTGTTAATGCAAGCCTACTTGTGACAATAATAAAGATTATTTTTATTATTAATAGTTCGAGGATAAGGAATAAGGACTGAGGTGAGGAGAAATTTCTTCACCCATGGAGTGGTGAATCTGTGGAATTCGCTACCACAGAAAGTAGTTGAGGCCAAAGCACTGTAATTTCAAGAAGGAATTAGATATAGCCCTTGGGGCTAAAGGGATCAAGGGATATGGGTGGAAGGCAGGATCAGGGTATTGAACTTGATGATGAGTCATGATCATAATGAATGGTGGAGCAGGCTCGAAGGGCTGAATGGCTCTTCCAGCTATTATTTTCTATGTTTCAGTTCACTGCAGGGCAATCAACACACATGTCCTTTTCCTGTAGCCATGTATTTTTAAAAAAAATTCTGTTGCTTATCTGATTCCCGAGCTGTATCTGGCTACACCACACTCTCAATGATTCCAGACCCTAACTAGTCTCTGCATGAATAAATATTTTCTCATGTTGCCTTTGGTGTTTTTGCCAATCACCAAGGCTCTTCCGTCTCGACAGTGAATGTCGGCAGGCCGTAGACATAGTCGTGAAACTGAGAATGTCAGTGAGAAGACCCAGGCATTCCTTCTCTATTGGCGCATACCTTGTTTCGGTCGTGTCATGGTCCTCGATGCATAGGCTACCGATGCCCAGGATGAAGTATCATCACGTTGAAGCAGCACCACACCGTTGCCATCCTGGCTCGAATCTGTCGAGATCTTCGTCTCCCTGTCTGGGTCAAAAAATGCCAAGACGGGTGCACGGGTGAGCTTGGCTTTCAGCTCCAAACACTCTGCCTGATGTGCTGCCTTCCACTCAAAGGCAGTGGACTTTTTCATCAGGTTTCATAGGGCCGTGGTGTGTGAGGCCAGGTTTGGGATGAACTTGCCCAGAAAATTGACCATGCCCAGGAAACGCAACACTGCCTTCTTGTCTTCAGGGACCTTCATGGCTTCGATGGCCTTGACCTTGTCTGTGTCTGGGTGCACGCCCTGTTGAGAGATCTGGTCACCTAGGAACTTGAGTGTCGACATGCCAAAGCAACATTTGGACCTGTTCAGCTTCAGGCCATTGGCATGGACACGGCGGAATACCTGCTGGAGACGGGACACATGCTCTTCAGGGGTCATGGACCATATGATGATGTCGTCCATGTACACATGACCCCCTTCAATGCCCTCCATCATCTGCTCCATGATGCGATGGAAGATCTCCGATGCCGAGACAATGCCAAACGGCATGCAATTATAGCAGTATCTGCCGATTGGTGTGTTGAAGGTGCAAAGCCTTCTGCTGGACTCATCCAGCTGGATTTTCCAAAATCCATGTGACGCATCTAACTTGGTGAAAAAACATGTGTGTGCCATCTCACTGGTGAGTTCCTCCTGCTTCGGGATGGGGTAGTGTTCATATTCATAGTGTTATATTCTTATTGAGATCCTTGGGATCAATGCAGATGCGTAGGTCTCCCGAAGGGTTTCTAACACATACCATCGAGCTGACCCAGTCAGTCGGTTCGGTTACCTTGGAAATAATGCCATGTTGCTGAAGATCCTTGAGCTGTGCCTTCAGGCGCTCCCTCAGCGGAGCCGGGACCGGGCGTTGTGTGTGGACCACTGGCTTGGCGTCAGGTCATAGCAGAATCTTGTATCGATATGGCAGCGTGCCCATCCCGTTGAACACCTCCGGACACAAAGCGAGGATGTCGTCAATGCCGACCTGGAGATCCACATTGGAAGACGTCGTTGTGTAAACCCGCTGCACGAGGTTCAGCTGCTTGCAGGCCTGTGCGCCGAGTAGGGATGCCCTGTCTGGCTTGACAATTTCAAAACGTAACCGTGCGTGGGTGCTCCGGTTGGAGACGAGTAGATAGCAAGATCCCAGTGCCGTGATGGCATTTCTGTTGTAGTCCAGGAGCCTGCAGGCTGCTGGAAGGACCTTGGGGGGCTTCTTGATGCGTTTCAAGGAGGTTTGGGGAGGGTGCGTGTCGGGGAGGAGAGGGGGGGTGGTTGGGGAGTGTGCGTGCCGGGGAGGAGGGGGGGCGTGGGTTGGGGAGGGTGTATGCCGGGAAGGAGGAGGGTGGGTTGGGGAGGGTGCGCGCCGGGGAGGAGAGGTTGGGGGCGTTGGGGAGGGTGCGTGCCGGGGAGGAGAGGGGGGGGGGGTGTTGGGGAGGAGAGGGGGAGGGTTTGGGAGGAGAGGGGGAGGGGTTGGGGAGGAGAGGGGGAGGGGTTGGGGAGGGTGCGTGCCGGGAAGGAGAGGGGGGAGGGGTTGGGTAGGACAGGGGGAGGGCTTGGGGAGGGTGCGTGCCAGGGAGGAGAGGGGTGGGGTTGGGGAGGGTGCGTGCCGGGGTGGAGAGGGGGAGGGGTTGGGGAGGGTGCGTGCCGGGGAGGAGAGGGGGAGGGGTTGGGGAGGAGAGGGGGAGGGGTAGGGGAGGGGTTGGGGAGGGTGCGTGCCGGGGAGGTGAGGGGGGAGGGGTTGGGGAGGGTGCGTGCCGTGGAGGAGAGGGGGAGGGGTTGGGGAGGGTGCGTGCCGGGGAGGAGAGGGGGAGGGGTTGGGGAGGGGTCGGCGAGGGTGCACGCCGGGGAAGCGAGGGGGGAGGGGTTGGGAGGGTGCGTGCCGGGGAGGAGAGGGGGAGAGGTTGGGGAGGAGAGGGGGAGTGGTTGGGGAGGGATTGAGGAGGGTGCGTGCCAGGGAGGAGAGGGGGGAGGGATTGGGGAGGGTGCGTGCCATGGAGGAGAGGGGGAGGGGTTGGGGAGGGTGCGTGCCAGGGAGGAGAGGGGGAGGGGTTGGGAGGGTGCGTGCCGGGGAGGAGAGGGGGAGGGGTTGGCGAGGGTGCGTGCCGGGGAGGCAGAGGGTGGGGGGTGGGGTTTGGGGAGGGTGCGTGTCGGGGAGGAGAGGGGGGGGTGGTTGGGGAGTGTTGGGTGGTTGGGGAGTGTTGGGGAGTGATGGGTGTGTGCTGGTGAGGAGAGGTGGGGGTTGGGGAGTGGGCGTGCCGGGGAGGGGGGGGTGGTGCGTGCCGGGGAGGAGAGGGGGGGGGTGTTGGGGAAGAGAGGGGGAGGGTTTGGGCAGGAGAGGGGGAGGGGTTGGGGAGGAGAGGGGGAGGGGTTGGGGAGGAGAGGGGGAGGGGTTGGGGAGGGTGCGTGCCGGGAAGGAGAGGGGGGAGGGGTTGGGGAGGACAGGGGGAGGGCTTGGGGAGGGTGCGTGCCAGGGAGGAGAGGGGTGGGGTTGGGGAGGGTGCGTGCCGGGGTGGAGAGGGGGAGGGGTTGGGGAGGGTGCGTGCCGGGGAGGAGAGGGGGAGGGGTTGTTGAGGGTGCGTGCCGGGGAGGAGAGGGAGGAGGGTTTTGGGGAGGGTGCGTGCTGGGGAGGAGAGGAGGGAGGGGTTGGGGAGGAGAGGAGGGAGGGGTTGGGGAGGAGAGGGGGAGGGGTTGGGGACGGTGCGTGCCGGGGAGGAGCGGGGGAGGTGTTGGGGAGGGTGCGTGCCAGGGAGGAGAGGGGAAGGGGTTGGGGAGGGTGCGCGCCGGGGAGGAGTGGGGTGGGGGTTGGGGAGTGGGCGTGCCGGGGAGGAGGGGGGGGGGGGGTGGTGCGTGCCGGGGAGGAGAGCGGGGGGGGGGTGCGTGCCGGGGAGGAGAGGGGGAGGGGTGGGGAGGGTGCGCGCCGGGGAGGAGTGGGGTGGTGTTTGGAAGGGTGCGTGCCTGGAGGTGGTGGTGTTGGTGGTGGTGGGGAGGGTGCGTGCCGGGGAGCAGAGGGGGAGGGGGTGGGGAGGGTGCGTGCCGGGGAGCAGAGGGGGAGGGGATGGGGAGTGTGCGTCGCGGGGAGGAGGGTGGGTGGGTTGGGGAGGGTGCGTGCTGGTGAGGAGAGGGGGTTGGGGCAGGTGCGTGCCGGGGAGGAGAGGGTGGGGGGTGGGGGGGGTGGTTTGTGGAGGGTGCGTGTCGGGGAGGAGAGGGGGGGGTGGTTGGGGAGTGTGCGTGCCGGGGAGGAGGGGGGGCGTGGGTTGGGGAGGGTGTGTGCCGGGAAGGAGGAGGGGGGGGGGTTGGGGAGGGTGCGCGCTGGGGTGGAGAGGTTGGGGGCGTTGGGGAGGGTGCGTGCCGGGGAGGAGAGGGGGGGGTGTTGGGGAAGAGAGGGGGAGGGTTTGGGCAGGAGAGGGGGAGGGGTTGGGGAGGAGAGGGGGAGGGGTTGGGGAGGGTGCGTGTCGGGAAGTAGAGGGGGGAGGGGTTGGGGAGGACAGGGGGAGGGCTTGGGGAGGGTGCGTGCCATGGAGGAGAGGGGTGGGGTTGGGGAGGGTGCGTGCCGGGGTGGAGAGCGGGAGGGGTTGGGGAGGGTGCGTGCCGGGGAGGAGAGGGTGAGGGGTTGGGGAGGGTGCACGCCGGGGAGGCGAGGGGAGAGTGGTTGGGGAGGGTGCGTGCCGGGGAGGAGAGGGGGGAGTGGTTGGGGAGGGTGCGTGCCGGGCTGGAGAGGGGGAGCGGTTGGGGAGGGTGCGTGCCGTGGAGGAGAGGGGGAGGGGTTGGGGAGGGTGCGTGCCAGGGAGGAGAGGGGAAGGGGTTGGGGAGGGTGCGTGCCAGGGAGGAGAGGGGGAAGGGTTGGGGAGGTTGCGTGCCAGGGAGTAGAGGGGGAGGGGTTGGGGAGGGTGCGTGCCGGGGAGGAGAGGGGGAGGGGTTTGAGAGGGGTTGGCGAGGGTGCGTGCCGGGGAGGCAGAAGGTGGGGGGTGGGGTTTGGGGAGGGTGCGTGTCGGGGAGGAGAGGGGGGGATGGTTGGGGAGTGTTGGGTGGTTGGGGAGTGTTGGGGAGTGATGGGTGCGTGCTGGTGAGGAGAGGGGGTTGGGGGGCTGGGGAAGGTGCGTGCCGGGGAGGAGAGGGTGGGGGGTGTGGTTTGGGGAGGGTGCGTGTCGGGGAGGAGAGGGGGGCGGTGGTTGGGGAGTGTGCGTGCCGTGGAGCAGAGAGGGAGGGAATGGGGAGGGTGAGTGCCAGGGAGGCGAGGGGGGGTTTGGGGAGGGGGCGTGCCGGAAAGCAGAGGGGGAGGCGATGGGGAGGGTGCGTGCCGGGGAGGAGAGGGGGAGGGGTTGGGGAGGGTGCGTGCCGGGGAGCAGAGGGGAAGGGGATGGGGAGGGTGCGTGCTGGGGAGCAGAGGGGGAGGGGATGGGGAGTGTGCATCCCGGGGAGGAGGGGGGATGGGTTGGGGAGGGTGCGTGCTGGTGAGGAGAGGGGGTTGGGGGCTGGGGAAGGTGCGTGCCAGGGAGGAGAGGGTGGAGGGTGGGGTTTGGGGAGGGTGCGTGTCGGGGAGGAGAGGGGGGGGTGGTTGGGGAGTGTGCGTGCCGGGGAGGAGAAGGGGGATGTTGGGGAGGGTGCGCGCCGGGGAGGAGAGAGGGGTGAGTTGGGGAGGGCATGTGCCGCGGAGGAGGGGGGGGGGGGGGGCGTTGGGGAGGGTGCGAGCCGGGGAGGAGAGGGGGGGTGTTGGGGAGGAGAGGGGGAGTGGTTGGGGAGGGTGCGTGCCGGGGAGGAGAGGGGAGGGTTGGTGTGGGTGCGTGCCGGGGAGGAGAGGGGGGTGTTGGTGAGGGTGCGTGCCGGGGAGGAGAGGAGGGAGGGGTTGGGGAGGGTGCGTGCTGGGGAGGAGAGGAGGGAGGGGTTGGGGAGGAGAGGGGGAGGGGTTGGGGAGGGTGCGTGCCGGGGAGGAGCGGGGGAGGGGTTGGGGAGGGTGCGTGCCGGGGAGGAGAGGGTGGGGGTTGGGGAGTGGGCGTGCCGGGGAAGGGGGGGGGTGGTGCGTGCCGGGGAGGAGAGGGGGGGGGGTGCGTGCCGGGGAGGGGTGGGGAGGGTGCGCGCCGGGGAGGAGTGGGGGGGTGTTTGGAAGGGTGCGTGCCTGGAGGTGGTGGTGTTGGTGGTGGTGGGGAGGGTGC
This sequence comes from Scyliorhinus torazame, assembly GCF_047496885.1. NCBI lineage: Eukaryota > Metazoa > Chordata > Chondrichthyes > Carcharhiniformes > Scyliorhinidae > Scyliorhinus > Scyliorhinus torazame. The sequence goes on along the minus strand of NC_092723.1, from coordinate 97,766,041 downwards.
GTGCCGGGGAGCAGAGGGGGATGGGGTGGGGAGGGTGCGTGCCGGGGAGCAGAGGGGGAGGGGATGGGGAGTGTGCGTCCTGGGGAGGAGGGTGGGTGGGTTGGGGAGGGTGCGTGCTGGTGAGGAGAGGGGGTTGTGGGGTTGGGGCAGGTGCGTGCCGGGGAGGAGAGGGTGGGGGGTGGGGGGTGGGGGGGGGGGTGGTTTGGGGAGGGTGCGTTTCGGGGAGCAGAGGGGGGGTGGGTGGGAAGTGTGCGTGCCGGGGAGGAGGGGGGGCGTGGGTTGGGGAGGGTGTGTGCCGGGAAGGAGGAGGGGGGGTTGGGGAGGGTGCGCGCCGGGGTGGAGTGGTTGGGGGCGTTGGGGAGGGTGCGTGCCGGGGAGGAGAGGGGGGGGTGTTGGGGAAGAGAGGGGGAGGGTTTGGGCAGGAGAGGGGGAGGGGTTGGGGAGGAGAAGGGGAGGGGTTGGGGAGGGTGCGTGCCGGGAAGGAGAGGGGGAGGGGTTGGGGAGGACAGGGGGCGGGCTTGCGGAGGGTGCGTGCCAGGGAGGAGAGGGGTGGGGTTGGGGAGGGTGCGTGCCGGGGTGGAGAGGGGGAGGGGTTGGGGAGGGTGCGTGCCGGGGTGGAGAGGGGAAGGGGTTGGGGAGGGTGCGTGCCGGGGAGGAGAGGGGGAGGGGTTGGGGAGGGTGCGTGCCGGGGAGGAGAGGGGGGAGTGGTTGGGGAGGGTGCGTGCCGGGCTGGAGAAGGGGAGCTGTTGGGGAGGGTGCGTGCCGTGGAGGAGAGGGGGAGGGGTTGGGGATAGTGCGTGCGAGGGAGGAGAGGGGGAGGGGTTGGGGAGGGTGCGTGCCGGGGAGGAGAGGGGGAGGGGTTGGGGAGGGTGCATGCCAGGGAGGAGAGGGGGAGGGGTTGGGGAGGGTGCGTGCCAGGGAGGAGAGGGTGAGGGGTTGGGGAGGGTGCACGCCGGGGAGGCGAGGGGAGAGGGATTGGGGAGGCTGCGTGCCGGGGTGGAGAGGGGGAGGGGTTGGGGAGTGTGCGTGCCGGGGAGGAGAGGGCGAGTGGTTGGGGAGGGTGCGTGCCGGGCTGGAGAGGGGGAGCTGTTGGGGAGGGTGCGTGCCGTGGAGGAGAGGGGGAGGGGTTGGGGAGGGTGCGTGCCAGGGAGGAGAGGGGGAGGGGTTGGGGAGGGTGCGTGCCGGGGAGGAGAGGGGGAGGGGTTGGGGAGGCTGCGTGCCAGGGAGGAGAGGGGGAGGGGTTGGGGAGGGTGCGTGCCAGGGAGGAGAGGGTGAGGGGTTGGGGAGGGTGCACGCCGGGGAGGCGAGGGGAGAGGGATTGGGGAGGCTGCGTGCCGGGGTGGTGAGGGGGAGGGTTTGGGGAAGAGAGGGGAAGGGGTTTGGGAGGGGTTGGGGAGGGTGCGTGCCAGAGAGGAGAGGGGAGAGGGGTTGGGGAGGGTGCGTGCCGGGAAGGAGAGGGGGAGAGGTTGGGGAGGGTGAGTGCCAGGGAGGCGAGGGGGGGGTTTGGGGAGGGTGCGTGCCGGGAAGCAGAGGGGGAGGAGATGGGGAGGGTGCGTGCCTGGGAGGAGAAGGGGAGGGGTTGGGGAGGGTGCGTGCCGGGGAGCAGGGGGGGAGGGGATGTGGCGGGTGCGTGCCGGGGAGCAGAGGGGGAGGGGATGGGGAGTGTGCGTCCCGGGGAGGAGGGGGTGTGGGTTGGGGAGGGTGCGTGCTGGTGAGGAGAGTGGGTTGGGGGCTGGGGAAGGTGCGTGCCGGGGAGGAGAGTGTGGGGGTGGGGTTTGGGGAGGGTGCGTGTCGGGGAGGAGAGGGGGGGGTGGTTGGGGAGAGTGCGTGCCGGGGAGGAGGGGGGGATGGGTTGGGGAGGGTGCGTGCTGGTGAGGAGAGGGGGTTGGGGGCTGGGGAAGGTGCGTTCCAGGGAGGAGAGGGTGGAGGGTGGGGTTTGGGGAGGGTGCGTGTCGGGGAGGAGAGGGGGGGGTGGTTGGGGAGTGTGCGTGCCGGGGAGGAGGAGGGGGGATGTTGGGGAGGGTGCACGCCGGGGAGGAGAGAGGGGTGAGTTGGGGAGGGCATGTGCCGCGGAGCAGGGGGGGGGTGCGTTGGGGAGGGTGCGAGCCGGGGAGGAGAGGGGGGGTGTTGGGGAGGAGTGGTTGGGGAGGGTGCGTGCCGGGGAGGAGTGGGGAGGGTTGGTGTGGGTGCGTGCCGGGGAGGAGAGGGGGGTGTTGGTGAGGGTGCGTGCCAGGGAGGAGAGGAGGGAGGGGTTGGGGAGGGTGCGTGCTGGGGAGGAGAGGAGGGAGGGGTTGGGGAGGAGAGGGGGAGGGGTTGGGGAGGGTGCGTGCCGGGGAGGAGCGGGGGAGGGGTTGGGGAGGGTGGGTGCCGGGGAGGAGAGGGTGGGGGTTGGGGAGTGGGCGTGCCGGGGAGGGGGGGGGTGGTGCGTGCCGGGGAGGAGAGGGGGGGGGGGTGCGTGCCGGGGAGGAGAGGGGGAGGGGTGTGGAGGGTGCGCGCCGGGGAGGAGTGGGGGGGTGTTTGGAAGGGTGCGTGCCTGGAGGTGGTGGTGTTGGTGGTGGTGGGGAGGGTGCGTGCCGGGGAGCAGAGGGGGATGGGGTGGGGAGGGTGCGTGCCGGGGAGCAGAGGGGGAGGGGATGGGGAGTGTGCGTCCTGGGGAGGAGGGTGGCTGGGTTGGGGAGGGTGCGTGCTGGTGAGGAGAGGGGGTTGTGGGGTTGGGGCAGGTGCGTGCCGGGGAGGAGAGGGTGGGGGGTGGGGGGGGGGGTGGTTTGGGGAGGGTGCGTTTCGGGGAGCAGAGGGGGGGTGGGTGGGGAGTGTGCGTGCCGGGGAGGAGGGGGGGCGTGGGTTGGGGAGGGTGTGTGCCGGGAAGGAGGAGGGGGGGTTGGGGGAGGGTGCGCGCCGGGGTGGAGTGGTTGGGGGCGTTGGGGAGGGTGCGTGCCGGGAGGAGAGGGGGGGGTGTTGGGGAGGGTGCGTGCCAGGGAGGAGAGGGTGAGGGGTTGGGGAGGGTGCACGCCGGGGAGGCGAGGGGAGAGTGGTTTGGGAGGGTGCGTGCCGGGGAGGAGAGGGGGGAGTGGTTGGGGAGGGTGCGTGCCGGGCTGGAGAGGGGGAGCGGTTGGGGAGGGTGCGTGCCGTGGAGGAGAGGGGGAGGGGTTGGGGAGGGTGCGTGCCAGGGAGGAGAGGGGAAGGGGTTGGGGAGGGTGCGTGCCAGGGAGGAGAGGGGGAAGGGTTGGGGAGGTTGCGTGCCAGGGAGTAGAGGGGGAGGGGTTGGGGAGGGTGCGTGCCGGGGAGGAGAGGGGGAGGGGTTTGAGAGGGGTTGGCGAGGGTGCGTGCCGGGGAGGCAGAAGGTGGGGGGTGGGGTTTGGGGAGGGTGCGTGTCGGGGAGGAGAGGGGGGGATGGTTGGGGAGTGTTGGGTGGTTGGGGAGTGTTGGGGAGTGATGGGTGCGTGCTGGTGAGGAGAGGGGGTTGGGGGGCTGGGGAAGGTGCGTGCCGGGGAGGAGAGGGTGGGGGGTGTGGTTTGGGGAGGGTGCGTGTCGGGGAGGAGAGGGGGGCGGTGGTTGGGGAGTGTGCGTGCCGTGGAGCAGAGAGGGAGGGAATGGGGAGGGTGAGTGCCAGGGAGGCGAGGGGGGGTTTGGGGAGGGGGCGTGCCGGAAAGCAGAGGGGGAGGCGATGGGGAGGGTGCGTGCCGGGGAGGAGAGGGGGAGGGGTTGGGGAGGGTGCGTGCCGGGGAGCAGAGGGGAAGGGGATGGGAGGGTGCGTGCTGGGGAGCAGAGGGGGAGGGGATGGGGAGTGTGCGTCCCGGGGAGGAGGGGGGATGGGTTGGGGAGGGTGCGTGCTGGTGAGGAGAGGGGGTTGGGGGCTGGGGAAGGTGCGTGCCAGGGAGGAGAGGGTGGAGGGTGGGGTTTGGGGAGGGTGCGTGTCGGGGAGGAGAGGGGGGGGTGGTTGGGGAGTGTGCGTGCCGGGGAGGAGGAGGGGGGATGTTGGGGAGGGTGCGCGCCGGGGAGGAGAGAGGGGTGAGTTGGGGAGGGCATGTGCCGCGGAGGAGGGGGGGGGGGGCGTTGGGGAGGGTGCGAGCCGGGGAGGAGTGGGGAGGGTTGGTGTGGGTGCGTGCCGGGGAGGAGAGGGGGGTGTTGGTGAGGGTGCGTGCCAGGGAGGAGAGGAGGGAGGGGTTGGGGAGGGTGCGTGCTGGGGAGGAGAGGAGGGAGGGGTTGGGGAGGAGAGGGGGAGGGGTTGGGGAGGGTGCGTGCCGGGGAGGAGCGGGGGAGGGGTTGGAGAGGGTGGGTGCCGGGGAGGAGAGGGTGGGGGTTGGGGAGTGGGCGTGCCGGGGAGGGGGGGGGTGGTGCGTGCCGGGGAGGAGAGGGGGGGGGGTGCGTGCCGGGGAGGGGTGGGGAGGGTGCGCGCCGGGGAGGAGTGGGGGGGTGTTTGGAAGGGTGCGTGCCTGGAGGTGGTGGTGTTGGTGGTGGTGGGGAGGGTGCGTGCCGGGGAGCAGAGGGGGATGGGGTGGGGAGGGTGCGTGCCGGGGAGCAGAGGGGGAGGGGATGGGGAGTGTGCGTCCTGGGGAGGAGGGTGGGTGGGTTGGGGAGGGTGCGTGCTGGTGAGGAGAGGGGGTTGTGGGGTTGGGGCAGGTGCGTGCCGGGGAGGAGAGGGTGGGGGGTGGGGGGTGGGGGGGGGGGTGGTTTGGGGAGGGTGCGTTTCGGGGAGCAGAGGGGGGGTGGGTGGGAAGTGTGCGTGCCGGGGAGGAGGGGGGGCGTGGGTTGGGGAGGGTGTGTGCCGGGAAGGAGGAGGGGGGGTTGGGGAGGGTGCGCGCCGGGGTGGAGTGGTTGGGGGCGTTGGGGAGGGTGCGTGCCGGGGAGGAGAGGGGGGGGTGTTGGGGAAGAGAGGGGGAGGGTTTGGGCAGGAGAGGGGGAGGGGTTGGGGAGGAGAAGGGGAGGGGTTGGGGAGGGTGCGTGCCGGGAAGGAGAGGGGGAGGGGTTGGGGAGGACAGGGGGCGGGCTTGCGGAGGGTGCGTGCCAGGGAGGAGAGGGGTGGGGTTGGGGAGGGTGCGTGCCGGGGTGGAGAGGGGGAGGGGTTGGGGAGGGTGCGTGCCGGGGTGGAGAGGGGAAGGGGTTGGGGAGGGTGCGTGCCGGGGAGGAGAGGGGGAGGGGTTGGGGAGGGTGCGTGCCGGGGAGGAGAGGGGGGAGTGGTTGGGGAGGGTGCGTGCCGGGCTGGAGAAGGGGAGCTGTTGGGGAGGGTGCGTGCCGTGGAGGAGAGGGGGAGGGGTTGGGGATAGTGCGTGCCAGGGAGGAGAGGGGGAGGGGTTGGGGAGGGTGCGTGCCGGGGAGGAGAGGGGGAGGGGTTGGGGAGGGTGCATGCCAGGGAGGAGAGGGGGAGGGGTTGGGGAGGGTGCGTGCCAGGGAGGAGAGGGTGAGGGGTTGGGGAGGGTGCACGCCGGGGAGGCGAGGGGAGAGGGATTGGGGAGGCTGCGTGCCGGGGTGGAGAGGGGGAGGGGTTGGGGAGGGTGCGTGCCGGGGAGGAGAGGGCGAGTGGTTGGGGAGGGTGCGTGCCGGGCTGGAGAGGGGGAGCTGTTGGGGAGGGTGCGTGCCGTGGAGGAGAGGGGGAGGGGTTGGGGAGGGTGCGTGCCAGGGAGGAGAGGGGGAGGGGTTGGGGAGGGTGCGTGCCGGGGAGGAGAGGGGGAGGGGTTGGGGAGGCTGCGTGCCAGGGAGGAGAGGGGGAGGGGTTGGGGAGGGTGCGTGCCAGGGAGGAGAGGGTGAGGGGTTGGGGAGGGTGCACGCCGGGGAGGCGAGGGGAGAGGGATTGGGGAGGCTGCGTGCCGGGGTGGTGAGGGGGAGGGTTTGGGGAAGAGAGGGGAAGGGGTTTGGGAGGGGTTGGGGAGGGTGCGTGCCAGAGAGGAGAGGGGAGAGGGGTTGGGGAGGGTGCGTGCCGGGAAGGAGAGGGGGAGAGGTTGGGGAGGGTGAGTGCCAGGGAGGCGAGGGGGGGGTTTGGGGAGGGTGCGTGCCGGGAAGCAGAGGGGGAGGAGATGGGGAGGGTGCGTGCCTGGGAGGAGAAGGGGAGGGGTTGGGGAGGGTGCGTGCCGGGGAGCAGGGGGGGAGGGGATGTGGCGGGTGCGTGCCGGGGAGCAGAGGGGGAGGGGATGGGGAGTGTGCGTCCCGGGGAGGAGGGGGTGTGGGTTGGGGAGGGTGCGTGCTGGTGAGGAGAGTGGGTTGGGGGCTGGGGAAGGTGCGTGCCGGGGAGGAGAGTGTGGGGGTGGGGTTTGGGGAGGGTGCGTGTCGGGGAGGAGAGGGGGGGGTGGTTGGGGAGAGTGCGTGCCGGGGAGGAGGGGGGGATGGGTTGGGGAGGGTGTCTGCCAGGAAGGAGGAGGGGGGGTTGGGGAGGGTGCGCGCCGGGGAGGAGAGGTTGGGGGCGTTGGGGAGGGTGCGTGCCGGGGAGGAGAGGGGGGGTGTTGGGGAGGAGAGGGGGAGTGGTTGGGGAGTAGTTGCGGAGGGTGCGTGCCAGGGAGGAGAGGGGGGGGTTGGGGAGGGTGCGTGCCGGGGAGGAGAGGGGGGGTATTGGGGAGGGTACGCGCCGGGGAGGAGAGGGGGAGGGTTGGGGAGTCGGCGTTCCGGGGAGGAAGGGGGCGGTTGGGGATGGTGCTTGCCGGGGAGGAGAGGGAGGGGGTTGGGGAGGGTGCGCGCCCGGGAGGAGAGGGGAGGGTTGGGGAGGGTGCGCGCCGGGGAGGAGAGGCGGCGGTTGGGGAGGGTGCGTGCCGGGGAGGAGAGGCGGCGGTTGGGGAGGGTGCGTGCCGGGGAGAAGGGGGGTGGTGGGTTGGGGAGGGAGTTTGCTGGGGAGGAAAGGGAGGATGTTGGGGAGGGTGCGTGCCGGGGAGGAGAGGGGGGTGGTTGGGGAGGGTGCGCGCCGGGGAGTAGAGGGGAGGGTGCGTGCCGGGGAGTAGAGGGGGGGTTGGGGAGGGTGCGTGCCGGGGAGGAGAGGGGTGGGGGGGGTGGGGAGGGTGTGTGCCGGGAAGGAGGAGGGGGGGTTGGGGAGGGTGCGCGCCGGGGTGGAGTGGTTGGGGGCGTTGGGGAGGGTGCGTGCCGGGGAGGAGAGGGGGGGGGTGTTGGGGAAGAGAGGGGGAGGGTTTGGGCAGGAGAGGGGGAGGGGTTGGGGAGGAGAGGGGGAGAGGTTGGGGAGGGTGCGTGCCGGGAAGGAGAGGGGGAGGGGTTGCGGAGGACAGGGGGCGGGCTTGCGGAGGGTGCGTGCCAGGGAGGAGAGGGGTGGGGTTGGGGAGGGTGCGTGCCGGGGTGGAGAGGGGGAGGGGTTGGGGAGGGTGCGTGCCGGGGTGGAGAGGGGAAGGGGTTGGGGAGGGTGCGTGCCGGGGAGGAGAGGGGGAGGGGTTGGGGAGGGTGCGTGCCGGGGAGGAGAGGGCGAGTGGTTGGGGAGGGTGCGTGCCGGGCTGGAGAGGGGGAGCTGTTGGGGAGGGTGCGTGCCGTGGAGGAGAGGGGGAGGGGTTGGGGAGGGTGCGTGCCAGGGAGGAGAGGGGGAGGGGTTGGGGAGGGTGCGTGCCGGGGAGGAGAGGGGGAGGGGTTGGGGAGGCTGCGTGCCAGGGAGGAGAGGGGGAGGGTTTGGGGAGGGTGCGTGCCAGGGAGGAGAGGGTGAGGGGTTGGGGAGGGTGCACGCCGGGGAGGCGAGGGGAGAGGGATTGGGGAGGCTGCGTGCCGGGGTGGTGAGGGGGAGGGTTTGGGGAAGAGAGGGGAAGGGGTTTGGGAGGGGTTGGGGAGGGTGCGTGCCAGAGAGGAGAGGGGAGAGGGGTTGGGGAGGGTGCGTGCCGGGAAGGAGAGGGGGAGAGGTTGGGGAGGGTGAGTGCCAGGGAGGCGAGGGGGGGGTTTGGGGAGGGTGCGTGCCGGGAAGCAGAGGGGGAGGAGATGGGGAGGGTGCGTGCCTGGGAGGAGAAGGGGAGGGGTTGGGGAGGTTGCGTGCTGGGGAGCAGAGGGGGAGGGGATGGGGAGGGTGCGTGCCGGGGAGCAGAGGGGGAGGGGATGGGGAGTGTGCGTCCCGGGGAGGAGGGGGTGAGGGTTGGGGAGGGTGCGTGCTGGTGAGGAGAGTGGGTTGGGGGCTGGGGAAGGTGCGTGCCGGGGAGGAGAGTGTGGGGGGTGGGGTTTGGGGAGGGTGCGTGTCGGGGAGGAGAGGGGGGGGTGGTTGGGGAGAGTGCGTGCCGGGGAGGAGGGGGGGATGGGTTGGGGAGGGTGTGTGCCAGGAAGGAGGAGGGGGGGTTGGGGAGGGTGCGCGCCGGGGAGGAGAGGTTGGGGGCGTTGGGGAGGGTGCGTGCCGGGGAGGAGAGGGGGGGGTGTTGGGGAGGAGAGGGGGAGTGGTTGGGGAGTAGTTGCGGAGGGTGCGTGCCAGGGAGGAGAGGGGGGGGTTGGGGAGGGTGCGTGCCGGGGAGGAGAGGGGGGGGTATTGGGGAGGGTACGCGCCGGGGAGGAGAGGGGGAGGGTTGGGGAGTCGGCGTTCCGGGGAGGAAGGGGGCGGTTGGGGATGGTGCGTGCCGGGGAGGAGAGGGAGGGGGTTGGGGAGGGTGCGCGCCCGGGAGGAGAGTGGAGGGTTGGGGAGGAGAGGCAGCGGTTGGGGAGGGTGCGTGCCGGGGAGGAGAGGCGGCGGTTGGGGAGGGTGCGTGCCGGGGAGGAGGGGGGTGGTGGGTTGGGGAGGGAGTTTGCTGGGGAGGAAAGGGAGGATGTTGGGGAGGGTGCGTGCCGGGGAGGAGAGGGGGGTGGTTGGGGAGGGTGCGCGCCGGGGAGGAGAGGGGAGGGTTGGGGAGGGTGCGTGCCGGGGAGTAGAGGGGGGGTTGGGGAGGGTGCGTGCCGGGGAGGAGAGGGGTGGGGGGGGTGGGGAGGGTGCGCGCCGGGGAGGAGAGGGGTGGGGGGGGTGGGGAGGGTGCGCGCCGGGGAGGAGATGGAGGGGGGAGTTGGGAAGGGTACGCGCCGGGGAGCAGAGGGGGGGGGTTGGGGAGGGTGCGTGCTGGTGAGGAGAGGGGGTTGGGGCAGGTGCGTGCCGGGGAGGAGAGGGTGGGGGGTGGGGGGGGTGGTTTGGGGAGGGTGCGTGTCGGGGAGGAGAGGGGGGGTGGTTGGGGAGTGTGCGTGCCGGGGAGGAGGAGGGGCGTGGGTTGGGGAGGGTGTGTGCCGGGAAGGAGGAGGGGGGGTTGGGGAGGGTGCGCGCCGGGGTGGAGAGGTTGGGGGCGTTGGGGAGGGTGCGTGCCGGGGAGGAGAGGGGGGGGTGTTGGGGAAGAGAGGGGGAGGGTTTGGGCAGGAGAGTGGGAGGGGTTGAGGAGGAGAGGGGGAGGGGTTGGGGAGGTTGCGTGCCGGGAAGGAGAGGGGGGAGGGGTTGGGGAGGACAGGGGGAGGGGTTGGGGAGGGTGCGTGCCGGGGAGGAGAGGGGGAGGGGTTGGGGAGGGTGCGTGCCGGGGAGGAGAGGGGGGAGTGGTTGGGGAGGGTGCGTGCCGGGCTGGAGAGAGGGAACTGTTGGGGAGGGTGAGTGCCGTGGAGGAGAGGGGGAGGGGTTGGGGAGGGTGCGTGCCAGGGAGGAGAGGGGGAGGTGTTGGGGAGGGTGCGTGCCGGGGAGGAGAGGGGGAGGGGTTGTGGAGGAGAGGGGGTGGAGTAGTGGAGGGGTTGGGGAGGGTGCGTGCCGGGGAGGAGAGTGGGGAGTGGTTGGGGAGGGTGCGTGCCGTGGAGGAGAGGGGGAGGGGTTGGGGAGGGTGCGTGCCAGGGAGGAGAGGGGGAGGGGTTGGCGAGGGTGCGTGCCGGGGAGGAGAGGGGGAGGGGTTGGGGAGGGGTTGGCGAGGGTGCGTGCCGGGGAGGCAGAGGGTGGGGGTGGGGTTTGGGGAGGGTGCGTGTCGGGGAGGAGAGTGGGGGGTGGTTGGGGAGTGTTGGGTGGTTGGGGAGTGATGGGTGCGTGCTGGTGAGGAGAGTGGGTTGGGGGGCTGGGGAAGGTGCGTGCCGGGGAGGAGAGTGTGGGGTGTGTGGTTTGGGGAGGGTGATGTCGGGGAGGAGAGGGGGGGGGTGGTTGGGGAGTGTGCGTGCCGGGGAGCAGAGGGGGAGGGAATGGGGAGGGTGAGTGCCAGGGAGGCGAGGGGGAGGCGATGGGGAGGGTGCGTGCCGGGGAGGAGCGGGGGAGGGGTTGGGGAGGGTGCGTGCCGGGGAGGAGAGGGTGGGGGTTGGGGAGGGTGAGTGCCGGGGTGGAGAGGGGGAGGGGTTGGGGAGGGTGCGTGCCGGGGTGGAGAGGGGGAGGGGTTGGGGAGGGTGCGTGCCGGGGTGGAGAGGGGAAGGGGTTGGGGAGGGTGCGTGCCGGGGAGGAGAGGGGGAGGGGTTGGGGAGGGTGCGTGCCGGGGAGGAGAGGGGGGAGTGGTTGGGGAGGGTGCGTGCCGGGCTGGAGAAGGGGAGCTGTTGGGGAGGGTGCGTGCCGTGGAGGAGAGGGGGAGGGGTTGGGGATAGTGCGTGCCAGGGAGGAGAGGGGGAGGGGTTGGGGAGGGTGCGTGCCGGGGAGGAGAGGGGGAGGGGTTGGGGAGGGTGCATGCCAGGGAGGAGAGGGGGAGGGGTTGGGGAGGGTGCGTGCCAGGGAGGAGAGGGTGAGGGGTTGGGGAGGGTGCACGCCGGGGAGGCGAGGGGAGAGGGATTGGGGAGGCTGCGTGCCGGGGAGGAGAGGGGGGGGGGGTGCGTGCCGGGGAGGAGAGGGGGAGGGGTGGGGAGGGTGCGCGCCGGGGAGGAGTGGGGGGGTGTTTGGAAGGGTGCGTGCCTGGAGGTGGTGGTGTTGGTGGTGGTGGGGAGGGTGCGTGCCGGGGAGCAGCCGGGGAGCAGAGGGGGATGGGGTGGGGAGGGTGCGTGCCGGGGAGCAGAGGGGGAGGGGATGGGGAGTGTGCGTCCCGGGGAGGAGGGTGGGTTGGTTGGGGACGGTGCGTGCTTGTGAGGAGAGGGGGTTGGGGGGTTGGGGCAAGTGCGTGCCGGGGAGGAGAGGGTGGGGGGTGGGGGGGGTGGTTTGGGGAGGGTGCCTGTCGGGGAGGAGAGGGGGGGTGGTTGGGGAGTGTGCGTGCCGGGGAGGAGAGGGGGCGTGGCTTGGGGAGGGTGTGTGCCGGGAAGGAGGAGGGGGGGTTGGGGAGGGTGCGCGCCGGGGTGGAGAGGTTGGGGGCGTTGGGGAGGATGCGTGCCGGGGAGGAGAGGGGGGGGTGTTGGGGAAGAGAGGGGGAGGGTTTGGGCAGGAGAGGGTTGAGGGGTTAGGGAGGAGAGGGGGAGGGGTTGGGGAGGTTGCGTGCCGGGAAGGAGAGGGGGGAGGGGTTGGGGAGGACAGGGGGAGGGCTTGCGGAGGGTGCGTGCCAGGGAGGAGAGGGGTGGGGTTGGGGAGGGTGCGTGCCGGGGTGGAGAGGGGGAGGGGTTGGGGAGGGTGCGTGCCGGGGAGGAGAGGGGGAGGGGTTGGGGAGGGTACGTGCCGGGGAGGAGAGGGGGGAGTGGTTGGGGAGGGTGCGTGCCGGGCTGGAGAGGGGGAGCTGTTGGGGAGGGTGCGTGCCGTGGAGGAGAGGGGGAGGGGTTGGGGAGGGTGCGTGCCAGGGAGGAGAGGGGGAGGGGTTGGGAGGGTGCGTGCCGGGGAGGAGAGGGGGAGGAGTTGGGGAGGGGTTGGCGAGGGTGCGTGCCGGGGAGGCAGAGGGGTAGGGGTTGTGGAGGGTGAGTGCCAGGGAGGCGAGGGGGGTTTTGGGTAGGGTGCGTGCCGGGAAGCAGAGGGGGAGGCGATGGGGAGGGTGCGTGCCGGGGAGCAGAGAGGGAGGGGATGGGGAATGTGCGTGCCGGGGAGGAGGGGGTGTGGGTTGGGGAGGGTGCGTGCTGGTAAGGAGAGTGGGTTGGGGGCTGGGGAAGGTGCGTGCCGGGGAGGAGAGTGTGTGGGGTGGGGTTTGGGGAGGGTGCGTGTCGGGGAGGAGAGGGGGGGGGTGGTTGGGGAGTGTGCGTGCCGGGGAGGAGGAGGGGGGTGGGTTGGGGAGGGTGTGTGCCAGGAAGGAGGAGGGGGGGTTGGGGAGGGTGCGCGCCGGGCAGGAGAGGTTGGGGGCGTTGGGGAGGGTGCGTGCCGGGGAGGAGAGCGGGGGTGTTGGGGAGGAGAGGGGGAGTGGTTGGGGAGTAGTTGGGGAGGGTGCGTGCCAGGGAGGACAGGGGGGGGGTTGGGGAGGGTGCGTGCCGGGGAGGAGAGGGGGGGGGGTATTGGGGAGGGTACGCGCCGGGGAGGAGAGGGGGAGGGTTGGGGAGTGTGCGTTCCGGGGAGGAAGGGGGGAGAGTTTGGGGAGGGTGCGTGCCATGGAGGAGAGGGGGAGGGGTTGGGGAGGGTGCGTGCCAGGGAGGAGAGGGGGAGGGGTTGGGAGGGTGCGTGCCGGGGAGGAGAGGGGGAGGAGTTGGGGAGGGGTTGGCGAGGGTGCGTGCCGGGGAGGCAGAGGGGTAGGGGTTGTGGAGGGTGAGTGCCGGGGAGGCGAGGGGGGGGTTTGGGGAGGGTGCGTGCCGGGAAGCAGAGGGGGAGGCGATGGGGAGGGTGCGTGCCTGGGAGGAGAGGGGGAGGGGTTGGGGAGGGTGTGTGCCGGGGAGGAGAGGGGGAGGGGTTGGGGAGGGTGCGTGCCGGGGAGGAGAGGGGGAGGGGTTGGGGAGGGGTTGGCGAGGGTGCGTGCCGGGGAGGCAGAGGGTGGGGGGTGGGGTTTGGGGAGGGTGCGTGTCGGGGAGGAGAGGGGGGGGTGGTTGGGGAGTGTGCGTGCCGGGGAGGAGGGGGGGCGTGGGTTGGGGAGGGTGTGTGCCGGGAAGGAGGAGGGGGCGTTGGGGAGGGTGCGTGCCGGGGAGGAGAGGGGGGGGTGTTGGGGAAGAGAGGGGGAGGGTTTGGGCAGGAGAGGGGGAGGGGTTGGGGAGGAGAGGGGGAGGGGTTGGGGAGGGTGCGTGCCGGGAAGGAGAGGGGGAGGGGTTGGGGAGGACAGGGGGCGGGCTTGCGGAGGGTGCGTGCCAGGGAGGAGAGGGGTGGGGTTGGGGAGGGTGCGTGCCGGGGTGGAGAGGGGGAGGGGTTGGGGAGGGTGCGTGCCGGGGTGGAGAGGGGAAGGGGTTGGGGAGGGTGCGTGCCGGGGAGGAGAGGGGGAGGGGTTGAGGAGGGTGCGTGCCGGGGAGGAGAGGGGGGAGTGGTTGGGGAGGGTGCGTGCCGGGCTGGAGAGGGGGAGCTGTTGGGGAGGGTGCGTGCCGTGGAGGAGAGGGGGAGGGGTTGGGGATAGTGCGTGCCAGGGAGGAGAGGGGGAGGGGTTGGGGAGGGTGCGTGCCGGGGAGGAGAGGGGGAGGGGTTGGGGAGGGTGCATGCCAGGGAGGAGAGGGGGAGGGGTTGGGGAGGGTGCGTGCCAGGGAGGAGAGGGTGAGGGGTTGGGGAGGGTGCACGCCGGGGAGGCGAGGGGAGAGGGATTGGGGAGGCTGCGTGCCGGGGTGGAGAGGGGGAGGGGTTGGGGAGGGTGCGTGCCGGGGAGGAGAGGGCGAGTGGTTGGGGAGGGAGCGTGCCGGGCTGGAGAGGGGGAGCTGTTGGGGAGGGTGCGTGCCGTGGAGGAGAGGGGGAGGGGTTGGGGAGGGTGCGTGCCAGGGAGGAGAGGGGGAGGGGTTGGGGAGGGTGCGTGCCGGGGAGGAGAGGGGGAGGGGTTGGGGAGGGTGCGTGCCAGGGAGGAGAGGGTGAGGGGTTGGGGAGGGTGCACGCCGGGGAGGCGAGGGGAGAGGGATTGGGGAGGCTGCGTGCCGGGGTGGTGAGGGGGAGGGTTTGGGGAAGAGAGGGGAAGGGGTTTGGGAGGGGTTGGGGAGGGTGCGTGCCAGAGAGGAGAGGGGAGAGGGGTTGGGGAGGGTGCGTGCCGGGAAGGAGAGGGGGAGAGGTTGGGGAGGGTGAGTGCCAGGGAGGCGAGGGGGGGGTTTGGGGAGGGTGCGTGCCGGGAAGCAGAGGGGGAGGAGATGGGGAGGGTGCGTGCCTGGGAGGAGAAGGGGAGGGGTTGGGGAGGTTGCGTGCCGGGGAGCAGAGGGGGAGGGGATGGGGAGGGTGCGTGCCGGGGAGCAGAGGGGGAGGGGATGGGGAGTGTGCGTACCGGGGAGGAGGGGGTGTGGGTTGGGGAGGGTGCGTGCTGGTGAGGAGAGTGGGTTGGGGGCTGGGGAAGGTGCGTGCCGGGGAGGAGAGTGTGGGGGGTGGGGTTTGGGGAGGTTGCGTGTCGGGGAGGAGAGGGGGGGGTGGTTGGGGAGAGTGCGTGCCGGGGAGGAGGGGGGGATGGGTTGGGGAGGGTGTGTGCCAGGAAGGAGGAGGGGGGGTTGGGGAGGGTGCGCGCCGGGGAGGAGAGGTTGGGGGCGTTGGGGAGGGTGCGTGCCGGGGAGGAGAGGGGGGGGTGTTGGGGAGGAGAGGGGGAGTGGTTGGGGAGTAGTTGCGGAGGTTGCGTGCCAGGGAGGAGAGGGGGGGGTTGGGGAGGGTGCGTGCCGGGGAGGAGAGGGGGGGGTATTGGGGAGGGTACGCGCCGGGGAGGAGAGGGGGAGGGTTGGGGAGTCGGCGTTCCGGGGAGGAAGGGGGCGGTTGGGGATGGTGCGTGCCGGGGAGGAGAGGGAGGGGGTTGGGGAGGGTGCGCGCCCGGGAGGAGAGTGGAGGGTTGGGGAGGAGAGGCAGCGGTTGGGGAGGGTGCGTGCCGGGGAGGAGAGGCGGCGGTTGGGGAGGGTGCGTGCCGGGGAGGAGGGGGGTGGTGGGTTGGGGAGGGAGTTTGCTGGGGAGGAAAGGGAGGATGTTGGGGAGGGTGCGTGCCGGGGAGGAGAGGGGGGTGGTTGGGGAGGGTGCGCGCCGGGGAGGAGAGGGGAGGGTTGGTGAGGGTGCGTGCCGGGGAGTAGAGGGGGGGTTGGGGAGGGTGCGTGCCGGGGAGGAGAGGGGTGGGGGGGTTGGGGAGGGTGCGCGCCGGGGAGGAGATGGAGGGGGGAGTTGGGAAGGGTACGCGCCGGGGAGCAGAGGGGGGGGGTTGGGGAGGGTGCGTGCTGGTGAGGAGAGGGGGTTGGGGCAGGTGCATGCCGGGGAGGAGAGGGTGGGGGGTGGGGGGGTGTGGTTTGGGGAGGGTGCGTGTCGGGGAGGAGAGGGGGGGTGGTTGGGGAGTGTGCGTGCCGGGGAGGAGGAGGGGCGTGGGTTGGGGAGGGTGAGTGCCGGGGTGGAGAGGGGGAGGGGTTGGGGAGGGTGCGTGCCGGGGAGGAGAGGGGGAGGGGTTGGGGAGGGTGCGTGCCTGGAGGTGGTGGTGTTGGTGGTGGTGGGGAGGGTGCGTGCCGGGGAGCAGAGGGGGATGGGGTGGGGAGGGTGCGTGCCGGGGAGCAGAGGGGGAGGGGATGGGGAGTGTGCGTCCTGGGGAGGAGGGTGGGTGGGTTGGGGAGGGTGCGTGCTGGTGAGGAGAGGGGGTTGTGGGGTTGGGGCAGGTGCGTGCCGGGGAGGAGAGGGTGGGGGGTGGGGGGTGGGGGGGGGGTGGTTTGGGGAGGGTGCGTTTCGGGGAGCAGAGGGGGGGTGGGTGGGAAGTGTGCGTGCCGGGGAGGAGGGGGGGCGTGGGTTGGGGAGGGTGTGTGCCGGGAAGGAGGAGGGGGGGTTGGGGAGGGTGCGCGCCGGGGTGGAGTGGTTGGGGGCGTTGGGGAGGGTGCGTGCCGGGGAGGAGAGGGGGGGGTGTTGGGGAAGAGAGGGGGAGGGTTTGGGCAGGAGAGGGGGAGGGGTTGGGGAGGAGAAGGGGAGGGGTTGGGGAGGGTGCGTGCCGGGAAGGAGAGGGGGAGGGGTTGGGGAGGACAGGGGGCGGGCTTGCGGAGGGTGCGTGCCAGGGAGGAGAGGGGTGGGGTTGGGGAGGGTGCGTGCCGGGGTGGAGAGGGGGAGGGGTTGGGGAGGGTGCGTGCCGGGGTGGAGAGGGGAAGGGGTTGGGGAGGGTGCGTGCCGGGGAGGAGAGGGGGAGGGGTTGGGGAGGGTGCGTGCCGGGGAGGAGAGGGGGGAGTGGTTGGGGAGGGTGCGTGCCGGGCTGGAGAAGGGGAGCTGTTGGGGAGGGTGCGTGCCGTGGAGGAGAGGGGGAGGGGTTGGGGATAGTGCGTGCCAGGGAGGAGAGGGGGAGGGGTTGGGGAGGGTGCGTGCCGGGGAGGAGAGGGGGAGGGGTTGGGGAGGGTGCATGCCAGGGAGGAGAGGGGGAGGGGTTGGGGAGGGTGCGTGCCAGGGAGGAGAGGGTGAGGGGTTGGGGAGGGTGCACGCCGGGGAGGCGAGGGGAGAGGGATTGGGGAGGCTGCGTGCCGGGGTGGAGAGGGGGAGGGGTTGGGGAGGGTGCGTGCCGGGGAGGAGAGGGCGAGTGGTTGGGGAGGGTGCGTGCCGGGCTGGAGAGGGGGAGCTGTTGGGGAGGGTGCGTGCCGTGGAGGAGAGGGGGAGGGGTTGGGGAGGGTGCGTGCCAGGGAGGAGAGGGGGAGGGGTTGGGGAGGGTGCGTGCCGGGGAGGAGAGGGGGAGGGGTTGGGGAGGCTGCGTGCCAGGGAGGAGAGGGGGAGGGGTTGGGGAGGGTGCGTGCCAGGGAGGAGAGGGTGAGGGGTTGGGGAGGGTGCACGCCGGGGAGGCGAGGGGAGAGGGATTGGGGAGGCTGCGTGCTGGGGTGGTGAGGGGGAGGGTTTGGGGAAGAGAGGGGAAGGGGTTTGGGAGGGGTTGGGGAGGGTGCGTGCCAGAGAGGAGAGGGGAGAGGGGTTGGGGAGGGTGCGTGCCGGGAAGGAGAGGGGGAGAGGTTGGGGAGGGTGAGTGCCAGGGAGGCGAGGGGGGGGTTTGGGGAGGGTGCGTGCCGGGAAGCAGAGGGGGAGGAGATGGGGAGGGTGCGTGCCTGGGAGGAGAAGGGGAGGGGTTGGGGAGGGTGCGTGCCGGGGAGCAGGGGGGGAGGGGATGTGGCGGGTGCGTGCCGGGGAGCAG
Organism: Scyliorhinus torazame; assembly: GCF_047496885.1. NCBI lineage: Eukaryota > Metazoa > Chordata > Chondrichthyes > Carcharhiniformes > Scyliorhinidae > Scyliorhinus > Scyliorhinus torazame. Next base: position 97,749,131 of record NC_092723.1, on the reverse strand, counting down.
AGGGGGAGGGGATGGGGAGTGTGCGTCCCGGGGAGGAGGGGGTGTGGGTTGGGGAGGGTGCGTGCTGGTGAGGAGAGTGGGTTGGGGGCTGGGGAAGGTGCGTGCCGGGGAGGAGAGTGTGGGGGTGGGGTTTGGGGAGGGTGCGTGTCGGGGAGGAGAGGGGGGGGTGGTTGGGGAGAGTGCGTGCCGGGGAGGAGGGGGGGATGGGTTGGGGAGGGTGTCTGCCAGGAAGGAGGAGGGGGGGTTGGGGAGGGTGCGCGCCGGGGAGGAGAGGTTGGGGGCGTTGGGGAGGGTGCGTGCCGGGGAGGAGAGGGGGGGTGTTGGGGAGGAGAGGGGGAGTGGTTGGGGAGTAGTTGCGGAGGGTGCGTGCCAGGGAGGAGAGGGGGGGGTTGGGGAGGGTGCGTGCCGGGGAGGAGAGGGGGGGTATTGGGGAGGGTACGCGCCGGGGAGGAGAGGGGGAGGGTTGGGGAGTCGGCGTTCCGGGGAGGAAGGGGGCGGTTGGGGATGGTGCTTGCCGGGGAGGAGAGGGAGGGGGTTGGGGAGGGTGCGCGCCCGGGAGGAGAGGGGAGGGTTGGGGAGGGTGCGCGCCGGGGAGGAGAGGCGGCGGTTGGGGAGGGTGCGTGCCGGGGAGGAGAGGCGGCGGTTGGGGAGGGTGCGTGCCGGGGAGAAGGGGGGTGGTGGGTTGGGGAGGGAGTTTGCTGGGGAGGAAAGGGAGGATGTTGGGGAGGGTGCGTGCCGGGGAGGAGAGGGGGGTGGTTGGGGAGGGTGCGCGCCGGGGAGTAGAGGGGAGGGTGCGTGCCGGGGAGTAGAGGGGGGGTTGGGGAGGGTGCGTGCCGGGGAGGAGAGGGGTGGGGGGGGTGGGGAGGGTGTGTGCCGGGAAGGAGGAGGGGGGGTTGGGGAGGGTGCGCGCCGGGGTGGAGTGGTTGGGGGCGTTGGGGAGGGTGCGTGCCGGGGAGGAGAGGGGGGGGGTGTTGGGGAAGAGAGGGGGAGGGTTTGGGCAGGAGAGGGGGAGGGGTTGGGGAGGAGAGGGGGAGAGGTTGGGGAGGGTGCGTGCCGGGAAGGAGAGGGGGAGGGGTTGCGGAGGACAGGGGGCGGGCTTGCGGAGGGTGCGTGCCAGGGAGGAGAGGGGTGGGGTTGGGGAGGGTGCGTGCCGGGGTGGAGAGGGGGAGGGGTTGGGGAGGGTGCGTGCCGGGGTGGAGAGGGGAAGGGGTTGGGGAGGGTGCGTGCCGGGGAGGAGAGGGGGAGGGGTTGGGGAGGGTGCGTGCCGGGGAGGAGAGGGCGAGTGGTTGGGGAGGGTGCGTGCCGGGCTGGAGAGGGGGAGCTGTTGGGGAGGGTGCGTGCCGTGGAGGAGAGGGGGAGGGGTTGGGGAGGGTGCGTGCCAGGGAGGAGAGGGGGAGGGGTTGGGGAGGGTGCGTGCCGGGGAGGAGAGGGGGAGGGGTTGGGGAGGCTGCGTGCCAGGGAGGAGAGGGGGAGGGTTTGGGGAGGGTGCGTGCCAGGGAGGAGAGGGTGAGGGGTTGGGGAGGGTGCACGCCGGGGAGGCGAGGGGAGAGGGATTGGGGAGGCTGCGTGCCGGGGTGGTGAGGGGGAGGGTTTGGGGAAGAGAGGGGAAGGGGTTTGGGAGGGGTTGGGGAGGGTGCGTGCCAGAGAGGAGAGGGGAGAGGGGTTGGGGAGGGTGCGTGCCGGGAAGGAGAGGGGGAGAGGTTGGGGAGGGTGAGTGCCAGGGAGGCGAGGGGGGGGTTTGGGGAGGGTGCGTGCCGGGAAGCAGAGGGGGAGGAGATGGGGAGGGTGCGTGCCTGGGAGGAGAAGGGGAGGGGTTGGGGAGGTTGCGTGCTGGGGAGCAGAGGGGGAGGGGATGGGGAGGGTGCGTGCCGGGGAGCAGAGGGGGAGGGGATGGGGAGTGTGCGTCCCGGGGAGGAGGGGGTGAGGGTTGGGGAGGGTGCGTGCTGGTGAGGAGAGTGGGTTGGGGGCTGGGGAAGGTGCGTGCCGGGGAGGAGAGTGTGGGGGGTGGGGTTTGGGGAGGGTGCGTGTCGGGGAGGAGAGGGGGGGGGTGGTTGGGGAGAGTGCGTGCCGGGGAGGAGGGGGGGATGGGTTGGGGAGGGTGTGTGCCAGGAAGGAGGAGGGGGGGTTGGGGAGGGTGCGCGCCGGGGAGGAGAGGTTGGGGGCGTTGGGGAGGGTGCGTGCCGGGGAGGAGAGGGGGGGGTGTTGGGGAGGAGAGGGGGAGTGGTTGGGGAGTAGTTGCGGAGGGTGCGTGCCAGGGAGGAGAGGGGGGGGTTGGGGAGGGTGCGTGCCGGGGAGGAGAGGGGGGGGTATTGGGGAGGGTACGCGCCGGGGAGGAGAGGGGGAGGGTTGGGGAGTCGGCGTTCCGGGGAGGAAGGGGGCGGTTGGGGATGGTGCGTGCCGGGGAGGAGAGGGAGGGGGTTGGGGAGGGTGCGCGCCCGGGAGGAGAGTGGAGGGTTGGGGAGGAGAGGCAGCGGTTGGGGAGGGTGCGTGCCGGGGAGGAGAGGCGGCGGTTGGGGAGGGTGCGTGCCGGGGAGGAGGGGGGTGGTGGGTTGGGGAGGGAGTTTGCTGGGGAGGAAAGGGAGGATGTTGGGGAGGGTGCGTGCCGGGGAGGAGAGGGGGGTGGTTGGGGAGGGTGCGCGCCGGGGAGGAGAGGGGAGGGTTGGGGAGGGTGCGTGCCGGGGAGTAGAGGGGGGGTTGGGGAGGATGCGTGCCGGGGAGGAGAGGGGTGGGGGGGGTGGGGAGGGTGCGCGCCGGGGAGGAGAGGGGTGGGGGGGGTGGGGAGGGTGCGCGCCGGGGAGGAGATGGAGGGGGGAGTTGGGAAGGGTACGCGCCGGGGAGCAGAGGGGGGGGGTTGGGGAGGGTGCGTGCTGGTGAGGAGAGGGGGTTGGGGCAGGTGCGTGCCGGGGAGGAGAGGGTGGGGGGTGGGGGGGGTGGTTTGGGGAGGGTGCGTGTCGGGGAGGAGAGGGGGGGTGGTTGGGGAGTGTGCGTGCCGGGGAGGAGGAGGGGCGTGGGTTGGGGAGGGTGTGTGCCGGGAAGGAGGAGGGGGGGTTGGGGAGGGTGCGCGCCGGGGTGGAGAGGTTGGGGGCGTTGGGGAGGGTGCGTGCCGGGGAGGAGAGGGGGGGGTGTTGGGGAAGAGAGGGGGAGGGTTTGGGCAGGAGAGTGGGAGGGGTTGGGGAGGAGAGGGGGAGGGGTTGGGGAGGTTGCGTGCCGGGAAGGAGAGGGGGGAGGGGTTGGGGAGGACAGGGGGAGGGGTTGGGGAGGGTGCGTGCCGGGGAGGAGAGGGGGAGGGGTTGGGGAGGGTGCGTGCCGGGGAGGAGAGGGGGGAGTGGTTGGGGAGGGTGCGTGCCGGGCTGGAGAGAGGGAGCTGTTGGGGAGGGTGAGTGCCGTGGAGGAGAGGGGGAGGGGTTGGGGAGGGTGCGTGCCAGGGAGGAGAGGGGGAGGTGTTGGGGAGGGTGCGTGCCGGGGAGGAGAGGGGGAGGGGTTGTGGAGGAGAGGGGGTGGAGTAGTGGAGGGGTTGGGGAGGGTGCGTGCCGGGGAGGAGAGTGGGGAGTGGTTGGGGAGGGTGCGTGCCGTGGAGGAGAGGGGGAGGGGTTGGGGAGGGTGCGTGCCAGGGAGGAGAGGGGGAGGGGTTGGCGAGGGTGCGTGCCGGGGAGGAGAGGGGGAGGGGTTGGGGAGGGGTTGGCGAGGGTGCGTGCCGGGGAGGCAGAGGGTGGGGGTGGGGTTTGGGGAGGGTGCGTGTCGGGGAGGAGAGTGGGGGGTGGTTGGGGAGTGTTGGGTGGTTGGGGAGTGATGGGTGCGTGCTGGTGAGGAGAGTGGGTTGGGGGGCTGGGGAAGGTGCGTGCCGGGGAGGAGAGTGTGGGGTGTGTGGTTTGGGGAGGGTGATGTCGGGGAGGAGAGGGGGGGGGTGGTTGGGGAGTGTGCGTGCCGGGGAGCAGAGGGGGAGGGAATGGGGAGGGTGAGTGCCAGGGAGGCGAGGGGGAGGCGATGGGGAGGGTGCGTGCCGGGGAGGAGCGGGGGAGGGGTTGGGGAGGGTGCGTGCCGGGGAGGAGAGGGTGGGGGTTGGGGAGGGTGAGTGCCGGGGTGGAGAGGGGGAGGGGTTGGGGAGGGTGCGTGCCGGGGTGGAGAGGGGGAGGGGTTGGGGAGGGTGCGTGCCGGGGTGGAGAGGGGAAGGGGTTGGGGAGGGTGCGTGCCGGGGAGGAGAGGGGGAGGGGTTGGGGAGGGTGCGTGCCGGGGAGGAGAGGGGGGAGTGGTTGGGGAGGGTGCGTGCCGGGCTGGAGAAGGGGAGCTGTTGGGGAGGGTGCGTGCCGTGGAGGAGAGGGGGAGGGGTTGGGGATAGTGCGTGCCAGGGAGGAGAGGGGGAGGGGTTGGGGAGGGTGCGTGCCGGGGAGGAGAGGGGGAGGGGTTGGGGAGGGTGCATGCCAGGGAGGAGAGGGGGAGGGGTTGGGGAGGGTGCGTGCCGGGGAGGAAGGGGGGAGAGTTTGGGGAGGGTGCGTGCCGTGGAGGAGAGGGGGAGGGGTTGGGGAGGGTGCGTGCCAGGGAGGAGAGGGGGAGGTGTTGGGGAGGGTGCGTGCCGGGGAGGAGAGGGGGAGGGGTTGTGGAGGAGAGGGGGTGGAGTAGTGGAGGGGTTGGGGAGGGTGCGTGCCGGGGAGGAGAGTGGGGAGTGGTTGGGGAGGGTGCGTGCCGTGGAGGAGAGGGGGAGGGGTTGGGGAGGGTGCGTGCCAGGGAGGAGAGGGGGAGGGGTTGGCGAGGGTGCGTGCCGGGGAGGAGAGGGGGAGGGGTTGGGGAGGGGTTGGCGAGGGTGCGTGCCGGGGAGGCAGAGGGTGGGGGTGGGGTTTGGGGAGGGTGCGTGTCGGGGAGGAGAGTGGGGGGTGGTTGGGGAGTGTTGGGTGGTTGGGGAGTGATGGGTGCGTGCTGGTGAGGAGAGTGGGTTGGGGGGCTGGGGAAGGTGCGTGCCGGGGAGGAGAGTGTGGGGTGTGTGGTTTGGGGAGGGTGATGTCGGGGAGGAGAGGGGGGGGGTGGTTGGGGAGTGTGCGTGCCGGGGAGCAGAGGGGGAGGGAATGGGGAGGGTGAGTGCCAGGGAGGCGAGGGGGAGGCGATGGGGAGGGTGCGTGCCGGGGAGGAGCGGGGGAGGGGTTGGGGAGGGTGCGTGCCGGGGAGGAGAGGGTGGGGGTTGGGGAGGGTGAGTGCCGGGGTGGAGAGGGGGAGGGGTTGGGGAGGGTGCGTGCCGGGGTGGAGAGGGGGAGGGGTTGGGGAGGGTGCGTGCCGGGGTGGAGAGGGGAAGGGGTTGGGGAGGGTGCGTGCCGGGGAGGAGAGGGGGAGGGGTTGGGGAGGGTGCGTGCCGGGGAGGAGAGGGGGGAGTGGTTGGGGAGGGTGCGTGCCGGGCTGGAGAAGGGGAGCTGTTAGGGAGGGTGCGTGCCGTGGAGGAGAGGGGGAGGGGTTGGGGATAGTGCGTGCCAGGGAGGAGAGGGGGAGGGGTTGGGGAGGGTGCGTGCCGGGGAGGAGAGGGGGAGGGGTTGGGGAGGGTGCATGCCAGGGAGGAGAGGGGGAGGGGTTGGGGAGGGTGCGTGCCAGGGAGGAGAGGGTGAGGGGTTGGGGAGGGTGCACGCCGGGGAGGCGAGGGGAGAGGGATTGGGGAGGCTGCGTGCCGGGGAGGAGAGGGGGGGGGGGTGCGTGCCGGGGAGGAGAGGGGGAGGGGTGGGGAGGGTGCGCGCCGGGGAGGAGTGGGGGGGTGTTTGGAAGGGTGCGTGCCTGGAGGTGGTGGTGTTGGTGGTGGTGGGGAGGGTGCGTGCCGGGGAGCAGCCGGGGAGCAGAGGGGGATGGGGTGGGGAGGGTGCGTGCCGGGGAGCAGAGGGGGAGGGGATGGGGAGTGTGCGTCCCGGGGAGGAGGGTGGGTTGGTTGGGGACGGTGCGTGCTTGTGAGGAGAGGGGGTTGGGGGGTTGGGGCAAGTGCGTGCCGGGGAGGAGAGGGTGGGGGGTGGGGGGGGTGGTTTGGGGAGGGTGCCTGTCGGGGAGGAGAGGGGGGGTGGTTGGGGAGTGTGCGTGCCGGGGAGGAGAGGGGGCGTGGCTTGGGGAGGGTGTGTGCCGGGAAGGAGGAGGGGGGGTTGGGGAGGGTGCGCGCCGGGGTGGAGAGGTTGGGGGCGTTGGGGAGGATGCGTGCCGGGGAGGAGAGGGGGGGGTGTTGGGGAAGAGAGGGGGAGGGTTTGGGCAGGAGAGGGTTGAGGGGTTAGGGAGGAGAGGGGGAGGGGTTGGGGAGGTTGCGTGCCGGGAAGGAGAGGGGGGAGGGGTTGGGGAGGACAGGGGGAGGGCTTGCGGAGGGTGCGTGCCAGGGAGGAGAGGGGTGGGGTTGGGGAGGGTGCGTGCCGGGGTGGAGAGGGGGAGGGGTTGGGGAGGGTGCGTGCCGGGGAGGAGAGGGGGAGGGGTTGGGGAGGGTACGTGCCGGGGAGGAGAGGGGGGAGTGGTTGGGGAGGGTGCGTGCCGGGCTGGAGAGGGGGAGCTGTTGGGGAGGGTGCGTGCCGTGGAGGAGAGGGGGAGGGGTTGGGGAGGGTGCGTGCCAGGGAGGAGAGGGGGAGGGGTTGGGAGGGTGCGTGCCGGGGAGGAGAGGGGGAGGAGTTGGGGAGGGGTTGGCGAGGGTGCGTGCCGGGGAGGCAGAGGGGTAGGGGTTGTGGAGGGTGAGTGCCAGGGAGGCGAGGGGGGTTTTGGGTAGGGTGCGTGCCGGGAAGCAGAGGGGGAGGCGATGGGGAGGGTGCGTGCCGGGGAGCAGAGAGGGAGGGGATGGGGAATGTGCGTGCCGGGGAGGAGGGGGTGTGGGTTGGGGAGGGTGCGTGCTGGTAAGGAGAGTGGGTTGGGGGCTGGGGAAGGTGCGTGCCGGGGAGGAGAGTGTGTGGGGTGGGGTTTGGGGAGGGTGCGTGTCGGGGAGGAGAGGGGGGGGGTGGTTGGGGAGTGTGCGTGCCGGGGAGGAGGAGGGGGGTGGGTTGGGGAGGGTGTGTGCCAGGAAGGAGGAGGGGGGGTTGGGGAGGGTGCGCGCCGGGCAGGAGAGGTTGGGGGCGTTGGGGAGGGTGCGTGCCGGGGAGGAGAGCGGGGGTGTTGGGGAGGAGAGGGGGAGTGGTTGGGGAGTAGTTGGGGAGGGTGCGTGCCAGGGAGGACAGGGGGGGGGTTGGGGAGGGTGCGTGCCGGGGAGGAGAGGGGGGGGGGGTATTGGGGAGGGTACGCGCCGGGGAGGAGAGGGGGAGGGTTGGGGAGTGTGCGTTCCGGGGAGGAAGGGGGGAGAGTTTGGGGAGGGTGCGTGCCATGGAGGAGAGGGGGAGGGGTTGGGGAGGGTGCGTGCCAGGGAGGAGAGGGGGAGGGGTTGGGAGGGTGCGTGCCGGGGAGGAGAGGGGGAGGAGTTGGGGAGGGGTTGGCGAGGGTGCGTGCCGGGGAGGCAGAGGGGTAGGGGTTGTGGAGGGTGAGTGCCGGGGAGGCGAGGGGGGGGTTTGGGGAGGGTGCGTGCCGGGAAGCAGAGGGGGAGGCGATGGGGAGGGTGCGTGCCTGGGAGGAGAGGGGGAGGGGTTGGGGAGGGTGTGTGCCGGGGAGGAGAGGGGGAGGGGTTGGGGAGGGTGCGTGCCGGGGAGGAGAGGGGGAGGGGTTGGGGAGGGGTTGGCGAGGGTGCGTGCCGGGGAGGCAGAGGGTGGGGGGTGGGGTTTGGGGAGGGTGCGTGTCGGGGAGGAGAGGGGGGGGTGGTTGGGGAGTGTGCGTGCCGGGGAGGAGGGGGGGCGTGGGTTGGGGAGGGTGTGTGCCGGGAAGGAGGAGGGGGGGTTGGGGAGGGTGCGCGCCGGGGTGGAGTGGTTGGGGGCGTTGGGGAGGGTGCGTGCCGGGGAGGAGAGGGGGGGGTGTTGGGGAAGAGAGGGGGAGGGTTTGGGCAGGAGAGGGGGAGGGGTTGGGGAGGAGAGGGGGAGGGGTTGGGGAGGGTGCGTGCCGGGAAGGAGAGGGGGAGGGGTTGGGGAGGACAGGGGGCGGGCTTGCGGAGGGTGCGTGCCAGGGAGGAGAGGGGTGGGGTTGGGGAGGGTGCGTGCCGGGGTGGAGAGGGGGAGGGGTTGGGGAGGGTGCGTGCCGGGGTGGAGAGGGGAAGGGGTTGGGGAGGGTGCGTGCCGGGGAGGAGAGGGGGAGGGGTTGAGGAGGGTGCGTGCCGGGGAGGAGAGGGGGGAGTGGTTGGGGAGGGTGCGTGCCGGGCTGGAGAGGGGGAGCTGTTGGGGAGGGTGCGTGCCGTGGAGGAGAGGGGGAGGGGTTGGGGATAGTGCGTGCCAGGGAGGAGAGGGGGAGGGGTTGGGGAGGGTGCGTGCCGGGGAGGAGAGGGGGAGGGGTTGGGGAGGGTGCATGCCAGGGAGGAGAGGGGGAGGGGTTGGGGAGGGTGCGTGCCAGGGAGGAGAGGGTGAGGGGTTGGGGAGGGTGCACGCCGGGGAGGCGAGGGGAGAGGGATTGGGGAGGCTGCGTGCCGGGGTGGAGAGGGGGAGGGGTTGGGGAGGGTGCGTGCCGGGGAGGAGAGGGCGAGTGGTTGGGGAGGGAGCGTGCCGGGCTGGAGAGGGGGAGCTGTTGGGGAGGGTGCGTGCCGTGGAGGAGAGGGGGAGGGGTTGGGGAGGGTGCGTGCCAGGGAGGAGAGGGGGAGGGGTTGGGGAGGGTGCGTGCCGGGGAGGAGAGGGGGAGGGGTTGGGGAGGGTGCGTGCCAGGGAGGAGAGGGTGAGGGGTTGGGGAGGGTGCACGCCGGGGAGGCGAGGGGAGAGGGATTGGGGAGGCTGCGTGCCGGGGTGGTGAGGGGGAGGGTTTGGGGAAGAGAGGGGAAGGGGTTTGGGAGGGGTTGGGGAGGGTGCGTGCCAGAGAGGAGAGGGGAGAGGGGTTGGGGAGGGTGCGTGCCGGGAAGGAGAGGGGGAGAGGTTGGGGAGGGTGAGTGCCAGGGAGGCGAGGGGGGGGTTTGGGGAGGGTGCGTGCCGGGAAGCAGAGGGGGAGGAGATGGGGAGGGTGCGTGCCTGGGAGGAGAAGGGGAGGGGTTGGGGAGGTTGCGTGCCGGGGAGCAGAGGGGGAGGGGATGGGGAGGGTGCGTGCCGGGGAGCAGAGGGGGAGGGGATGGGGAGTGTGCGTACCGGGGAGGAGGGGGTGTGGGTTGGGGAGGGTGCGTGCTGGTGAGGAGAGTGGGTTGGGGGCTGGGGAAGGTGCGTGCCGGGGAGGAGAGTGTGGGGGGTGGGGTTTGGGGAGGTTGCGTGTCGGGGAGGAGAGGGGGGGGTGGTTGGGGAGAGTGCGTGCCGGGGAGGAGGGGGGGATGGGTTGGGGAGGGTGTGTGCCAGGAAGGAGGAGGGGGGGTTGGGGAGGGTGCGCGCCGGGGAGGAGAGGTTGGGGGCGTTGGGGAGGGTGCGTGCCGGGGAGGAGAGGGGGGGGTGTTGGGGAGGAGAGGGGGAGTGGTTGGGGAGTAGTTGCGGAGGTTGCGTGCCAGGGAGGAGAGGGGGGGGTTGGGGAGGGTGCGTGCCGGGGAGGAGAGGGGGGGGTATTGGGGAGGGTACGCGCCGGGGAGGAGAGGGGGAGGGTTGGGGAGTCGGCGTTCCGGGGAGGAAGGGGGCGGTTGGGGATGGTGCGTGCCGGGGAGGAGAGGGAGGGGGTTGGGGAGGGTGCGCGCCCGGGAGGAGAGTGGAGGGTTGGGGAGGAGAGGCAGCGGTTGGGGAGGGTGCGTGCCGGGGAGGAGAGGCGGCGGTTGGGGAGGGTGCGTGCCGGGGAGGAGGGGGGTGGTGGGTTGGGGAGGGAGTTTGCTGGGGAGGAAAGGGAGGATGTTGGGGAGGGTGCGTGCCGGGGAGGAGAGGGGGGTGGTTGGGGAGGGTGCGCGCCGGGGAGGAGAGGGGAGGGTTGGTGAGGGTGCGTGCCGGGGAGTAGAGGGGGGGTTGGGGAGGGTGCGTGCCGGGGAGGAGAGGGGTGGGGGGGGTGGGGAGGGTGCGCGCCGGGGAGGAGATGGAGGGGGGAGTTGGGAAGGGTACGCGCCGGGGAGCAGAGGGGGGGGGTTGGGGAGGGTGCGTGCTGGTGAGGAGAGGGGGTTGGGGCAGGTGCATGCCGGGGAGGAGAGGGTGGGGGGTGGGGGGGTGTGGTTTGGGGAGGGTGCGTGTCGGGGAGGAGAGGGGGGGTGGTTGGGGAGTGTGCGTGCCGGGGAGGAGGAGGGGCGTGGGTTGGGGAGGGTGAGTGCCGGGGTGGAGAGGGGGAGGGGTTGGGGAGGGTGCGTGCCGGGGAGGAGAGGGGGAGGGGTTGGGGAGGGTGCGTGCCGGGGAGGAGAGGGGGGAGTGGTTGGAGAGGGTGCGTGCCGGGCTGGAGAGAGGGAGCTGTTGGGGAGGGTGAGTGCCGTGGAGGAGAGGGGGAGGGGTTGGGGAGGGTGCGTGCCAGGGAGGAGAGGGGGAGGTGTTGGGGAGTGTGCGTGCCGGGGAGGAGAGGGGGAGGGGTTGTGGAGGAGAGGGGGAGGAGTAGTGGAGGGGTTGGGGAGGGTGCGTGCCGGGGAGGAGAGTGGGGAGTGGTTGGGGAGGGTGCGTGCCGGGCTGGAGAGGGGGAGCGGTTGGGGAGGGTGCGTGCCGTGGAGGAGAGGGGGAGGGGTTGGGGAGGGTGCGTGCCAGGGAGGAGAGGGGGAGGGGTTGGCGAGGGTGCGTGCCAGGGAGGAGAGGGGGAAGGGTTGGGGAGGTTGCGTGCCGGGGAGGAGAGGGGGAGGGGTTGGGGAGGGTGCGTGCCGGGGAGGAGAGGGGGAGGGGTTGGGGAGGGGTTGGCGAGGGTGCGTGCCGGGGAGGCAGAGGGTGGGGGGTGGGGTTTGGGGAGGGTGCGTGTCGGGGAGGAGAGTGGGGGGTGGTTGGGGAGTGTTGGGTGGTTGGGGAGTGATGGGTGCGTGCTGGTGAGGAGAGTGGGTTGGGGGGCTGGGGAAGGTGCGTGCCGGGGAGGAGAGTGTGGGGTGTGTGGCTTGGGGAGGGTGATGTCGGGGAGGAGAGGGGGGGGGTGGTTGGGGAGTGTGCGTGCCGGGGAGCAGAGGGGGAGGGAATGGGGAGGGTGAGTGCCAGGGAGGCGAGGGGGAGGCGATGGGGAGGCTGCGTGCCGGGGAGGAGAGGGGGAGGGGTTGGGGAGGGTGCGTGCCGGGGAGCAGAGGGGAAGGGCATGGGGAGGGTGCGTGCCGGGGAGCAGAGGGGAAGGGCATGGGGAGGGTGCGTGCCGGGGAGCAGAGGGGGAGGGGATGGGGAGTGTGCGTCCCGGGGAGGAGGGTGGGTGGGTTGGGGAGGGTGCATGCTGGTGAGGAGAGGGGGTTGGGGGGCTGGGGAAGGTGCGTGCCGGGGAGGAGAGGGTGGGGGGGTGGGGTTTGGGGAGGGTGCGTGCCGGGGAGGAGCGGGGGAGGGGTTGGGGAGGGTGCGTGCCGGGGAGGAGAGGGTGGGGGTTGGGGAGTGGGCGTGCCGGGGAGGAGGCGGGGGGTGTTGCGTTCCGGGGAGGAGAGGGGGGGGGGGTGCGTGCCGGGGAGGAGAGGGGGAGGGGTGGGGAGGGTGCGCGCCGGGGAGGAGTGGGGGGGTGTTTGGAAGGGTGCGTGCCTGGAGGTGGTGGTGTTGGTGGTGGTGGGGAGGGTGCGTGCCGGGGAGCAGAGGGGGATGGGGTGGGGAGGGTGCGTGCCGGGGAGCAGAGGGGGAGGGGATGGGGAGTGTGCGTCCCGGGGAGGAGGGTGGGTTGGTTGGGGACGGTGCGTGCTTGTGAGGAGAGGGGGTTGGGGGGTTGGGGCAGGTGCGTGCCGGGGAGGAGAGGGTGGGGGGTGGGGGGGGTGGTTTGGGGAGGGTGCCTGTCGGGGAGGAGAGGGGGGGTGGTTGGGGAGTGTGCGTGCCGGGGAGGAGAGGGGGCGTGGCTTGGGGAGGGTGTGTGCCGGGAAGGAGGAGGAGGGGGGGTTGGGGAGGGTGCGCGCCGGGGTGGAGAGGTTGGGGGCGTTGGGGAGGGTGCGTGCCGGGGAGGAGAGGGGGGGGTGTTGGGGAAGAGAGGGGGAGGGTTTGGGCAGGAGAGGGGGAGGGGTTGGGGAGGTTGCGTGCCGGGAAGGAGAGGGGGGAGGGGTTGGGGAGGACAGGGGGAGGGCTTGCGGAGGGTGCGTGCCAGGGAGGAGAGGGGTGGGGTTGGGGAGGGTGCGTGCCGGGGTGGAGAGGGGGAGGGGTTGGGGAGGGTGCGTGCCGGGGAGGAGAGGGGGAGGGGTTGGGGAGGGTACGTGCCGGGGAGGAGAGGGGGGAGTGGTTGGGGAGGGTGCGTGCCGGGCTGGAGAGGGGGAGCTGTTGGGGAGGGTGCGTGCCGTGGAGGAGAGGGGGAGGGGTTGGGGAGGGTGCGTGCCAGGGAGGAGAGGGGGAGGGGTTGGGAGGGTGCGTGCCGGGGAGGAGAGGGGGAGGAGTTGGGGAGGGGTTGGCGAGGGTGCGTGCCGGGGAGGCAGAGGGGTAGGGGTTGTGGAGGGTGAGTGCCAGGGAGGCGAGGGGGGGGTTTGGGTAGGGTGCGTGCCGGGAAGCAGAGGGGGAGGCGATGGGGAGGGTGCGTGCCGGGGAGCAGAGAGGGAGGGGATGGGGAATGTGCGTGCCGGGGAGGAGGGGGTGTGGGTTGGGGAGGGTGCGTGCTGGTAAGGAGAGTGGGTTGGGGGCTGGGGAAGGTGCGTGCCGGGGAGGAGAGTGTGTGGGGTGGGGTTTGGGGAGGGTGCGTGTCGGGGAGGAGAGGGGGGGGTGGTTGGGGAGTGTGCGTGCCGGGGAGGAGGAGGGGGATGGGTTGGGGAGGGTGTGTGCCAGGAAGGAGGAGGGGGGGTTGGGGAGGGTGCGCGCCGGGGAGGAGAGGTTGGGGGCGTTGGGGAGGGTGCGTGCCGGGGAGGAGAGCGGGGGTGTTGGGGAGGAGAGGGGGAGTGGTTGGGGAGTAGTTGGGGAGGGTGCGTGCCAGGGAGGACAGGGGGGGGGTTGGGGAGGGTGCGTGCCGGGGAGGAGAGGGGGGGGGGTATTGGGGAGGGTACGCGCCGGGGAGGAGAGGGGGAGGGTTGGGGAGTGTGCGTTCCGGGGAGGAAGGGGGGAGAGTTTGGGGAGGGTGCGTGCCATGGAGGAGAGGGGGAGGGGTTGGGGAGGGTGCGTGCCAGGGAGGAGAGGGGGAGGGGTTGGGAGGGTGCGTGCCGGGGAGGAGAGGGGGAGGAGTTGGGGAGGGGTTGGCGAGGGTGCGTGCCGGGGAGGCAGAGGGGTAGGGGTTGTGGAGGGTGAGTGCCAGGGAGGCGAGGGGGGGGTTTGGGGAGGGTGCGTGCCGGGAAGCAGAGGGGGAGGCGATGGGGAGGGTGCGTGCCTGGGAGGAGAGGGGGAGGGGTTGGGGAGGGTGCGTGCCGGGGAGGAGAGGGGGAGGGGTTGGGGAGGGTGCGTGCCGGGGAGCAGAGGGGGAGGGGATGGGGAGTGTGCGTGCCGGGGAGGAAAGCGGGGGGTTGGGGAGGGTGCGCGCCGGGGAGGAGAGGGGAGGGTTGGGGAGGGTGCGCTCTGGGGAGGAGAGGCGGCGGTTGGGGAGGGTGCTTGCCGGGGAGGAGAGGCGGCGGTTGGGGAGGGTGCGTGCCGGGGAGGAGGGGGGGTTGGGGAGGGTGCGTGCCGGGGAGGAGAGGGGGAGGGGTTGGGGAGGGTGCGTGCCGGCGAGCAGAGGGGGAGGGGATGGGGAGGGGATGGGGAGTGTGCGTCCCGGGGAGGAAAGCGGGGGGTTGGGGAGGGTGCGCGCCGGGGAGGAGAGGGGAGGGTTGGGGAGGGTGCGTGCTTGTGAGGAGAGGGGGTTGGGGGGTTGGGGCAGGTGCGTGCCGGGGAGGAGAGGGTGGGGGGTGGGGGGGGTGGTTTGGGGAGGGTGCCTGTCGGGGAGGAGAGGGGGGGTGGTTGGGGAGTGTGCGTGCCGGGGAGGAGAGGGGGCGTGGCTTGGGGAGGGTGTGTGCCGGGAAGGAGGAGGGGGGGTTGGGGAGGGTGCGCGCCGGGGTGGAGAGGTTGGGGGCGTTGGGGAGGGTGCGTGCCGGGGAGGAGAGGCGGCGGTTGGGGAGGGTGCGCGCCGGGGAGGAGAGGCGGCGGTTGGGGAGGGTGCGTGCCGGGGAGGAGAGGCGGCGGTTGGGGAGGGTGCGTGCCGGGGAGGAGAGGCGGCGGTTGGGGAGGGTGCGTGCCGGGGAGGAGAGGGGGGGTTGGGGAGGGAGAGCGACGGGGAGGAGAGGGGAGGGTTGGGGAGGGTGCGTGCCGGGGAGTAGAGGGGGGGTTGGGGAGGGTGCGTGCCGGGGAGGAGATGGAGGGGGGAGTTGGGAAGGGTACGCGCCGGGGAGCAGAGGGGGGGGAGGTTGGGGAGGGTGCCTGCTGATGATGAGAGGGGGTTGGGGGGTTGGGGCAAGTGCGTGCCGGGGAGGAGAGGTGGGGGGGTAGGGGGGTGGGGGGTTTGGGAAGGGTGCGTGCCGGGGAGGAGAGGTGGGGGGGTAGGGGGGTGGGGGGTTTGGGGAGGGTGCGCGTCGGGGAGGAGAGGGGGGAGTGGTTGGGGAGGGTGCGTGCCGGGAAGGGGCAGGGGCGGTTGGGGATGGTGCGTGCCGCGGAGGAGAGGGGGGGGGAGTTGGGGAGGGCGCGTGCCGCGGAGGAGAGGGGGGGGGCGTTGGGGAGGGTGCGTGCCGGGGAGGAGAGGGGGTGTGTTGGGGAGGAGAGGGGGAGTGGTTGGGGAGGGGTTGGGGAGGGGTTGGGGAGGGGTTGGGGAGGGTGCGTGCCGGGGAGAAGAGGGGGGGGGGGGTGTTGTGGAAGGTGCGTGCCGGGGAGGAGGGGGGGAGGGGTTGGGGTGGGTGCGTGCCGGGTAGGAGCAGGGGGAGGGGTTGGGGAGGGTGCTTGCCGGGGAGGAGAGGGTGGGGGTTGGGGAGGGGGCGTGCCGGGGAGGAGAGGGGGGGTGGTGCGTGCCGGGGAGGAGAGGGGGGGGATGCGTGCCGGGGAGGAGAGGGGGAGGGGTGGGGTGGGTGCACGCCGGGGAGGAGTGGGGGGGGGTGTCGAGGGTGCGTGCCGTGGGGGAGAGGGGGAGGGGTTGGGGAGGGTGGGTGCCGGGGAGGTGAGGGAGGAGGTGTTGGGGAGGGCTTGGGGAGTGTGCGTGCCAGGGCGGAGAGGGGGAGAGGTTGGGGAGTCTGCGTGTCGGGTAGGAGAGGGGGGGGGGTTGGGGAGGAGAGGGGGAGAGTTTGGGCAGGAGAGGGGGAGGGGTTCGGGAGGAGATGGGGAGGGGTTGGGGAGGGTGCGTGCCGGGAAGGAGAGGGGCTGGGGAGGAGAGGGGGAGGGCTTGGGGAGGGTGTGTGCCAGGGAGGAGAGGGGGGAAGGGTTGGGGAGGAGAAAGGGAGGGGTTGGGGAGGGTGCGTGCCGGTGAGGAGAGGGGAGAGGGGTTGGGGAGGGTGCGTGCCGGTGAGGAGAGGGGAGAGGGGTTGGGGAGGGTGCGTGCCGGGGAGGAGAGGGGGGGGGGCGTTGGGGAGGGTGCGTGCCGGGGAGGTGAGGGGGGCGTTGGGGAGGAGAGGGGGAGTGGTTGGGGAGGGGTTGGGGAGGGTGCGTGCCGGGGAGGAGAGGGGGGGGGGGTGTTGGGGAGGGTGCGTGCCGGGGAGTAGTGGGGGGAGTGGTTGGGGAGGGTGCGTGCCAGGGAAGGAGCAGGGGCGGTTGGGGAGGGTGCGTGCCGGGGAGGAGAGGGGGTGTGTTGGGGAGGAGAGGGGGAGTGGTTGGGGAGGGGTTGGGGAGGGTGCGTGCCGGGGAGAATAGGGGGGGGGGGGGTGTTGTGGAGGGTGCGTGCCGGGGAGGAGAGGGGGGAGGGGTTGGGGAGGGTGCGTGCCGGGGAGGAGCGGGGGGAGGGGTTGGGGAGGGTGCTTGCCGGGGAGGAGAGGGTGGGGTTTGTTGAGGGGGCGTGCCGGGGAGGAGAAGGGGGGGTGGTGCGTGCCGGGGAGGAGAGGGGGGGGGGTGCGTGCCGGGGAGGAGAGGGGGAGGGGTGGGGAGGGTGCGCGCCGGGGAGGAGTGGGGGGGGTGTTTGGAAGGGTGCGTGCCGGGAGGTGGTGGTGGTGGTGGGGAGGGTGCCTGCCGGGGACGAGTGCGGGGGAGGGGGTGGCGAGTGTGCGTGCCGTGGAGGAGGGGGGGAGGGGGCGTGCCGGGGAGGAGAGGGGGGGGATGTGTGCCGGGGAGGAGAGGGGGAGGGGTGGGGAGGGTGCACGCCGGGGAGGAGTGGGGGGGGGGGGGGGTGGCGAGGGTGCGTGCCGTGGGGGAGAGGGGGAGGGGTTAACAAACAAAGAACAAAGAAATGTACAGCACAGGAACTGGCCCTTCGGCCCTCCAAGCCCGTGCCGACCATACTGCCCGACTAAACTACAATCTTCTACACTTCCTGGGTCCGTATCCTTCTATTCCCATCCTATTCATATATTTGTCAAGATGCCCCTTAAATGTCCCTATCGTCCCTGCCTCCACTACCTCCTCCGGTAGTGAGTTCCAGGCACCCACTACCCTCTGCGTAAAAAACTTGCCTCGTATATCTACTCTAAACTTTGCCCCTCTCACCTTAAACCTATGCCCCCTAGTAATTGACCCCTCTACCCTGGGGAAAAGCCTGGGGTTGGGGAGGGTGTGTGCCGGGGAGGAGAGGGGGGAGGTGTTGGGGAGGGGTTGGGGAGTGTGCGTGCCAGGGCGGAGAGGGGGAGAGGTTGGGGAGTCTGCGTGTCGGGTAGGAGAGGGGGGGGGCGGTTGGGGAGGAGAGGGGGAGAGTTTGGGCAGGAGAGGGGGAGGGCTTCGGGAGGAGATGGGGAGGGGTTGGGGAGGGTGCGTGCCGGGAAGGAGAGGGGGGAGGGGCTGGGAGGAGAGGGGGAGGTCTTGGGGAGGGTGTGTGCCAGGGAGGAGAGGGGGGAAGGCTTGGGGAGGAGAAAGGGAGGGGTTGGGGAGGGTGCGTGCCGGTGAGGAGAGGGGAGAGGGGTTGGGGAGGGTGCGTGCCGGTGAGGAGAGGGGAGAGGGGTTGGGGAGGGTGCGTGCCGGGGAGGAGAGGGGGGGGGCGTTGGGGAGGGTGCGTGCCGGGGAGGTGAGGGGGGTGTTGGGGAAGAGAGGGGGAGTGGTTGGGGAGGGGTTGGGGAGGGTGCGTGCCGGGGAGGAGAGGGGGGGGGATGTTGGGGAGGGTGCGTGCCGGGGAGTAGAGGGGGGAGTGGTTGGGGAGGGTGCGTGCCAGGGAAGAGCGGGGGGAGGGGTTGGAGAGGGTGCGTGCCAGGGAGGAGAGGGTGGGGTTTGTTGAGGGGGTGTGCCGGGGAGGAGAGGGGGGGTGGTGCGTGCCGGGGAGGAGAGGGGGTGGGGTGCGTGCCGGGGAGGAGAGGGGGAGGGGTGGGGAGGGTGCGCGCCGGGGAGGAGTGGGGGGGGTGTTCGGAAGGGTGCGTGCCGGGAGGTGGTGGTGGTGGTGGGGAGGGTGCCTGCCGGGGACGAGTGGGGGGGTGGGGTGGCGAGTGTGCGTGCCGTGGAGGAGAGGGGGAGGGGGCGTGCCGGGGAGGAGAGGGGGGGGGATGTGTGCCGGGGAGGAGAGGGGGAGGGGTGGGGAGGGTGCACGCCGGGGAGGAGTGGGGGGGGGGGGGGGTGGCGAGGGTGCGTGCCGTGGGGGAGAGGGGGAGGGATTAACAAACAAAGAACAAAGAAATGTACAGCACAGGAACTGGCCCTTCGGCCCTCCAAGCCCGTGCCGACCATGCTGCCCGACTAAACTACAATCTCCTACACTTCCTGGGTCCGTATCCTTCTATTCCCATCCTATTCATATATTTGTCAAGATGCCCCTTAAATGTCCCTATCGTCCCTGCTTCCACTACCTCCTCCGGTAGTGAGTTCCAGGCACCCACTACCCTCTGCGTAAAAAACTTGCCTCGTACATCTACTCTAAACTTTGCCCCTCTCACCTTAAACCTATGCCCCCTAGTAATTGACCCCTCTACCCTGGGGAAAAGCCTGGGGTTGGGGAGGGTGCGTGCCGGGGAGGAGAGGGGGGAGGTGTTGGGGAGGGGTTGGGGAGTGTGCGTGCCAGGGCGGAGAGGGGGAGAGGTTGGGGAGTCTGCGTGTCGGGTAGGAGAGTGGGGGGGTGTTGGGGAGGAGAGGGGGAGAGTTTGGGCAGGAGAGGGGGAGGGCTTCGGGAGGAGATGGGGAGGGGTTGGGGAGGGTGCGTGCCGGGAAGGAGAGGGGGGAGGGGCTGGGAGGAGAGGGGGAGGGCTTGGGGAGGGTGTGTGCCAGGGAGGAGAGGGGGGAAGGGTTGGGGAGGAGAAAGGGAGGGGTTGGGGAGGGTGCGTGCCGGTGAGGAGAGGGGAGAGGGGTTGGGGAGGGTGCGTGCCGGTGAGGAAAGGGGAGAGGGGTTGGGGAGGGTGCGTGCCGGGGAGGAGAGGGGGGGGGCGTTGGGGAGGGTGCGTGCCGGGGAGGTGAGGGGGGTGTTGGGGAGGAGAGGGGGAGTGGTTGGGGAGGGGTTGGGGAGGGTGCGTGCCGGGGAGGAGAGGGGGGGGGGGGTGTTGGGGAGGGTGCGTGCCGGGGAGTAGAGGGGGGAGTGGTTGGGGAGGGTGCGTGCCAGGGAAGAGCGGGGGGAGGGGTTGGGGAGGGTGCGTGCCAGGGAGGAGAGGGTGGGGGTTTGTTGAGGGGGTGTGCCGGGGAGGAGAGGGGGGGTGGTGCGTGCCGGGGAGGAGAGGGGGGGGGGTGCGTGCCGGGGAGGAGAGGGGGAGGGGTGGGGTGTTTGGAAGGGTGCGTGCCGTGAGGTGGTGGTGGTGGTGGGGAGGGTGCCTGCCGGGGACGAGTGGCGGGGGTGGCGAGTGTGCGTGCCGTGGAGGAGAGGGGGAGGGGTTGGGGAGGGTGCGTGCCGGGGAGGAGAGGGGGGAGGGGTTGGGGAGTGTGCGTGCCAGGGCGGAGAGGTGGAGAGGTTGGGGAGTGTGCTTGTCGGGTAGGAGAGGGGGAGGGTTTGGGCAGGAGAGGGGGAGGGGTTGGGGAGGAGAGGGGGAGGGTTTTGGCAAGAGAGGGGGAGGGGTTGGGGAGGAGAGGGGGAGGGGTTGGGGAGGAGAGGGGGAGGGGTTGGGGAGGAGAGGGGGAGGGGTTGGGGAGGAGAGGGGGAGGGCTTGGGGAGGGTGCGTGCCAGGGAGGAGAGGGGGGAGGGGTTGGGGAGGAGAGGGGGAGGGGTTGGGGAGGGTGCGTGCCGGGGAGGAGAGGGGAGAGGGGTTGGGAGGGTGCGTGCCGGGGTGGAGAGGGGGAGGGTTTGGGGAGGGTGCGTGCCGGGGAGGAGAGGGGGAGGGGTTGGGGAGGAGAGGGGAGGGGGTTGGGGGGGGGGTTGGGGAGGGTGCGTGCCAGGGAGGAGAGGGGGAGGGGTTGGGGAGGGTGCGTGCCGGGGAGGAGAGGGTGAAAGGTTGGGGAGGAGATGGGGAGGGGTTGGGGAGGGATTGGGGAGGGTGCGTGCCGGGGAGGAGAGGGGGGAGGGTTTGGGGAGGGTGCGTGCCGTGGAGGAGAGGGGGTGGGGTTGGGGAGGGTGCGTGCCAGGGAGGAGAGGGGGAGGGGTTGGGAGGGTACGTGCCCAGGAGGAGAGGAGGAGCGGTTGGGGAGGAGATGGGGAGGGGTTGGGGAGGGATTGGGGAGGGTGCCTGCCGGGGAGGAGAGGGGGGAGGGGTTGGGGAGGGTGAGTGCCAGGGAGGAGAGGGGGGGGTTTGGGGAGGGTGCATGCCGGGGAGCAGAGGGGGGAGGGGTTGGGGAGGAGAGGGGGAGGGGTTTACGAGGGTGCGTGCCGGGGTGGAGAGGGGGGAGGGATTGGGGAGGGTGCGTGCCGGGGTGGAGAGGGGGAGTGGTTGGAGAGGAGAGGGGAAGGGGTTGGGGAGGGTGCGTGCCAGGGAGGAGAGGGGGGAGGGTTTGGGGATGGTGCGTGCCGTGGAGGAGAGGGGGAGGGGTTGGGGAGGGTTCGTGCCAGGGAGGAGAGGGGGAGGGGTTGGGAGGGTGCGTGCCGAGGAGGAGAGGGGGAGGGTTTGGGGAGGGGTCGGCGAGGGTGCGTGCCGGGGAGGCGAGGGATAGGGGCTGGGGAGGGTGAGTGCCAGGGAGGCGAGGGGGGGGTTTGGGGAGGTTGCGTGCCGGGGAGCAGAGGGGGAGGGGATGGGGAGAGTGCGTGCCGGTGAGGAGAGGGGGAGGGGTTGGGGAGGGTGCGTGCCGGTGAGGAGGAAGGGGGGGGGGCGTTGGGTTGGGGAGGCTGCATGCCGGGGAGGGTGTGTGCCGTGGAGGAGAGGGGGAGGGGCTGGGGAGGGTGCGTGCCGGTGAGGAGGAAGGGGGGGGGGGGTTGGGTTGGGGAGGCTGCATGCCGGGGAGGGTGTGTGCCGTGGAGGAGAGGGGGAGGGGCTGGGGAGGGTGCGTGCCGGTGAGGAGGAAGGGGGGGGGGGGTTGGGTTGGGGAGGCTGCATGCCGGGGAGGGTGTGTGCCGTGGAGGAGAGGGGGAGGGGCTGGGGAGGGTGCGTGCCGGTGAGGAGGAAGGGGGGGGGGGGGTTGGGTTGGGGAGGCTGCATGCCGGTGAGGGTGTGTGCCGGGGAGGAGAGGGGGAGGGGGAGGGGGGGTTTGGGGAGGATTCGTGCCGGGGAGGACAGGTGGGGGTGGTTGGGGAGGGTGCGTGTCGGGGAGGAGAGGGGGAGGGGCTGGGGAGGTTGCGTGCCGGTGAGGAGAGAGGGAGGGGTTGGGGAGGGTGCGTGCCGGGGAGGGGTTGGTGAGGGTGTGTGCCGGGGAGGAGGGGGAGCTGTTGGGGAGGGTGCGTGCCGGGGAGGAGAGGGGGAGGGTGCGTGCCGGTGAGGAGGAAGGGGGTGGGGGGGGTTGGGTTGGGGAGGGTGCATGCCGGGGAGGGTGTTTGCCGGGGAGGAGAGGGGGGAGGGGTTGGGGAGGATGCATGCCAGCGAGGGGGGGGGGGGCTGAGTTGGGTAGGGCGAGTGATGGAGTTGGTGCGTGCCGGGGAAGAGGGGGGGGGGGGCACTTCTTCGGGCGGGGCTGCCTAAATGGGCCAGGCTGCGGCTTGGGCGACTGGGATGGCGAGCTGCCAGCCTGTCCTGCCCGTTACCCACCAGATGCACCTGGGACGGAAGGGTGGGGGGATGGAGTCTGAGGTGTTCCGGTGTTCCGGGACCTCCCGTACAGGGGGACCCGGAACGGACCCCAGCACCTCCTCCTCCCTCGGGGTGCCCGATGGCCCCCGGGCCTCTACATGGGTCCGGGTTGCGAACGGACCGAGCACCCGACACCCCCCCCCCCTCCCACCCCGACACCTGCCGCTGTCCGTCCTGGAGGCCCGCCCTGGTATCAACAAGGGTCTGCAAGTTTGCAGCCATGGAGCTCAGGGAGTTGGCCATCCCTGTCTGTGTCTGGGCGACGCCGGCCAGCACCTGGGCAATGGCGCCGATGCCCTCAGCAATGGCCTGCAGAGATTGGGCCATTGCCTGCTGAGACTGGCCACGGCATTGAGCACCTCTGCGATCTGCTGCTGGCTCTGGCTCATGGCTGCCTGTGAGAGGGCATCCATGTCCTTGGCCAACAAAACCTCACACCTTGCAAACTGCGACCCATGTCTGACACCGTCGCACCCATTGCCTCCACAGTGGACGCCACCCGTGCGGTGTCAGCCTGGGTGGCACGCATGACCGGCTCCACTACCTGCTCCTGCACGCGGGTATACTCCTCCTCCTTCGTCTGCAGATGCCGCAAGCCGGCCGTCCCCCCTTCGCTCGTCCCTAGGTTCGTGCCTGCATCGGGTCTATGGGCGGGTGTGGTAACTCCAGGAACCCGGGACCCGTCTGGGCAGCAGATGGTTGCCTGCACCGGGCTGCCCTCCGACCGCCCGGCCCCTCGGCTGTTCCTGCCTCTGTACCGGGACGGCTGTGTTGTCAGCACCAGTTAGTGTCCCAGATGCCTCATCACTAAAGTGCCCAACCGAGGTGAGTGTCTCTGCGATGGTGGAGGGTGTAGGAGATAGCAGTGGCGTAATGTCGTGCTCCTCATCCGACCCGAAGTCCGGGGTTCCCTGGAGTGTTGATTCCTGTCCATCCATCCCCTGTGTGTTGGTGTCCTGTGTGTTAGGGTCCTGTGTGTCAGTGTCCTGTGTGTTAGGGTCATGTGTGTTAGGGTCCTGTGTGTCGGTGTCCTGTGTGTTGGTGTCCTGGGCGTCGGTGTCCTGTGTGTTAGGGTCCTGTGTGTCAGTGTCCTGTGTGTTAGGGTCATGTGTGTTAGGGTCCTGTGTGTCGGTGTCCTGTGTGTTGGTGTCCTGGGCGTCGGTGTCCTGTGTGTTGGTGTCCTGGGCGTCGGTGTCCTGTGTGTTAGGGTCCTGTGTGTCAGTGTCCTGTGCGTCAGTGTTCTGGGCGTCGGTGTCCTGTGTGTCAGTGTCCTGTGTGTCAGTGTCCTGTGCGTCAGTGTTCTCAGTGTTCTGGGCGTCGGTGTCCTGTGTGTTGGTGTCCTGGGCGTCGGTGTCCTGTGTGTTAGGGTCATGTGTGTCAGTGTCCTGTGTGTTAGGGTCATGTGTGTTAGGGTCCTGTGTGTCAGTGTCCTGTGTGTTAGGGTCATGTGTGTTGGTGTCCTGGGCGTCGGTGTCCTGTGTGTTAGGGTCCTGTGTGTCAGTGTCCTGTGCGTCAGTGTTCTGGGCGTCGGTGTCCTGTGTGTTAGGGTCCTGTGTGTCAGTGTCCTGTGCGTCAGTGTTCTGGGCGTCGGTGTCCTGTGTGTTGGTGTCCTGGGCGTCGGTGTCCTGTGTGTTAGGGTCCTGTGTGTCAGTGTCCTGTGTGTTAGGGTCATGTGTGTTGGTGTCCTGGGCGTCGGTGTCCTGTGTGTTAGGGTCCTGTGTGTCAGTGTCCTGTGCGTCAGTGTTCTGGGCGTCGGTGTCCTGTGTGTTAGGGTCCTGTGTGTCAGTGTCCTGTGTGTCAGTGTCCTGTGCGTCAGTGTTCTGGGCGTCGGTGTCCTGTGTGTTGGTGTCCTGGGCGTCGGTGTCCTGTGTGTTAGGGTCCTGTGTGTCAGTGTCCTGTGCGTCAGTGTTCTGGGCGTCGGTGTCCTGTGTGTTGGTGTCCTGGGCGTCGGTGTCCTGTGTGTTAGGGTCCTGTGTGTCAGTGTCCTGTGCGTCAGTGTTCTGGGCGTCGGTGTCCTGTGTGTTAGGGTCCTGTGTGTCAGTGTCCTGTGCGTCAGTGTTCTGGGCGTCGGTGTCCTGTGTGTTGGTGTCCTGGGCGTCGGTGTCCTGTGTGTTAGGGTCCTGTGTGTCAATGTCCTGTGCGTCAATGTCCTGTGCGTCAGTGTTCTGGGCGTCAGTGTCCTGTGCATCAGTGTCCTGGGTCGGCTGCGATGGGGGCCTGTTGCTGTGGCTGCCCTCCTTGTCGCTGGCTTTGGCCCGCCGGCGTCGCCGCACTCACACTAGATGTGGTCAGCGTCCGCCAGGTGCTCCGGGTCTGTCCCGGGCTCGTGGCCACCCCGGAACGTCCTAGGGGCGGCGTCTGCCTGATGGGCCGGGTCTGTCCCCCCTTCCCCCATATCCTCCCTCCCCCCAGGGGAAGGGGGATATGGGGGAAGGGGGATATGGGGGAAGGGGGATATGGGGGGAAGGGGGGATATGGGGGGAAGGGGGGATATGGGGGAAGGGGAAATATGGGGGGATATGGGGGAATGGGGTATGGGGAAGGGGGATATGGTGAAGGGGGATATGAGGGAACAGGGATATGGGGGAAGGGGGGATATGGTGGAACAGGGATATGGGGGAAGGGGGGATATGGGGGAAGGGGGTATATAGGGAAGGGGATATGGGGAAGAGGCGACATAGGGGAAGGGGGATACGAGGGAAGGGGATATGGGGAAAGGCGGGATTATGGGGGAAGGGGGATAAGGGGGGGATATGGTGGAAGGGGATATGGTGAAAGGGAGGATATGAGGGAAGGGGGATATGGGGGAAGTGGGGTATGGGGGATATGGGGGAAGGGGGTATGGGGAAGGAGAGTATGGGGAAGGAGAGTATGGGGGAAGGGGGGATATGGGGATATGGGGATGGGGATATGGGGAAGGGGGAATATGGGGGAAAGGGGGATATGGGGAAGAGGGGATATGGGAGTATGGGGGAACAGGGGATATTGGGTATGGGGGATACGGGGGAAAGGGGGATATGGGGAAAGGGGGATATGTGGAAGGGGATATGGGGAAGGGGGGATATGGGGAAGGGGGGATATGGGGAAGGGGGGATATGGGGGAAGGGGGGATATGGGGGAAGGGGGGATATGGGGATATGGGGAGGGCTTTTGGGGGGATAAGGGGAAAGGGGATATGGGGAAGGTGGGTATGGGGGCATATGTGGGAAGGGGGGATATGGGGGAAGGGGATATGGGGAAGGGGGATATGGGGGAAGGGGATATGGGGGAAGGGGATATGGGGAAGGGGGATATGGGGGAAGGGGGGGATATGGGGGAAGGGAGGATATGGGGGAAGGGGGGATATGGGGGAAGGGGGGATATGGGGGAAGGGGGAATATAGGGGAAGGGGATATGGGGGAGGGGGATATGGGAGAAGGGGGGATATGGGAGAAGGGGGGATATGGGAGAAGGGGGGATATGGGGGAATGGGGATATGGGGGAATGGGGATATATATATAAATGATTTGGAGGAAAATGTAACTGGTCTGATTAGTAAGTTTGCAGACGACACAAAGATTGGTGGAATTGCGGATAGCGATGAGGACTGTCAGAGGATACAGCAGGATTTAGATTGTTTGGAGACTTGGGCAGAGAGATGGCAGATGGAGTTTAATCCGGACAAATGTGAGGTAATGCATTTTGGAAGGTCTAATGCAGGTAGGGAATATACAGTGAATGGTAGAACCCTCAAGAGTATTGAAAGTCAAAGAGATCTAGGAGTACAGGTCCACAGGTCATTGAAAGGGGCAACACAGGTGGAGAAGGTAGTCAAGAAGGCATACGGCATGCTTGCCTTCATTGGCCGGGGCATTGAGTATAAGAATTGGCAAGTCATGTTGCAGCTGTATAGAACCTTAGTTAGGCCACACTTGGAGTATAGTGTTCAATTCTGGTCGCCGCACTACCAGAAGGATGTGGAGGCTTTAGAGAGGGTGCAGAAGAGATTTACCAGAATGTTGCCTGGTATGGAGGGCATTAGCTATGAGGAGCGGTTGAATAAACTCGGTTTGTTCTCACTGGAACGAAGGAGGTTGAGGGGAGAGCTGATAGAGGTCTACAAAATTATGAGGGGCATAGACAGAGTGGATAGTCAGAGGCTTTTCCCCAGGGTAGAGGGGTCAATTACTAGGGGGCATAGGTTTAAGGTGAGAGGGGCAAGGTTTAGAGTAGATGTACGAGGCAAGTTTTTTACGCAGAGGGTAGTGGGTGCCTGGAACTCGCTACCGGAGGAGTTGGTGGAAGCAGGGACGATAGTGACATTTAAGGGGCATCTTGACAAATACATGAATAGGATGGGAATAGAGGGATACGGACCCAGGAAGTGTAGAAGATTGTCGTTTAGTCGGGCAGCATGGTCGGCACGGGCTTGGAGGGCCGAAGGGCCTGTTCCTGTGCTGTACATTTCTTTGTTCTTTGTTCTTTGAAGGGGATATGGGGAAAGGGGATATGGGGAGGGATTTTGGGGGATATGGGAAAAGGGGATATGGGGGAAGGTGGGTATGGGGGGATATGGGGGAAGGGGGTATATGGGGTGTCATGATATGCAGACATGCACATAATGAGATACAGACAGGCAGCTAATGAACACAGAGAACAGGACATAACCAATCAGGCAGAACACTTGGGGGTGGGTACTGCTATAATCGTATGCCGTTCGGCATTGTCTCGGCCTCGGAGATCTTCCATAGAATCATGGAGAAGATGATGGAGGGCATTGAAGGGGTTAGTGTGTATGTGGACGACGTTTAACATTTGGTCCACAACCCCCGAAGAGCACATGTCTCGTTTACAGCAGGTATTCGCCGTGTCCATGCCAATGGCCTCAAGTTGAACAGGGCAAAGTGTTGCTTTGGCATGTCGACATTGAAGTTCCTGGGTGATCAGATATCTCAGCAGGGTGTGCGCCAGGATGCAGACTGGGTCAAGGCCAGCAAAGCCATGAAGACCCCTGAAGACAAAAAGGGGAAGTGCTGCACTTCCTAGGAAGGGTGAACTTCTTGGGCAAGTTTATCCCAAACCTGGCCTCACACACCAAGGCCCTCAGACACCTGGTGAAAAAGTCTACTGCCTTTGAGTGGAAGGCAGCTCATCAAGCAGAGTGATTGGAGCTGAAAGCCAAGCTCACCACTGCACCTGTACTGGCATTTTTTGATCCTGACAGGGAAACGAAAATCTCGACAGAAGCGAGCCAGGACGGCATCAGCGCGGTGTTGCTCCAGCGCGATGACACCTCATCCTGGGCACCGGTTGCCTGCGCATCGCGGGCGGTAACACCCACTGAGCAGCAGTACGCCCAAATTGAAAAGGAATGCCTGGGCCTTCTTACTGGAATTCTCAAGTTCCACGATTATGTCTACGGCCTGTCAACGTTCACTGTCGAGACGGACCACAGGCCTCTGGTCCACATTATCCACAAGGACCTGAACGACATGACGCCCCGGCTGCATCCTCCCCAGGCTCAGACGATATGACTTTGAGCTCGTGTACACGCCTGGCAAGGAGCTCATTATTGCGGATGCCTTGTCCCGCTCCATAACCTTGCCTGCTGACCCGCCGGCATTCATCCAACAGATCAAATCACAGGTGCAGCTGTGGGCCAGCAACCTCCCGGCGTCGGATGAAAAGGTAATCCGCATTCGCGACGAGACGGCCAAAGACCCTCTTCTGCAGCGTGTCATGCGCCACCTCACCAATGGCTGGCAAAAAGGGCAGTGCCCCCAATTCTTCAATGTGAAGGACGACCTGACGGTGGTTGATGGTATCCTCCTCAAGCTGGACCGCACTGTCATTCCACTCAATCTCCAGAGCTTGGTGCTCTGGCAAATCCACGAGGGACATCTGGGTGTCGAGGAGTGCAGGCGCAGAGCCAGGCAAGCTGTCTACTGGCCTGGGATTAGTCAGGACATCTCAAATATGGTCCTCAACTGTCCAACCTGTCAACGCTTCCAGCTAGCACAGAGCGAGGAGACGCTTCAGCAGCACAAAATCGTGACCTCCCTATGGTCCAAGGTGGGCATCGACCTCTTTGACGCCAATGGTCATGATTATGTGTTAATCATTGATTATTTTTCCAACTACCCAGAAGTCGTGAAGCTCTCAGACCTCACATTCAAGACCGTCATCAAGGCCTGTAAGGAGACGTTCTCCAGGCAGGCAACGGTCCTTGCTTCAGCAGCCAAGAGTGGTCAAGATTTTCCCAGCTATATCAGTTTCATCACGTCACTTCCAGCCCACAATACCCGCAGTCCAACGAGAAGGTTGAGAAAGGGGTGTACATAGTGAAGCAGCTCATCTGCAAGGCTGCGGATTCTGCTTCTGACGTCAATCTTGCGCTGCTTGCGTACAGGGCAACCCCTATGTCTACTGGCATGTCACCGGCTTAACTCCTGATGAACAGGGACCTGCGAACGACTCTTCCAGCCATACACTTGCCTGATCTGGATCCCCTCCCGGTGCTGCCGAAGGTGCAGAAACTCAGGGACCAGCATGGCTATGATGCTCATGCCACCGATTTGCCTGTGTTATCCCCGGCGGATGCTGTTCGGATCAAGCTACCTGATGGAGGCTAGTCAGCCCCAGCGGTTGTTCTTCGACAGGCTGCTCCTCGATCGTATGTTGTGCATATGGCTGATGGCTCTGTTGTGCGGCAAAACAGACGGGCACTGCGCACAGTTGCCCGCCCGCAACCACATTCTTCGTTGTTTCCACCTGTTATTGTGCCATCCCCTGACACCTCGAACCACGAGGCCACCAGTCCGGCTGCAATCATGCCCATCAAAGCGCCATCCTCCCCACCACCACCTCTCCGGCAGTCGACCAGGATCAGACGCAAGCCCCAGAGACTGGACTTATGAACATTTGTTTTGTTTGCTATGTTCTGTTTTCGCACATTAGACACCTGTTTTCATATGTACATATGTTCCCATCTGCCATCTCACATAATTACGTTAGTTCTTCGGCCTATACATGTAAATACTTTCACATAGGCTGCAGAAAAACATTTCAAAAGGGGAGATGGCATGATATGCAGACATGCACATAATGAGATACAGACAGGCAGCTAATGAACGCAGATAACAGGACATAACCAATCAGCAGGCAGAGCACTTGGAGGTGGTTTCCCACTATAAAAGACACAAGGCACTCACACTCCACCTCGTTCCACTGGGGACATCCACAGAGTGAGCCCGGTTTTTATATCACGTAACGCAGACAGCACGTGGCTAAGAGCTAGTCTGGTTCAGTCAGACAGAGAGATCACACTTAGGTTAGCAGAGAGTCGAACTCATAGAGAACTGTGCTAACTGTGCTACTGGTTCAATAAATCAGATTGAACTAACTTCAAAGTCTGGAGTCTATTTCAGTTATAGCTGCATCCAGTTGCAGCCCGTGTTATCTCAGTGTGCTTAACACAACATGGGGGAAGTGGGATATGGGGGAAGGGGGTATGGGGGAAGGGTGGATGGGGGAAAGAGGGAATGGGGGGCAGGCAGTGGGGGGGTCTCACTTTGCACTGCGTGGCGGGCGGCCATTTTGCCGGGTCTCCGGGGGGGGGGGCGTCTTTTGTGCAGCGCTGCCACGCGGCGCCACTGACGGCATGCACATCCGTGACGGGTGACGTCGTCGCGAATGGTGTCATTCCGCTACTAGCCCATTCCCGGCCGGAGAATTCGCGACGTTTCGGGGGGCCCGACGTCGGAGTGATTTGCGCCGTTTTGGCGCCGGGTTTAGGCCATCGCGCCGATTTATGGAGAATCCCGCCCCAGATATTTTTCATGCATCGGTGCAGACTCAATGGGCCGAAAAGCCTCTTCTGTGCTGTGATGTGCAAGTTAGTTGGGGTGACGGGGATAGGGTCCACTCCCCTGCCCTATCCCCGTAACCCCACCTAACTTGCACATCTTTGGACTGTGGGAGAAAACTGGAGCACCCAGAGGAAACCCACGAGGAGAATGTGCATTCTCCACACAGTCACCCAAGGCCAAAATTGTACTCGGATTGGTGGCACTGTAAGGCAACAATGCTAACCACTGTGCCACCATCTGTGCCGCTAAAGGTCAGATGTGGGGATGTTCGTTGCTGATTGTACAATGTTCAGCACCATTCATGACTCCTCAGATACTGAAGCAGCCCACATGCAAATGCAGCAAGACATGGACAATATCGAGACTTGGGCTGACAAGTGGCGAGTAACATTTGATCTACACAAGTTCCAGAAAATGACGATCTCCAATAAGAGAGACTTAAGTCGGCCCTCAGCCTAACATCTCATGTGGGAGACAGCGCATCCAATAGTTTAGCATTCCCTCAGTACTGCACTGGAGTGCCAATCTTGTTTTTCATACTTGAATAAGATTTTAATCCAGAACCTGCAGAATAAGTGCCAATCATTGAGTCACAACTGATACCTAACAGAGGGGGAAAGTGCAATAAATTCACAGAAAGGGGAAAAAAGCATGGCTGGGATTCTCCGCGCCTCCGCGCCTCAGACCCGCGATTGGGTCCGATGCCACTCGCGCGATTCTCCGGGGGCCAGAGAATCGCCGCCAATCGCGCACACGCGGTCGACATGGCACCGGTTGGGGGCCATTGACAGAGGCCCCCCACGGCGATTCTTCGCCGACAACTGGCCAAGTTCCCGCCTGCGTGGTTCACTCATGGTTCTCACGGCGGGAGCTCGGAGTGGCGATTGCGGACCCAGTCCGCGGCCGCCCTGGTGGGGGGGGGCGGGGGAATCCCTCACCAGGGGTGGCCTCCAGGACGGCCAGGTTCGCGATCGGGGGCCATCGATTGGTGGGTGCACCAATTGGTCGATTGGTCGATCTCGGGGGGGAGGGCCTATATTGTTGCGGGCGGCCCGCGGTGTGGATCCGCCAGGTTGCGCGGGGCCGGCCGCCGCGCACATGCGCGGACCCGCGGCCCGGAAGTGCAGGGCCCCGTATCGGCAGCCGGAGCTGCGTGGTGGACTCTGGGGTCCTTCTAGCCCCCTGCAAAATAGAGAATCACTCTGGACTTTCTGCAGGTGGTTATCAGAGAATTCCACCCCATAGATTTCAGTGGAAAAGAATCGGAGATGGAGAAGAAAACGGGAACATTTTTGAGTGGAAATGAATGTGGCATATGGAATATAATGTCGACAAATATCAAATTATCCTCCTTGGCTAAAAAAAGACAACATTTTTGAATATTGAGAGACTGGAGAATGTTAGTATAAAGGGTGGCTGTCCTTGTGTATAAATCACAGAGTGTTAATATGCAGGTATATATCGCAAACAATGAGGAGAACAAATTGCACACCGGGCTTTATCACAAAGGGGTTGGAATTTATGAGCAAAGAAGTCTTAATGTGCAATAGTTCAGGCACTGTAACAATTTTGGTTTCCTTACTTAAGGAAATATATATTTGTAGAGGGAGTTCAGTGAAGGTTCACAAAAGCAATTCCGAGAATGAGGGGATTGTCCTGTGAGGTGAAATTGAGGAGATTTTAGCCTATATTCTCCAGAATTTTGAAGAATGTGAGATAATCTTATTGAAACATGTACAATTCCTTAAGGGTCTGATAGGATAGATACTGAAAGGATTTACCCCTCATTAGAGAGTTTAGAACACAGTCTCAGAATAAGGGAACAGCTATTTTGCAAGAGATAAGAAATGGTTTCATTCAAAATGTGATTCTTTGGAATTATTTACCACAGAGGGCTGTCGATTCTCAGTCTTTGTATATAATCAAGAATCAAAATGACAGGTTTTGGGGTACTGAGGGGTATTAACAGGTGTTGGCCGCTTAGAGAATACATTAATATCAGTTGCTATGAAAGAAAAGGCAGTTGCTAAAGCATGCTGGGAATGTTTGTCTATATTTTAGCACCGCTTTTGAACAAACCTTTGATGATCAGATTACGTAAACAAAAATACTGCTCAATATTTTGTACTCGGCCATTTTATGATAACGCGTTGTTTCTCCCGAAGGACAAGAAAATGCGTACGAAAGTTGAAAAATGAAATGAAATGAATTAATGAAAAATTGAAAATCGCTTATTGTCCACGAGTAGGCTTCAATGAAGTTACTGTGAAAAGCCCCTAGTCGCCACATTCCGGCGCCTGTTCGGGGAGGCAGGAACGGGAAGTTGTTACGTATGTTCCCATCTTACGTATGTTCCCAAAGTTTGTTTAAATAAACATGGCCAGTCAGGTGCTGTTTTCTTTAGAACTGTATTTTATAGATAATGGGCGGATTCTCCGACCCCCCACCAGGTCGGGAGAATCGCCGGAGGGCAGCGTGAATCCCGCCCCCCGCCGGCTGCCGAATTCTCTGGGATTTGGCGGGGGGCGGGAATCGTGCAGTGCCGGTCGGCGACCGCTAGCAGCGCCCCCCCCGGCGATTCTCCGGCCGCGATGGGCTGAGTGGCCGCCCATTTTCGGCTGGTCCCTCCGGCGTAAATTAGAGTAGGTACTTACCGGCGGGACCTGGCGTGGGTGGTCTCCGGGGTCCTCGGGGGGGGCACGTAGGGGATCTGGCCCCGGGAGGTGCCCCCATGGTGGCCTGGCCCACGATCGGGGCCCACCGATCTGTGGGCAGGCCTGTGCCTTGGGGGCACTCTATTCCTCCGCGTCGGCTGCTGTGGTCCTCTGCGTAGGCCGACGCGGAGAAGATCCCCCCTGCGCATGCGCTGGGATGAATCCAGCACACGCTGGCGCTCCCGCGTATGCGCCAACTCGCGTCAGCCGGTGGAGGCCCTTCTTTGCCGGCCGGCGCGGCGCAAACCAGTCCGGCGCCGGCCTAGCCCCTGAAGGTGCTTTGGAGCGGCCCGACACCGGAGTGGTTCACGCCACTCCTTCCAGCCGGAGTTGCCCGCCCCGCCATTTCGCGCAGAATCCCGCCCAATGGTTTTTCTCCTATATAATTCAGAGTACTATGGAATGGCTATTTAGCCGACTGCAGCCCTATCCACAATATTGTGTCAAATAAAAATTCTTGAAACAAAGCTCAAAGCCTTTGTCTCTATTATAATTTCCATGACAATGGGTATGGGGGATCGTGTGAGACGGGGTGGTGGGCAGTCTTGAAGGGCCAAATGGCCTATTCCAGCTCCTATTTTTTATGTTCTTGTGATCTTATCAGATGTAGCCATCAATCAGTTTAACATATAATGTTGATTTGATGCGGGCACTGCTGTTTTGGAGCAAAGTGCTCCAGCAAAGCCGCCTCTTAATCGGACATGTTGAAAAATCAACCAAAGGAAGAAACACCCATCACTGCTATTTACCCAAATCACTGGCTGTTTGCAGGTTATTTGCTGACTGTTTTTTGCTCACTGGACATTGGTTCAGTTTGCAGACAGCTTAACTCAACCACTT
The DNA here is from genome assembly GCF_047496885.1 of Scyliorhinus torazame. Classification (NCBI taxonomy): domain Eukaryota; kingdom Metazoa; phylum Chordata; class Chondrichthyes; order Carcharhiniformes; family Scyliorhinidae; genus Scyliorhinus; species Scyliorhinus torazame. The sequence goes on along the minus strand of NC_092723.1, from coordinate 97,716,648 downwards.
CATTCGTTCTGGGTTCAAGTCCTACTCTAGGGCTTGAGCACAAAATTTCAGGCTGAAACTCCAGTCCAGTACAGTGCTGTAGAGTCGCCGGAGGGGTCCGTTTAGCGATTCTCCGGGGCCCCGGAGATTCTGCGGCCCGGATGGGCCGAAGACCCGACCGCATGACCCCAGGTCATGCCGCGCCGTTCTAACCTGCTTTTAAAAATCGTGAGCCAGTCGAGGCAGGACGTGATGGGGTCGGCTTGGGGGGGACCTACGGGTAGCGGGACGAGCACGGGCGTGACTGGGGGTGATGGGGGGAAGGCCTCCATGTTTGGGGAGGACAGCCCCACCGGGCGAGGACGGCCTGCCATGCAGGGCGGTGCCTAAGCCACGTCCGCCATTATGGCGGCCAGGCTGATGGCACCAACCCTGGGCGCTGGCTGAGCGCGAGCCCCCGGCTGTGTGTATGGGTGCCGGACCCCCCCCCAGGGCCACCCAGCCGGCGGCACCCACCGGCTGATAGGTGCAGGGCTGCACCCATGGCATCCCCCAGTGAGGGCACTGCCATCCATCAGTGGCGCCATCATGCGGGACGGGCAATAGGAGTCGGGACACAGAGGGTGCAACCAGGGGTGTGTGTGGCGCAAGCGTGGCGCAACCGGCCAACGAGGGCAGCCATGAAGCCCATGGCATATGGTTGTGGAGGGGGTCATGTGCCATGGTCAAACCTGTTGTCTACCTCCCACCCCCTGCAGATCATAATGTTTGGTCACCCGCCAGTGATGTTGGCTACCGTGGCGGGGGTCGCTGCCCTGCACACAGCCCTGTGGCAGCGTCGGCGCAGGCGGCTCAGAGAGGCGGTGGCAACGGCGGCTGCAGCAGAGGGATGGGCTGCAGAGTGCCACCCGCTAAGGCAGCAGGGCCACCCGCCTGACAGGTGCAGGAGGAGCAGGACAACGGGGGCAAGGCACAGGATGAGGATATTGATGTGGATGGGGGGGGTGGAGGAGGAGGAGGAGGAGGAGGAGGTGGAAAAGGAGGAGCAGGAGGAGGAGGTGGAGGAGGAGGTGCCACGACGCCGAAGGCGCCCGATGAGGCCTTGTGTTTACCGACGCCGCATGTCCTTAGAGGACCAGCCGTACAGGGCATGCAGGAGGAGACTCCAGATGAGTCGGGAGACCATCGCCCATGTCAGCCACCTGATGGCACACCTGGCACCGCGTGGAACAGGGGGAGGACATGCTATCCCGGTGGCCATCAAGGTTACGGTGGCCCTGAAATTCTACGCGACGGGGTCGTTCCAGTCATCGAGTGGGGACCTGTCCGACATCTCCCAGGCATCGGTGCAATGGTGCATCCGTGCAGTGAGTGACATCCTTTATGACATCGCGGCCCACTACACCCAGTTCCCTGTGGACCGGGCCCACCACAATGCCCGGGCAGCGGGATTCATAGCTGTGGGCAGGATCCCCATGGTCCAGGGGGCGATCGATGGGGTGCACGTCGCCATGCGGCCAACAGCGGAGAACAGGGATGTGTTCATGAACATTCAGGTGGTCTGCAACCACCAGATGAAGATCCTGCAAGTCTGCGCCCGGTACCCGGGCAGTGCACATGATGTGTTTATCCTGGCACAATCGTTCATCCCCGCCATGTTCGAGGGACACCCCCCCCCCCCCCCCCCCCCCCCCACCCAGCTGAGGTGCTGATTGCTGGGCGACAAGGGTTACCCGTTGCGGTCATGGCTGATGATGCCTATACAGAGGCCACAGACCGACGTAGAGAACCGCTACAATGAAGCCCATGCAGCGACCAGGGGTGTGGTGGAGAGGTGCTTTGGCCTGCTGAAGATGCGCTTCAGGTGCCTGGACCGCTCTGGAGGGGCCCTCCAGTACCCGTTGGAGCGGGTCGGCTGCATCGTTGTGGTCTGCTGCATCCTGCACAACATCGCCCAGCAGAGGGGCGATGTGCTGGAGGAGGAGGCCGAGGGGGAGCCCGGGGAAGGGCATGGCTCTCCAGATGAGGAGGATGGGGAGGGCGGGGCAATCGACGGGACATGGAGGCTGGATATGGACGGGAGGCTGCACAACACCACCGGCTTGGCCAACGAGCACGGGAGGTGTTGATCACCGCACCGCACCAACTAGATGGTAGGGGCTCGCTGAGCGCAGGCACTGACCCCACTGTATGGCATCACCTCACCACCCCGCACCCCCACCTCTCACAACACACACGAGGCACTCCACTCACACCACCCAGCACCCTTAGCTCCTACACGACCTCATGCACACCACCCCTCCATTACACATCCACCTGCGGCACAGCGGGCTGGGTTCACACGATTGCGTGTGGAAGCGGGTGTGGTCCATGCCATGGAGGAAGGTGACAACCTGCTCTGCGATGAGATCTGAGCTCCAGGTCGTTAAGACAATGTCTGACTCATGGCCACATTTACACCCTCCACCTGGGTGGTCCCTGTTTGCGTGCTGGACACTCCATCACATGGCCCTGTCGAATCGCTGGGGGCGGGATGGCGTGGACGTCCGGGGGAGGGGGGGCGCACATTACACCCACCGTGGCTCAGGTTCGTTCTCACCTCAACCACAGTGGCACTCAGTCCCCTACCCGGCCCTGCCGGCATCGGACATAGCACAGAGACAGCTTGCATTGGTGTAACAGTGAGTTTAATTAGAAAGGCTATATACACGTGCCCTAGCCCCTATAACTAAGCTGTGCCTTGCACACGTGCCACCTTACTAGCTGTCTAACTTCCTGACCTTACGGACCCCACCACCACGTCTCTGTGCCTCCCCAGACAGTACAGCAGGAGTGGAGGCAGACTGCTGAGACTCCTGCCTTGCGACCTGGCTCCGCGTCAGCGCTCATTACCTGGGGCGACCCAGCTTGGATGGGCCAGGCTGCTCCTCGGGTGTCCTGGATGGCATGGTGCCACCCTGTTCTGCCCGCTGCCCACCAGATGCACCAGGAACGGAACGGGGGGAGTCCGAAGTGCTGCGGTGTATCGGGACATCCCCTGCAGGAGTCACCGGCACAGGCCCCAGCCCCTCCTCCTACCTTGGGGTGCCCCGTGGCCCCCGGGCCTCTCTATGGGATGGGGATGTGAGCGGAGCCAAGCCCCGAGGCACCACCGGCACCTGGCGCTGTCAGACCTTGAAGTTAGTTCAATCTGATTTATTGAACCAATAGCACAGTTAGCACAGTTCTCTATGGGTTTGACTCTCTGCTAACCTAAGTATGGTTACTCTGTCTGACTGAACCAGACTAGCTCTTAGCCACGTGCTGGAGGTGTGATACTGTACATACACCCTGACTCACTCTGTAGATGTTCATCAGTGGAAAGAGGTGGAGTGTGAGTGCCTCGTGACTTTTATAGTGAGATACCACCCCTGAGTGTCCTGCCGGCTCATTGGTCATGTCCTGTTCTCTGTGTTCATTAGCTGCCTGTCTGTACCTGTCTGTATATCATTATCTGCATATCATGACATCTCCCCATTTATTTATGTTTTGTTGGCATATAGGAACGTACTTACATGTGGTGGCATGTATTAACATATTTACAAGCGGTGGCATATGTGAACGTATTTACATAAGAACATAAGAACTAGGAGCAGGAGCAGGCTATCTGGCCCCTCCAGCCTGCTCCGCCATTCAATGAGATCATGGCTGATCTTTGTGGACTCAGCTCCACTCTCCGGCCCGTACACCATATTCCCGAATCCCTTTATTCTTTAGAAAGGTATCTATCTTTTTCTTAAAAACGTTTAAAGAAGGAGCCTCAACTGCTTCACTGGGCAAGGAATTCCAGAGATTCACAACCCTTTGGGTGAAGAAGTTCCTCCTAAACTCGGTCCTAAATCTACTTCCCCTTATTTTGAGGCTATGCCCCCTAGTTCTGCTTTCCCCGACCAGTGGAAACAACCTATCCGCATCTATCCTATCTATTCCCTTCATAATTTTATATGTTTCAATAAGATCCCCCCGCATCCTTCTAAATTCCAACGAGTACAGTCCCAGTCTACTCAACCTCTCATCATAATCTAATCCCCTCAACTCTGGGATCAACCTAATGAATCTCCTCTGCACTCCCTCCAGTGCCAATATGTCCTTTCTCAGGTAAGGAGACCAAAACTGAACACAATACTCCAGATGTGGCCTCACCAACACCTTATACAATTGCAGCATAACCTCCCTAGTCTTGAACTCCATCCCTCTAGCAATGAAAGACAAAACTCGATTAGCCTTCTTAATCACCTGTTGCACCTACACACCAACTTTTTGCGACTCGTGCACCAGCACACCCAGGTCCCTCTGCACAGCAGCATGTTTTAACATCTTACCGTTTAAATAATAATCCATTCTGCTGTTATTCCTCCCAAAATGGATAGCCTCACACTTGGCAACATTGAATTCCATCTGCCAGACCCTAGCCCATTCACCTAACCTATCCAAATCCTTCTGCAGACTTCCGGTATCCTCTGCATTTTTTGCTTTACCACTCATCTTAGTGTCGTCTGCAAACTTTGCCACATCATCTATGTAAATTGTGAACAACTGCGGGCCCAACACTGATCCTTGAGGGACCCCACTAGTTACAGGTTGCCAACCAGAGAAACACCCATTTATCCCCACTCTCTGCTTTCTGTTAGTTAACCAATCCTCTACCCATGCTACCACTTTACCCTCAATGCCATGCATCTTTAGTTTATGCAGCAACCTTTTGTGTGGCATAGAATCATAGAAGTTTACAGCATGGAAACAGGCCCTTCGGCCCAACCAGTCCATGCCGCCCAGTTTTTTACCATTAAGCTAGTCCCAGTTGCCCGCACTTGGCCCATAACCCTCTATACCCATCTTACCCATGTAACCATCTAAATGCTTTTTGAAAGACACAATTGTACCCGCTTCTACTACTACCTCTGGCAGCCCATTCCAGACACTCACTACCCTCTGAGTGAAGAAATTGCCCCTCTGGGCCCTTCTGAATCTCTCCCCTCTCACCTTAAACCTATGCCCTCTAGTTTTAGACTCCCCTACCTTTGGGAAAAGATGTTGACTATCTACCTTATCTATGCCCCTCATTATTTTATAGACCTCTATAAGATCACCCCTAAGCCTCCTACGCTCCAGGGAAAAAAGTCCCAGTCTATCCAGCCTCTCCTTATAACTCAAACCATCAAGTCCCGGCAACATCCTAGTAAATCTTTTCTGCACTCTTTCTAGTTTAATAATATCCTTTCTATAATAGGGTGACCAGAACTGCACACAGTATTCCAAGTGTGGCCGTACCAATGTCCTGTACAACTTCAACAAGACGTCCCAACTCCTATATTCAATGTTCTGACCAATGAAACCAAGCATGCCGAATGCCTTCTTCACCACCCTGTCCACCTGCGACTCCACCTTCAAGGAGCTATGAACCTGTACTCCTAGATCTCTTTGTTCTATAACTCTCCCCAACGCCATACCATTAACTGAGTAGGTCCTGGCCTGATTCGATCTGCCAAAATGCATCACCTCACATTTATCTAAATTAAACTCCATCTGCCATTCGTCGGCCCACTGGCCTAATTGATCAAGATCCCGTTGCAATCCTAGATAACCTTCTTCACTATCCACTATGCCACCAATCTTGGTGTCATCTGCAAACTTACTAACCATGCCTCCTAAATTCTCATCCAAATCATTAATATAAATCACAAATAACAGTGGACCCAGCACCGATCCCTGAGGCACACCACTGGTCACAGGCCTCCAGTTTGAAAAACAACCCTCTACAACCACCCTCTGCCTTCTGTCGTCCAGCCAATTTTGAATCCAATTGGCAACCTCACCCTGGATCCCGTGAGCTTTAACCTTCTGCAACAACCTACCATGCGGTACCTTGTCAAAGGCTTTGCTAAAGTCCATGTAGACAACGTCTACTGCACTGCCCTCATCTACCTTCTTGGTCACCCCCTCAAAAAACTCAATCAAATTTGTGAGACATGATTTTCCATGCACAAAGCCATGCTGATGCCCCGAATCAGTCCTTGCCTCTCTAAATGCTTGTAGATCCTGTCTCTCAGAATACCTTCTAGCAACTTACCTACTACAGACGTTAGGCTCACCGGTCTGTAGTTCCCAGGCTTTTCCCTGCTGCCCTTCTTAAACAAGGGCACAACATTCGCCACTCTCCAATCTTCAGGCACCTCACCTGTGGCTGCCGATGATTCAAATATCTCGGTTAGGGGACCCGCAATTTCCTCCCTAGCCTCCCACAACATCCTGGGATACATTTCATCAGGTCCCGGGGATTTATCTACCTTGATGCGCTTTAAGACTTCCAGCACCTCCTCCTCTGTAATATGCACACTTCTCAAGACATCACTATTTATTTCCCTTAGTTTCCTAACATCCATGCCTTTCTCCACCGTGAATACCGATGAGAAATATTCATTCAGGATCTCACCCAACTCTTGTGGCTTTGCACATAAATGCCCTTGTTGATCCTTAAGAGGCCCTACTCTGTCCCTAGTTACTCTTTTCCCCTTTATGTATCTGTAGAATCTCTTTGGATTCTCCCTTGCATTATTTGCCAAAGCAATTTCATGTCCCCTTTTTGCCCTCCTGATTTCCCTCTTAACTCTATTTCGACAATCTCTATACTCTTCAAGGGATCTACTTGATCCCAGTTGCTTATGTACGTCATATGCCTCCTTCTTCTTTTTGACCAGAGTCTCAATATCTCGAGTCATCCAGGGTTCCCTACTTCTACCAGCCTTGCCCTTCACTCTAAAGGGAATGTGCTTACCCTGCACCCTGGTTAACACATTTTTAAAAGCCTCCCATTTACCAGCCGTCCCTTTGTCTGCCAATAGTCTCCCCCAATCTACCTCTGCAAGTTCCTGTCTGATACCATCAAAATTGGCCTTGCCCCAATTAAGAATTTTAACTCTTGGGCCAGACCTATCATTCTCCATAGCTATCTTAAAACTAATGGAATTATGGTCACTTGTCCCAAAGTGATCCCTCACTAGCACTTCTATCACTTGCCCTTCCTTATTTCCCAAGACGAGGTCAAGTTTTGCCCCCTCTCTAGTCGGTCCATCCACATACTGAATGAGAAATTCCTCCTGAATACACTCAACAAATTTCCCTCCATCCAAGCCCCTAATGCTATGACTGTCCCAGTCAATGTTGGGAAAGTTAAAGTCCCCTACTACTACCACCCTATTATTCTTGCAGCTATCTGTAATCTCCTTACATATTTGCTCCTCAATTTCCCGCTGACTATTTGGGGGCCTGTAGTACAGTCCTACCAAGGTGATCTCTCCCTTCTTATTTTTCAGTTCCACCCATATAGACTCAGTGGGCGAACCCTCGGATATATCCCCTCTAAGTACTGCCGTGATGTTCTCCCTAATCAAAAACGCCACTCCCCCTCCTCTCTTACCTCCTGTTCTATCCTTTCTATAGCACCTGTAGCCCGGAACATTGAGCTGCCAGTCCTGCCCCTCCCTTAGCCATGTTTCAGTCATAGCTATAATATCCCAGTCCCATGTGCCCGTCCATGCCCTGAGTTCATCCGCTTTGCCCGTCAGGCCCCTTGCATTGAAATAAATGCAGTTTAATGTAGACCTTCCTTGCTCTCTGCCCTGCTTTCTCTGGTCATGCTTTACACACTCTCCCTTCCTGCCTTTTGTTTCTGTCCCCACTGACTTCCTACATCGGTTCCCATCCCCCTGGCACATTAGTTTAAACCCTCCCCAACTGCACTAGCAAACACCCCCCCGAGAACATTGGTTCCGGTCCCACCCAGATGCAGACCGTCCGATTTGTACAGGTCCCACCTCCCCCAGAATCGGTCCCAATGTCCCAGGAATTTGAAACCCTCCCTCTTGCACCATCTCTCAAGCCACGTATTCATCCTAGCTATCCTGTCATTCCTACTCTGACTATCACGTGGCACTGGTAGCAATCCTGAGATTACTACCTTTGAGGTCCTACTTTTTAGTTTAACTCCTAACTCCCTAAATTCAGCTTGTAGGACCTCATCCCGTTTTTTACCTATATCGTTGGTGCCTATATGCACCACGACAGCTGGCTGTTCACCCTCCCCCTCCAGAATGCCGAGACATCCTTGACCCTTGCACCAGGGAGGCAACATACCAACCTGGATTCTCGTTTGCGTCCGCAGAAACGCCTGTCTATTCCCCTTACGATTGAATCCCCTATCACTATAGCTCTGCCACTCTTTTTCCCGCCCTTCTGTGCAGCAGAGCCAGCCACGGTGCCATGAACCTGGCTGCTGCCACCTTCCCCTGGTGAGCCATCTCCCCCAACAGTTTCCAAAACGGTAAATCTGTTTTGGAGGGAGATGACCGCAGGGGATCCCTGCACTGCCTTCCTACTCTTCCTCTGTCTGTTGGTCACCCTTTCCCTATCTGCCTCAGTAATTTTAATCTGCGGTGTGACCAACTCACTGAATGTGCTTTCCACAACTTCCTCAGCATCGCGGATGCTCCAAAGTGAGTCCATCCGCAGCTCCAGAGCCGTCAAGCGGTCTAACAGGAGCTGCAGTTGGACACACTTCTTGCAGATGAAGGAGTCAGGGACACCAGAAGGGTCCCTGACTTGCCACATCTCACAAGAGGAGCATGACACGGGTCTGAGCTCTCCTGCCATGACTTAAACCTGAAGTTAAATTTGAACTACACTACACAGCTAGGAGAAAGTCAAAGAGAGAGAAATCACTTGCCAGTTACAAGCCAAACACTTACCTGCTGATGTAGTTGCTCCAGAGACTCCCTCACAGGTCTGCTTCTCTGCACCTCCTTCAGGTGAGCACCAAATTCCCTTAACTAGTTAATTACTTTACTTAATTAACTTGATTTTTTTTTTAATTTATTTTTTTTGTCACTCCCCTCTTACCCGAACTCAGCCTTACCCAAACTCAGATACACTCTGTTTGCCTTCAGCACTCCTTTTCTATAGGCACTTCAGCCACACCCTTTGTATCCTTCCTGATTTACAGTCAGCCAATAGGCCTGCTCCCAAAACTGATCTCTCTCCCGAACAGCTGACCTGCAAGGTAAGTAAGTGGTTATGCAGTACTTACCTCACCCACAGCGCGCCCTTTTAAACTGTCCCCTCTGCCTCGCAGCTCCCGCGCTTTTTGAAACTCCCGCGCTGTTTCCAAGGTCCTGGCTCCCTCTCTCTCCCGAACAGCTGACCTGCAAGGTAAGGAAGTGGTTATGCAGTACTTACCTCACCCACAGCGCGCCCTTTTAAACTGTCCCCTCTGCCTCGCAGCTCCCGCGCTTTTTGAAACTCCCGCGCTGTTTCCAAGGTCCTGGCTCCCTCTCTCTCCCGAACAGCTGACCTGCAAGGTAAGGAAGTGGTTATGCAGTACTTACCTCACCCACAGCGCGCCCTTTTAAACTGTCCCCTCTGCCTCGCAGCTCCCGCGCTTTTTGAAACTCCCGCGCTGTTTCCAAGGTCCTGGCTCCCTCTCTCTCCCGAACAGCTGACCTGCAAGGTAAGGAAGTGGTTATGCAGTACTTACCTCACCCACAGCGCGCCCTTTTAAACTGTCCCCTCTGCCTCGCAGCTCCCGCGCTTTTTGAAACTCCCGCGCTGTTTCCAAGGTCCTGGCTCCCTCTCTCTCCCGAACAGCTGACCTGCAAGGTAAGGAAGTGGAAGTGGCATGTGAAGACAGTTGTCTAATGTGAGAAAACAGAACATAGCAAACAAAATAAATGTTCATAAGTCCAGTCTCTGAGGCTTGCGTCTGATCCTGATCGACCGCCGGAGAGGTGGTGGTGGGGACGACAGCGCCTTGATGGGCGGGATTGAAGCCTGACTGGTGGCCTTGTGGGTCGAGGTATCAGGAGGTGGCAAAACGACGGACGGAAACGGAGAAGAATATGGTTGCGGGCAGGCAACTTTGCGCAGTACCCGTCTGTTTCGTCGCACAACAGAACCATCAGCCAGACGCACAACATACGAGCGGGGGGCAGCCTGTCGAACAACGACAGCTGGAGCAGACCAGCCACCATCCGGTATCTTGATTGTGACAGTGTCTGCCGGGGATAAATAGGGCAAATCGGTGGCATGAGCATCATAGCCCTGCTTTTGCTGGTTTCGGAGCTGCTGCACCTTCTGCAGCACCGGGAGGTGATCCAGGTTGGGCACGTGTATGGCTGGAAGTGTCGTCCACAGGTCCCTGTTCATCAGGAGTTGAGCCAGCGACATGCCAGTGGACAGTGGGGTCGCCCTGTACACAAGCAGCGTGAGGTAGATGTCAGAAGCAGAGTCCGCGGCCTTGCAGATGAGCTGTTTCACAATGTGCACCCCTTTTTCAACCTTCCCATTGGACTGTGGATAGTGTGGGCTGGAAGTGACATGTTTGAAATGGTATGACTTGGCAAACATAGACCACTTGTGGCTGTTGAAGCACAGGCCATTGTCACTCATGACAGTGAGTGGGATACCATGCATGGAGAACGTCTCCTTACAGGCCTTGATGACGGTCCGAGATGTGAGGTCTGAGAGCTTCACGACTTCAGGGTAGTTGGAGAAATAGTCAATGATTAACACGTAGCCACGACCATTCGCACAAAAGAGGTCGATGTCAACCTTGGACCACGGAAAGATCTCGATTTCATGCTGCTGGAGCGTCTCCTTGCTCTGCAGGTCGCACAGTTGAGGACCATATTCGAGAAGTCCTGGCGAATACCGGGCCAGTAGACAGCCTGCCTGGCTCTGCGTCTGCACTTCTCGACGCCCAGGTGTCCCTCATGGATTTGGCGGAGCACCAAGCTCTGGAGACTGAGTGGAATGACAATCCGGTACAGCTTGAGGAGGATACCATCCATCACCGTCGGTCGTCCTTTACATTGTAAAATTGAGGGCACTGCCCTTTCTGCCAGCCATTGGCAAGGTGGTGCATGGCACGCTGCAAGAGAGGGTCTTTGGCTGTCTCCTCACGGATACGAACCACCTTCTCATCAGACGCAGGGAGGGTGCTAGCACACAGCTGCACCTGTGATTCAATCTGCTGGATGATTTCCAGCGGTTCACGAGGCAAGGTGATGCAGCAGGACAATGCATCAGCGATGATGAGCTCCTTGCCAGGGGTGTACAGTAAGTCAAAGTCGTACCTTCTGAGTTTGAGGAGGATGCGCTGCAACCGAGACGTCATGTCGTTCAGGTCCTTGTAGATAATGTGGACCAGAGGCCTCTGATCCGTCTCGACAGTGAATGTTGGCAGGCTGTAGACATAGTCGTGAAACTTAAGAATGCCAGGCATTCCATCTCTATTTGCGCATACCTTGTTTCGGTGGGCGTCATGGCCCTCGATGCGTAGGCTACCGGTGCCCAGGATGAAGTGTCATCCTGGCTCGCATCTGTTGAGATTTCTGTCTCCCTGTCTGCATCGAAAAATGCCAAGACGGGTGCAGTGGTGAGCTTGGATTTCAGCTCCAACCACTCTGCGTGATGTGCTGCCTTCCACTTTTCACCAGGTTTCGTAAGGCCGTGGTGTGTGAGGCCATGGTTGGGATAAACCTGCCCAGAAAATTGACCTTGCCCAGGAAGCACAACACCGCCTTCTTGTCTTCAGGGATCTTCATGACTTCAATGGCCTTGACCTTATCTGTGTCCGGGCGCACGCCCTGCTGAGAGATCTGGTCACCTCGGAACATGCCAAAGCAACATTTGTACCTGTTCAGCTTCAGGCCATTGGCATGGACATGGCGGAATACCTCCTGAGTAAGGGAAACATGCTCTTCAGGGGTCGTGGACCATATGATGATGTCGTCCACGTACACACAAACCCCTTCAATGCCCTCCATCATCTGCTCCATGATGCAATGGAAGATCTCCGATGCCGAACGGCATGCGATTATAGAATTATCTGCCAAACGGTGTGTTGAAGGTGCAGAGCCTTCTGCTGGACTCATCCAGCTGGATTTGCCAAAATCCATGTGACGCATCTATCTTGGTGAAAAGCATGTGTGTGCCATCTCACTGGTGAGTTCCTCCCACTTCGGGATGGGGTAGTGTTCACGCATTATGTACTCATTGAGATCCTTTGGATCAATGCAGATGCGCAGGTCTCCCGAAGGCTTTCTAACACATACCATCGAGCTGACCCAGTCAGTCGGTTTGGTTACCTTGGAAATGATGCCATGTTGCTGAAGATACTTGAGCTGTGCCTTCAGGCGCTCCCTCAGCGGAGCCGGGACCGGGCGTTGTGTGTGGACCACTGGCTTGGCGTCAGGTCATAGCAGAATCTTGTATCGATATGGCAGCGTGCCCATCCCGTTGAACATCTCCGGACACAAAGCGAGGATGTCGTCAATGCCGACCTGGAGATCCACATTGGAGGATGTCGTTGTGTAAACCTGCTGCACGAGGTTCAGCTGCTTGCAGGCCTGTGCGCCGAGTAGGGATGCCCTGTCTGGCTTGACAATTTCAAAATGTAACCGTGCGTGGGTGCTCCGGTTGGAGACGAGTAGATGGCAGGATCCCAGTGCCGTGATGGCATTTCCGTTGTAGTCCAGGAGCCTGCAGGCTGCTGGAAGGACCTTGGGGGGCTTCTTGATGCGTTTCAAATCTGCCTGTGAGAGGAGGTTGGCAGAAGCACCTCTGTCCAGCTTAAACTGGATGGAGCAGTGGTTGACCTGCATCACGAGACGCCATTCGTCCGCAGAATCTACAGCGAGGATGGATTGAATTTGTGGTGAGTTGGATGTGGCATATTCACATTTGGTAATGATGCCCACACAGTAGGCGGAGTCCAGGCATTCTTCCCCTGGATCCGTTGTGCTACCAGGATCAGAATCCTGTAATCGTTGTTTCACACTCTGAACGCGCCGTCGCCGGAATTGGGATCGCTGGCCCCTGACTGGTGGTGCAGACCTGCACAAGGCTGCATAGTGTCCAGGCTTCGCGCAGTTTAAACATCGCCTGCCTCTTGCAGGACATGTTTCTTTAAGTGGGCATTGCCGCAGTTCGAGCACGTCATGACGCTGGTGTCCTGACGCTCCGCGCATCGTCGCACATGCGCAGTGTGGGTGTCGGCCGTTTCGTTATCCCGTTCGCATCGCGCATGCTTGGGGCCCCCGGGGGTGCAGTGGGGCATGGGGTGAGGGGGCACTACGTCGGATGCGTCGCTCTCGACTTGGAAGGGGAGGGATTCATCGATTGTGTGCATCGTGGCCTTTGCGATGTCCGCTTTGATGTGGCTGAAGGCCCGGCGAGCCTCTGCCGACAGGGGAAAAACTGTGGATTGAATTAGTGGGCGGGCCTTGTCTGCATAGTTAGGGACCCACTGGGCATAATGTGAAAAAAATCCCAGGCAGCATTTCCGGGCTTTGGAGCAGTGGGGGAGGGGGAACTCCATGAGGGGGCGCATGCGTTCGGGATCTGGGCCTATAACTCCATCATGCACTACGTAGCCGAGGATGGCTAGATGGTCGGCGCTGAACACGCATTTGTCCTTGTTATATGTTAGATTAAGGATTTTTGAGGTATGGAGGATTTTTCGGAGGTTGGTGTCGTGGTCCTGCTGGTCGTGGCCGCAGATGGTAATGTTATCGAGGTACGGAAACGTGGCCCGCAAACCGTACCGGTCAACCATTCGGTCCATCTCCCGTTGGAAGACCAAGACTCCATTTGTGATACCGAAGGGAACCCTTAGGAAGTGGTAGAGCCGCCCATCTGCTTCGAATGCAGTGTATTTGCGGTCGCTAGGGCGGATGGGGAGCTGGTGGTAGGCAGATTTTAGATCCACCGTGGAAAAGACCTTGTATTGTGCAATCTGATTGACCAGATCAGATATGCGGGGGAGAGGGTACGCATCGAGCTGCGTATACCTGTTGATGGTCTGACTATAATCAATGACCATCCCATGCTTCTCCCCGGTCTTTACAACCACTACTTGAGCTCTCCAGGGACTGTTGCTGGCCTCAATAATATCTTCCTTCAGTAACCGCTGGACTTCCGACCTAATGAAGGTCCGGTCCTGGGCACTGTACCGTCTGCTCCTGTTGACGACAGGTTTGAAATCCGGGGTGAGGTTCGCAAACAGGGAAGGCAGATCGACTTTGAGGGTCGCGAGCCTGCAGACAGTGAGGGGGGAGGGGTATAGGGCCGCCGAATTTAAAAGTTAAGCTCTGGAGATTACATTGGAAGTCTAACCCTAGGAGTGTGGCAGCGCAGAGGTGAGGAAGGACGTAGAGCCGGTAATTTTTAAACTCCCTTCCCTGGACCGTGAGGTTCGCTATGCAGAACCCTTTCATCTCTACCGAGTGAGACCTGGAGGCCAGGGAGATTTTTTGGTTGACTAGGTGGATGGGAAGAGATCAGAGCCTTACCGTGTTGGGGTGTATGAAGCTCTCTGTGCTCCCGGAGTCGATCAGGCAGGATGTTTTATGCCCGTTGATGAGCACGGACGTCGTCGCAGTTGAGAGTATGCGGGGCCGAGACTGGTCCAGGGTCACCGAGGAAAGTTGGGGCAAAATTTGGCTGTTTTCCTCGGGCGGTGTTTGGTCATCCGAGTCGGGGTCCTGAGAGTCCAGCCAAGATGACGGCGCCCACTGGTCGCACATGGCTGGAGGTGTACAAGATGTCAGCGCCCATCCGTTACACGTGGTCCCCGGGGGACAAAATAGCGGCGCCCGCTGGCCACACGTGGCTCGTGGAGAGAGTTGTGGTGGTGGTCCCGGTTCGCCCCCGGAGACCGCGATGACCGCCCGGGCCTGGCATACTGCCATGAAATGGCCCATTTTGCCGCACCCTTTTCAGATGGATGGGCAGGCCGGGCAGCGCTGCCGGGGGTGCTTGGCTTGCCCGCAAAAATAGCAGCGGGGCACCCCGGGGTTGCCTGGCAGTCTCACAGCACAAGCTTGTGGGGGGATGGGGGATGCATCGGAGTCGGCCGCGGAGGGGTTCCATTCTGCCCAAGGGACTGCCGCGCAGTAAGGGACGTAAGCACGGGTGTTTCGGGAGGACACATCCAGGGAGCTAGCAAGGGCCCGTGCCTTCTTGAGGCCTAGTGTCTTTTTCTCCAGCAATTGCTGGCGGATTTGGGTGGACTGCATACCAACAACAAAAGCGTCCCGGATCAAAAGTTCTGTTTGGACGCTGGCCGAAACTTGCGGGCAGTCACAGATCCTCCATAACACCAGGAGCACATGGTAGAACTCCTCCAGTGATTCCCCGAGGATTTGTCACCTCGTCGCTAGCAGATGTCGGGTGCAGACCTGGTTTACAGGGCGAATATAGTGTCCTTTCAGCAGGGTCATTGCGGCCTCGAAATCATCCGCATCCTCGATGAGGGTGTAGATCTCTGGGCTCACCCTCAAGTGGAGAACTTGCAGTTTCTGGTCCTCCGTCGGTTCAGTCGTGGCCGTCCTGAGGTACCCTTTGAAGCACGCCAGCCAGTGTTTGAAGGTTGCCGCTGAGTTTGCCGTGTGGGGGCTGAGTTGCAGACACTCCGGCTTGATTCGGAGCTCCATTCTTTAAAATCTAGTGCAATAAATTGATGCTCGATCAATAACTCCTGAGATGAGATTGGAGACAATTGAAGGCTTTATTGCACTAGATGTTTCCCCCAGCCGCGCAGGTACAGAATGCAGCTGCTGGGGAGACTCAGGTTCTTATGTCGGGGGGGATAGCCTATCAGGGGAAAACAGCAGGAGCCAGAGCAGTGGCACCACGGCTGGCTCTGATGTTCAGAAGGGAGGGTCAAAGCGCAGAAGAGCAATAGTAATAGGGGACTCTATAGTCAGGGGCACAGATAGGCGCTTCTGTGGACGTGAAAGAGACTCCAGGATGGTATGTTGCCTCCCTGGTGCCAGGGTCCAGGATGTCTCCGAACGGGTAGAGGGCATCCTGCAGGGGGAGGGCAAACAGGCAGAGGTTGTTGTACATATTGGTACTAACGACATAGGCAGGAAGGGGCATGAGGTCCTGCAGCAGGAGTTCAGGGAGCTAGGCAGAAAGTTAAAAGACAGGACCTCTAGGGTTGTAATCTCGGATTACTCCCTGTGCCACGTGCCAGTGAGGCTAGAAATAGGAAGATAGAGCAGCTAAACACGTGGCTAAACAGCTGGTGTAGGAGGGAGGGTTTCCGTTATCTGGACCACTGGGAGCTCTTCCGGGGCAGGTGTGACCTATATAAGAAGGACGAGTTGCATCTAAATTGGAGAGGCATAAATATCCTGGCCGCGAGGTTTGCTAGTGTCACACGGGAGGGTTTAAACTAGTATGGCAGGGGGGTGGGCATGGGAGCAATAGGTCAGAAGGTGAGAGCATTGAGGGAGAACTAGGGAATAGGGACAGTGGGGCTCTGAGGCAGAGCAGACAGGGAGAAGTTGCTGAACACAGCGGGTCTGGTGGCCTGAAGTGCATATGTTTTAATGCAAGAAGTATTACGGGTAAGGCAGATGAACTTAGAGCTTGGATTAGTACTTGGAACTATGATGTTGTTCCATTACAGAGACCTGGTTGAGGGAAGGGCAGGATTGGCAGCTAAACGTTCCAGGATTTAGATGTTTCAGGCGGGATAGAGGGGGATGTAAAAGGGGTGGCGAAGTTGCTCTACTGGTTAGGGAGAATATCACAGCTGTACGACGGGAGGACACCTTAGAGGGCAGTGAGGCTATATGGGTAGAGATCAGGAATAAGAAGGGTGCAGTCACAATGTTGGGGGTTTACTACAGGCCTCCCAACAGCCAGTGGGAGATAGAGGAGCAAATAGGTAGACAGATTTTGGAAAAGAGTAAAAACAACAGGGTTGTGGTGATGGGAGACTGGGACTCACTTAGGGCCAGGGGCTTAGACGGGGCAGAGTTTGTAAGGAGCATCCAGGAGGGCTTCTTAAAACAATATGTAGACAGTCCAACGAGGGAAGGGGCGGTACTGGACTTGGTATTGGGGAGTGAGCCCGGCCAGCTGGTAGATGTTTCAGTAGGGGAGCATTTCGGGAACAGTGACCACAATTCAGTAAGTTTTAAAGTGCTGGTGGACAAGGATAAGAGTGGTCCTAGGATGAATGTGCTAAATTGGGGGAAGGCTAATTATAACAATATTAGGTGGGATCTGAAGAACATAGATTGGGGGCGGATGTTTGAGGGCAAATCAACATCTGACATGTGGGAGGCTTTCAAGTGTCAGTTGAAAGGAATTCAGGACCGGTATGTTCCTGTGAGGAAGAAGGATAAATACGGCAATTTTCGGGAACCTTGGATAACGAGAGATATTGTAGGCCTCGTCGAAAAGAAAAAGGAGGCATTTGTCAGGGCTAAAAGGCTGAGAACAGATGAAGCCTGTGTGGAATATAAGGAAAGTAGGAAGGAACTTAAGCAAGGAGTCAGGAGGGCTAGAAGGGGTCACGAAAAGTCATTGGCAAATAGGGTTAAGGAAAATCCCAAGGCTTTTTACACGTACTTAAAAAGCAAGAGGGTAGCCAGGAGAAGGGTTGGCCCACTGAAGGATAGGCAAGGGAATCTATGTGTGGAGCCAGACGAAATGGGCGAGGTACTAAATGAATACTTTGCATCAGTATTCACCAAAGAGAAGGAATTGGTTGATGTTGAGTCTGGAGAAGGGTGTGTAGATAGCCTGGGTCACATTGAGATCCAAAAAGGTGAGGTGTTGGGTGTCTTAAAAAATATTAAGGTAGATAAGTCCCCAGGGCTTGATGGGATCTAACCCAGAATACTGAAGGAGGCTGGAGAGGAAATTGCTGAGGCCTTGACAGAAATCTTTGGATCCTCACTGTCTTCAGGTGATGTCCCGGAGGACTGGAGAATAGCCAATGTTGTTCCTCTGTTTAAGAAGGGTAGCAAGGATAATCCAGGGAACTACAGGCCTTACTTCAGAGGCAGGTAAATTACTCGAGAGAATTCTTCGAGACAGGATCTACTCCCATTTGGAAGCAAATGGACGTATTAGTGAGAGGCAGCATGGTTTTGTGAAGGGGAGGTTGTGTCTCACTAACTTGATAGAGTTTTTCGAGGAGGTCACAAAGATGATTGATGCAGGTAGGGCAGTGGATGTTGTCTATATGGACTTCAGTAAGGCCTTTGACAAGGTCCCTCGTGGTAGACTAGTACAAAAGGTGAAGACACACGGGATCAGGGGTGAGCTGGCAAGGTGGATACAGAACTGGCTCGGTCATAGAAGGCAGAGAGTAGCAATGGAAGGATGCTTTTCTAATTGGAGGGCTGTGACCAGTGGTGTTCCACAGGGATCAGTGCTGGGACCTTTGCTGTTTGTAGTATATATAAATGATTTGGAGGAAAATGTAAATGGTCTGATTAATTTGAAGACGACACAAAGGTTGGTGGAATTGCGGATAGCGATGAGGACTGTCAGAGGATACAGCAGGATTTAGATTGTTTGGAGACTTGGGCGGAGAGATGGCAGATCGAGTTTATTCAGGACAAATGTAAGGTAATGCATTTTGGAAGGTCTAATGCAGGTAGGGAATATACAGTGAATGGTAGAACCCTCAAGAGTATTGAAAGTCAGAGAGATCTAGGAGTACAGGTCCACAGGTCACTGAAAGGGGCAACACCGGTGGAGAAGGTAGTCAAGAAGGTATACGGCATGCTTGCCTTCATTGGCCGGGGCATTGAGTATAAGAATTGGCAAGTCATGTTGCAGCTGTATAGAACCTTAGTTAGGCCACACTTGGAGTATAGTGTTCAATTCTGGTCGCCACACTACCAGAAGGATGTGGAGGCTTTAGAGAGGGTGCAGAAGAGATTTACCAGAATGTTGCCTGGTATGGAGGGCATTAGCTATGAGGAGCGGTTGAATAAACCCGGTTTGTTCTCACTGGAACGAAGGAGGTTGAGGGGCGACCTGATAGAGGTCTACAAAATTATGAGGGGCATAGACAGAGTGGATAGTCAGAGGCTTTTCCCCGGGGTAGAGGGGCCAATTGCTAGGGGGCATAGGTTTAAGGTGCGAGGGGCAAGTTTTAGAGTAGATGTACGAGGCAAGTTTTTTACACAGAGGGTAGTGGGTGCCTGGAATTCGCTACCGGAGGAGGTGGTGGAAGCAGGGACGGTAATGACATTTAAGGGGCATCTTGACAAATACATGAATAGGATGGGAATAGAGGGATACGGACCCAGGAAGTGTAGAAGATTGTCGTTTAATCGGGCAGCATGGTCGGCACGGGCTTGGAGGGTCGAAGGGCCTGTTCCTGTGCTGTACATTTCTTTGTTCTTTGCTCTTTGTTTATACTCCGCCTTACTGGGCGGAACCAGCAGGCAGGCTTCATCAATGAAACAGCAGTCTCAAGTACCTCCCACACCAATGGCCTTACAGCATTATTCAGGTACCGTGATACCCCTAATACCGACTACCACACTGTCTTAGAATGTTCTTCAACTGAAACCATATGGGCAGAACTTAAAAACCAAAATACAGCAATCACATTGCTGTGAGTGTTCTACAGGCCCGCTAACAGTCTGAGAAAAATAGAACAGCAGATATGTAGGCAAATTTCAGAGAAGTGTAAAAGTAATAGAGGAGAGATAGTGGGGGTTTCAACTTCCTCAAGATTAACTGGGGTAGTCATAATATGAAAGGTTTAGGGAGAAGGGAATTTTCAAAATGGGTCCAGGAGAACTTTTTAAGCCAGTACATGGAAGGTCCTACAAGAGAGGTAGCACAGTGGTTAGCACAGTTGCTCTACAGCTCCAGGGTCCCAGGTTCGATTCCCGGCTTGGGGCACTGTCTGTGCGGAATCTGCACGTTCTCTGCATGGGGTTCCTCCGGGTTTTCCGGTTTCTTCCCATAGTCCAAAGATGTGCAGGTTAGCTGGATTGGCCATGCTAAATTGCCCTTAGTGTCCAAAAAGGTTAGGTGTGGTTTCTGGGTTATGGGGATAGGGTGGAGGCGTGGGGCTTATGTAAGGTGCTCTTTCCAAGGGCCGGTGCAGACTCGACTGGCCGAATGGCCTCCTTCTGCATTGTAAATTGTATGAGGAGAAAGAGCGGCCCTGGACTTAATTTTAGATAACAAAGCTGGGCACATAGTTGAAGCATCAGTGGGGAAGAATTTTGGAGACAGTGATCATAACTCCGTTAGATTCAAGATTGCTATGGCGAAGGTCAAGGATGGGCCTGAAGTCAAATTTCTAAACTGGGGGAAGGCCGATTTTAATAAAATCAGATATGATTAGGCCAGAGTGGACTGGAGCAGATACCTTTAGGTAAATCTGTGACAACAATGGGACGCATTCAAGAAGGAAATAGGAATGTTCAGGACCAGCACGTTCCAATCAAGGAAAAGGGTGGGACCAACAAATCCAGTGAACCCTGGATATTGAGGGATATGCAGCATGGGATAAGGAGAAATAAGGGAGACAAATGGCAGATATTGAGGGCTCAGAACAGCAGAAGCCCTGGAGGTGTGTGGAATATGCAAAAGGGAACTTAAAAAGAAATCAGGAGAGGAAAAATGAGGTATGAAATGATACTGGCAGGTAAAATAAAGGAAAACCCTGCGATGTTTTTGAAGTGCATTAAGGGTAACTAGGGAAAACGAAGAGCCCATTAAGGACCACAGTGGTAATTTGTGTGTGAAGCCTGAGGATGTAGGTAGGGTTGTAAATGAATATTTTGTGTCAGTGTTCACTCGTGAGGGGGACAGTGTGGGTATAGAAATCGGAGAGAAGGACTGTGATAAAATTAAAGAGATTAACATAGGCCGAGAGGAGGTTCTGAGTGGTCTGGCAGACTTAAAATTAGACATATACCCAGAGCCAAATGGAATGTACCTCAGGCTGTTGAATGAGGCAAGGGAAGAAATAGCAGTGGAGTTGGCAGTAATTTTCAATTCCTCTCTGGCCACAGGAGAGGTGCCGGAGGACTGGAGGATAGCCAATGTGCTAGCATTATTGAAAAAGGGAGGAAGGGATAAATCAGAAAACTATAGACAAGTCAGTCTAACCTCAGTGGTGGGGAAAGTATTGGAAGCAATTCTGAGAGACAGGATTAATCTGTTTTTGGAGAGGCAGGGATTAATCAAGAACAGTCAGCATAGTTTTGTTAAGGGGAGGTCATCTTACCGTTTTTTTCTTGCCTGAGAGGTCAGACTGCTGCGATGCCTTCCGTGGTCGAATATCTATCCTAAAAAAATTTCTTTTCCTTGTCTGTCGAACATAAAGCTACATTATTATCTGCACTGTAAATTCTATGATAATAATCTAGCTAATTTCTGTTTTTGTTGTTAAGGCCAACACTCCTTAGTACCATGTTGTGTTACCTGCGTGTTTGATAACACGTGTTACTCAATCCTTGGTTGATGGTGAGGTCCTCTGAATCTTGTTGAGCCCCTCAGAACCTCTGGTAATCTCCTGTATAATTGGAAAATTTTCCTTCAACACATTAATCTATTTCTGGAAATTAAGGACATAACCGCTGCGCCAGATTCTAAAAAAATAGCCTCCCTCTTATCTGCGGCTGGGAAACAGGCCATGGAGATATATAATTCATTCTTGGAAGGTGAAGACAAAACTAAATTTAAAGTAATTATCGCAAAATTTGAACAACACTGTAAAAGTCAGTCTGGTGAGACGCTGGAAAGACTTAAATTTCGTAATACGTGCCAGAGATTCGGAGAGTCAATCACTGATTTTATTGCAGACCTCCAGGTACTAGCACCAGGCTGTAATTATGCTGATTTCAGAGATGCTATGATAATAGATCAATTAATTTATGGACTATCTGATAAAAATTTAACGATAAAACTTTCACAACAACAGTATCTAACGCTAGAAATCGCGATTAAACAGTGCATAGTGCATGAACAGAAAAAAAATCAGTACCTTCAATTTATACATAGAAAAAACGGCGCCAAAACTTACCACGAGGCAGAGGTAAAATCTCACTCGATGCAGCAGCACTTTTTGCTTGGCAGCCATTTTGAACGACAGCGTTCCGGCCAATACGCACATGCGCACTTCTCAAACAGAGAAAAAAAATTGACAAAATACACTTAGAACATTGAACATAGAACAATACAGCGCAGTACAGGCCCTTCGGCCCACGATGTTGCACCGAAACAAAAGCCATCTAACCTACACTATGCCATTATCATCCATATGTTTATCCAATAAACTTTTAAATGCCCTCAATGTTGGCGAGTTCACTACTGTAGCACGTAGGGCATTCCACGGCCTCACTACTCTTTGCGTAAAGAACTTACCTCTGACCTCTGTCCTATATCTATTACTTGCGCGCATGCGCGAGAAGCCGCGCATGCGCAGTTGCGAAAAGAGCGCACAGTACAGGAAACTCGGACTGCGCATGCGCAGTCGATTCCTACGTGTTATGTCACGAGCGTCATGACCTCAGAGGACCCGTACCATGCCCACTTAAAAAGGAAATGCCTGAAAATTGCAAATAAGAAATTTAAAACTACAAACCACAGATTTGTTTCCTCGAATGTCAAAATGAAGACCGAGCCTCCACCCACAGTTAAAGATTACTTCCGCAGCACCCTGAAACATACAGTTTGCAACACCCAAAGAAAAGAGCACAATGACAAATCCATAGCAAAAAATTTGTTCATTGACGAAGATTACTCAGGAGATGAGTTCCTCATTGGACAAATAGAGCACCATGACACATCCTTGACAAGAAGCGATGATTTGCTCGCTGTCGAATGCCACTCAGCCATGGATCAGTTCTCCAGATCTGATGGTCATTGCAGCAGCAACATGGGTGCCAAGTTCCATACAAGTCTCATGGTGGGAGAATCCAGTACCATGACGACATGGCAACTCGTCGACAAAATGGATGACAACCACATGTCACATATCCTAGCAGAAGGCGACGCCACGCAGGGAGCACAGATTGACTCCACTGAGGGAGTGATACCGGCCTCCATAGCGAGCTCGTTGACAGGCTCCAGAATGGCCGCACGCAACGACTCCGGAGCAACAGCAGTGAACGAGGAAGACTATGAAGGTCTATCCACCTTATTTGAGCCACCAGAAGAAGACTATGAAAGTCTACCCAGCTCATTTAATCGGCAAGAAGACACTGACTGTCTACCCACTGTATGTGAAAACAATGACAAAGTGATCACACTCGACATACAGAGTGTGCAGGATCACAGCGAGACTGACAGATCTCAGCTCGTCTGTACAGAAGCACAGAGTAGGACTACTCTTGGGTCCAGTGAGACCACGTCAATTGAAATCTTGAAGATTTTAACTCCTGAAGCGGAGCATAAAGAGATCACAGATAATTCAAATGTACCGGAAATGTCTCCATCAGAGGAGCACCAAGGCAGCAAAGAAGAACAATCAAATCCACCACAAATGACTAATGTCACCTAAGTTATTCCCTAATTCTGAATAACGACTGTAGACTTACAGTTAACACAAACACTTTATTCAAAGTGTTCGTTCTGCTTCCAGAGCTCAACTACATGTAAAACAGTCAAGAGGTATCACCAGTGAAACTAAGATAAACTGCCGATGCGAAGCTATCCCTGCGTGCTGCTGCTCACTAGCTCTGTGCTTCTAAAAGAGGCGGATCCTGCCTTGGGCTCGACCCTTTATACCCGTCTCTGATGCTCCCTCTAGTGATGCTGTGGCTGTCACATCTGTGCTGCAGTCCCTGGTGATGTGCAGATGTATGTACAGATGTACAGATCACTACATCCCTCCCTTTTGACTTGATCTGTTTTCTAGACTGGCCTCAAGAAAACTGTACATAACAAGCGGTGAGAATAAGTAAAGCCGCACACTGTGAAAATGATAAAGTAATACAGAAACAATTCTCAGTGTTATGAGTCCGTCGTGAGAAACGTTCATATTTGTCTTGTGGGTGTGTTGAAGTGTCGTTACAAATCTAGCCAGTCGGGTGCCT
The DNA here is from genome assembly GCF_047496885.1 of Scyliorhinus torazame. Classification (NCBI taxonomy): domain Eukaryota; kingdom Metazoa; phylum Chordata; class Chondrichthyes; order Carcharhiniformes; family Scyliorhinidae; genus Scyliorhinus; species Scyliorhinus torazame. Next base: position 97,692,757 of record NC_092723.1, on the reverse strand, counting down.
TACGGCTTCTGCTGGAGCATCTTAACGGTGGTGGTGGGGCTGACGGTCTGATGTCCTCAAGAGTACTGTCTGGCGTTGTGTGGCGAGGAACGCCCTGTGGACCAATGGACTCGGTCAAGTCCAGTGTGGGAAACACCGGCGCTGTAGGCCGAAGCATTAACAGATCCCGGTGGTTACGGCGAAAGAGTACTCCCGCCGACGACTTAATAATGTAGGACCGAGGTGCCTCCTGCCTGATCACCGTGGCTGGCTCAGACCATCCGCCTTCTGGGTCCCTGATCCTGACGATGTCGCCCATATTCAGTGGCGTGAGTGGGATCACATGTTGATCGTAGTATTGTTTTTGTTTGGACCATAGTACCCGCATTTTGTCGAGTAGCAGAGCGTTATCGGGGTCTCGGAATTGAATCGCCGGGAGGGTCCCTGCCGAAGAGCATCTGCGCTGGCGACAGTCCTGAGCTCAATGGGGTTGCTCGGTAGGACAACAGCGCTAGGTTGATGTCCGAGCGTGAATCTGTTGCCTTGCTAATAAGTTGTTTAACAATGTGGACACCCTTTTCCACTTTCCCATTTGACTGTGGGTAGCGCGGACTGGATGTTACATGCCGAAAGCTGGAGCGGACTGAGAACTCTTTCCATTCACAGCTCGCAAAGCAGGGACCATTATCTGACATCACCACACGGGGGATTCCATGTCGCACGAATGTCTCCTGGCACGCCTTGATGACAGATGAAGACGTGAGATCATGGAGTTTCAGTACCTCCGGATAGTTTGAGTAATAGCCCATGTTCAAGACGTAATCACGCCCTGTGGCGTGAAATAGGTCAATGCCCACTTTTGTCCACGGTGCCATTGTGAGTTTGTGTTGCTGCAGTGGTTCTTTACACTGTGCGGGTTGATGTCTTTGGCAGGTGTGTTAGACGTTTTAGTTGCTGTGATATGAAGAGTCTAAAGTTCTGTTCCTTTTTCACAAACACACATTTATTTCATTCCAACAGCCTTTGCACAAAACTCTAACTATACATCACCTGACAGAGGCCACCTGAAGCCCCTTTACATAACAGTGTCAATTAATGGATACTTAACATAAATGAGACAACTAATTGCAATGTCTCTTAATCCATTACTTAACAGGTGTCACATGTCATGACCATGTCCATTATGTCTAGATTCATGCCAGGCCAGTACACAGCCTGTCGTGCTCGCCTTTTGCATTTCTCAATTCCTAGGTGGCCTTCATGAATCTTCTGTAGCATCTCGGCGCGGAGAGTGGCCGGAATCACAATCTGCGCATTGCGTTGCAGCAGGCCGTCAACCTCAATCAGTTCTGACTTGGCATTCTGAAATTGTGGACATTGTCCCCTCGTCCAACCGTGCTGGAGTAGGTGCAGCACCCTCCGTAAGGTTGCGTCTTTCTGCGTCTCCTGTCGGATTAGGCAAAGCTTCTCAACCGAAGCAGGCAAATTCTCCACGCATAACTGTGTTTGGGCCTCGATTTCTCTGATAGGGGCTGATGGTGCGTTGTCAGTGCCAATTGATCGGGACAGTGCATCGGCAATGGCAAGATCTCTTCCCGGGGTGTATACTAGGGTGAAATCATACCTTCGCAGCTTCATCATGATGCGCTGCAGACGAGGTGTCATGTCATTCAGAACCTTGTCTATGATATGGACCAACGGCCTGTGGTCAGTTTCCACTATGAACGTGGGCAGGCCGTACACATAGTCATGGACCTTCAGAATCCCAGTGAGGAGTCCGAGACATTCTTTTTCGATTTGTGCATATCTGCACTCAGTTGCGGTCATGGCCCTGGACGATTATGCCACCGGGACCCAGCCAGACTGGTCGGCCTGGTGGAGGAGAACGGCGCCAATCCTGCCCTGGCTGGCGTCAGTGGAGATCTTGATGGGTCTGGTTGCGTCAAAGAAAGCAAGAGTCGGTGCCCTCGTTAGTTGCTGTTTGAGATCCACCCATTCATTTTGGGGACGTTGTGTCCACTCAAACGCAGTGGTCTTTCGGAGGGGATGGCGTAAAGTGCGGACAGGTTTGGGATGAACCTGCCGAGGAAGTTGACGAAGCCCAGAAATCGTAGCACCGCCTTCTTGTCGTGTGGCGTCTTCATGGTCCATATTGCAGCAATTTTCGCCTCATCAGGGCTGACACCCTGAGATGATATGGTGTCACCCAAAAAGGTTACAGACTCCTTCGCAAATGTGCATTTTGCCTGGTTCAGTTTCAAACCGTATTTATGAATCCTCTGAAACACCTTCTTCAGTGGTGGACCATACGATGATGTCATCCACATAGACTCTGACACCCTCGATGCCCTCGGTCATTTGCTCCATTATCCTGTGGAAGATCTCTGACGCAGAGATAATGCCAAAGTGCATGCGATTGAAGCAAAAACGTCCAAATGGCGTGTTGAACGTACACAGTAATCTGCTCGAGTCCGAGCTGTATCTGCCAAAATCCCTGCGAGGCGTCGAGTTTAGTGAAGATATGAGCATTCGCCATCTCAGATGTGATCTCTTCACGCTTGGGGATGGGGTAATGTTCCCGGCGGATGTTCTGGTTCAGGTCCTTCGGGTCTATGCATATGCAAAGATCTCTAGAAGGTTTCTTAACACAGACAATGGAGCTAACCCAGTCAGTCGGCTGTGTGACTCGCAATATTACGCCTTGTGATTGCAGTTTGTTGAGTTTCGCTTTCAACTTCTCCCGCAGTGGAGTTGGAACCCTCCTGGGCGGCTGAATGACGGGTCTGGCATCTGTCTTCAGCATGATTTTGTATTGGCAGGGTAGGGTGCCCATGCCTTTAAATACGTCGGGGTATTCTTGTAGCATGCTGTGGATTTTAGCTTCCAGGCTTGATGGATCCTGGGTGGCATGTAAATGCGTTGCACCAGCCGCAAGTCTTTGCAGGCCTGAGCGCCCATCAGTGATGATTTATTGTCGTCTGCAATCTTGAATCGTAGCTGCTTGCGTATCGTCTTGTTGTCCACCCGGAGATGGCACGATCCCTTTGAGGCGATCTGATTGCTGTTGTAGTCCTTCAGCCGACATGCAGCGGGTATTATTTCATGGTCTCCTGGAGTCGAATGGAGATCCTTACTAGTGAGGAGGTTAGCTGAGGCCCCAGTGTCAAGCTTGAAGACTAATGGAAAGTCATTGACTTGCACAGTTGCAGTCCACTCACTGCTGGAATCAATGCTGTTGACCGGGTGAGGCGTGGCGATTGTTGCGTCATGTTCCTAAATTGTCTCGATCGTGTCCACGACAAATGAGTAGTCGCAAGCAAGGTTGTCCTCATCCGAGGAATACTCATCATTGTTTTTTTTGTGCTCCGTTGAGTCTATGCTTTTTAGGTTGAAGTTCATGTGTTTCTGTCTTGTTGTCTTCATTTGCAGTTCAGCTCTGCACTGTGAGGCAAGTTGGTTGTATTTGCCACACTTTAAACATTGTTTTCCAGAAGCTGGACATTGCCCTTTTAAATGGGCGTGTCCGGAGCGGGGACACGTCATGACGCTGTCTCTCCACGCTCGCGCATGCGCAGTAGGCCTTTCTTCCGTGTCAAACCTTTGGGAGAACTGCGCATGCGTGTGGCCTGCATCCAGGTTCGCGCGCGTGGGATTGCCGTTCAAGGAGCGCCTTCTGGATGCCTGGGCCACCATTTTGACTGGCTCAACCTCGTGGTGAAGGCCTTGGTCCCGGTAAGTAAACTCCTCATATTCTTCTTTACTTTTTTCATAAGTAGAGCATCTTTGCATGGCTGTTTCTAGGGTTAGGTCTTTTCATTTTAATAAGGATTTTCTAAGTCCCTCATCAGATATACCATTGACTATCTGGTCTCTGATGAGGGAGTCAGGGAGGTTTTCAAAGTTGCAGGATTGAGCTAGTAGTTTTAAATCAGTTACAAAACTGCTGAAAGATTCTCCCGGTTTTTGTAAACGCCTGGTGAACTTAAATCTTTCAAATTTTTTGATGATTATTTCCAGCTTGCCCTTGTCCTCCCCTTCCAGGTAGGTAAAGGAATTATATATTTCTAATGCCTGTGGACCTGCCAGGGATAAGAGCAAGGCTATCTTCCTGGCATCAGACACTGAGGTTAGATCCTTAGCTTCCAGATATATTTTGAACTGTTGTATAAAAAGTTTCCAATTGGAATGCATATTACTTAAGCAGGTGTGGAGGTTGGATTGGGTCCATCGTGCCGATTGATATCTGAAGGGTCCGAATGCTGTGAGGCCTTCCTTGGTCGAATGTCTGGTTTACGTTCTCTTCTCTTGCTGGTGTCTAGCTGGCTTGCTGAAACCACTCCTGGTACTATATGTTATTCTCTAATTCTGAATAACGACTGTAAACTTACAGTTAACACAAACACTTTATTCAAAGTGTTCGTTCTGCTTCCAGAGCTCAACTAGATGTAAAACAGTCAAGAGGTATCACCAGTGAAACTAAGATAAACTGCCTATGCGAAGCTATCCCTGTGTGCTGCTGCTCACTAGCTCTGTGCTTCTAAAAGAGGCGGATCCTGCCTTGGGCTCGACCCTTTATACCCGTCTCTGATGCTCCCTCTAGTGATGCTGTGGCTGTCACATCTGTGCTGCGGTCCCTGGTGTATGTGCAGATGTATGTACAGATGTACAGATCACTACATCACCAACATCAATACGACATCAGATCATCCTCACAGTTCTCAAAAAGAAACGCTCAATGTAACTGACACCAATAACTGTGACAATTACTCAAGTTATCCACATGGAACACACATTGAGCGCAACAAGAGTACAAACATGCCATGGCATGGCAACAAATCTCACAAATTCGCATTTGCTCCACAACAAGCAAACAAGCTTACAAGAAAGATGCAACACAGAATCACTACCACAAACATTAAAAAAAAGTATAAATCAGACAACAAAGTGATTCGACCTTTCCGATGTCTCGTGATGTCCTCACGGACACACATAAACACTGATCGTGGTCACATCGACATGACAACATGAACACTGCCACCTCAACGACAGGCGACGAGATCAACCCACCTGATCAAACTCATACAGTCTGGACTCACAAAGTTTTTCGTTAGGATTGGACTTTTTAAACGTTGATTGACTTTGTACAGTCATTGTTACCATCACATTCTGTGCACAGCATTACTTGTTTTACCTGTTCCCAGCTGACTTAATTCATTATGTTTGTTCAATTTTCATTCCACCATACAGAAAATCTGTAACACATTAAAAAGGGTAGTGATCTCTGTAGATGCATGCACACAAGGGGTTAATGTGTAATAAGCAGCACCACATGATCACTAGAGGGCTGGACCAACAGAGTATAAAAAGCAGCCACACGGGGTCTCTCTCTCTCTCTCTCGTGGGTGCACTGTGAACAGGGTAACATCAGAATCACATAGATAGTTAGTGGAGTTACGTTTAGTTATTATTGTTAAATCTTGTTAACCAATTCCTATTTCCATGTTAAGGTTAAGAACTCATGCATTAATAGTTATAGTTACTCAATAAATCTTTGTTATTACTGGACGAGTTCGAGTCTTCTTCATCGAGATTCAGAGGACCTCACCATCAGCCAAGGATTGAGTAACACGTGTTATCGACCACGCAAGTAACACAACAGTTGCCATCTCTGCGCCGGCCCCCAGGCAATATGGCGGAGCCCTACAGGGGCCCGGCGTGGAGGAACAAAAGGCCACCCACGGACTGACCGTGCCCATCGATCGATTGCCCCCAATCGCAGGCTTGGCCACCATGGAGGCCCCTCCCCAGAGTCGGATTCCCCCGCCCTCCCAGCAGGACGGCCCCCGCAGCCAGAACGCTGAGGTCCCACCGGGTGGGACTATACGTAAACCACGCCGGCGGGACTTGGCCGAACTCGGTCCGTCGAGCGCGGAGAATCGCTGCGGTGCCGGCGTGGCAGTAACCGCGCGGGCGTGAATGGCCGGAGAATCGGCGGCCCGGTGTCGGAGCAGCGTGACGGCATTCTCGCGCCTCCCTGGTGATTCTCCGACCCTACGCGGGCTCGGAGAATCCCGACCCATGTCTGACCAACTTGAGTTTTTTGAAGAAGTGACCATGTGTGGAGACATTTGATGTAGTTTACTTGGGCTTCAGCAAGGCTTTTGATAAAGTCCCACATGGGAGACTGATAGCAAAGATAAGATTCCATGGCTCCAAGGAAATTTGGCAAATTTGATCCCAAATTGACTGAGTAGCAGGAAGCAGAGGGTGATGGTTTGAGGGGTGATTTTCTGACTGGCAGCCTGTGTCCAGTGGGGTCTCCCTGGGATCAGTGTTGGGTCATGCTGTTTGTGGTTTATATAAATGATTTAGATATGAATCATAGAATTACAGTGCAGAAAGAGGCCATTTGACCCATCGGGTCCGCACCAGCTTTTGGAACAAGCACCCTACTTAAGCCCTCACTTCCACCCTATTCCCGTAACCCAGTAACCCCCACCAAACTATTTTGGACACTAAGGGCAATTTAGCATGGCCAATCCACCAAACTTGCACATCTTTTGACTGTGGGAGGAAACCGGAGCACCTGGAGGAAACCCACACAGACACGGGGAGAATGTGCAGACTCCACACAGACAGTGACCAAGCCAGGAATTGAACTCGGGACTCTGGAGCTGTGAAGCAACTGTGCTAACCACTGTGCTGCCATGCCGCCTGAATATAGGAAGGTTGTTCAGTAAGTTTGTGGATGATATGAATATTGGTGGGGTGGTAAATAGTGAGGATGGCCTTCTGAGGGTTATAGACAGGCTGGTCAGATGTGCTGATCAGTGGCAAATTGAATTCCATCGGGATAAGTGATGCACTTGGGTTGGACAAACAAGGCAAGTGAATAGAGATAAAAAGCAGGATTCTGGGAAACACCAAGGATCAGAGGGGCCTTGGTGTGCATGTACACTGGTCCCATAAGACAGTAGAGCAGGTGGACACAGTGGTTAAGAAGGCCAATAACATAATTGACGTTATTAGCCAAGGCTAATTTAGGTTAATGTGCAGGTTGAGTCGGCAGTTAACAAGGCAAATGCAATGTTAGCATTCATGTTGAGAGGGCTAGAATACAAGACCAAGGATGGACTTCTGAGGCTGTATCAGGCTCTGGTCAGACCCCATTTGGACTATTGTGAGCAGTTGTGGGCCCCGTATCTAAGGAAGGATGTGCTGGCCTTGGAAAGGGTCCAGAGGAGGTTCACAAGAATGATCCCTGGAATGAAGAACTTGTCATATGAGGAACGAGTGAGGACCCTGGGTGTGTACTCGTTGGAGTTTAGAAGGATGAGGGGGGATCTTATTGAAACTTATAGGATACTGCGAGGCCTGGATAGAATGGACGTGGAGAGGATGTTTCCACTTGTAGGAAAAATTAGAACCAGAGTACACCACCTCAGACTAAAGGGACGATCCTTTAATACTGAGATGAAGAGGAATTTCTTCAGCCAGAGGGTGGTGAATCTGTGGAACTCTTTATTGCAGAAGGCTGTGGAGGTCAAATCATTGAGTGTCTTTAAGACAGAATTAGTTGGGTTCTTGATTAATAAGAGGATTAGGAGTTATGGGGAGAAGGCAGGAGAATAGGGATGAGAAAATATCAGCCATGATTGAATGGCGGAGCAGACTCGATGGGCCAAGTGGCCTCATTTTGCTCCTATGTCTTATGGTCTTATGAAACTTACATTATACTGCAAAGCCTGGATAGAGTGGACGTGGAGAAGATGTTTCCACTTGTCGGAAAAACTAGAACCAGAGGGCACAATCTCAGACGAAAGGAATGATCCTTTAAAACAGATATAAGGAGGAATTTCTTCAACCAGAGGGTGGTGAGTCTGTGGAACTCTGCCGCAGAAGGCTGTGGAGGCCAATTCACTGAGGGTCTTCAAGACAGAGATAGATAGGTTCTTGATCAATAAGGGGATCAGGGGTTATGGGGAGAAGGCAGAAGACTGGCAATGAGAAAAATATCAGCCATGATTAAATGGCGGAGCAGACTCGATGGGCCAAGTGGCCTAATGCTGCTCCTATATCTGATGATCTTATGGTATTATGGACATCTCGTCAAGTTCGAAGTGGCACCTAAACTGGTTCTATATCCTTAAGGTGGCTACTACCACTGGGCTCCTGATGTGTGTGTGTGTGGATGGGCCGGAAGTGGCGCAGTGGCCAGCGCTCGGAGAGACATCCCCGTCCAGGATGTCTCCTCCATTTGGACCCAGTCCGCCTCCAGCTCCCTTAGCCACACCCTCACCCTCTCCCCATTGGCTGCCCAGTGGTAGAATAGAAGGTTCTGTAGGGCCAGGCCTCCCACGTGCCACCCTTGCTGTGGAATAGACCTACGTACTCTAGCAACTCTTACCCCACCCCCGCAGACGAAAGCCAGGATTAATTTGTCGACACTGGTGAAGAAGGATTTGGGATAGAAGTTTGGGGGTGATCTAAATACGAAGCAGAACCTAGGCAACACAATCATTTTGATTGTCTGTACCCTTCCGGCCACCGAAAGCGGGAGCGAGTTCCATCTTTTGCAGGTCCCTCTTCACCTCCTCCACCAGGCTGGAGAGGTTCCATTTTTGGAGGCTCTTCCAGGTGTGGGCCACCTGGATCCCCAGGTACCTGAATTTGGTTTGGGTTACTGAGAACGGTAGTACATCCAGTTTCGCTCCTCCCTCTAATCGAATGCCCTAATGAGTCTAATTATCTTTCCCATGCTGGCTAAGGGATTCGACACGTCGAGGAACGGGTCATCCACATAGAGGGAAACTGCCCCCTCTTTGAATGCCCGCCCACCAATCTGCCAATCTAAGGGCGGAAGCCAGCGGCTCGTTCACCAGTGCGAACAGGAGCGGGGATATCAGGCAGCACTGCCTTGTTCCCCTGTGCAGCCGGAGGTACTCGGAGCTGGTGGTGTTTGTCCATACACTTGCCATAGCAGCGCTGTACAGAAGTTTCACCCATATGGTAAATCCCGCTCCAAACCCAAACCATTCAAGCAGCTCCATGAGGTACCTCCATTCTACTCGATCAAAGACTTTCTCAGTATCCAGGGAGACGGTCACCTCTGTGTCCTCTCCCCGAATGGGGTCATTATTACATTCACCAGGCGTCTAATGTTCACCTTTATCTTCCTGCTCTTAACAAACCCGGCCTGATCTTCCACAATCACTTCTGGCAAGCAACTCTCCAGTCGCCTCGCCAGAGCTTTCACATCAGTATTTAAGAGAGAGTTGGGTCTGTACGATCCACACTCTGTCGAGTCTTTGTCCTTTTTGGGCATCAATGAGATCAAGGCCTGGGCCTGCATGGGCGTCAGGGACACCTATGACAGTGAGTCAATGAACATCTCCTGCAGGTGCAGGGCCAGGGTGGCTGAGAATTTTTTGTAGAAGTCTATTGGGAACCCATCCATCCCAGCGCTTTATCCGATTGCATGGAGTTGATGCACTCTATGATTTCGGCCAGTACTTGTTTCCTGTCCTCCCTGCCACCATTATATCCAGTTTGTCAAGGAACTCTTCCATCCCTGAGACCCCCTCCGGGGGCTCTGAGGTGTATGGCCCTCATTAAAAGTTCGTAAAGGCCTTATTGACCTAGTTTGAATCCACTCCTGTCCTACCGTTAATGTTCGGAACTGGGGCTATCTCTTACGCAGCAGCCTGTTTTCTCAACTGGTGAGCCAGCATGTGGCTGGCTTTGTCCTCATGTTTGTAAAAGGCCCCTGCGATGAGAGCGGTCCAATCTCGCAGGGTGGTGTGGAGTTTGATTCTTGTTGGATTCCTCCAAGGATTCATCCACCCTCTTCATTATCCAAAATTGAAAATCAACTGTGAGATGTAGATTAAAATTGATGGTTTTATTTAATAAATTAGCGGTGGAGATTTCAGAACTGACTGAAAAATGGATCCTGAATTTTCATCTCACCGTGTTACCTCATGTGTATTTGTTGCTTAAAATAAAGTTGAATAGAGAATTCACATGTGACAAATGTGAGATTGATTTGATACTTTATTGTAGTTCAAAGCAACTGAAGGAAAATACATGGAGACATTTTCCAAAATTTGAATTAGAATTAACATACAAAGAGGAATATTGTTTTCAAGAATGCATCAGTTTTATCTCAGCATAACTTGTGATATAATTTCTTAAGAGCACAAAGATTTTTCTCGATGTTGATAAAAGAATCTTTTCATCAATTGCACTTATTGATCCACGAAGAAAGGCTTATGTTGTTGTAGGTTTAATGGTACTCCTTGGAAATAGCATCTACAACCACTTTAAAAAATTTATCCCAAGTTGCGTGGGTATGAGGAGTGAACTTGCACTTCTCAAGATGAGCCAGTTCTATAACGAAGCAGTCAGTCAGCAGCTATGACAAAACAAAAGAAGAAAAGACACATTATCACATTTGAAACAAAGCGTGCCCCAATGGGTTAAATTTAAAACTTAAAGCACCCAAGTTTTTTCTCAGAAAATATTAAACAAGAAAGTTGGTCATTACAGGAAAAACAAATATTCAGTAAGATCAGCTTGTGATCTTCTGCAAAACATTGTATGAGCCAAAGGGAAGATGGGCATGTCAACTGGAGCATCCAGAGTTATGGTTCTAATTGACTTCACTGCAAAAATGCAGTGAGATTCTCTTTCGTAAATATAGAACATATATTTCAAAAGATTAGTTTCTTACATGGAAGCTTCCAGGATCGATATGCAGTTCTTCAGCATGCTTCTTGCTGAGGTCTTTGAACTGTGTCTTAACATCATCAAGATGTTTGACAGCTTTATCCAGAGCACCGACCACTTTAATTGCATGTCCCTCTGCGGTAAAACCTTGTATTGTTGAAAAGTAGCGGGTTGTCCAGGGATAGACACTGAACATCCTGGAGGGAAAAAACATATTGATTCAACTTAACGTCAAATTCTCGATTAAACCTAAATCTCATATTTAATCAATGCATCATTTGCACACAGTAAAGTTAAACTTTACATCAGTTTGACTGGAACGTCAATGAAACCTTTAGTACTAATTATCTTAAGCAGTAGGAATAAACACCCATCACAACAAATTTGATAGATGAGCATGAATTAGATTGAAATAATAATGCATTCACACTATACCTTTCCAAGGCTTTGGTGCCAACTGCCTTGTGATTGATGGCACTCCATGTGCTGGTGATTTCGCTTCTCTCCTCTGGAGCCCAGTGCACCATTTTGTCTGTTAAGATTTCTCTGCCGTCTCTCGTACAGAAAAGTTGTGTTGATCTGCAATTTCTGTCTGATTTTTATAGTCAGCAGTAGGGGCACATCCCTGAGCAGAATCCCAATATGATAGGCTAAATGATTGGTAGGTGGGACTCTCTTCCCTATCGCTGGGCAGCACGCTCCTGTGTTTGAGCGTTAAGATAAACACATGTTAAACATTCAGTCCTCCCTGCCTCATTTCTGTCAACTCATCGCAAAGAATAGTTCGACTATTTTGCTGAATAATATGTTAACACCAGGGCCAAAGAGAGAAACGTTGGGCTCTGTTGCTTCTCCCTTATCCCAATCATGCATCATTTTTCCCCTTTCAAGCTTCACTTGCTCATTCACCGACTAGTCACAGAAAGGAACATTAAAACCTATTGTTGGCATCCGCTTACAAATATTGTCACATTATCTATGCAGATTGGGCATTAATATTAAGAGTAGCAATAATATAATGCAGTATTGGTTTGTGTGTGTCTTATGAGGTGATTCCACCAGGACCATTAACGAACCCAGAAAGTACAAACATTGCTTTATCTGTATCATGCAATCTTGTTAATTTGACAGAACAATATCCCAAGTATTGACTTTTGTTGTACAAAGTGACCCTGCAACCCAAAGAGCCGGTGAAACATGTCCTCTGAAAAACTAAGCATGAACCCAGAAAACCTATGAAGGATTACGCCCCGCATCTCCTGCAATGGGGCTGACCAGCTGCTGCCTCTTGACAGGAACTGACCCGCAGCCTTTAAAGGAACAACCAAAAATCAGGCAGCCTGGAAATGGGGCCAGCAATCCTGGAATCAGGACTGACCTGCTATTATGAAAGGGCTTTCTTCTGAAGTCATCCTGACTCAGTGAAATATCAAGGCCATAGATTCATTGTCAGAGGTGAGATGTGATATTCTCCATTTGCCTGGATGAGTGCAGCTCCAACAACATGCATGGCGTTTGACACCATGCTGACAAAGCAGTCCATTTGATTGGTATCACACTCACCACCTTAAGCATTCACTTACTCGACCACTGAGATACAGTGGAATCAGTGTGTACCATCTACAGGATGCCCTGCAGCAATATTTCAAGGTTTCATTAACAGCACCTTCCAAGCCAACAACCTCTACAATCTAGAAGGACAAGGGTAGCAGATGCAAAGGAACTCTGCAATTTTTCCTCCTTTACTGTCAATGGGTCGAAACCCAGGAACTCCTTTCCTACCAGCACTGAAGGTTTGCGCACATGACATTGACTGCAGCTTTCATAGAATCATAGAATTTACAGTGCAGAAGGAGGCCATTTGGCCCATCAAGTCTGCACTGGCCCTTGGAAAGAGCATCCTACCGAAGCCCACACCCCCACCCTATCCTGAAACCCAGCACTCCACCCAACCCCTTTGGACACTAAGGGCAATTTAGCATGGCCAATCCACCTAACCTGCACATCTTTGGACTGTGGGAGGAAACCGGAACACCCGGCAGAAACCCACGCAGACACGGGGAGAACATGCAGACTCTACACAGACAGTGACCCAAGCCGGGAATCGAACCTGGGACCCTGGAGCTGTGAAGCAACTGTGCTAACTACTGTGGTACCATGCCCCCCAACCACTGTGCTACAATGCCCCCCCATGAAGGCGAATGAAGGCGACTTACCTCCACCAGGGCAATTATGATGGGTAATAATTCTTGGTGGAGCCAGTGACATCCACTTCCTGTGAAACAATAACTCAACAACAACAATCTTCACCAATCTGTTGACTTATTTTTTTTTTGTCAAATTGACAGCCTTTTCTGTTATTGTATAATGCTATGATCACTATTGCCCAGATCAGTGATGGGAATCCTGGGCTAGTGAGTGGCCACGTGGCCCTCCTACATCTCAGTGGGCCACAAGTTTGAGCATATGACCCTTGAAGAAGATTGAATACATTTAATACACGTCAAACATTTCATAACAAGCAACATAAAATACTTAATCATTCGTATGTTATTAGAACTGCCATCAACTTCAAATAGTAAAAACAAAATAAATATTTACAGTTGATTGGATGCAGGAGAAGCGCAGGACTCTCACATTCGATGTTGTGAGGAATCAGCACACACCTCACTTCACTTGCCCTTGCTTTACGGGTGATTCACATCAGTCACACCGATGAGAATATGACAACCCTGCGTGTGGGCAAGGGGAAACAAAATGTTTTGTGGGCTGCGCTCAGAACCCTGATGGGCTGCACATGGCCCTGGCTGGAGGTTGTCCACCACTGACCTAGATTTTTCACAATTTTTATTTCTCATACATGCACCAGTTCAGTGTTTTTCAAACTTTTTTTTCAGGGACACATTTTTACCAATTGGCCAACCTTCGGGACCCATGCCAGCCGCCCTTCACGACCCATGCCAGCTGACTTTCATGATCCATGCCACCCAAATTTCGCGACCCACCATTTTCGCTTACCATTAATGCCTGCTTGGTCCTCACAAACTCACTTGCTTTGTCATTCAATATTACATTTCTGTATGTGTTGTTCATCAGAGGTCCTGGTGCTCACACCACCACTGCTTTGTCCTGTTGTGGACTCTGCTGTGCAACTCATGCCAGCCCTGCTTTGTCCTTTTGTGGATTCTCCTGAGCCCACCCTCTCCAGTTGTGAGGTCCTGGCCTGTTTGTGTCTCTAGCCCTCCCTTCCTTAATGCAAAATGATCCAGTTTAAATTTTACAGTCCTGTTGCTTGTTTGCTGCTGACAAAATGGAGGAATTGGAATCACGCCCACAGCACGTGTATTGGGCGCATGACCTGCTCTCTGCCGTCACTTCAGGCAGGAAGACTGCATTGAATAAAAAAAATCTTATCTTGGGTCAACGCATTGACGTCAGGAGTAGGCGTGTTTCTCACTGGGCTCCGGGCATGCGCACTGATGAGCGGACGCGCATGTGCAGCGTGCCCGCATTTTGAAAGCCGGTCACAGCCGTCATTTCTAAAGCCGGTCGCAGCTGGCATTTTTAAATGCCATCTGCGGCCCCAACATTGAAAATGACTGCTCTAGTTCATTCCTCATTATTAGACCCAGGAAAGCATACAGAATGCTTGCCTTCATTGGACGGGGCATCGAGGATAAAAACTGGCAAGTCATGCTACAGTTGTATAGAACCTTGGAATATTGAGCACAATTCTGGTTGTTGCACTACCAGAAGGATGTGGAGGTTTTGAAGAGGGTGCAGAGGAGGTTTACCAGGATGTTGCCTGGTCTGGAGGGTGTTAGCTATGCGGAGAGGCTGAATAGACACGGACTGTTTTCATTAGAAAGACGGAAGTTGAGGGGTGACCTGATAGAGGTCTAAACTATTATGAGGGGCATGGATAGAGTGAATGGGCAGGCACTCTTTCCCAGGGTAGAGGGGTCAGTCACCACGGGGAATAGGTTTAAGGTCTGTGGAGCAAAGTTTAGAGGAGATGTGTGAGGCAGATTTTTTTACGCAGAGGGTGGTGAGTGTCTGGAACGCGTTGACAGGGGAGGTTGTGGAAGCAGATGCATTAACGGCGTTCAAAAGGCATCTTGACAAACACATTGGCGTTTGCTATCTGCGTTCCTGGTTTGTGCTCCAGAGAATACTCGTATGCAGCAAGCAACAAAGCCCAGCGCTGGATCCGTGCGGAAGCAATGGGCGGTATTGGCTTATCCTCTCTGAAAAGTCCCAGCAGAGGCTTATGATCAGTCACGATAATGAAATGGCGGCCATACATGTACTGGTGGAAGCGTTTCACCGCAAAAACCACTACCAGGCCCTCCTTCTCGATCTGCGCGTACTTTTTCTCCGCTGCAGTCAATGTGCGGGAGACGAAAGCTATCGGTCGCTCGGCCCCGTTCTCCATCTTGTGGGACAGGATGGCCCCAATACCATACGGGGATGCATCACATGTGACGAGCAAAGGCTTTCCAGGATCATGGTGGGTTAGTAACCCAGACGACGACAATTGTTGCTTTACCCGCCATGATCCTCGTGAATGGCCACATTGTCGCAAAAGTACGCCGCACACAAGAACGGCAGGGACAGGGATTTTCTCGGCATCGGCCGATTCGGCAGTTTGCGCCTGGTGACCCAGTGTTCATTCGGAATTTTGCTGGTGGTGCCCAGTGGGTTCCTGGCGTAATCTTTCACCAAACGGGCCCTATATCTTACCAGGTGCAAGCCCAGGGTCGTCTCCAGCGCAAACATGTAGACCACGTTCGCTCCAGAAGACTGTCTCCTCCAAAGATTCCCCGCCGCCGGAGCTAATTTCTACAGCCGCAGAGACCAGAGGCAAGGGAAGATAGTCCTCACAATCTTCCACTGGTGCCTTACTCAAAGCCTGCGCAGGTTGTTACAGAACCGAATGGAGATAGAGACGCTGACATGATGGAGGCAGCAGACCCTGACTCCGAGATGGAGACACAGGACGCATCAGAGGGGGAATCCTCGGGTCTACGGGCCGTGGATGTACAACCATTTTGCCGTTCATCACGGAAGAGCCATTCTCCGTCTCGTTACACGCCGCCTGATCCAGCGCTGCGTGCAAATGGTGTCCGGCCTGCGGCAAAACGAGTCAGACGCCCTCCTTCGCCAGGGTCTTCGGGGGATTCCTTGGACTTTGGGGGGAGGGATGTTATAACCTGCCTGCTTACCATTGGCTGGGGACTAATGATAATCCCACAATCCTTTTTTTAAAAAAATATTTTTATTCTCCTTTTTCACATTTTCTCCCACATTTACACCCATCAACAATAAACAGTAATCAGCAAGATATGTCAATCCCCATAATAACAACGATCCCATCCGCCCACCAACCCCCAAACCTCAGCCCACATGTTTACATAAACAAATGACAAAAAGGAATCAGGGATTACCCATAGTCACCCTTAATCTACACAGCTCCCCTCCCCCCCCCCCCCCCCCACCCATCCCCCCCAACTAATGTTCGATGTTATCCAGTTCTTGAAAGTGCTTAATAAATAGTGCCCATGACTTGTAGAACCCCTCCGAGCTTCCCCTCAGTTCGAACTTAACCTTCTCAAGGGTCAAGTATTCCAACAGGTCCCCCCGCCATGCCAGGGCACTGGGTGGAGAGGCTGCTCTCCATCCCAGCAGGATCCGCCTTTGGGCGATCAACGAGGCGAAGGCTATGATATCTGCCTCCGCTCCCGTTTCCAACCCTGGCTGGTCCGACACCCCGAATATGGCCTCCCGGGGACCCGGGTCCAGTTTCACACGCACCACCTTGGAAATTACCCGAAATACCTCCTTCCAGTGCTTCCCTAGCTTTGGACAGGACCAAAACATATGAACGTGATTCGCAGGCCGCCCCCCCCCCCCCCCCGCAACGCTCACACACATCCTCTGCTCCTTCAAAAAATCGGCTCATCCTCGCCCTCGTGAGGTGCGCTCTATATACCACCTTCAGCTATATCAGCTCCAACCTCGCACATGAGATGGAGGCATTCACTCTCCGGAGCACCTCACACCAGACCCCCTCCTCTATAACCTCTCCCAGCTCTTCCTCCCACTTTGCTTTGATCCTTTCCAGTGGTGCCTTATCCTCTTCCAGAATAGCTCCGTACACCGCTGACACTGCCCCCCTCTCCAGTCCCCTTGTCGTCAACACCTCCTCCAGCAATGTGGAGGCCGGTTCCTCTGGGAAGCTCTGTATCTCCTTCCTGGCAAAATCCAGAACCTGCATGTACCTAAACCCTTCTCCCTGCTCAAGCCCATACTTCGCTTCCAGACCCCTCAATCCTGCAAACCGACCCCGAAGAAACAAATCTTTTAGCGTCTTAATCCCCTTCTCTTCCCATTTCCGAAAACTTCCATCCCACCTCCCTGGCTCAAATCTGTGGTTCCCCCGAATCGGCATTTCCCTTGACCTTTACCCAACCCGAAGTGTTGGCGAAACTGCCTCCAGATTTTCAATGAAGCTATTATTTCCGGACTCCCTGAATACTTCCCCGGAGCTATCGGGAGCAGCGCTGTTGCAAGTGCCTTCAGCCCCGACCCCCTGCACAAACTCTCCTCCATTCTGAGAATCCACCCCTCTGACCCAGCTCCGCACTTTCTCCACGTTCGCCGCCCAGTAGTAGTACAACAGGTTCGGGAGACCCAAACCCCCTGCCTGCCTTCCCCTCTGTAGCAGCACCTTTCTCACTCTGGCCACCTTCCCTCCCCATATGAATGAGGTGATCCTTCCCTCAATCTCCCTGAAAAATGACTTTGGCAGGAAAATCGGTAGGCATTGAAAAATAAACAGAAATCGCGGCAACACATTCATTTTAACCGCCTGTACCCGACCTGCCAGTGACAGAGGAAGGCCGTCCCACCTTGCCAGATCGGCTTTCACTCTCCCCACCAAACTAGTGATGTTGTACCTACGAAGCCTCCCCCACTCCCGGGCAACCTGCACCCCCAGATACCTAAAATGAGTCCCTGCTCCACGGAATGGCAGCCCCCCCACCCCTGCCCCCACCCCCGGCCGAGACACCACAAAGTACTCACTCTTGTCCAGGTTCAACTTGTACCCCGAGAAAGACCCAAATACCCGCAGTAGCTCCAATATTCCTCCTATCGACGCACTCGGCTCCGACACATACAGCAGCAAGTCGTCGGCATAGAAGGACACCCTATGCTCTATCCCCCCCCGCACTATTCCTTTCCATGCTCCCGAACTTCTCAACGCGATGGCTGTAGCACCGTCAATATGACGCGAGGCAGGTTGAGGTAATGTCAATTGAAGGCTTTATTAAGCAGAACTTTATCTCCAGCAGCGTGGTTACAGAATGCAACTGCTGAGGGAAAAACTGGGTTCTTATACCGGCATTTCTGGGTGGAGTCCAGTAGGTGGCAGATCCTATCAGGACCTGGCATCCCTCCACCAATAGCCTGTCGACACGTGGTGTACCGTATTACCCCTAATACATACCACCACATTCACCCCTTGTTGAAAAAAAACCCGGCGGGATGGTGGTTCGCATGGTGGTAGGGGTTTACAGAGTCGGCACTGTGCCGTAACTTTGAACAAAACACAAAATTATCGCTTCAACTGGGCCAACGGGCCAAACAGGGTCGGCATGATGCCATAACTATAGCAAGACACAATAACTGAAAACTGGGCCAACGGGCCAAACAGGGTCGGCATGATGCCATAACTATAACAAGACACAATAACTGAAAACGTTGAGAGTTAAAGTGATTCGATGAGCCGGATGGGCGCCCTGGTCGTCCTTTCCGATCGTCTCGGGCGTGGTGGTGATGGCGCTGGCTCGAGTCCCGTCGACTCTGGGAGCATAGCGCTGTCCCCTGTGTCCTTACTCCTGGGCGGGTCTGGGAGGAGAACCGAACCCCCCGGGAAGGGGGTGGCTGCGGGATGAACCGGCGGGAGTGAGGAGGTGGTGATTGGCGTCGGGGGGGTGTGGGTAGCTCCGGCGGGCGCCAGATCTCGCAGGGAGACCGTGTCCTGTCGGCCATCGGGGTACTCCACATAGGCGTATTGCGGGTTGGCGTGAAGGAGATGCACCCGTTCCACCAACGGATCTGACTTGTGCGCCCGCACATGTTTCCGGAGCAGAATGGCTCCCGGAGCTGCTAGCCAGGTCGGAAGTGGCGTTCCAGAGGAGGACTTCCTCGGAAAGAGGAGGAGGCGCTCGTGAGGCGTTTGATTTGTGGTGGTGCACAGCAGGGACCGGATAGAGTGAAGGGCATCCGGGAGGACTTCCTGCCAGCGGGAAATTGGGAGGCTCCTAGACCGGAGGGCCAGCAGGACGGCCTTCCAGACCGTTCCATTCTCCCTTTCTACCTGCCCGTTCCCCCGGGGGTTGTAACTGGTCGTCCTGCTCGAGGCTATGCCCCTGCTGGGCAGGAATTGACGCAGTTCGTCACTCATAAAGGAGGACCCCCTGTCGCTATGGATATAGTCGGGGAAACCGAACAGTGTAAAAATGGTACCGAGGGATTTAATGACCGTAGATGCGGTCATGTCGGGGCAGGGGATGGCGAAAGGGAAACGGGAGTATTCGTCAACGACGTTCAGGAAGTACGAGTTGCGATCGGTGGCGGGGAGGGGGCCTTTGAAATCCAAACTGAGGCGTTCAAAGGGTCGAGAGGCCTTAACCAGGTGCGCTCTATCTGGCCTGGAAAAGTGCGGTTTGCACTCAGCGCAGATCTGGCAGTTTCTGGTGACTGTTCGGACGTCCTCGACGGAGTAAGGGAGGTTGCGGGCCTTAAGGAAGTGGTAGAAACGAGTGACCCTCGGGTGGCAGAGGTCCTCGTGGAGAGTTTGTAGACGGTCCACTTGTACATTGGCACATGTGCCACGAGATAGGGCATCAGATGGCTCGTTCAGCTTTCCGGTACGATACAAGGTCTCATAATTGAAGGTGGAGAGTTCGATCCTCCACCGCAAGATCTTGTCGTTCTTGATCTTGCCCCGCTGTGCATTATCGAACATGAAGGCAACTGACCGTTGGTCAGTGAGGAGAGTGAATCTCCTACCGGCCAGGTAATGCCTCCAGTGTCGCACAGCTTCCACTATTGCTTGTGCCTCCTTTTCCACTGAGGAGAGGCGGATTTCTGAAGCGTGGAGGGTTCGGGAGAAGAAGGTCACGGGTCTGCCTGCTTGGTTGAGGGTGGCCGCCAGAGCTACATCCGATGCACCGCTCTCGACCTGGAAGGGGAGGGACTCGTCAATGGCGCGCATTGTGGCCTTTGCGATATCCGTTTTGATGCGGCTAAAGGCCTCGCATGCCTCTGTCGTCAGGGGAAAAGTAGTGGACTGGATTAGTGCACGGGCCTTGTCTGCGTACTGGGGGACCCACTGGGCGTAATAAGAAAAGAAGCCCAGGCAACGTTTCAGGGCTTTGGCACAGTGGGGGAGAGGGAACTCCATGAGGGGGCGCATGCGTTCAGGGTCGGGGCCTATCACACCATTACGCACTACGTAGCCCAGGATGGCTAGACGATCGGTGCGGAACACGCATTTTTCTTTATTGTAAGTGAGGTTCAGGGCGTGAGCGGTCTGGAGGAATTTTTGGAGGTTGGCGTCGTGGTCCTGCTGGTTGTGGCCGCAGATGGTGACGTTGTCGAGATACGGGAACGTGGCCCGTAAACCGTGCTGGTCAACCATTCGGTCCATCTCTTGTTGGAAGACCGAGACTCCGTTCGTGACGCCGAATGGAACCCTTAAAAAGTGGTATAACCGCCCCTCTGCTTCGAAGGCAGTATGGTTGCGGTCACCGGGACGGATGGGGAGCTGGTGGTAGGCGGACTTGAGGTCCACGTTGGAAAAGACCTTGTACTGTGCAATCCGATTGACCATGTCGGATATGCGGGGGAGAGGGTACGCATCTAGCTGAGTGTACCTGTTGATGGTCTGACTATAGTCGATGACCATCCTCTGTTTCTCCCCGGTCTTTACTACTACCACCTGGGCTCTCCAGGGACTGTTGCTAGCCTGGATGATGCCTTCCTTCAGCAGCATCTGGACTTCGGACCGGATAAATGCTCGGTCCTGGGCGCTGTACCGTCTGCTCCTTGTGGCGACGGGTTTGCAATCCTGTGTGAGGTTCACAAACAAGGAAGGCGGTTCAAGCTTGAGGGTCGCGAGGCCGCAGACAGTCAGTGGGGGTATAGGGCCGCCAAATTTAAATGTTAAACTCTGGAGGTTGCATTGGAAGTCCAACCCTAGGAGTGTGGGCACACAGAGATGGGGGAGGACATACAGCCGGTAATTTGGGAACTCCCTCCCCTGCACCGTTAGGTTAGCGATGCAGAACCCCGTGATCTGAACGGAGTGGGATCCCGCCGCCAGGAAAATTTTCTTGGCTGAATTACGAGGGAACAGCGCCTTACTGTGTCCGGATGAATGAAGCTCTCCGTGCTCCCAGAGTCGATAAGACACGGCGTCTCGTAGCCATTCACTAGGACTGGAGTGTCCGGGGTCGCGACTGGTCGAGGGACGTCGAAGCCAGACGTGGTTGTTGAAGTTGAGCATCGTAATCAGGCAGTATGTGGCCGTCTGTGTCGGGGTCCTTCAGCCAAGATGGCGGCGTCCACGGATCGAGCGCGGTCGGGGGTGGACAAAATGGCGGCGCCCATCTCTCCCTCGTGGCGTCCGGGGTCCAAAATAGCGGCGTCCGTTGGTCACACGTGGATCGCTGGGGGGGCTGGGTCTGTGGTCCCGTTTCTTCCCCGGAGATAGCGGCGACCCCGCGGGACTTGCACACAGTCGCGTAGTGGCCTTTCTACCCGCAGCTTTTGCAGGTAGCCGCGCGGGCCGGGCATCGCTGCCGAGGGTGTTTCAGCTGGCCGCAAAAATAGAGGGAAAAACTGGGTTCTTATACCGGCATTTCTGGGTGGAGTCCAGTAGGTGGCAGATCCTATCAGGACCTGGCATCCCTCCACCAATAGCCTGTCGACACGTGGTGTACCGTATTACCCCTAATACGTACCACCACAATGGCCAACGGATCAATCGCAAGTGCAAACAGCAGGGGGGACATAGGACATCCCTGTCTTGTCCCACGGTGGAGAGAAAAATATCTCGAACTGATATTATTTGTGCGGACACTCGCCTTCGGTTCCTTATATAATAGCTTTACCCAGTTCACAAACCTTGGTCCAATCCCAAACCGCTCCAGCACTGCCATCAGGTACCCCCATTCTACCCGATGAAACGCCTTCTCGGCGTCCAATGCCACAACTACCTCTGTTTCCTTTCTTTCCGCCTGTGTCATAACAACGTTCAAAACCCTCCTAATGTTCGAAAACAGCTGCCTCCCTTTCACGAACCCCGTCTGATCCTCCCCTATTACCTTCGGAAGGCACTCCTCCAGCCTACCCGCCAGTACCTTCGCCAACACTTTTACATCCACATTCAGAAGTGATTTGGGCCGATACGACCCACACTCCGTCGGATCCTTATCTTTTTTTAGTAACAGGGAAATTGATGCCTGCCCCAAGGTTTGCGGCAACACCCCCTTCCCTATCGCCTCCTCAAACATCCCCACCATTAGGGGTGCCAACCTATCCTTAAATTTTTTATAATATTCCACCGGAAACCCATCCGGCCCTGCCACCTTCCCCGACTGCATCCTCCCAATCACATCCTTTATCTCCTGCTCCACTGTTGCTCCTTCTAATGTAGCCCTGTCCCCCTCCCCTAGCCTCGGGTACTCCAACCCATCGAGAAATTCCTGCATCTCACGGTCTCCTCCGAGTGGCTCTGACTTGTACAACCTCTCATAAAACTCCTCAAAAACCTTGTTAATCAGCACTGGGGCCACCACCAACTTCCCTGCCCTATCCTTCACCTGAAGAATTTCCCTTGCCGCTGCCTCCCTCCGGAGCTGACCAGTTAACATCTCCATGTTCATAAACTGCACCCCTTGCTCGTCTCAGTTGGTGCACCGCCTTCCTGGTGGACAGTCGGTCGAAGCTCGCCTGTAGTTCCTTCCTCTTTTCCAGCTTTGCCGGGTCCCCATCCTCTGCATACCTCCTATCTACCTCCAACATCTCATCTATTACCCTCTGCCGCTCCAACCTCTCCTCCTTATCCACCCTAGCCTTAAACAAAATTACCTCACCTCTCACCACCGCCTTTAGAGCCTCCCAGACGACTGCCTTCGACACCTCACCCGTACAATTGAAACCTACATATTCCTTAATTACCTTTTCAATTTTCTCACAGAATACTTGGTTCCCCAAAATGCCCACATCCAGTTTCCACCCCGGTCTCTGCGCTGCCCCCTTCTCTAGCACCATATCCACCCAATGTGGAGCGTGATCTGACACTGCAATTGCAGAGTATTCTGACCGCTTGACTCCAGCCAGCAAAGCCTTCCCCACCACAAAAAAGTCGATCCGCGAGTATACCTTATGGACCACTGAGAAAAACGAATACTCCCGTTCCCTTGGGTGCAGGAACCTCCAAGGGTCCACCCCTCCCATTTCCACCATTAGCCCAGCCAGCGCCTTCGCCCCCCTGATGGGACCAGCGAGCGCGGCCATGATCTGTCCAACCTTGGCTCCTGCACCAAGTTCCAGTCCCCCCTCACAATCAGCTCATGCGTGTCTAAGTCGGGAATAGCCCCAACCACCTTCCTCGCGAATCCCACATCGTCCCAATTGGGACCGTATACACTTAACAGCGCCACTAATCTCCCCTCCAATGCCCCTGTCACAATCACATATCTACCCCCCTGATCTGCCACCACCTTCTCCATCTGGAAGCGTACCCTTTTGCTGACCAGCACCGCTACCCCTCGAGCCCTTCCATCAAATCCAGAGTGAAACACTTGGCTAACCCAGCCCTTTTTAAGTCTCACCTGGTCCTTCACCCTCAAGTGAGTCTCCTGCAGTATTGCTACATCGGCTTTCAAACTTTTAAGATGTGCAAGCACCCTTGACCTCTTGACCGGACCTCCTAGCCCTCTCACGTTCCATGTGACTATCCTTACTGGGGGTCTCTCACCCCCCCCCCCACCTTTCTTATCCACCATCACCGTACCACCGGGCCCTGCCCCATAAGCCTGACCCGCCCCTGTCCATTGTTAACATCGAACCCCTTCCCCCCCTCCCAAGAACCCCCCCTACAACAACATCCCCCAACATCCATCCCTCCAGCCCCTCTTGTTCGCCTCGTAGGCCCATTGAAGCCTGCTACCCAGGCTCCAACGTCCGCAGTCCTCTTCTCACCTCACCCCCGTTCACTAACTGACTTTAGTTAGCTAGCGCGGGTGGCTCCCCCCGCCAAGACCTCTTGCCCCCTTCCGCCCAGTCCCAGAGAAAGAAACACCAAAACAAACCCAACAATCCAACCCCTACAATTCACTAACATAACATTTAACCGTCGCAACACAGAACACCATTAACTTGAACTCTGCAACAATGCAAAGAGAAGTAAATTTCAAATTTCAATACAAATCAGTAAAAAGAAAGTTGTAACATTTGTACATTTGTACATTTTCCAGCCGCTCAAACACAGTCCACAGTCTCTCTTCCAGTTCCGCTCTTCACGTCTGTCCCAAGCCTTCTGCCCTCACGAACGCCTCAGCCGCCTCCGCTGTCTCAAAATAAAAGTCTTTGGCTTTATATGTTACTCTCAACTTCGCCGGGTACACCACACCAAATCGCACCCCCTTCTTTTACAAAGCCGCCTTCACTCGCCCAAACGCCGCTCGGCTTTTTGCCAACTCCACCGTCCAGTCCTGGTAGATCCGAACCGCAGTACCATCCCACAGCACCTCATGCTCCTGCTTCGCCCAGCTTAATACCTTCTCCTTCATGCAAAACATATGGAAGCAGATAATTACTGCCCTTGGCGGCTCGTTCACTTTGGGCTTCGGCCTTAATGACCGATGAGCTCGGTCTAGCTCGTACAGGGTGGGGTTCTCACCTTCCCCCATCAGCTCCGCCAACTTCTTAGCAAAGTATTGCATTGGCCTTGGGCCCTCTGTCCCTTCGGGCAAGCCCACAATTCTCAAATTGTGCCGCCTTGAGAGGTTTTCCAAGTCTTCCAGCTTTGCTCGGAGTCCTCTGTTAACCTCCACCACCCTCCGCAGCTCATCCCCCATCGAGGTGACCTGGTCGCTGTGTCGTGTGTCGTGTCACGGCCTCCTCCACCTCCTTCATCTTCTCGCCCTGCTCTCTCACCTCGACCAATGCCTTTGCCACCTCCACCCTGATCGGGCCGATTGCCTCCTCCAACAATGACCTCACCACGACCACCATCTCTTTCCTTAGGATCTCCATGTGCCTCACCAAACGTTTTTCCAGCTCCACCACCATCACCTCGGTCATCTTCTCCACCGTAAGTAGTGCGGCCCCGCCTTGCAGTTCGGCTTCCGCCATCCTGTCAACACTTTTGCTTTTGCTCGTCTTCTCCTTCGGCGGCGAACCCGCGTTTCCTCCTTTCTTTGACGCTGCTTTTTGCATCCTTTAGCGGCTTATTGTTTTTTATCTTCTTTCCTTTCTCCTCTCTCCCCCTTCACCCTCCTGCCCTTCATCAATCTGACATTCTTCTTTTTTGAGAAAAAAAACTTTTATCAAACTTCCATGAATCTTCTTTCTTTCTCCTTTACATTCACCTGGGACCAGGCTTCAAACCTTCTTATTCCTAGGTGGGAGCCATCCGACGTGGAGCAGTCTCCCTACATGGCGCTCGGGCCTGCCGCCACGGCCTCCTCCACAATCCCACAATCCTGTGGGAGTATGAGCTTCCCCAATGAGGGGGGTGGAGAAACCATTCGTAAACTCAAAGTATAAATAAAGCTGGCCAGTTTAGGAACCAGCAGGAAGGAGTGTGCAGCAAGGGAAGTTGCTGCTGTTATATATATATATATATATATATGTTATTGTAAACAAATGTTATTACTTTGTATCCTTAAAACTCGTGCTGGATTCTTCGTGGCCCTCACAAAAGGCTGTGCCAACCCAATGTGTTTTCACTTCCCATCCTGACCCATCAAATCGGGCTCAGGCTGGAGTCAGAGTTACTGTGTACCAAAGTAGTGAGGAAGTGTCATTGGTGCTGGAAACGGTGTCAGGTGTAGAAACGGTGTCAGGTGTAGAGGTGGCTCCATCTCATCTCGGGACTGAGAAAATGGTTGCCTCCAGTACCATCTTGGTGTGACTACTTAGGAGGGTTGTTGAGGTCGTGATTGGAAACACTGCATCAGGTGGCTGAACTATGACCTGTGAATACGTTCCTTTTATTAATTCATGGGATGTTGGCCAGCATTTATTTCCCCTCCCTAATTACCCTTGTACTGGACAGACATTTAAAAGAGTATTTAAGAGTCAACCACATTGCCAGACTAGGTAAGGACGGCAGATTTCCTCTCCTATAGGCAAATTAGACAATCTACTGTCATTGCTAGCTGTATTGTGTGAAAGTTGGTCCATTCTGAACAGTTGCTTAGTGACCTCTCAACCCATCGTAGAAATCGTATGTGTGAGTGAGAATGGATGTGAGTGAATGGGAGAGTGTGTGTGTGAAAGAGTGATTGTGTGGGTGAGTGAGAGAGTGTGTGTGAGTGTGAGTGTGTGTTGGGCGAGTGAGAGTGTGTGTGAGTGAGTGAGAGAGTGTGTGTGTGAGTGAGTGAGTTAGTGTGTGTGAAAGAGTGAGTGTGTGGGTGAGTGAGAGAGTGTGTGAGTGAGTGAGGAGTGTGTGGGTGAGTGAGAGAGTGTGCGTGTGAGTGAGTGAGAGAGCGTGTCTGTGTGTGAGTGTGAGTGTGTGTGTGAGTGAGAGAGAGTGTGTGTGAGTGAGAGTGTGTGAGTGGGAGAGTGTGTGTGTGAGTGGGTGAGAGTGTGTGTATGAGTGAGAGGATGTGTGTGTGAGTGAGTGAGAGAGCGTGTCTGTGTGTGAGTGTGTGTGTGAATGAGTGAGAGTGTGTGTGAGTGTGTGTGTGACTGAGCGTGTGTGTGAGTGAGAGTGCGTGTGCGTGAGTGAGAGTGTATGTGAGTGAGTGAGAGTGAGTGTGAGTGAGTGAGAGTGCGTGAGTGGGAGAGTGTGTGTGTGAGTGGGTGAGAGTGTGTGTATGAGCGAGAGGATGTGTGTGTGAGTGAGTGAGATAGCGTGTATGTGTGTGAGTGTGTGTGTGAGTGAGAGAGTGTGTGTGTGGGTGAGAGTGTGTGAGTGGGAGAGTGTGTGTGTGAGTGGGTGAGAGTGTGTGTATGAGTGAGAGGATGTGTGTGTGAGTGAGTGAGAGAGCGTGTCTGTGTGTGAGTGCGTGTGTGTGAGTGAGAGTGTATGTGAGTGAGTGTGTGTGGGTGAGAGTGTGTGAGTGGGAGAGTGTGTGTGTGAGTGGGTGAGAGTGTGTGTATGAGTGAGAGGATGTGTGTGTGAGTGAGTGAGAGAGCGTGTCTGTGTGTGAGTGTGTGTGTGAATGAGTGAGAGTGTGTGTGAGTGTGTGTGTGACTGAGCGTGTGTGTGAGTGAGAATGCGTGTGTGTGAGTGAGAATGTATGTGAGTGAGTGAGAGTGCCAGTGACAGTGTGTGTGTAAGTGAGTGAGAGATTGTGTGTGAGTGTGAGCTTAAGTGAGTGAGAGAGTGTGTGCGTGTGAATGGGGGGGTGTGTGAGTGTGTGAAAGAGTGTGTGGGTGAGTGTGTGTGTGACTGAGCGTGTGTGTGAGTGAGAGTGCGTGTGTGTGAGTGAGAATGTATGTGAGTGAGTGAGAGTGCCAGTGACAGCGTGTGTGTAAGTGAGTGAGAGATTGTGTGTGAGTGTGAGATTAAGTGAGTGAGAGAGTGTGTGCGTGTGAATGGGGGTGTGTGTGAGTGTGTGAAAGAGTGTGTGGGTGAGTGAGTTAGTGTGTGTGAAAGAGTGAGTGTGTGGGTGAGTGAGTGTGTGTGAGTGAGTGAGGAGTGTGTGGGTGAGTGAGTGTGCGTGTGAGTGAGTGAGAGAGTGTGTGTGAGTGAGGGAGTGTGTGTGAGTGAGAGAGAGTGTCTGAGTGAGAGCGTATGTATGTGTGAGTGGGTGAGAGTGTGTGTATGAGTGAGAGCATGTGTGTGTGTGTGTGAGTGAGAGTGTGTGTGTGTGAGTGTGTACTTCAGTGAATAATGAATTTGTGTGTGAATGAGAGTGTGAGTGAATGAGTGAGTGAGTGTGTGTGAGTGTGAGTGTGTGCTGAGTGAGTGAGAGTGTGTGTGTGTGAATGAGAGTGTGTGTGTTTGAATGAGAGTGTGTGTGAATGAGTGAGAGTGCCAGTGACAGTGTGTGTGTAAATGAGTGAGAGATTGTGTGTGAGTGTGAGCTTACGTGAGTGAGAGAGTGTGTGCGTGTGAATGGGGGGGGGTGTGAGTGTGTGAAAGAGTGTGTGTGAGTGAGAGAATGTGTGTGTGAGTGAGAGAGTGTGTCTCTGAAAGAGTGTCTGTGTGGGTGAGTGAGAGAATGTTTGTGTGAGTGAGAGAGTGTGTGTGTGTGAGAGTGTGTGCTAGAGTGAGTGATTAATTTGTGTGTGTGAGTGAGAGTGTATGTGAGTGAGTGGGTGTGTGAAAGAGTGAGTGTGTGGATGAGTGAGAATGGATGTGAGTGAATGAGAGAGTGTGTGTGTGAAAGAGTGATTGTGTGGGTGAGTGAGAGAGTGTGTGTGAGTGAGAGTGTGTGTGTGAGAGTGTGTGTGAGTGAGCGAGTCTGTGTGAGCGTGTGCTTGAGTGAGTGAGAGAGTGTATGTGTGAGTGAGAATGGTTGTGAGTGAATGAGAGAGTGTGTGTGTGTGAAAGAGTGATTGTGTGGGTGAGTGAGAGAGTGTGTGTGAGTGTGAGTGTGTGTTGGGTGAGTGAGAGTGTGTGTGAGTGAGTGAGAGAGTGTGTGTGTGAGTGAGTGAGTTAGTGTGTGTGAAAGAGTGAGTGTGTGGGTGAGTGAGAGAGTGTGTGTGAGTGAGTGAGGAGTGTGTGGATGAGTGAGAGAGTGTGCGTGTGAGTGAGTGAGAGTGTGTGTATGAGTGAGAGGATGTGTGTGTGAGTGAGTGAGTGAGCGTGTCTGTGTGTGAGTGTGTGTGTGAGTGAGAGAGTGTGTGTGTGAGTGAGAGTGTGTGAGTGGGAGAGTGTGTGTGTGAGTGGGTGAGAGTGTGTGTATGAGTGAGAGGATGTGTGTGTGAGTGAGTGAGAGAGCGTGTCTGTGTGTGAGTGTGTGTGTGAATGAGTGAGAGTGTGTGTGAGTGTGTGTGTGACTGAGCGTGTGTGTGAGTGAGAGTGCGTGTGTGTGAGTGAGAGTGTATGTGAGTGAGTGAGAATGAGTGTGTGTGTGTGAAAGGGTGAACACTCTCACCCTGAGTATCAGTGTGTGCTTGAGTGAGTGATGAATTTGTGTGTGTGAGTGAGAGTGTATGTGAGTGAGTGAAAGGGTGTGTGTGTGTGAAAGAGTGAGTTTGTGGGTGAGTGAGAGAGTGTGTGTGTGAGTGAGAGATTGTGTGTGTGTGAGCTTGAGTTAGTGAGAGAGTGTGTGTGTGTGAAAGAGTGTGTGTGCAAGTGAGAGTGTGTGTGATTGAGAGAGTGTGTCTGTGAAAGAGGGTTTGTGTGGGTGATGAGAGAGAGTGTGTGTGAGTGAGAGTATGTGTGAATGAGTGAGAGAGTGTGTGTGTGAGTGAGAGTTTGTGTGTGAATGAGTGAGCGAGTATGTGTGAATGAGAGTGTGTGTGAGTGAGTGAGAGAGTGTGTGTGTGTGTGTGAGTGTGAGTGTGTGTGTGAGTGAGAGAGAATGTGTGTGAGTGAGAGTGTGTGAGTGGGAGAGTGTGTGTGTGAGTGGGTGAGAGTGTGTGTATGAGTGAGAGGATGTGTGTGTGAGTGAGTGAGAGAGCGTGTCTGTGTGTGAGTGTGTGTGTGAATGAGTGAGAGTGTGTGTGAGTGTGTGTGTGACTGAGCGTGTGTGTGAGTGAGAGTGCGTGTGCGTGAGTGAGAGTGTATGTGAGTGAGTGAGAGTGAGTGTGAGTGAGTGAGAGTGCGTGAGTGGGAGAGTGTGTGTATGAGCGAGAGGATGTGTGTGTGAGTGAGTGAGATAGCGTGTATGTGTGTGAGTGTGTGTGTGAGTGAGAGAGTGTGTGTGTGGGTGAGAGTGTGTGAGTGGGAGAGTGTGTGTGTGAGTGGGTGAGAGTGTGTGTATGAGTGAGAGGATGTGTGTGTGAGTGAGTGAGAGAGCGTGTCTGTGTGTGAGTGCGTGTGTGTGAGTGAGAGTGTATGTGAGTGAGTGTGTGTGGGTGAGAGTGTGTGAGTGGGAGAGTGTGTGTGTGAGTGGGTGAGAGTGTGTGTATGAGTGAGAGGATGTGTGTGTGAGTGAGTGAGAGAGCGTGTCTGTGTGTGAGTGTGTGTGTGAATGAGTGAGAGTGTGTGTGAGTGTGTGTGTGACTGAGCGTGTGTGTGAGTGAGAATGCGTGTGTGTGAGTGAGAATGTATGTGAGTGAGTGAGAGTGCCAGTGACAGTGTGTGTGTAAGTGAGTGAGAGATTGTGTGTGAGTGTGAGCTTAAGTGAGTGAGAGAGTGTGTGCGTGTGAATGGGGGGGGTGTGTGAGTGTGTGAAAGAGTGTGTGGGTGAGTGTGTGTGTGACTGAGCGTGTGTGTGAGTGAGAGTGCGTGTGTGTGAGTGAGAATGTATGTGAGTGAGTGAGAGTGCCAGTGACAGCGTGTGTGTAAGTGAGTGAGAGATTGTGTGTGAGTGTGAGATTAAGTGAGTGAGAGAGTGTGTGCGTGTGAATGGGGGTGTGTGTGAGTGTGTGAAAGAGTGTGTGGGTGAGTGAGTTAGTGTGTGTGAAAGAGTGAGTGTGTGGGTGAGTGAGTGTGTGTGAGTGAGTGAGGAGTGTGTGGGTGAGTGAGTGAGTGTGCGTGTGAGTGAGTGAGAGAGTGTGTGTGAGTGAGGGAGTGTGTGTGAGTGAGAGAGAGTGTCTGAGTGAGAGCGTATGTATGTGTGAGTGGGTGAGAGTGTGTGTATGAGTGAGAGCATGTGTGTGTGTGTGTGAGTGAGAGTGTGTGTGTGTGAGTGTGTACTTCAGTGAATAATGAATTTGTGTGTGAATGAGAGTGTGAGTGAATGAGTGAGTGAGTGTGTGTGAGTGTGAGTGTGTGCTGAGTGAGTGAGAGTGTGTGTGTGTGAATGAGAGTGTGTGTGTTTGAATGAGAGTGTGTGTGAATGAGT
Source organism: Scyliorhinus torazame (assembly GCF_047496885.1). Taxonomy (NCBI): domain Eukaryota; kingdom Metazoa; phylum Chordata; class Chondrichthyes; order Carcharhiniformes; family Scyliorhinidae; genus Scyliorhinus; species Scyliorhinus torazame. The sequence goes on along the minus strand of NC_092723.1, from coordinate 97,661,840 downwards.
GAGAGTGCCAGTGACAGTGTGTGTGTAAATGAGTGAGAGATTGTGTGTGAGTGTGAGCTTACGTGAGTGAGAGAGTGTGTGCGTGTGAATGGGGGGGGTGTGAGTGTGTGAAAGAGTGTGTGTGAGTGAGAGAATGTGTGTGTGAGTGAGAGAGTGTGTCTCTGAAAGAGTGTCTGTGTGGGTGAGTGAGAGAATGTTTGTGTGAGTGAGAGAGTGTGTGTGTGTGAGAGTGTGTGCTAGAGTGAGTGATTAATTTGTGTGTGTGAGTGAGAGTGTATGTGAGTGAGTGGGTGTGTGAAAGAGTGAGTGTGTGGATGAGTGAGAATGGATGTGAGTGAATGAGAGAGTGTGTGTGTGAAAGAGTGATTGTGTGGGTGAGTGAGAGAGTGTGTGTGAGTGAGAGTGTGTGTGTGAGAGTGTGTGTGAGTGAGCGAGTCTGTGTGAGCGTGTGCTTGAGTGAGTGAGAGAGTGTATGTGTGAGTGAGAATGGTTGTGAGTGAATGAGAGAGTGTGTGTGTGTGAAAGAGTGATTGTGTGGGTGAGTGAGAGAGTGTGTGTGAGTGTGAGTGTGTGTTGGGTGAGTGAGAGTGTGTGTGAGTGAGTGAGAGAGTGTGTGTGTGAGTGAGTGAGTTAGTGTGTGTGAAAGAGTGAGTGTGTGGGTGAGTGAGAGAGTGTGTGTGAGTGAGTGAGGAGTGTGTGGATGAGTGAGAGAGTGTGCGTGTGAGTGAGTGAGAGTGTGTGTATGAGTGAGAGGATGTGTGTGTGAGTGAGTGAGTGAGCGTGTCTGTGTGTGAGTGTGTGTGTGAGTGAGAGAGTGTGTGTGTGAGTGAGAGTGTGTGAGTGGGAGAGTGTGTGTGTGAGTGGGTGAGAGTGTGTGTATGAGTGAGAGGATGTGTGTGTGTGTGAGTGAGAGAGCGTGTCTGTGTGTGAGTGTGTGTGTGAATGAGTGAGAGTGTGTGTGAGTGTGTGTGTGACTGAGCGTGTGTGTGAGTGAGAGTGCGTGTGTGTGAGTGAGAGTGTATGTGAGTGAGTGAGAATGAGTGTGTGTGTGTGAAAGGGTGAACACTCTCACCCTGAGTATCAGTGTGTGCTTGAGTGAGTGATGAATTTGTTTGTGTGAGTGAGAGTGTATGTGAGTGAGTGAAAGGGTGTGTGTGTGTGAAAGAGTGAGTTTGTGGGTGAGTGAGAGAGTGTGTGTGTGAGTGAGAGATTGTGTGTGAGTGTGAGCTTGAGTTAGTGAGAGAGTGTGTGTGTGTGAAAGAGTGTGTGTGCAAGTGAGAGTGTGTGTGATTGAGAGAGTGTGTCTGTGAAAGAGGGTTTGTGTGGGTGATGAGAGAGAGTGTGTGTGAGTGAGAGTATGTGTGAATGAGTGAGAGAGTGTGTGTGTGAGTGAGTTTGTGTGTGAATGAGTGAGCGAGTATGTGTGAATGAGAGTGTGTGTGAGTGAGTGAGAGAGTGTGTGTGTGAAAGAGTGTGTGTGTGAGTGAGAGTGTGTGAGAGTGAGTGAGAGAATGTGTGTGTGTGTGAGTGGGTGAGAGTGTGTGTATGAGTGAGTGTATGTGTGTGTGAGTGAGTGAGAGAGTATGTGTGTGTGTGTGTGTGTGTGTGCTTGAGTGAGTGATGAATTTGTGTGTGTGAGTGAGAGTGTATGTGAGTGAGTGAGTGTGTGAAAGAGTGAGTGTGTGGATGAGTGAGAATGGATGTGAGTGAATGAGAGAGTGTGTGTGTGAAAGAGTGATTGTGTGGGTGAGTGAGAGAGTGTGTGTGAGTGAGAGTGTGTGTTGGGTGAGTGAGAGTGTGTGTGAGTGAGTGAGAGAGTGTGTGTGTGAGTGAGAGTGTGTGTGTGAGAGTGTGTGTGAGTGAGAGTGTGTGTGAGCGTGTGCTTGATTGAATGAGAGAGTGTATGTGTGAGTGAGAATGGATGTGAGTGAATGAGAGAGTGTGTGTGTGAAAGAGTGATTGTGTGGGTGAGTGAGAGAGTGTGTGTGAGTGTGAGAGTGTGTTGGGTGAGTGAGAGTGTGTGTGAGTGAGTGAGAGTGTGTGTGTGTGAGTGAGTGAGTTAGTGTGTGTGAAAGAGTGAGTGTGTGGGTGAGTGACTGTGTGTGAGTGAGTGAGGAGTGTGTGGGTGAGTGAGAGAGTGTGCGTGTGAGTGAGTGAGAGAGTGTGTGAGTGAGGGAGTGTGTGTGAGTGAGAGAGAGTGTCTGAGTGAGAGTGTATATGTGTGTGAGCGGGTGAGAGTGTGTGTATGAGTGAGAGTATGTGTGTGTGTGTGAGTGAGAGTGTGTGTGTGAGTGTGTACTTCAGTGAGTGATGAATTTGTGTATGTGAATGAGAGTGTGTGTGAATGAGTGAGAGAGTGTGTGTGAGTGTGAGTGTGTGCTGAGTGAGTGAGAGTGTGTGTGTGAATGAGAGAGTGTGTGTGAGTGAGAGAGTGTCTGAGTGAGGGTGTGTGATTGTCTGAGTGAGAATGTGTGTGAGTGAGTGAGAGTGTGTGCGTGTGAGTGAGAGTGTGTGTGGGTGAGTGAGTGAGTTTGTGAGTGAGAGTTTGTGTGTATGAGTGTGTGTGTATGAGTGAGAGTGTGTGTGTGAGTGAGTGTGTGAGAATGTGTGTGTGTGAGAGTGTGTGTGTGAGTGCTGCGAGTGTGAGTGAGAGTGTGTGTGTCTGAGTGAGAGTGTATGTGAGTGAGTGAGAGTGTGTGTGTGTGTGAGAGAGTGTGTGTGTGAGTGAGAGTGTGTGTGAGTGAGTGAGAGAGTGTGTATGTGAGTGAGAGTGTGTGTGAGTGACTGACAGAGTGTGTGAGTGAAAATGTGTGTGTGTATGAGTGAGAGTGTGACTGAGAGTGTGTGTGAGTGTGTGTGAGTGAGAGAGTGTGTGATTATGAGTGAGAGTGTGTGCGAGTGAGTGAGAGTGTGTGTACGAATGAGAGTGTGTGTGTGAGTGAGTGAGAGAGTTTGTGTGTGTTAATGAGTGAGAGTGTGTGTGAGTGTGTGTGTGACTGAGCGTGTGTGTGAGTGAGAGTGTATGTGAGTGAGTGTGAGAGCGCGTGTGTGGGTGAAAGGGTGAACACTCTCACCCTGAGTATAAGTGTCTGCTTGAGTGAGTGATGGATTTGTGTGTGTGAGTGAGAGTGTATGTGAGTGAGTGAGAGAGTTTGTGTGAGCATGTGCTTGAGTGAGTGAGAGAGTGTCTGTGTGAGTGAGTGGGTTAGTGTGTGTGAAAGAGTGAGCGTGTGGGTGAGTGAGTGTGTGTGAGTGAGTGAGGAGTGTGTGGGTGAGTGAGAGAGTGTGTGTGTGAGTGAGTGAGTTAGTGTGTGTGAAAGAGTGAGTGTGTGGGTGAGTGAGTGTGTGTGAGTGAGTGAGGACTGTGTGGGTGAGTGAGAGAGTGTGCATGTGAGTGAGTGAGAGAGAGTGTCTGAGTGAGAGTGTATGTGTGTGTGAGTGGGTAAGAGTGTGTGTATGAGTGAGAGTATGTGTGTGTGTGTGAGTGAGAGTGTGTGTGAGTGTGTACTTCAGTGAGTAATGAATTTGTGTGTGTGAGTGAGAGTGTGTGTGAATGAGTGAGAGAGTGTGTGTGAGTGAGAGTGTGTGCTGAGTGAGTGAGAGGGTGTGTGTGAATGAGAGTGTGTGTGTGTGAATGAGTGAGAGTGCGAGTGACAGTGTGTGTGTAAGTGTGTGAGCGATTGTGTGTGAGTGTGAGCTTAAGTGAGTGAGAGAGTGTGTTCGTATGAATGGGTGTGTGTGTGAGTGTGTATAAGAGTGTGTGTGAGTGAGAGAATATGTGTGTGAGTGAGAGAGTATGTCTCTGAAAGAGTGTCTGTGTGGGTGAGTGAGAGAATGTTTGTGTGAGTGAGTGAGTGTGTGGGTGAGTGAGAGTGTGTGTGTGAATGAGAGAGTGTGTGAGTGAGAGAGTGTCTGAGTGAGGGTGTGTGTTTGTGTGAGTGAGAGTGTGTGTGAGTGAGTGAGAGTGTGTGTGTGAGTGAGAGTGTGTGTGTGGGTGAGTGAGAGTGAGCGAGTGTGTGAGTGAGAGTGTGTGTGTATGAGTGAGGGTGTGTGAGTGAGAGTGTGTGTGTATGAGTGAGAGTGTGTGTGTGAGTGAGTGTGTGAGAATGTGTGTGTGTGAGAGTGTGTGTGTGAGTGCAGCGAGTGTGAGTGAGAGAGTGTGTGTGTGAGTGAGTGTGTGAGAATGTGAGTGTGTGAGAGTGTGTGTGTGAGTGCTGCGAGTGTGAGTGAGAGTGTGTGTGTCTGAGTGAGAGTGTATGTGAGTGAGTGAGAGTGTGTGTGTGTGAGAGAGTGTGTGTGTGAGTGAGAGTGTGTGTGAGTGAGTGAGAGAGTGTGTATGTGAGTGAGAGTGTGTGTGAGTGACTGACAGAGTGTGTGAGTGAAAATGTGTGTGTGTATGAGTGAGAGTGTGACTGAGAGTGTGTGTGAGTGTGTGTGAGTGAGAGAGTGTGTGATTATGAGTGAGAGTGTGTGCGAGTGAGTGAGAGTGTGTGTACGAATGAGAGTGTGTGTGTGAGTGAGTGAGAGAGTTTGTGTGTGTTAATGAGTGAGAGTGTGTGTGAGTGTGTGTGTGACTGAGCGTGTGTGTGAGTGAGAGTGTATGTGAGTGAGTGTGAGAGCGCGTGTGTGGGTGAAAGGGTGAACACTCTCACCCTGAGTATAAGTGTCTGCTTGAGTGAGTGATGAATTTGTGTGTGTGAGTGAGAGTGTATGTGAGTGAGTGAGAGAGTTTGTGTGAGCATGTGCTTGAGTGAGTGAGAGAGTGTCTGTGTGAGTGAGTGGGGTAGTGTGTGTGAAAGAGTGAGCGTGTGGGTGAGTGAGTGTGTGTGAGTGAGTGAGGAGTGTGTGGGTGAGTGAGAGAGTGTGTGTGTGAGTGAGTGAGTTAGTGTGTGTGAAAGAGTGAGTGTGTGGGTGAGTGAGTGTGTGTGAGTGAGTGAGAGAGTGTGCATGTGAGTGAGTGAGAGAGAGTGTCTGAGTGAGAGTGTATGTGTGTGTGAGTGGGTAAGAGTGTGTGTATGAGTGAGAGTATGTGTGTGTGTGTGAGTGAGAGTGTGTGTGTGTGTACTTCAGTGAGTAATGAATTTGTGTGTGTGAGTGAGAGTGTGTGTGAATGAGTGAGAGAGTGTGTGTGAGTGAGAGTGTGTGCTGAGTGAGTGAGAGGGTGTGTGTGAATGAGAGTGTGTGTGTGTGAATGAGTGAGAGTGCGAGTGACAGTGTGTGTGTAAGTGTGTGAGCGATTGTGTGTGAGTGTGAGCTTAAGTGAGTGAGAGAGTGTGTTCGTATGAATGGGTGTGTGTGTGAGTGTGTATAAGAGTGTGTGTGAGTGAGAGAATATGTGTGTGAGTGAGAGAGTGTGTCTCTGAAAGAGTGTCTGTGTGGGTGAGTGAGAGAATGTTTGTGTGAGTGAGTGAGTGTGTGGGTGAGTGAGAGTGTGTGTGTGAATGAGAGAGTGTGTGAGTGAGAGAGTGTCTGAGTGAGGGTGTGTGTTTGTGTGAGTGAGAGTGTGTGTGAGTGAGTGAGAGTGTGTGTGTGAGTGAGAGTGTGTGTGTGGGTGAGTATGAGTGAGCGAGTGTGTGAGTGAGAGTGTGTGTGTATGAGTGAGAGTGTGTGAGTGAGACTGTGTATGAGTGAGAGTGTGTGTGAGTGAGTGAGAGAGAGTGTGTGTGTGAGAGAGTGTGTGAGTGAGTGAGTGTGTGTGAGTGAGAGTGTGTGTGAGTGACTGACAGAGTGTGTGAGTGACAATGTGTGTGTATGAGTGAGAGTGTGTGTGAGTGAGAGAGTGTCTGAGTGAGGGTGTGTGTTTGTGTGAGTGAGAGTGTGTGTGAGTGAGTGAGAGTGTGTGTGTGAGTGAGAGTGTGTGTGTGGGTGAGTGAGAGTGAGCGAGTGTGTGAGTGAGAGTGTGTGTGTATGAGTGAGAGTGTGTGAGTGAGACTGTGTGTATGAGTGAGAGTGTGTGTGTGAGTGAGTGTGTGAGAATATGTGTGTGTGAGAGTGTGTGTGTGTGAGTGCTGCGAGTGTGAGTGAGAGTGTGTGTGCCTGAGTGAGAGTGTATGTGAGTGAGTGAGAGAGTGTGTGTGTGTGAGAGAGTGTGTGAGTGAGTGAGTGTGTGTGAGTGAGAGTGTGTGTGAGTGACTGACAGAGTGTGTGAGTGACAATGTGTGTGTATGAGTGAGAGCGTGTGTGAGTGAGTGTGAGTGAGTGAGTGTGTCTGAGAGAGTGAGTGAAAGTGTGTGTGTGTGAGTGAGTGAGAGTGTGACTGAGAGTGTGTGTGAGTGAGAGAGTGTGTGTATTTATGAGTGAGAGCGTGTGTGTGACTGAGAGTGTGTGCGAGTGAGTGAGAGTGTGTGTACGAATGAGAGTGTGTGTGTGAGTGAGTGAGAGAGTTTGTATGTGTGAAAGAATGAGTGTGTGGGTGAGTGAGAGAGTGTGTGTGTGAGTGAGTGTGTGAGTGAGAGAGTGTGTATGTGAGTGAGAGTGTGTGTACAGTGAATGGTAGAACCCTCAAGAGTATTGACAGTTAGAGAGATCTAGGTGGACAGGTGCACAGGTCACTGAAAGGGGCAACACAGGTGGAGAAGGTAGTCAAGAAGGCATACGGCATGCTTGCCTTCATTGGCCGGGGCATTGAGTATAAGAATTGGCAAGTCATGTTGGAGCTGTGTAGAAACTTAGTTAGGCCACACTTGGAGTATAGTGTTCAATTCTGGTCGCCACACTACCAGAAGGATGTGGAGCCTTTAGAGAGGGTGCAGAAGAGATTGACCAGAATGTTGCCTGGTATGGAGGGCATTAGCTATGAGGAGCGGTTGAATGAACTTGGTTTGTTCTCACTGGAACGAAGGAGGTTGAGGGGCGACCTGATAGAGGTCTACAAAATTATGAGGGGCATAGACAGAGTGGATAGTCAGAGGCTTTTCCCTGGGGTAGAGGGGTCAATTACTAGGGGGCATAGGTTTAAGGTGAGAGGGGCAAGGTTTCGAGTAGATGTACGTGGCACGTTTTTTTCGCAGAGGGTAGTGGGTGCCTGGAACTCGCTACCGGAGGAGGTGATGGCAGCAGGGACGATAGTGACATTAAGGGGCATCTTGACAAATACATGAATAGGATGGGAATAGAGGGATACGGAGCCAGGAAGTGTAGAAGATTGTAGTTTGGTCGGGCAGCATGGTCGGCACGGGCTTGGAGGGCCGAAGGGCCTGTTCAGGTGCTGTACATTTCTTTGTTCTTTGTTCATGGTGTGAGTGAGTGAGAGAGTGTGTGTGTGAGTGAGAGTGTGTGTGTTTGAAAGAGTGAGTGTGTGGGTGAGTGAGAGAGTGTGTGTGGGTGAGTGAGAGTGTGTGTGTGAGTGAGTGAGAGTGTGTGTTAGTGAGTGAGTGAGTGAGAGTGTGTGTGTGTGAGAGAGTGAGTAAAAGTGTATGTGAGTGAGTGAGAGTGTGTGAGTGAGTGAGAGTGTGTGAGTGAGTGAGAGTGTGTGTGTGTGAGAGGGTGAATGAAAGTGTGTGTGTGAGTGACTGAGAATGTGAGTGAGACTGTGTGTGAATGTGAGTGAGAGTGTGTGTGAGTGACTGAGCGTGTTTGTGTTTATGAGTGAGAGAGTGTGTGTGTGATTGAGAATGTGTGCGAGTGAGTGAGAGTGTGTGTGTGAGTGAGTGAGCGTGTTTGTGTTTATGAGTGAGAGAGTGTGTGTGTGACTCAGTGTGTGCGAGTGAGTGAGAGAGTCTGTGTATGAGCGAGAGTGAGAGAATAGGTGTGTGAGTGAGTATGTGGGTGTGTGAAAGTGTGTGTGTGAGTGAGTGAGAGCGTGTGTGTGTGTGTGTGAGTGAGTGAGTGTGTGGGTGAGTGAGAGAGTGTGTGTGTGAGTGAGAATGTGAGTGAGTGAGAGAATATGTGTGTGAGTGAGAGAGTATGTGGGTGAGTGAGAGAGTGTGTGAGTGAGTGAGAGACTATGTGTGTGAGTGAGAGAGTGTGTGCGTGTGAAAGAATGTGTGTGTGGGTGAGTGAGAGAGTGTGTGGGTGAGTGAGAGAGTGTGTGTGTGTGCGAGTGTGTGAGTGGTTGGGTGAGAGAGTGTGTGTGAGTGTGTACTTCAGTGAGTGATGAATTTGTCTGTGTGAGTGAGAGAGTGTGTGTGAGTGTGAGTGTGTGCTGAGTGAGTGAGAGTATGTGTGTGAATGAGAGTGTGTGTGAATGAGTGAGAGTGCGAGAGACAGAGTATGTGTAAGTGACTGAGAGATGGTGTGTGAGTGTGAGCTTAAGTGAGTGAGAGAGTGTGTGCGTGTGAATGGGGGTGTGAGTGAGTGTGTGAGTGAGAGAATGTGTGTGTGAGTGAGAGAGTGTGTCTCTGAAAGAGTGTCTGTGTGGGTGAGTGAGAATGTGTGTGTGAGTGAGAGAGTGTGTATGAGTGAGAGAGTGTCTGAGTGAGGGTGTGTGTTTGTGTGAGTGAGAAAGTGTGTGAGTGAGTGAGAGTGTGTGTGTGAGTGAGAGTGTGTGTGTGGGTGAGTGTGAGTGAGTGAATGTGTGAGTGAGAGTGTGTGTGTATGAGTGAGAGTGTGTGAGTGAGAGTGTGTGTGTATGAGTGAGAGTATGTGTGTGTGAGTGAGTGTGTGAGAATGTGTGTGTGTGTGAGAGTGTGTGTGTGAGTGCAGCGAGTGTGAGTGAGAGAGTGTGTGAGTGAGAGAGTGTGTGTGTGAGTGAGAGTGTGTGTGGGTGAGTGAGAGAGTGTGTGGGTGTGTGTGTGTGAGTAAGTGAGTGAGTGTGTGGGTGAGTGAGGGAGTGTGTGAGTGAGTGAGTGTTTGGGCGAGTGAGAGAGTGTGTGTGCGCGTGAGAGTGTGAGTGAGTGAGAGACTATGTGTGTGAGTGAGAGAGTGTCTGTGTGAGTGAGAGAGTGTCTGAGTGAGGGTGTGTGTTTGTGTGAGTGAGAATGTGTGTGAGTGAGTGAGAGTGTGTGTGTGAGTGAGTGAGTGTGTCTGAGAGAGTGAGTGAAAGTGTGTGTGTGTGAGTGAGTGAGAGTGTGACTGAGAGTGTGTGTGAGTGAGAGAGTGTGTGTATTTATGAGTGAGAGCGTGGGTGTGACTGAGAGTGTGTGCGAGTGAGTGAGAGTGTGTGTACGAATGAGAGTGTGTGTGTGAGTGAGTGAGAGAGTTTGTGTGTGTGAAAGAATGAGTGTGTGGGTGAGTGAGAGAGTGTGTGTGTGAGTGAGTGTGTGAGTGAGAGAGTGTGTATGTGAGTGAGAGTGTGTGTACAATGAATGGTAGAACCCTCAAGAGTATTGACAGTTAGAGAGATCTAGGTGGACAGGTGCACAGGTCACTGAAAGGGGCAACACAGGTGGAGAAGGTATTCAAGAAGGCATACGGCATGCTTGCCTTCATTGGCCGGGGCATTGAGTATAAGAATTGGCAAGTCATGTTGGAGCTGTGTAGAAACTTAGTTAGGCCACACTTGGAGTATAGTGTTCAATTCTGGTCGCCACACTACCAGAAGGATGTGGAGGCTTTAGAGAGGGTGCAGAAGAGATTGACCAGAATGTTGCCTGGTATGGAGGGCATTAGCTATGAGGAGCGGTTGAATGAACTTGGTTTGTTCTCACTGGAACGAAGGAGGTTGAGGGGCGACCTGATAGAGGTCTACAAAATTATGAGGGGCATAGACAGAGTGGATAGTCAGAGGCTTTTCCCTGGGGTAGAGGGGTCAATTACTAGGGGGCATAGGTTTAAGGTGAGAGGGGCAAGGTTTAGAGTAGATGTACGTGGCACGTTTTTTTCGCAGAGGGTAGTGGGTGCCTGGAACACGCTACCGGAGGAGGTGATGGAAGCAGGGACGATAGTGACATTAAGGGGCATCTTGACAAATACATGAATAGGATGGGAATAGAGGGATACGGGGCCAGGAAGTGTAGAAGATTGTAGTTTGGTCGGGCAGCATGGTCGGCACGGGCTTGGAGGGCCGAAGGGCCTGTTCAGGTGCTGTACATTTCTTTGTTCTTTGTTCATGGTGTGAGTGAGTGAGAGAGTGTGTGTGTGAGTGAGAGTGTGTGTGTTTGAAAGAGTGAGTGTGTGGGTGAGTGAGAGAGTGTGTGTGGGTGAGTGAGAGTGTGTGTGTGAGTGAGAGTGTGTGTGTGGGTGAGTGTGAGTGAGTGAATGTGTGAGTGAGAGTGTGTGTGTATGAGTGAGAGTGTGTGAGTGAGAGTGTGTGTGTATGAGTGAGAGTATGTGTGTGTGAGTGAGTGTGTGAGAATGTGTGTGTGTGTGAGAGTGTGTGTGTGAGTGCAGCGAGTGTGAGTGAGAGAGTGTGTGAGTGAGAGAGTGTGTGTGTGAGTGAGAGTGTGTGTGGGTGAGTGAGAGAGTGTGTGGGTGTGTGTGTGTGAGTAAGTGAGTGAGTGTGTGGGTGAGTGAGAGAGTGTGTGAGTGAGTGAGTGTTTGGGCGAGTGAGAGAGTGTGTGTGCGCGTGAGAGTGTGAGTGAGTGAGAGACTATGTGTGTGAGTGAGAGATTGTCTGTGTGAGTGAGAGAGTGTCTGAGTGAGGGTGTGTGTTTGTGTGAGTGAGAATGTGTGTGAGTGAGTGAGAGTGTGTGTGTGAGTGAGTGAGTGTGTCTGAGAGAGTGAGTGAAAGTGTGTGTGTGTGAGTGAGTGAGAGTGTGACTGAGAGTGTGTGTGAGTGAGAGAGTGTGTGTATTTATGAGTGAGAGCGTGGGTGTGACTGAGAGTGTGTGCGAGTGAGTGAGAGTGTGTGTACGAATGAGAGTGTGTGTGTGAGTGAGTGAGAGAGTTTGTGTGTGTGAAAGAATGAGTGTGTGGGTGAGTGAGAGAGTGTGTGTGTGAGTGAGTGTGTGAGTGAGAGAGTGTGTATGTGAGTGAGAGTGTGTGTACAATGAATGGTAGAACCCTCAAGAGTATTGACAGTTAGAGAGATCTAGGTGGACAGGTGCACAGGTCACTGAAAGGGGCAACACAGGTGGAGAAGGTATTCAAGAAGGCATACGGCATGCTTGCCTTCATTGGCCGGGGCATTGAGTATAAGAATTGGCAAGTCATGTTGGAGCTGTGTAGAAACTTAGTTAGGCCACACTTGGAGTATAGTGTTCAATTCTGGTCGCCACACTACCAGAAGGATGTGGAGGCTTTAGAGAGGGTGCAGAAGAGATTGACCAGAATGTTGCCTGGTATGGAGGGCATTAGCTATGAGGAGCGGTTGAATGAACTTGGTTTGTTCTCACTGGAACGAAGGAGGTTGAGGGGCGACCTGATAGAGGTCTACAAAATTATGAGGGGCATAGACAGAGTGGATAGTCAGAGGCTTTTCCCTGGGGTAGAGGGGTCAATTACTAGGGGGCATAGGTTTAAGGTGAGAGGGGCAAGGTTTAGAGTAGATGTACGTGGCACGTTTTTTTCGCAGAGGGTAGTGGGTGCCTGGAACACGCTACCGGAGGAGGTGATGGAAGCAGGGACGATAGTGACATTAAGGGGCATCTTGACAAATACATGAATAGGATGGGAATAGAGGGATACGGGGCCAGGAAGTGTAGAAGATTGTAGTTTGGTCGGGCAGCATGGTCGGCACGGGCTTGGAGGGCCGAAGGGCCTGTTCAGGTGCTGTACATTTCTTTGTTCTTTGTTCATGGTGTGAGTGAGTGAGAGAGTGTGTGTGTGAGTGAGTGAGTGAGAGTGTGTGTGTGTGAGAGAGTGAGTAAAAGTGTATGTGAGTGAGTGAGAGTGTGTGTGTGGGTGAGTGAGTGAGAGTGTGTGAGTGAGTGAGAGTGTGTGAGTGAGTGAGAGTGTGTGTGTGTGAGAGGGTGAATGAAAGTGTGTGTATGAGTGACTGAGAATGTGAGTGAGACTGTGTGTGAATGTGAGTGAGAGTGTGTGTGAGTGACTGAGCGTGTTTGTGTTTATGAGTGAGAGAGTGTGTGTGTGGGTGAGAATGTGTGCGAGTGAGTGAGAGTGTGTGTGTGAGTGAGTGAGCGTGTTTGTGTTTATGAGTGAGAGAGTGTGTGTGTGACTCAGTGTGTGCGAGTGAGTGAGAGAGTGTGTGTATGACCGAGAGTGAGAGAATAGGTGTGTGAGTGAGTATGTGGGTGTGTGAAAGTGTGTGTGTGAGTGAGTGAGAGCGTGTGTGTGTGTGTGTGTGAGTGAGTGAGTGTGTGGGTGAGTGAGCGAGTGTGTGTGTGAGTGAGAATGTGAGTGAGTGAGAAAATATGTGTGTGAGTGAGAGAGTATGTGGGTGAGTGAGAGAGTGTGTGAGTGAGTGAGAGACTATGTGTGTGAGTGAGAGAGTGTGTGCGTGTGAAAGAATGTGTGTGTGGGTGAGTGAGAGAGTGTGTGGGTGAGTGAGAATGTGAGTGAGTGAGAAAATATGTGTGTGAGTGAGTGAGTGTGTGGGTGAGTGAGAGAGTGTGTGTGTGAGTGAGAATGTGAGTGAGTGAGAGAATATGTGTGTGAGTGGGAGAGTATGTGGGTGAGTGAGAGAGTGTGTGAGTGAGTGAGAGACTATGTGTGTGAGTGAGAGAGTGTGTGCGTGTGAACGAATGTGTGTGTGGGTGAGTGAGAGAGTGTGTGGGTGAGTGAGAGAGTGTGTGTGTGTGCGTGTGTGTGAGTGGTTGAGTGAGAGAGTGTGTGTGAGTGTGTACTTCAGTGAGTGATGAATTTGTCTGTGTGAGTGAGAGTGTGTGTGAATGAGTGAGAGAGTGTGTGTGAGTGTGAGTGTGTGCTGAGTGAGTGAGAGTATGTGTGTGAATGAGAGTGTGTGTGAATGAGTGAGAGTGCGAGAGACAGAGTGTGTGTAAGTGACTGAGAGATGGTGTGTGAGTGTGAGCTTAAGTGAGTGAGAGAGGGTGTGCGTGTGAATGGGGGTGTGAGTGAGTGTGTAAAAGAGTGTCTGTGAGTGAGAGAATGTGTGTGTGAGTGAGAGAGTGTGTCTCTGAAAGAGTGTCTGTGTGGGTGAGTGAGAATGTGTGTGTGAGTGAGAGAGTGTCTGAGTGAGGGTGTGTGTTTGTGTCAGTGAGAATGTGTGTGAGTGAGTGAGAGTGTGTAAGTGAGTGAGAATGTGAGTGAGTGAGAGAATATGTGTGTGAGTGGGAGAGTATGTGGGTGAGTGAGAGAGTGTGTGAGTGAGTGAGAGACTATGTGTGTGAGTGAGAGAGTGTGTGCGTGTGAAAGAATGTGTGTGTGGGTGAGTGAGAGAGTGTGTGGGTGAGTGAGAGAGTGTGTGTGTGTGCGTGTGTGTGAGTGGTTGAGTGAGAGAGTGTGTGTGAGTGTGTACTTCAGTGAGTGATGAATTTGTCTGTGTGAGTGAGAGTGTGTGTGAATGAGTGAGAGAGTGTGTGTGAGTGTGAGTGTGTGCTGAGTGAGTGAGAGTATGTGTGTGAATGAGAGTGTGTGTGAATGAGTGAGAGTGCGAGAGACAGAGTTTGTGTAAGTGACTGAGAGATGGTGTGTGAGTGTGAGCTTAAGTGAGTGAGAGAGGGTGTGCGTGTGAATGGGGGTGTGAGTGAGTGTGTAAAAGAGTGTGTGTGAGTGAGAGAATGTGTGTGTGAGTGAGAGAGTGTGTCTCTGAAAGAGTGTCTGTGTGGTGAGTGAGAATGTGTGTGTGAGTGAGAGAGTGTGTATGAGTGAGAGAGTGTCTGAGTGAGGGTGTGTGTTTGTGTGAGTGAGAATGTGTGTGAGTGAGTGAGAGTGTGTGTGTGAGTGCGAGTGTGTGTGTGGGTGAGTGAGAGTGAGTGAATGTGTGAGTGAGAGTGTGTGTGTATGAGTGAGAGTGTGTGAGTGAGAGTGTGTGTGTATGAGTGAGAGTGTGTGTGTGAGTGAGTGTGTGAGAATGTGTGTGTGTGAGAGTGTGTGTGTGAGTGCAGCGAGTGTGAGTGAGAGATTGTGTGGGTGAGTGAGAGAGTGTGTGGGTGTGTGTGTGTGTGAGTGAGTGAGTGAGTGTGTGGGTGAGTGAGAGAGTGTGTGAGTGAGTGTGTGGGCGAGTGAGAGAGTATGTGTGCGCGTGAGAGTGTGAGTGAGTGAGAGACTATGCGTGTGAGTGAGAGAGTGTCTGTGTGAGTGAGAGAGTGTCTGAGTGAGGGTGTGTGTTTGTGTGAGTGAGAATGTGTGTGAGTGAGTGAGAGTGTGTGTGTGAGTGAGAGTGTGTGTGTGGGTGAGTGAGAGTGAGTGAGTGTGTGAGTGAGAGTGTGTGTGTATGAGTGAGAGTGTGTGAGTGAGAGTGTGTATGAGTGAGAGTGTGTGTGTGAGTGAGTGTGTGAGAATGTGTGTGTGTGAGAGTGTGTGTGTGAGTGCAGCGAGTGTGAGTGAGAGAGTGTGTGTGTGAGTGAGAGTGTGTGTGGGTGAGTGAGAGAGTGTGTGGGTGTGTGTGTGTGTAAGTGAGTGAGTGAGTGTGTGGGTGAGTGAGAGAGTGTGTGAGTGAGTGAGTGTGTGGGCGCGTGAGAGAGTGTGTGGGCGCGTGAGAGAGTGTGTGTGCGCATGAGAGTGTGAGTGAGTGAGAGACAATGTGTGTGAGTGAGAGAGTGTCTGTGTGAGTGAGAGTGTGTGCGAGTGAGAGAGAGTGTGTGTATGAATGAGAGTGTGTGTGTGAGTGAGTGAGAGAGTTTGTGTGTGTGAAAGAATGAGTGTGTGGGTGAGTGAGAGAGTGTGTGTGTGAGTGAGTGAGTGTGTTTGTGTTTATGAGTGAGAGAGTGTGTGTGTGACTCAGTGTGTGCGAGTGAGTGAGAGAGTGTGTGTATGAGCGAGAGTGAGAGAATAGGTGTGTGAGTGAGTATGTGGGTGTGTGAAAGTGTGTGTGTGAGTGAGTGAGAGCGTGTGTGTGTGTGTGTGAGTGAGTGAGTGTGTGGGTGAGAGTGTGTGTGTATGAGTGAGAGTGTGTGAGTGAGAGTGTGTGTGTATGAGTGAGAGTATGTGTGTGTGAGTGAGTGTGTGAGAATGTGTGTGTGTGTGAGAGTGTGTGTGTGAGTGCAGCGAGTGTGAGTGAGAGAGTGTGTGAGTGAGAGAGTGTGTGTGTGAGTGAGAGTGTGTGTGGGTGAGTGAGAGAGTGTGTGGGTGTGTGTGTGTGAGTAAGTGAGTGAGTGTGTGGGTGAGTGAGAGAGTGTGTGAGTGAGTGAGTGTTTGGGCGAGTGAGAGAGTGTGTGTGCGCGTGAGAGTGTGAGTGAGTGAGAGACTATGTGTGTGAGTGAGAGAGTGTCTGTGTGAGTGAGAGAGTGTCTGAGTGAGGGTGTGTGTTTGTGTGAGTGAGAATGTGTGTGAGTGAGTGAGAGTGTGTGTGTGAGTGAGTGAGTGTGTCTGAGAGAGTGAGTGAAAGTGTGTGTGTGTGAGTGAGTGAGAGTGTGACTGAGAGTGTGTGTGAGTGAGAGAGTGTGTGTATTTATGAGTGAGAGCGTGGGTGTGACTGAGAGTGTGTGCGAGTGAGTGAGAGTGTGTGTACGAATGAGAGTGTGTGTGTGAGTGAGTGAGAGAGTTTGTGTGTGTGAAAGAATGAGTGTGTGGGTGAGTGAGAGAGTGTGTGTGTGAGTGAGTGTGTGAGTGAGAGAGTGTGTATGTGAGTGAGAGTGTGTGTACAATGAATGGTAGAACCCTCAAGAGTATTGACAGTTAGAGAGATCTAGGTGGACAGGTGCACAGGTCACTGAAAGGGGCAACACAGGTGGAGAAGGTATTCAAGAAGGCATACGGCATGCTTGCCTTCATTGGCCGGGGCATTGAGTATAAGAATTGGCAAGTCATGTTGGAGCTGTGTAGAAACTTAGTTAGGCCACACTTGGAGTATAGTGTTCAATTCTGGTCGCCACACTACCAGAAGGATGTGGAGGCTTTAGAGAGGGTGCAGAAGAGATTGACCAGAATGTTGCCTGGTATGGAGGGCATTAGCTATGAGGAGCGGTTGAATGAACTTGGTTTGTTCTCACTGGAACGAAGGAGGTTGAGGGGCGACCTGATAGAGGTCTACAAAATTATGAGGGGCATAGACAGAGTGGATAGTCAGAGGCTTTTCCCTGGGGTAGAGGGGTCAATTACTAGGGGGCATAGGTTTAAGGTGAGAGGGGCAAGGTTTAGAGTAGATGTACGTGGCACGTTTTTTTCGCAGAGGGTAGTGGGTGCCTGGAACACGCTACCGGAGGAGGTGATGGAAGCAGGGACGATAGTGACATTAAGGGGCATCTTGACAAATACATGAATAGGATGGGAATAGAGGGATACGGGGCCAGGAAGTGTAGAAGATTGTAGTTTGGTCGGGCAGCATGGTCGGCACGGGCTTGGAGGGCCGAAGGGCCTGTTCAGGTGCTGTACATTTCTTTGTTCTTTGTTCATGGTGTGAGTGAGTGAGAGAGTGTGTGTGTGAGTGAGAGTGTGTGTGTTTGAAAGAGTGAGTGTGTGGGTGAGTGAGAGAGTGTGTGTGGGTGAGTGAGAGTGTGTGTGTGAGTGAGAGTGTGTGTGTGGGTGAGTGTGAGTGAGTGAATGTGTGAGTGAGAGTGTGTGTGTATGAGTGAGAGTGTGTGAGTGAGAGTGTGTGTGTATGAGTGAGAGTATGTGTGTGTGAGTGAGTGTGTGAGAATGTGTGTGTGTGTGAGAGTGTGTGTGTGAGTGCAGCGAGTGTGAGTGAGAGAGTGTGTGAGTGAGAGAGTGTGTGTGTGAGTGAGAGTGTGTGTGGGTGAGTGAGAGAGTGTGTGGGTGTGTGTGTGTGAGTAAGTGAGTGAGTGTGTGGGTGAGTGAGAGAGTGTGTGAGTGAGTGAGTGTTTGGGCGAGTGAGAGAGTGTGTGTGCGCGTGAGAGTGTGAGTGAGTGAGAGACTATGTGTGTGAGTGAGAGATTGTCTGTGTGAGTGAGAGAGTGTCTGAGTGAGGGTGTGTGTTTGTGTGAGTGAGAATGTGTGTGAGTGAGTGAGAGTGTGTGTGTGAGTGAGTGAGTGTGTCTGAGAGAGTGAGTGAAAGTGTGTGTGTGTGAGTGAGTGAGAGTGTGACTGAGAGTGTGTGTGAGTGAGAGAGTGTGTGTATTTATGAGTGAGAGCGTGGGTGTGACTGAGAGT
Source organism: Scyliorhinus torazame (assembly GCF_047496885.1). Classification (NCBI taxonomy): domain Eukaryota; kingdom Metazoa; phylum Chordata; class Chondrichthyes; order Carcharhiniformes; family Scyliorhinidae; genus Scyliorhinus; species Scyliorhinus torazame. Next base: position 97,644,833 of record NC_092723.1, on the reverse strand, counting down.
GTGTGCGAGTGAGTGAGAGTGTGTGTACGAATGAGAGTGTGTGTGTGAGTGAGTGAGAGAGTTTGTGTGTGTGAAAGAATGAGTGTGTGGGTGAGTGAGAGAGTGTGTGTGTGAGTGAGTGTGTGAGTGAGAGAGTGTGTATGTGAGTGAGAGTGTGTGTACAATGAATGGTAGAACCCTCAAGAGTATTGACAGTTAGAGAGATCTAGGTGGACAGGTGCACAGGTCACTGAAAGGGGCAACACAGGTGGAGAAGGTATTCAAGAAGGCATACGGCATGCTTGCCTTCATTGGCCGGGGCATTGAGTATAAGAATTGGCAAGTCATGTTGGAGCTGTGTAGAAACTTAGTTAGGCCACACTTGGAGTATAGTGTTCAATTCTGGTCGCCACACTACCAGAAGGATGTGGAGGCTTTAGAGAGGGTGCAGAAGAGATTGACCAGAATGTTGCCTGGTATGGAGGGCATTAGCTATGAGGAGCGGTTGAATGAACTTGGTTTGTTCTCACTGGAACGAAGGAGGTTGAGGGGCGACCTGATAGAGGTCTACAAAATTATGAGGGGCATAGACAGAGTGGATAGTCAGAGGCTTTTCCCTGGGGTAGAGGGGTCAATTACTAGGGGGCATAGGTTTAAGGTGAGAGGGGCAAGGTTTAGAGTAGATGTACGTGGCACGTTTTTTTCGCAGAGGGTAGTGGGTGCCTGGAACACGCTACCGGAGGAGGTGATGGAAGCAGGGACGATAGTGACATTAAGGGGCATCTTGACAAATACATGAATAGGATGGGAATAGAGGGATACGGGGCCAGGAAGTGTAGAAGATTGTAGTTTGGTCGGGCAGCATGGTCGGCACGGGCTTGGAGGGCCGAAGGGCCTGTTCAGGTGCTGTACATTTCTTTGTTCTTTGTTCATGGTGTGAGTGAGTGAGAGAGTGTGTGTGTGAGTGAGTGAGTGAGAGTGTGTGTGTGTGAGAGAGTGAGTAAAAGTGTATGTGAGTGAGTGAGAGTGTGTGTGTGGGTGAGTGAGTGAGAGTGTGTGAGTGAGTGAGAGTGTGTGAGTGAGTGAGAGTGTGTGTGTGTGAGAGGGTGAATGAAAGTGTGTGTATGAGTGACTGAGAATGTGAGTGAGACTGTGTGTGAATGTGAGTGAGAGTGTGTGTGAGTGACTGAGCGTGTTTGTGTTTATGAGTGAGAGAGTGTGTGTGTGGGTGAGAATGTGTGCGAGTGAGTGAGAGTGTGTGTGTGAGTGAGTGAGCGTGTTTGTGTTTATGAGTGAGAGAGTGTGTGTGTGACTCAGTGTGTGCGAGTGAGTGAGAGAGTGTGTGTATGACCGAGAGTGAGAGAATAGGTGTGTGAGTGAGTATGTGGGTGTGTGAAAGTGTGTGTGTGAGTGAGTGAGAGCGTGTGTGTGTGTGTGTGTGAGTGAGTGAGTGTGTGGGTGAGTGAGCGAGTGTGTGTGTGAGTGAGAATGTGAGTGAGTGAGAAAATATGTGTGTGAGTGAGAGAGTATGTGGGTGAGTGAGAGAGTGTGTGAGTGAGTGAGAGACTATGTGTGTGAGTGAGAGAGTGTGTGCGTGTGAAAGAATGTGTGTGTGGGTGAGTGAGAGAGTGTGTGGGTGAGTGAGAATGTGAGTGAGTGAGAAAATATGTGTGTGAGTGAGTGAGTGTGTGGGTGAGTGAGAGAGTGTGTGTGTGAGTGAGAATGTGAGTGAGTGAGAGAATATGTGTGTGAGTGGGAGAGTATGTGGGTGAGTGAGAGAGTGTGTGAGTGAGTGAGAGACTATGTGTGTGAGTGAGAGAGTGTGTGCGTGTGAACGAATGTGTGTGTGGGTGAGTGAGAGAGTGTGTGGGTGAGTGAGAGAGTGTGTGTGTGTGCGTGTGTGTGAGTGGTTGAGTGAGAGAGTGTGTGTGAGTGTGTACTTCAGTGAGTGATGAATTTGTCTGTGTGAGTGAGAGTGTGTGTGAATGAGTGAGAGAGTGTGTGTGAGTGTGAGTGTGTGCTGAGTGAGTGAGAGTATGTGTGTGAATGAGAGTGTGTGTGAATGAGTGAGAGTGCGAGAGACAGAGTGTGTGTAAGTGACTGAGAGATGGTGTGTGAGTGTGAGCTTAAGTGAGTGAGAGAGGGTGTGCGTGTGAATGGGGGTGTGAGTGAGTGTGTAAAAGAGTGTCTGTGAGTGAGAGAATGTGTGTGTGAGTGAGAGAGTGTGTCTCTGAAAGAGTGTCTGTGTGGGTGAGTGAGAATGTGTGTGTGAGTGAGAGAGTGTCTGAGTGAGGGTGTGTGTTTGTGTCAGTGAGAATGTGTGTGAGTGAGTGAGAGTGTGTAAGTGAGTGAGAATGTGAGTGAGTGAGAGAATATGTGTGTGAGTGGGAGAGTATGTGGGTGAGTGAGAGAGTGTGTGAGTGAGTGAGAGACTATGTGTGTGAGTGAGAGAGTGTGTGCGTGTGAAAGAATGTGTGTGTGGGTGAGTGAGAGAGTGTGTGGGTGAGTGAGAGAGTGTGTGTGTGTGCGTGTGTGTGAGTGGTTGAGTGAGAGAGTGTGTGTGAGTGTGTACTTCAGTGAGTGATGAATTTGTCTGTGTGAGTGAGAGTGTGTGTGAATGAGTGAGAGAGTGTGTGTGAGTGTGAGTGTGTGCTGAGTGAGTGAGAGTATGTGTGTGAATGAGAGTGTGTGTGAATGAGTGAGAGTGCGAGAGACAGAGTTTGTGTAAGTGACTGAGAGATGGTGTGTGAGTGTGAGCTTAAGTGAGTGAGAGAGGGTGTGCGTGTGAATGGGGGTGTGAGTGAGTGTGTAAAAGAGTGTGTGTGAGTGAGAGAATGTGTGTGTGAGTGAGAGAGTGTGTCTCTGAAAGAGTGTCTGTGTGGTGAGTGAGAATGTGTGTGTGAGTGAGAGAGTGTGTATGAGTGAGAGAGTGTCTGAGTGAGGGTGTGTGTTTGTGTGAGTGAGAATGTGTGTGAGTGAGTGAGAGTGTGTGTGTGAGTGCGAGTGTGTGTGTGGGTGAGTGAGAGTGAGTGAATGTGTGAGTGAGAGTGTGTGTGTATGAGTGAGAGTGTGTGAGTGAGAGTGTGTGTGTATGAGTGAGAGTGTGTGTGTGAGTGAGTGTGTGAGAATGTGTGTGTGTGAGAGTGTGTGTGTGAGTGCAGCGAGTGTGAGTGAGAGATTGTGTGGGTGAGTGAGAGAGTGTGTGGGTGTGTGTGTGTGTGAGTGAGTGAGTGAGTGTGTGGGTGAGTGAGAGAGTGTGTGAGTGAGTGTGTGGGCGAGTGAGAGAGTATGTGTGCGCGTGAGAGTGTGAGTGAGTGAGAGACTATGCGTGTGAGTGAGAGAGTGTCTGTGTGAGTGAGAGAGTGTCTGAGTGAGGGTGTGTGTTTGTGTGAGTGAGAATGTGTGTGAGTGAGTGAGAGTGTGTGTGTGAGTGAGAGTGTGTGTGTGGGTGAGTGAGAGTGAGTGAGTGTGTGAGTGAGAGTGTGTGTGTATGAGTGAGAGTGTGTGAGTGAGAGTGTGTATGAGTGAGAGTGTGTGTGTGAGTGAGTGTGTGAGAATGTGTGTGTGTGAGAGTGTGTGTGTGAGTGCAGCGAGTGTGAGTGAGAGAGTGTGTGTGTGAGTGAGAGTGTGTGTGGGTGAGTGAGAGAGTGTGTGGGTGTGTGTGTGTGTAAGTGAGTGAGTGAGTGTGTGGGTGAGTGAGAGAGTGTGTGAGTGAGTGAGTGTGTGGGCGCGTGAGAGAGTGTGTGGGCGCGTGAGAGAGTGTGTGTGCGCATGAGAGTGTGAGTGAGTGAGAGACAATGTGTGTGAGTGAGAGAGTGTCTGTGTGAGTGAGAGTGTGTGCGAGTGAGAGAGAGTGTGTGTATGAATGAGAGTGTGTGTGTGAGTGAGTGAGAGAGTTTGTGTGTGTGAAAGAATGAGTGTGTGGGTGAGTGAGAGAGTGTGTGTGTGAGTGAGTGAGTGTGTTTGTGTTTATGAGTGAGAGAGTGTGTGTGTGACTCAGTGTGTGCGAGTGAGTGAGAGAGTGTGTGTATGAGCGAGAGTGAGAGAATAGGTGTGTGAGTGAGTATGTGGGTGTGTGAAAGTGTGTGTGTGAGTGAGTGAGAGCGTGTGTGTGTGTGTGTGAGTGAGTGAGTGTGTGGGTGAGTGAGAGAGTGTGTGTGTGAGTGAGAATGTGAGTGAGTGAGAAAATATGTGTGTGAGTGAGAGAGTATGTGGGTGAGTGAGAGAGTGTGTGAGTGAGTGAGAGAGTGTGTGTGTGTGCGAGTGTGTGAGTGGTTGAGTGAGAGAGTGTGTGTGAGTGTGTACTTCAGTGAGTGATGAATTTGTCTGTGTGAGTGAGAGTGTGTGTGAATGAGTGAGAGAGTGTGTGTGAGTGTGAGTGTGTGCTGAGTGAGTGAGAGTATGTGTGTGAATGAGAGTGTGTGTGAATGAGTGAGAGTGCGAGAGACAGAGTGTGAGTAAGTGACTGAGAGATGGTGTGTGAGTATGAGCTTAAGTGAGTGAGAGAGTGTGTGCGTGTGAATGGGGGTGTGAGTGAGTGTGTAAAATAGTGTGTGTGAGTGAGAGAGTGTGTCTCTGAAAGAGTGTCTGTGTGGGTGAGTGAGAATGTGTGTGTGAGTGAGAGAGTGTGTATGAGTGAGAGAGTGTCTGAGTGAGGGTGTGTGTTTGTGTGAGTGAGAATGTGTGTGAGTGAGTGAGAGTGTGTGTGTGAGTGAGAGTGTGTGTGTGGGTGAGTGAGAGTGAGTGAATGTGTGAGTGAGAGTGTGTGTGTATGAGTGAGAGTGTGTGAGTGAGAGTGTGTGTGTATGAGTGAGAGTGTGTGTGTGAGTGAGTGTGTGAGAATGTGTGTGTGTGAGAGTGTGTGTGCGCGTGAGAGTGTGAGTGAGTGAGAGACTATGCGTGTGAGTGAGAGAGTGTCTGTGTGAGTGAGAGAGTGTCTGAGTGAGGGTGTGTGTTTGTGTGAGTGAGAGTGTGTGTGTGAGTGAGTGTGTGAGAATGTGTGTGTGACAGTGTGTGTGTGTGAGTGCAGCGAGTGTGAGTGAGAGAGTGTGTGTATGAGTGAGAGTGTGTGAGTGAGAGTGTGTGTGTATGAGTGAGAGTGTGTGTGTGAGTGTGTGAGAATGTGTGTGTGTGAGAGTGTGTGTGTGAGTGCAGCGAGTGTGAGTGAGAGAGCGTGTGTGTGAGTGAGAGTGTGTGTTGGTGAGTGAGAGAGTGTATGGGTGTGTGTGTGAGTGAGTGAGTGAGTGAGTGTGTGGGTGAGTGAGAGAGTGTGTGTGCGCGTGAGAGTGTGAGTGAGTGAGAGACTATGTGTGTGAGTGAGAGAGTGTCTGTGTGAGTGAGAGAGTGTCTGAGTGAGGGTGTGTGTTTGTGTGAGTGAGAATGTGTGTGAGTGAGTGTGTGAGAATGTGTGTGTGTGAGAGTGTGTGTGTGAGTGCAGCGAGTTTGAGTGAGAGAGTGTGTGTGTGAGTGAGAGTGTGTGTGTATGAGTGAGAGTGTGTGAGTGAGAGTGTGTGTGTATGAGTGAGAGTGTGTGTGTGAGTGAGTGTGTGAGAATGTGTGTGTGTGAGAGTGTGTGTGTGAGTGCAGCGAGTGTGAGTGAGAGAGTGTGTGTGTGAGTGAGAGTGTGTGTGGGTGAGTGAGAGAGTGTGTGGGTGTGTGTGTGTGTGAGTGAGTGAGTGAGTGTGTGGGTGAGTGAGAGTGTGTGTGAGTGAGTGAGTGTGTGGGCGAGTGAGAGAGTGTGTGTGCGCGTGAGAGTGTGAGTGAGTGAGAGACTACGTGTGTGAGTGAGAGAGTGTCTGTGTGAGTGAGAGTGTGTGTGTGAGTGAGTGAGAGAGTGTGTGTGTGAATGAGAGTGAGTGTGTGAGTGTGAGAGAGTGTGTGTGAAAGAGTGTGTGTGTGAAAGATTGTGTGGCTGAGTGAGAGAGTGTGTGTGTGTGTGTGAGTGAGTGAGTGTGAGTGTGTGTGTGTGACTAAGAGTGTGTGAGTGAGAGTGTGTGTGTGTATGAGTGAGGGTGTGTGTGAGTGAGTGAGAGTGTTACCGAGTGTGTGTGTGAGTAAGTGTGTGTGTGGGTGAGTGAGAGAGTGTGTGTGTGTGTGTGTGTGTGTGTGTGGGTGAGTGAGAGAGTGTGTGAGTGAGTGAGTCTGTGGTCGAGTGAGAGAATGTGTGTGTGCGTGCGAGTGTGAGTGAGTGAGAGAATATGTGTGTGAGTGAGAGAGTGTGTGTGTGAGTGAGAGTGTGTGTGTGACTAAGTGAGAGAGTGTGTGTGTGAATGAGAGTGTGTGTGAGTGAGTGAGAGTGTGAGTGAGGGTGTGTGTGTGAGTTAGTGACAGTGAGAGAGTCTGTGTGTGAGTGTGTGTGTTAGTGTGAGTGTGTGCTTGAGTGAGCGCGAGAGTGTGTGTGTGGGTGAGTGAGTGTGTGTGTGTGAGTGAGTGAGTGGTTGAGTGAGAGAGTGTGTGTGTGAGTGAGAATGAGTGAGAGTGTAAGTGAGAGTGTGTGTTTGAGTGAGTGAGAGTGTGTGAGTGAGTGAGAGTGTGTGTGTATGATTGAGAGCGTGTGTGAGTGACAGTGTGAGTGAGAGAGTCTGTGTGTGTGAGAGTGAGAGTGTGTGTGAGTGAGAGTGTGTGGGTGAATGAGAGAGTGTGTGTGAGTGAGAGAATAGGCGTGTGAGTGAGAGAATATGTGGGTAAGTGAGAGAGTGTGTGGGTGAGTGAGAGAGTGTGTGTGTGTGAGTGAGTGAGTGTGTGGGTGAGTGAGTGTGTGTGTAGAGTGAGAGAAAATGTGTGTGAGTGAGTATGAGGGTGTGTGAAAGAATGTGTGTGAGTGAGTGAGAGCGTGTGTATGTGTGTGAGTGAGTGAGTGTGTGGGTGAGTGAGAGAGTGTGTGTGTGAGTGAGAGTGTGAGTGAGTGAGAGAGTATGTGTGACTGAGAGTGTGTGCGAGTGAGTGAGAGTGTGTGTATGAGTGAGAGTGTGTGTGAGTGAGTGAGAGAGATTATGTGTCTGAAAGACTGAGTGTGTGGGTGAGTGAGAGAGTGTGTGGGTGAGTGAGAGAGTGTGTGTGAGTGTGAGTGAGTGAGTGGTTGAGTGAGAGAGTGTGTGTGAGTGAGTGAGAGAGTGTGTGTGAGTTAGTGAGAGAGTGTGCCTGTGAGTGGGTGCGATTGAGTGTATGAGTGAGACTATGTGTGTGTGAGTGAGAGTATGGGTGTATGAGGGAGAGTGTGTGTATGAGTGAGAGTGTGAGTGTGAGTGAGAGGGAGTGAGAGTGTGAGTGAGAATGTGTGGGTGAGTGAGAGAGTGAGTGTGAATGAGTGAGCGAGTGTGTGTGAGTGAGAGTGTGTGTGTGAGTGAGAGAGTGTGTGTGAATGTGAGTGTGTGCTTGAGAGAGTGAGAGTGTGTGTGTGTGTGTGAGAGTGTGTGTGTGGGTGAGTGAGAGTGTGTGCGAGTGAAAGTGTGTGTGAGTGAGTGAGTGTGTATGCAAGTGAGAGTGTGTGTGTGAGTGAGTGAGAGTGTGTGAGTGAGAGTGTGTGTCAGTGAGTGAGAGTGTGAGCGAGGGTGTGTGTGTGAGTGAGTGAGAGTGTGTGAGTGAGAGTGTGTGTCAGTGACTGAGAGTGTGAGCGAGGGTGTGTGTGTGAGTGAGTGAGAGTGAGAGAGTGTGTGTGAGTGAGAGTGTGTGTGTGAGTGAGTGAGTGGTTGAGTGAGAGAGTGTGTGTGTGAGTGAGAAGGAGTGAGAGTGTGAGTGAGAGTGTGTGTGTGAGTGAGTGAGAGTGTGTGAGTGAGTGAGAGTGTGTGCGTGTATGAGTGAGAGTGTGTGTGTGAGTGAGGGTGTGAGTGAGAGAGTGTGTTTGTGAGTGATAGTGTGTGTGAGTGAGTGAGTGTGTGAGAAAGTGTGAGTGTGTCGGTGAGTGTGTGTGTGTGTGTGAGTGAGTGAGTGTGTGGGTGAGTGAGAGAATATGTGGGTGTGTGTGTGTGTGTGAGTGAGAGAGTGTGTGTGTGAGTGAGAGTGTGTGTGTGAGTGAGTGAGGGAGTGTGTGGGTGAATGAGTGTGTGGGTGGGTGAGAGAGTGTGTGTGTGAGTGAGAGTGTGAGTGAGTGTGAGACTATGTGTGTGAGTGAGAGAGTGTCTGTGTGAGTGAGAGTGTGTGTGTGAGTGAGTGAGGGAGTGTGTGTGTGAATGAGAGTGTGTGGGTGAGTGAGAGAGTGTGTGTGTGTGTGTGTGTGTGTGAGTGAGTGAGTGATTGTGTGGGTGAGTGAGGGAGTGTTTGTGAGTGTGAGTGAGTGAGTGGTTGAGTGAGAGAGTGTGTGTGAGTGAGTGAGAGAGTGTGTTTGAGTTAGTGAGAGAGTGTGCGTGTGAGTGGGTGCGATTGAGTGTATGAGTGAGACTATGTGTGTGTGAGTGATAGTATGGGTGTATGAGGGAGAGTGAGAGAGTTTGTGTGTGTGAAAGACTGAGTGTGTGGGTGAGTGAGAGAGTGTGTGGGTGAGTGAGAGAGTGTGTGTGAGTGTGAGTGAGTGAGTGGTTGAGTGAGAGAGTGTGTGTGAGTGAGTGAGAGAGTGTGTGTGAGTTAGTGAGAGAGTGTGCGTGTGAGTGGGTGCGATTGAGTGTATGAGTGAGACTATGTGTGTGTGAGTGATAGTATGGGTGTATGAGGGAGAGTGAGAGAGTTTGTGTGTGTGAAAGACTGAGTGTGTGGGTGAGTGAGAGAGTGTGTGGGTGAGTGAGAGAGTGTGTGTGAGTGTGAGTGAGTGAGTGGTTGAGTGAGAGAGTGTGTGTGAGTGAGTGAGAGAGTGTGTGTGAGTTAGTGAGAGAGTGTGCGTGTGAGTGGGTGCGATTGAGTGTATGAGTGAGACTATGTGTGTGTGAGTGAGAGTATGGGTGTATGAGGGAGAGTGTGTGTATGAGTGAGAGTGTGTGTGTGAGTGAGAAGGAGTGAGAGTGTGAGTGAGAATGTGTGGGTGAGTGAGAGAGTGAGTGTGAATGAGTGAGCGAGTGTGTGTGAGTGAGAGTGTGTGTGTGAGTGAGAGAGTGTGTGTGAATGTGAGTGTGTGCTTGAGTGAGTGAGAGTGTGTGTGTGTGAGAGTGTGTGTGTGGGTGAGTGAGAGTGTGTGCGAGTGAAAGTGTGTGTGAGTGAGTGAGAGAGTGTGTATGCAAGTGAGAGTGTGTGTGTGAGTGAGTGAGAGTGTGTGAGTGAGAGTGTGTGTCAGTGAGTGAGAGTGTGAGCGAGGGTGTGTCTGTGAGTGAGTGAGAGTGTGTGAGTGAGAGTGTGTGTCAGTGAGTGAGAGTGTGAGCGAGGGTGTGTGTGTGAGTGAGTGAGAGTGAGAGAGTGTGTGTGTGAGTGAGAGTGTGTGTGTGAGTGAGTGAGAGTGTGTGTTAGTGAGTGAGTGAGTGAGAGTGTGTGTGTGTGAGAGAGGGAGTAAAAGTGTATGTGAGTGAGTGAGAGTGTGTGTGTGGGTGAGTGAGTGAGAGTGTGTGAGTGAGTGAGAGTGTGTGAGTGAGTGAGAGTGTGTGTGTGTGAGAGGGTGAATGAAAGTGTGTGTGTGAGTGACTGAGAATGTGAGTGAGACTGTGTGTGAATGTGAGTGAGAGTGTGTGTGAGTGTGTGTGTGACTGAGCGTGTGTGTGAGTGAGAGTGCGTGTGCGTGAGTGAGAGTGTATGTGAGTGAGTGAGAGTGAGTGTGAGTGAGTGAGAGTGCGTGAGTGGGAGAGTGTGTGTGTGAGTGGGTGAGAGTGTGTGTATGAGCGAGAGGATGTGTGTGTGAGTGAGTGAGATAGCGTGTATGTGTGTGAGTGTGTGTGTGAGTGAGAGAGTGTGTGTGTGGGTGAGAGTGTGTGAGTGGGAGAGTGTGTGTGTGAGTGGGTGAGAGTGTGTGTATGAGTGAGAGGATGTGTGTGTGAGTGAGTGAGAGAGCGTGTCTGTGTGTGAGTGCGTGTGTGTGAGTGAGAGTGTATGTGAGTGAGTGTGTGTGGGTGAGAGTGTGTGAGTGGGAGAGTGTGTGTGTGAGTGGGTGAGAGTGTGTGTATGAGTGAGAGGATGTGTGTGTGAGTGAGTGAGACAGCGTGTCTGTGTGTGAGTGTGTGTGTGAATGAGTGAGAGTGTGTGTGAGTGTGTGTGTGACTGAGCGTGTGTGTGAGTGAGAGTGCGTGTGTGTGAGTGAGAATGTATGTGAGTGAGTGAGAGTGCCAGTGACAGTGTGTGTGTAAGTGAGTGAGAGATTGTGTGTGAGTGTGAGCTTAAGTGAGTGAGAGAGTGTGTGCGTGTGAATGGGGGGGGGTGTGAGTGTGTGAAAGAGTGTGTGGGTGAGTGTGTGTGTGACTGAGCGTGTGTGTGAGTGAGAGTGCGTGTGTGTGAGTGAGAATGTATGTGAGTGAGTGAGAGTGCCAGTGACAGTGTGTGTGTAAGTGAGTGAGAGATTGTGTGTGAGTGTGAGATTAAGTGAGTGAGAGAGTGTGTGTGTGTGAATGGGGGTGTGTGTGAGTGTGTGAAAGAGTGTGTGGGTGAGTGAGTTAGTGTGTGTGAAAGAGTGAGTGTGTGGGTGAGTGAGTGTGTGTGAGTGAGTGAGGAGTGTGTGGGTGAGTGAGTGAGTGTGCGTGTGAGTGAGTGAGAGAGTGTGTGTGAGTGAGGGAGTGTGTGTGAGTGAGAGAGAGTGTCTGAGTGAGAGCGTATGTGTGTGTGAGTGGGTGAGAGTGTGTGTATGAGTGAGAGCATGTGTGTGTGTGTGTGATTGAGAGTGTGTGTGTGTGAGTGTGTACTTCAGTGAATAATGAATTTGTGTGTGAATGAGAGTGTGAGTGAATGAGTGAGTGAGTGTGTGTGAGTGTGAGTGTGTGCTGAGTGAGTGAGAGTGTGTGTGTGTGAATGAGAGTGTGTGTGTTTGAATGAGAGTGTGTGTGAATGAGTGAGAGTGCCAGTGACAGTGTGTGTGTAAATGAGTGAGAGATTGTGTGTGAGTGTGAGCTTACGTGAGTGAGAGAGTGTGTGCGTGTGAATGGGGGGGGGTGTGAGTGTGTGAAAGAGTGTGTGTGAGTGAGAGAATGTGTGTGTGAGTGAGAGAGTGTGTCTCTGAAAGAGTGTCTGTGTGGGTGAGTGAGAGAATGTTTGTGTGAGTGAGAGAGTGTGTGTGTGTGAGAGTGTGTGCTAGAGTGAGTGATTAATTTGTGTGTGTGAGTGAGAGTGTATGTGAGTGAGTGGGTGTGTGAAAGAGTGAGTGTGTGTATGAGTGAGAATGGATGTGAGTGAATGAGAGAGTGTGTGTGTGAAAGAGTGATTGTGTGGGTGAGTGAGAGAGGGTGTGTGAGTGAGAGTGTGTGTGTGAGAGTGTGTGTGAGTGAGCGAGTCTGTGTGAGCGTGTGCTTGAGTGAGTGAGAGAGTGTATGTGTGAGTGAGAATGGTTGTGAGTGAATGAGAGAGTGTGTGTGTGTGAAAGAGTGATTGTGTGGGTGAGTGAGAGAGTGTGTGTGTGAGTGAGTGAGTTAGTGTGTGTGAAAGAGTGAGTGTGTGGGTGAGTGAGAGAGTGTGTGTGAGTGAGTGAGGAGTGTGTGGATGAGTGAGAGAGTGTGCGTGTGAGTGAGTGAGAGTGTGTGTATGAGTGAGAGAATGTGTGTGTGAGTGAGTGAGTGAGCGTGTCTGTGTGTGAGTGTGTGTGTGAGTGAGAGAGTGTGTGTGTGAGTGAGAGTGTGTGAGTGGGAGAGTGTGTGTGTGAGTGGGTGAGAGTGTGTGTATGAGTGAGAGGATGTGTGTGTGAGTGAGTGAGAGAGCGTGTCTGTGTGTGAGTGTGTGTGTGAATGAGTGAGAGTGTGTGTGAGTGTGTGTGTGACTGAGCGTGTGTGTGAGTGAGAGTGCGTGTGTGTGAGTGAGAGTGTATGTGAGTGAGTGAGAATGAGTGTGTGTGTGTGAAAGGGTGAACACTCTCACCCTGAGTATCAGTGTGTGCTTGAGTGAGTGATGAATTTGTGTGTGTGAGTGAGAGTGTATGTGAGTGAGTGAAAGGGTGTGTGTGTGTGAAAGAGTGAGTTTGTGGGTGAGTGAGAGAGTGTGTGTGTGAGTGAGAGGTTGTGTGTGAGTGTGAGCTTGAGTTAGTGAGAGAGTGTGTGTGTGTGAAAGAGTGTGTGTGCAAGTGAGAGTGTGTGTGATTGAGAGAGTGTGTCTGTGAAAGAGGGTTTGTGTGGGTGATGAGAGAGAATGTGTGTGAGTGAGAGTATGTGTGAATGAGTGAGAGAGTATGTGTGTGAGTGAGAGTTTGTGTGTGAATGAGTGAGCGAGTATGTGTGAATGAGAGTGTGTGTGTGTGAGTGAGTGAGAGAGTGTGTGTGTGAAAGAGTGTGTGTGTGAGTGAGAGTGTGTGAGAGTGAGTGAGAGAATGTGTGTGTGTGTGAGTGGGAGACTGTGTGTGTGAGTGGGTGAGAGTGTGTGTATGAGTGAGTGTATGTGTGTGTGAGTGAGTGAGAGAGTTTGTGTGTGTGTGCTTGAGTGAGTGATGAATTTGTGTGTGTGAGTGAGAGTGTATGTGAGTGAGTGAGTGTGTGAAAGAGTGAGTGTGTGGATGAGTGAGAATGGATGTGAGTGAATGAGAGAGTGTGTGTGTGAAAGAGTGATTGTGTGGGTGAGTGAGAGAGTGTGTGTGAGTGAGAGTGTGTGTTGGGTGAGTGAGAGTGTGTGTGAGTGAGTGTGAGAGTGTGTGTGTGAGTGAGAGTGTGTGTGTGAGAGTGTGTGTGAGTGAGAGTGTGTGTGAGCGTGTGCTTGATTGAATGAGAGAGTGTATGTGTGAGTGAGAATGGATGTGAGTGAATGAGAGAGTGTGTGTGTGAAAGAGTGATTGTGTGCGTGAGTGAGAGAGTGTGTGTGAGTGTGAGAGTGTGTTGGGTGAGTGAGAGTGTGTGTGAGTGAGTGAGAGTGTGTGTGTGTGAGTGAGTGAGTTAGTGTGTGTGAAAGAGTGAGTGTGTGGGTGAGTGAGTGTGTGTGAGTGAGTGAGGAGTGTGTGGGTGAGTGAGAGAGTGTGCGTGTGAGTGAGTGAGAGAGTGTGTGAGTGAGGGAGTGTGTGTGAGTGAGAGAGAGTGTCTGAGTGAGAGTGTATATGTGTGTAAGTGGGTGAGAGTGTGTGTATGAGTGAGAGTATGTGTGTGTGTGTGAGTGAGAGTGTGTGTGTGAGTGTGTACTTCAGTGAGTGATGAATTTGTGTGTGTGAATGAGAGTGTGTGTGAATGCGTGAGAGAGTGTGTGTGAGTGTGAGTGTGTGCTGAGTGAGTGAGAGTGTGTGTGTGAATGAGAGAGTGTGTGTGAGTGAGAGAGTGTGTGAGTGAGAGTGTGTGTGTATGAGTGAGAGTGTGTGTGTGAGTGAGTGTGTGAGAATGTGTGTGTGTGAGAGTGTGTGTGTGAGTGCTGCGAGTGTGAGTGAGAGTGTGTGTGTCTGAGTGAGAGTGTATGTGAGTGAGTGAGAGTGTGTGTGTGTGAGAGAGTGTGTGTGTGAGTGAGAGTGTGTGAGTGAGAGTATGTGTGAATGAGTGAGAGAGTATGTGTGTGAGTGAGAGTTTGTGTGTGAATGAGTGAGCGAGTATGTGTGAATGAGAGTGTGTGTGAGTGAGTGAGAGAGTGTGTGTGTGAAAGAGTGTGTGTGTGAGTGAGAGTGTGTGAGAGTGAGTGAGAGAATGTGTGTGTGTGTGAGTGGGAGACTGTGTGTGTGAGTGGGTGAGAGTGTGTGTATGAGTGAGTGTATGTGTGTGTGAGTGAGTGAGAGAGTTTGTGTGTGTGTGTGTGTGTGTGCTTGAGTGAGTGATGAATTTGTGTGTGTGAGTGAGAGTGTATGTGAGTGAGTGAGTGTGTGAAAGAGTGAGTGTGTGGATGAGTGAGAATGGATGTGAGTGAATGAGAGAGTGTGTGTGTGAAAGAGTGATTGTGTGGGTGAGTGAGAGAGTGTGTGTGAGTGAGAGTGTGTGTTGGGTGAGTGAGAGTGTGTGTGAGTGAGTGTGAGAGTGTGTGTGTGAGTGAGAGTGTGTGTGTGAGAGTGTGTGTGAGTGAGAGTGTGTGTGAGCGTGTGCTTGATTGAATGAGAGAGTGTATGTGTGAGTGAGAATGGATGTGAGTGAATGAGAGAGTGTGTGTGTGAAAGAGTGATTGTGTGCGTGAGTGAGAGAGTGTGTGTGAGTGTGAGAGTGTGTTGGGTGAGTGAGAGTGTGTGTGAGTGAGTGAGAGTGTGTGTGTGTGAGTGAGTGAGTTAGTGTGTGTGAAAGAGTGAGTGTGTGGGTGAGTGAGTGTGTGTGAGTGAGTGAGGAGTGTGTGGGTGAGTGAGAGAGTGTGCGTGTGAGTGAGTGAGAGAGTGTGTGAGTGAGGGAGTGTGTGTGAGTGAGAGAGAGTGTCTGAGTGAGAGTGTATATGTGTGTAAGTGGGTGAGAGTGTGTGTATGAGTGAGAGGATGTGTGTGTGTGTGAGTGAGAGTGTGTGTGTGAGAGTGTACTTCAGTGAGTGATGAATTTGTGTGTGTGAATGAGAGTGTGTGTGAATGAGTGAGAGAGTGTGTGTGAGTGTGAGTGTGTGCTGAGTGAGTGAGAGTGTGTGTGTGAATGAGAGAGTGTGTGTGAGTGAGAGAGTGTGTGAGTGAGATTGTGTGTGTATGAGTGAGAGTGTGTGTGTGAGTGAGTGTGTGAGAATGTGTGTGTGTGAGAGTGTGTGTGTGTGTGAGTGCTGCGAGTGTGAGTGAGAGTGTGTGTGTCTGAGTGAGAGTGTATGTGAGTGAGTGAGAGTGTGTGTGTGTGAGAGAGTGTGTGTGTGAGTGAGAGTGTGTGTGAGTGAGTGAGAGAGTGTGTATGTGAGTGAGAGTGTGTGTGAGTGACTGACAGAGTGTGTGAGTGAAAATGTGTGTGTATGAGTGAGAGTGTGACTGAGAGTGTGTGTGAGTGTGTGTGAGTGAGAGAGTGTGTGATTATGAGTGAGAGTGTGTGCGAGTGAGTGAGAGTGTGTCTACGAATGAGAGTGTGTGTGTGAGTGAGTGAGAGAGTTTGTGTGTGTTAATGAGTGAGAGTGTGTGTGAGTGTGTGTGTGACTGAGCGTGTGTGTGAGTGAGAGTGTATGTGAGTGAGTGTGAGAGCGCGTGTGTGGGTGAAAGGGTGAACACTCTCACCCTGAGTATAAGTGTCTGCTTGAGTGAGTGATGGATTTGTGTGTGTGAGTGAGAGTGTATGTGAGTGAGTGAGAGAGTTTGTGTGAGCATGTGCTTGAGTGAGTGAGAGAGTGTCTGTGTGAGTGAGTGGGTTAGTGTGTGTGAAAGAGTGAGCGTGTGGGTGAGTGAGTGTGTGTGAGTGAGTGAGGAGTGTGTGGGTGAGTGAGAGAGTGTGTGTGTGAGTGAGTGAGTTAGTGTGTGTGAAAGAGTGAGTGTGTGGGTGAGTGAGTGTGTGTGAGTGAGTGAGGACTGTGTGGGTGAGTGAGAGAGTGTGCATGTGAGTGAGTGAGAGAGAGTGTCTGAGTGAGAGTGTATGTGTGTGTGAGTGGGTAAGAGTGTGTGTATGAGTGAGAGTATGTGTGTGTGTGTGAGTGAGAGTGTGTGTGAGTGTGTACTTCAGTGAGTAATGAATTTGTGTGTGTGAGTGAGAGTGTGTGTGAATGAGTGAGAGAGTGTGTGTGAGTGAGAGTGTGTGCTGAGTGAGTGAGAGGGTGTGTGTGAATGAGAGTGTGTGTGTGTGAATGAGTGAGAGTGCGAGTGACAGTGTGTGTGTAAGTGTGTGAGCGATTGTGTGTGAGTGTGAGCTTAAGTGAGTGAGAGAGTGTGTTCGTATGAATGGGTGTGTGTGTGAGTGTGTATAAGAGTGTGTGTGAGTGAGAGAATATGTGTGTGAGTGAGAGAGTGTGTCTCTGAAAGAGTGTCTGTGTGGGTGAGTGAGAGAATGTTTGTGTGAGTGAGTGAGTGTGTGGGTGAGTGAGAGTGTGTGTGTGAATGAGAGAGTGTGTGAGTGAGAGAGTGTCTGAGTGAGGGTGTGTGTTTGTGTGAGTGGGAGTGTGTGTAAGTGAGTGAGAGTGTTTGTGTGTGAATGAGAGTGTGTGTGTTTGAATGAGAGTGTGTGTGAATGAGTGAGAGTGCCAGTGACAGTGTGTGTGTAAATGAGTGAGAGATTGTGTGTGAGTGTGAGCTTACGTGAGTGAGAGAGTGTGTGCGTGTGAATGGGGGGGGGTGAGTGTGTGAAAGAGTGTGTGTGAGTGAGAGAATGTGTGTGTGAGTGAGAGAGTGTGTCTCTGAAAGAGTGTCTGTGTGGGTGAGTGAGAGAATGTTTGTGTGAGTGAGTGAGTGTGTGGGTGAGTGAGAGTGTGTGTGTGAATGAGAGAGTGTGTGAGTGAGAGAGTGTCTGAGTGAGGGTGTGTGTTTGTGTGAGTGAGAGTGTGTGTGAGTGAGTGAGAGTGTGTGTGTGAGTGAGAGTGTGTGTGTGGGTGAGTGAGAGTGAGCGAGTGTGTGAGTGAGAGTGTGTGTGTATGAGTGAGAGTGTGTGAGTGAGAGTGTGTGTGTATGAGTGAGAGTGTGTGTGTGAGTGAGTGTGTGAGAATGTGTGTGTGTGAGAGTGTGTGTGTGAGTGCAGCGAGTGTGAGTGAGAGAGTGTGTGTGTGAGTGAGTGTGTGAGAATGTGTGTGTGTGAGTGTGTGTGTGAGTGCTGCGAGTGTGAGTGAGAGTGTGTGTGTCTGAGTGAGAGTGTATGTGAGTGAGTGAGAGTGTGTGTGTGTGAGAGAGTGTGTGTGTGAGTGAGAGTGTGTGTGAGTGAGTGAGAGAGTGTGTATGTGCGTGAGAGTGTGTGTGAGTGACTGACAGAGTGTGTGAGTGAAAATGTGTGTGTGTATGAGTGAGAGTGTGACTGAGAGTGTGTGTGAGTGTGTGTGAGTGAGAGAGTGTGTGATTATGAGTGAGAGTGTGTGCGAGTGAGTGAGAGTGTGTGTACGAATGAGAGTGTGTGTGTGAGTGATTGAGAGAGTTTGTGTGTGTTAATGAGTGAGAGTGTGTGTGAGTGTGTGTGTGACTGAGCGTGTGTGTGAGTGAGAGTGTATGTGAGTGAGTGTGAGAGCGCGTGTGTGGGTGAAAGGGTGAACACTCTCACCCTGAGTATAAGTGTCTGCTTGAGTGAGTGATGAATTTGTGTGTGTGAGTGAGAGTGTATGTGAGTGAGTGAGAGAGTTTGTGTGAGCATGTGCTTGAGTGAGTGAGAGAGTGTCTGTGTGAGTGAGTGGGTTAGTGTGTGTGAAAGAGTGAGCGTGTGGGTGAGTGAGTGTGTGTGAGTGAGTGAGGAGTGTGTGGGTGAGTGAGAGAGTGTGTGTGTGAGTGAGTGAGAGTGTGTGTGTGAGTGAGTGAGCGTGTTTGTGTTTATGAGTGAGAGAGTGTGTGTGTGACTCAGTGTGTGCGAGTGAGTGAGAGAGTGTGTGTATGACCGAGAGTGAGAGAATAGGTGTGTGAGTGAGTATGTGGGTGTGTGAAAGTGTGTGTGTGAGTGAGTGAGAGCGTGTGTGTGTGTGTGTGTGAGTGAGTGAGTGTGTGGGTGAGTGAGCGAGTGTGTGTGTGAGTGAGAATGTGAGTGAGTGAGAAAATATGTGTGTGAGTGAGAGAGTATGTGGGTGAGTGAGAGAGTGTGTGAGTGAGTGAGAGACTATGTGTGTGAGTGAGAGAGTGTGTGCGTGTGAAAGAATGTGTGTGTGGGTGAGTGAGAGAGTGTGTGGGTGAGTGAGAATGTGAGTGAGTGAGAAAATATGTGTGTGAGTGAGTGAGTGTGTGGGTGAGTGAGAGAGTGTGTGTGTGAGTGAGAATGTGAGTGAGTGAGAGAATATGTGTGTGAGTGGGAGAGTATGTGGGTGAGTGAGAGAGTGTGTGAGTGAGTGAGAGACTATGTGTGTGAGTGAGAGAGTGTGTGCGTGTGAACGAATGTGTGTGTGGGTGAGTGAGAGAGTGTGTGGGTGAGTGAGAGAGTGTGTGTGTGTGCGTGTGTGTGAGTGGTTGAGTGAGAGAGTGTGTGTGAGTGTGTACTTCAGTGAGTGATGAATTTGTCTGTGTGAGTGAGAGTGTGTGTGAATGAGTGAGAGAGTGTGTGTGAGTGTGAGTGTGTGCTGAGTGAGTGAGAGTATGTGTGTGAATGAGAGTGTGTGTGAATGAGTGAGAGTGCGAGAGACAGAGTGTGTGTAAGTGACTGAGAGATGGTGTGTGAGTGTGAGCTTAAGTGAGTGAGAGAGGGTGTGCGTGTGAATGGGGGTGTGAGTGAGTGTGTAAAAGAGTGTCTGTGAGTGAGAGAATGTGTGTGTGAGTGAGAGAGTGTGTCTCTGAAAGAGTGTCTGTGTGGGTGAGTGAGAATGTGTGTGTGAGTGAGAGAGTGTCTGAGTGAGGGTGTGTGTTTGTGTCAGTGAGAATGTGTGTGAGTGAGTGAGAGTGTGTAAGTGAGTGAGAATGTGAGTGAGTGAGAGAATATGTGTGTGAGTGGGAGAGTATGTGGGTGAGTGAGAGAGTGTGTGAGTGAGTGAGAGACTATGTGTGTGAGTGAGAGAGTGTGTGCGTGTGAAAGAATGTGTGTGTGGGTGAGTGAGAGAGTGTGTGGGTGAGTGAGAGAGTGTGTGTGTGTGCGTGTGTGTGAGTGGTTGAGTGAGAGAGTGTGTGTGAGTGTGTACTTCAGTGAGTGATGAATTTGTCTGTGTGAGTGAGAGTGTGTGTGAATGAGTGAGAGAGTGTGTGTGAGTGTGAGTGTGTGCTGAGTGAGTGAGAGTATGTGTGTGAATGAGAGTGTGTGTGAATGAGTGAGAGTGCGAGAGACAGAGTTTGTGTAAGTGACTGAGAGATGGTGTGTGAGTGTGAGCTTAAGTGAGTGAGAGAGGGTGTGCGTGTGAATGGGGGTGTGAGTGAGTGTGTAAAAGAGTGTGTGTGAGTGAGAGAATGTGTGTGTGAGTGAGAGAGTGTGTCTCTGAAAGAGTGTCTGTGTGGTGAGTGAGAATGTGTGTGTGAGTGAGAGAGTGTGTATGAGTGAGAGAGTGTCTGAGTGAGGGTGTGTGTTTGTGTGAGTGAGAATGTGTGTGAGTGAGTGAGAGTGTGTGTGTGAGTGCGAGTGTGTGTGTGGGTGAGTGAGAGTGAGTGAATGTGTGAGTGAGAGTGTGTGTGTATGAGTGAGAGTGTGTGAGTGAGAGTGTGTGTGTATGAGTGAGAGTGTGTGTGTGAGTGAGTGTGTGAGAATGTGTGTGTGTGAGAGTGTGTGTGTGAGTGCAGCGAGTGTGAGTGAGAGATTGTGTGGGTGAGTGAGAGAGTGTGTGGGTGTGTGTGTGTGTGAGTGAGTGAGTGAGTGTGTGGGTGAGTGAGAGAGTGTGTGAGTGAGTGTGTGGGCGAGTGAGAGAGTATGTGTGCGCGTGAGAGTGTGAGTGAGTGAGAGACTATGCGTGTGAGTGAGAGAGTGTCTGTGTGAGTGAGAGAGTGTCTGAGTGAGGGTGTGTGTTTGTGTGAGTGAGAATGTGTGTGAGTGAGTGAGAGTGTGTGTGTGAGTGAGAGTGTGTGTGTGGGTGAGTGAGAGTGAGTGAGTGTGTGAGTGAGAGTGTGTGTGTATGAGTGAGAGTGTGTGAGTGAGAGTGTGTATGAGTGAGAGTGTGTGTGTGAGTGAGTGTGTGAGAATGTGTGTGTGTGAGAGTGTGTGTGTGAGTGCAGCGAGTGTGAGTGAGAGAGTGTGTGTGTGAGTGAGAGTGTGTGTGGGTGAGTGAGAGAGTGTGTGGGTGTGTGTGTGTGTAAGTGAGTGAGTGAGTGTGTGGGTGAGTGAGAGAGTGTGTGAGTGAGTGAGTGTGTGGGCGCGTGAGAGAGTGTGTGGGCGCGTGAGAGAGTGTGTGTGCGCATGAGAGTGTGAGTGAGTGAGAGACAATGTGTGTGAGTGAGAGAGTGTCTGTGTGAGTGAGAGTGTGTGCGAGTGAGAGAGAGTGTGTGTATGAATGAGAGTGTGTGTGTGAGTGAGTGAGAGAGTTTGTGTGTGTGAAAGAATGAGTGTGTGGGTGAGTGAGAGAGTGTGTGTGTGAGTGAGTGAGTGTGTTTGTGTTTATGAGTGAGAGAGTGTGTGTGTGACTCAGTGTGTGCGAGTGAGTGAGAGAGTGTGTGTATGAGCGAGAGTGAGAGAATAGGTGTGTGAGTGAGTATGTGGGTGTGTGAAAGTGTGTGTGTGAGTGAGTGAGAGCGTGTGTGTGTGTGTGTGAGTGAGTGAGTGTGTGGGTGAGTGAGAGAGTGTGTGTGTGAGTGAGAATGTGAGTGAGTGAGAAAATATGTGTGTGAGTGAGAGAGTATGTGGGTGAGTGAGAGAGTGTGTGAGTGAGTGAGAGAGTGTGTGTGTGTGCGAGTGTGTGAGTGGTTGAGTGAGAGAGTGTGTGTGAGTGTGTACTTCAGTGAGTGATGAATTTGTCTGTGTGAGTGAGAGTGTGTGTGAATGAGTGAGAGAGTGTGTGTGAGTGTGAGTGTGTGCTGAGTGAGTGAGAGTATGTGTGTGAATGAGAGTGTGTGTGAATGAGTGAGAGTGCGAGAGACAGAGTGTGAGTAAGTGACTGAGAGATGGTGTGTGAGTATGAGCTTAAGTGAGTGAGAGAGTGTGTGCGTGTGAATGGGGGTGTGAGTGAGTGTGTAAAATAGTGTGTGTGAGTGAGAGAGTGTGTCTCTGAAAGAGTGTCTGTGTGGGTGAGTGAGAATGTGTGTGTGAGTGAGAGAGTGTGTATGAGTGAGAGAGTGTCTGAGTGAGGGTGTGTGTTTGTGTGAGTGAGAATGTGTGTGAGTGAGTGAGAGTGTGTGTGTGAGTGAGAGTGTGTGTGTGGGTGAGTGAGAGTGAGTGAATGTGTGAGTGAGAGTGTGTGTGTATGAGTGAGAGTGTGTGAGTGAGAGTGTGTGTGTATGAGTGAGAGTGTGTGTGTGAGTGAGTGTGTGAGAATGTGTGTGTGTGAGAGTGTGTGTGCGCGTGAGAGTGTGAGTGAGTGAGAGACTATGCGTGTGAGTGAGAGAGTGTCTGTGTGAGTGAGAGAGTGTCTGAGTGAGGGTGTGTGTTTGTGTGAGTGAGAGTGTGTGTGTGAGTGAGTGTGTGAGAATGTGTGTGTGACAGTGTGTGTGTGTGAGTGCAGCGAGTGTGAGTGAGAGAGTGTGTGTATGAGTGAGAGTGTGTGAGTGAGAGTGTGTGTGTATGAGTGAGAGTGTGTGTGTGAGTGTGTGAGAATGTGTGTGTGTGAGAGTGTGTGTGTGAGTGCAGCGAGTGTGAGTGAGAGAGCGTGTGTGTGAGTGAGAGTGTGTGTTGGTGAGTGAGAGAGTGTATGGGTGTGTGTGTGAGTGAGTGAGTGAGTGAGTGTGTGGGTGAGTGAGAGAGTGTGTGTGCGCGTGAGAGTGTGAGTGAGTGAGAGACTATGTGTGTGAGTGAGAGAGTGTCTGTGTGAGTGAGAGAGTGTCTGAGTGAGGGTGTGTGTTTGTGTGAGTGAGAATGTGTGTGAGTGAGTGTGTGAGAATGTGTGTGTGTGAGAGTGTGTGTGTGAGTGCAGCGAGTTTGAGTGAGAGAGTGTGTGTGTGAGTGAGAGTGTGTGTGTATGAGTGAGAGTGTGTGAGTGAGAGTGTGTGTGTATGAGTGAGAGTGTGTGTGTGAGTGAGTGTGTGAGAATGTGTGTGTGTGAGAGTGTGTGTGTGAGTGCAGCGAGTGTGAGTGAGAGAGTGTGTGTGTGAGTGAGAGTGTGTGTGGGTGAGTGAGAGAGTGTGTGGGTGTGTGTGTGTGTGAGTGAGTGAGTGAGTGTGTGGGTGAGTGAGAGTGTGTGTGAGTGAGTGAGTGTGTGGGCGAGTGAGAGAGTGTGTGTGCGCGTGAGAGTGTGAGTGAGTGAGAGACTACGTGTGTGAGTGAGAGAGTGTCTGTGTGAGTGAGAGTGTGTGTGTGAGTGAGTGAGAGAGTGTGTGTGTGAATGAGAGTGAGTGTGTGAGTGTGAGAGAGTGTGTGTGAAAGAGTGTGTGTGTGAAAGATTGTGTGGCTGAGTGAGAGAGTGTGTGTGTGTGTGTGAGTGAGTGAGTGTGAGTGTGTGTGTGTGACTAAGAGTGTGTGAGTGAGAGTGTGTGTGTGTATGAGTGAGGGTGTGTGTGAGTGAGTGAGAGTGTTACCGAGTGTGTGTGTGAGTAAGTGTGTGTGTGGGTGAGTGAGAGAGTGTGTGTGTGTGTGTGTGTGTGTGTGTGGGTGAGTGAGAGAGTGTGTGAGTGAGTGAGTCTGTGGTCGAGTGAGAGAATGTGTGTGTGCGTGCGAGTGTGAGTGAGTGAGAGAATATGTGTGTGAGTGAGAGAGTGTGTGTGACTAAGTGAGAGAGTGTGTGTGTGAATGAGAGTGTGTGTGAGTGAGTGAGAGTGTGAGTGAGGGTGTGTGTGTGAGTTAGTGACAGTGAGAGAGTCTGTGTGTGAGTGTGTGTGTTAGTGTGAGTGAGTGAGTGGTTGAGTGAGAGAGTGTGTGTGTGAGTGAGAATGAGTGAGAGTGTAAGTGAGAGTGTGTGTTTGAGTGAGTGAGAGTGTGTGAGTGAGTGAGAGTGTGTGTGTATGATTGAGAGCGTGTGTGAGTGACAGTGTGAGTGAGAGAGTCTGTGTGTGTGAGAGTGAGAGTGTGTGTGAGTGAGAGTGTGTGGGTGAATGAGAGAGTGTGTGTGAGTGAGAGAATAGGCGTGTGAGTGAGAGAATATGTGGGTAAGTGAGAGAGTGTGTGGGTGAGTGAGAGAGTGTGTGTGTGTGAGTGAGTGAGTGTGTGGGTGAGTGAGTGTGTGTGTAGAGTGAGAGAAAATGTGTGTGAGTGAGTATGAGGGTGTGTGAAAGAATGTGTGTGAGTGAGTGAGGGTGTGAGTGAGTGTGTAAAAGAGTGTCTGTGAGTGAGAGAATGTGTGTGTGAGTGAGAGAGTGTGTCTCTGAAAGAGTGTCTGTGTGGGTGAGTGAGAATGTGTGTGTGAGTGAGAGAGTGTCTGAGTGAGGGTGTGTGTTTGTGTCAGTGAGAATGTGTGTGAGTGAGTGAGAGTGTGTAAGTGAGTGAGAATGTGAGTGAGTGAGAGAATATGTGTGTGAGTGGGAGAGTATGTGGGTGAGTGAGAGAGTGTGTGAGTGAGTGAGAGACTATGTGTGTGAGTGAGAGAGTGTGTGCGTGTGAAAGAATGTGTGTGTGGGTGAGTGAGAGAGTGTGTGGGTGAGTGAGAGAGTGTGTGTGTGTGCGTGTGTGTGAGTGGTTGAGTGAGAGAGTGTGTGTGAGTGTGTACTTCAGTGAGTGATGAATTTGTCTGTGTGAGTGAGAGTGTGTGTGAATGAGTGAGAGAGTGTGTGTGAGTGTGAGTGTGTGCTGAGTGAGTGAGAGTATGTGTGTGAATGAGAGTGTGTGTGAATGAGTGAGAGTGCGAGAGACAGAGTTTGTGTAAGTGACTGAGAGATGGTGTGTGAGTGTGAGCTTAAGTGAGTGAGAGAGGGTGTGCGTGTGAATGGGGGTGTGAGTGAGTGTGTAAAAGAGTGTGTGTGAGTGAGAGAATGTGTGTGTGAGTGAGAGAGTGTGTCTCTGAAAGAGTGTCTGTGTGGTGAGTGAGAATGTGTGTGTGAGTGAGAGAGTGTGTATGAGTGAGAGAGTGTCTGAGTGAGGGTGTGTGTTTGTGTGAGTGAGAATGTGTGTGAGTGAGTGAGAGTGTGTGTGTGAGTGCGAGTGTGTGTGTGGGTGAGTGAGAGTGAGTGAATGTGTGAGTGAGAGTGTGTGTGTATGAGTGAGAGTGTGTGAGTGAGAGTGTGTGTGTATGAGTGAGAGTGTGTGTGTGAGTGAGTGTGTGAGAATGTGTGTGTGTGAGAGTGTGTGTGTGAGTGCAGCGAGTGTGAGTGAGAGATTGTGTGGGTGAGTGAGAGAGTGTGTGGGTGTGTGTGTGTGTGAGTGAGTGAGTGAGTGTGTGGGTGAGTGAGAGAGTGTGTGAGTGAGTGTGTGGGCGAGTGAGAGAGTATGTGTGCGCGTGAGTGTGTGAGTGAGTGAGAGACTATGCGTGTGAGTGAGAGAGTGTCTGTGTGAGTGAGAGAGTGTCTGAGTGAGGGTGTGTGTTTGTGTGAGTGAGAATGTGTGTGAGTGAGTGAGAGTGTGTGTGTGAGTGAGAGTGTGTGTGTGGGTGAGTGAGAGTGAGTGAGTGTGTGAGTGAGAGTGTGTGTGTATGAGTGAGAGTGTGTGAGTGAGAGTGTGTATGAGTGAGAGTGTGTGTGTGAGTGAGTGTGTGAGAATGTGTGTGTGTGAGAGTGTGTGTGTGAGTGCAGCGAGTGTGAGTGAGAGAGTGTGTGTGTGAGTGAGAGTGTGTGTGGGTGAGTGAGAGAGTGTGTGGGTGTGTGTGTGTGTAAGTGAGTGAGTGAGTGTGTGGGTGAGTGAGAGAGTGTGTGAGTGAGTGAGTGTGTGGGCGCGTGAGAGAGTGTGTGGGCGCGTGAGAGAGTGTGTGTGCGCATGAGAGTGTGAGTGAGTGAGAGACAATGTGTGTGAGTGAGAGAGTGTCTGTGTGAGTGAGAGTGTGTGCGAGTGAGAGAGAGTGTGTGTATGAATGAGAGTGTGTGTGTGAGTGAGTGAGAGAGTTTGTGTGTGTGAAAGAATGAGTGTGTGGGTGAGTGAGAGAGTGTGTGTGTGAGTGAGTGAGTGTGTTTGTGTTTATGAGTGAGAGAGTGTGTGTGTGACTCAGTGTGTGCGAGTGAGTGAGAGAGTGTGTGTATGAGCGAGAGTGAGAGAATAGGTGTGTGAGTGAGTATGTGGGTGTGTGAAAGTGTGTGTGTGAGTGAGTGAGAGCGTGTGTGTGTGTGTGTGAGTGAGTGAGTGTGTGGGTGAGTGAGAGAGTGTAAGTGAGTGAGAATGTGAGTGAGTGAGAGAATATGTGTGTGAGTGGGAGAGTATGTGGGTGAGTGAGAGAGTGTGTGAGTGAGTGAGAGACTATGTGTGTGAGTGAGAGAGTGTGTGCGTGTGAAAGAATGTGTGTGTGGGTGAGTGAGAGAGTGTGTGGGTGAGTGAGAGAGTGTGTGTGTGTGCGTGTGTGTGAGTGGTTGAGTGAGAGAGTGTGT
Source organism: Scyliorhinus torazame (assembly GCF_047496885.1). Lineage (NCBI taxonomy): Eukaryota > Metazoa > Chordata > Chondrichthyes > Carcharhiniformes > Scyliorhinidae > Scyliorhinus > Scyliorhinus torazame. The sequence goes on along the minus strand of NC_092723.1, from coordinate 97,619,854 downwards.
GTGAGTGTGTACTTCAGTGAGTGATGAATTTGTCTGTGTGAGTGAGAGTGTGTGTGAATGAGTGAGAGAGTGTGTGTGAGTGTGAGTGTGTGCTGAGTGAGTGAGAGTATGTGTGTGAATGAGAGTGTGTGTGAATGAGTGAGAGTGCGAGAGACAGAGTTTGTGTAAGTGACTGAGAGATGGTGTGTGAGTGTGAGCTTAAGTGAGTGAGAGAGGGTGTGCGTGTGAATGGGGGTGTGAGTGAGTGTGTAAAAGAGTGTGTGTGAGTGAGAGAATGTGTGTGTGAGTGAGAGAGTGTGTCTCTGAAAGAGTGTCTGTGTGGTGAGTGAGAATGTGTGTGTGAGTGAGAGAGTGTGTATGAGTGAGAGAGTGTCTGAGTGAGGGTGTGTGTTTGTGTGAGTGAGAATGTGTGTGAGTGAGTGAGAGTGTGTGTGTGAGTGCGAGTGTGTGTGTGGGTGAGTGAGAGTGAGTGAATGTGTGAGTGAGAGTGTGTGTGTATGAGTGAGAGTGTGTGAGTGAGAGTGTGTGTGTATGAGTGAGAGTGTGTGTGTGAGTGAGTGTGTGAGAATGTGTGTGTGTGAGAGTGTGTGTGTGAGTGCAGCGAGTGTGAGTGAGAGATTGTGTGGGTGAGTGAGAGAGTGTGTGGGTGTGTGTGTGTGTGAGTGAGTGAGTGAGTGTGTGGGTGAGTGAGAGAGTGTGTGAGTGAGTGTGTGGGCGAGTGAGAGAGTATGTGTGCGCGTGAGTGTGTGAGTGAGTGAGAGACTATGCGTGTGAGTGAGAGAGTGTCTGTGTGAGTGAGAGAGTGTCTGAGTGAGGGTGTGTGTTTGTGTGAGTGAGAATGTGTGTGAGTGAGTGAGAGTGTGTGTGTGAGTGAGAGTGTGTGTGTGGGTGAGTGAGAGTGAGTGAGTGTGTGAGTGAGAGTGTGTGTGTATGAGTGAGAGTGTGTGAGTGAGAGTGTGTATGAGTGAGAGTGTGTGTGTGAGTGAGTGTGTGAGAATGTGTGTGTGTGAGAGTGTGTGTGTGAGTGCAGCGAGTGTGAGTGAGAGAGTGTGTGTGTGAGTGAGAGTGTGTGTGGGTGAGTGAGAGAGTGTGTGGGTGTGTGTGTGTGTAAGTGAGTGAGTGAGTGTGTGGGTGAGTGAGAGAGTGTGTGAGTGAGTGAGTGTGTGGGCGCGTGAGAGAGTGTGTGGGCGCGTGAGAGAGTGTGTGTGCGCATGAGAGTGTGAGTGAGTGAGAGACAATGTGTGTGAGTGAGAGAGTGTCTGTGTGAGTGAGAGTGTGTGCGAGTGAGAGAGAGTGTGTGTATGAATGAGAGTGTGTGTGTGAGTGAGTGAGAGAGTTTGTGTGTGTGAAAGAATGAGTGTGTGGGTGAGTGAGAGAGTGTGTGTGTGAGTGAGTGAGTGTGTTTGTGTTTATGAGTGAGAGAGTGTGTGTGTGACTCAGTGTGTGCGAGTGAGTGAGAGAGTGTGTGTATGAGCGAGAGTGAGAGAATAGGTGTGTGAGTGAGTATGTGGGTGTGTGAAAGTGTGTGTGTGAGTGAGTGAGAGCGTGTGTGTGTGTGTGTGAGTGAGTGAGTGTGTGGGTGAGTGAGAGAGTGTGTGTGTGAGTGAGAATGTGAGTGAGTGAGAAAATATGTGTGTGAGTGAGAGAGTATGTGGGTGAGTGAGAGAGTGTGTGAGTGAGTGAGAGAGTGTGTGTGTGTGCGAGTGTGTGAGTGGTTGAGTGAGAGAGTGTGTGTGAGTGTGTACTTCAGTGAGTGATGAATTTGTCTGTGTGAGTGAGAGTGTGTGTGAATGAGTGAGAGAGTGTGTGTGAGTGTGAGTGTGTGCTGAGTGAGTGAGAGTATGTGTGTGAATGAGAGTGTGTGTGAATGAGTGAGAGTGCGAGAGACAGAGTGTGAGTAAGTGACTGAGAGATGGTGTGTGAGTATGAGCTTAAGTGAGTGAGAGAGTGTGTGCGTGTGAATGGGGGTGTGAGTGAGTGTGTAAAATAGTGTGTGTGAGTGAGAGAGTGTGTCTCTGAAAGAGTGTCTGTGTGGGTGAGTGAGAATGTGTGTGTGAGTGAGAGAGTGTGTATGAGTGAGAGAGTGTCTGAGTGAGGGTGTGTGTTTGTGTGAGTGAGAATGTGTGTGAGTGAGTGAGAGTGTGTGTGTGAGTGAGAGTGTGTGTGTGGGTGAGTGAGAGTGAGTGAATGTGTGAGTGAGAGTGTGTGTGTATGAGTGAGAGTGTGTGAGTGAGAGTGTGTGTGTATGAGTGAGAGTGTGTGTGTGAGTGAGTGTGTGAGAATGTGTGTGTGTGAGAGTGTGTGTGCGCGTGAGAGTGTGAGTGAGTGAGAGACTATGCGTGTGAGTGAGAGAGTGTCTGTGTGAGTGAGAGAGTGTCTGAGTGAGGGTGTGTGTTTGTGTGAGTGAGAGTGTGTGTGTGAGTGAGTGTGTGAGAATGTGTGTGTGACAGTGTGTGTGTGTGAGTGCAGCGAGTGTGAGTGAGAGAGTGTGTGTATGAGTGAGAGTGTGTGAGTGAGAGTGTGTGTGTATGAGTGAGAGTGTGTGTGTGAGTGTGTGAGAATGTGTGTGTGTGAGAGTGTGTGTGTGAGTGCAGCGAGTGTGAGTGAGAGAGCGTGTGTGTGAGTGAGAGTGTGTGTTGGTGAGTGAGAGAGTGTATGGGTGTGTGTGTGAGTGAGTGAGTGAGTGAGTGTGTGGGTGAGTGAGAGAGTGTGTGTGCGCGTGAGAGTGTGAGTGAGTGAGAGACTATGTGTGTGAGTGAGAGAGTGTCTGTGTGAGTGAGAGAGTGTCTGAGTGAGGGTGTGTGTTTGTGTGAGTGAGAATGTGTGTGAGTGAGTGTGTGAGAATGTGTGTGTGTGAGAGTGTGTGTGTGAGTGCAGCGAGTTTGAGTGAGAGAGTGTGTGTGTGAGTGAGAGTGTGTGTGTATGAGTGAGAGTGTGTGAGTGAGAGTGTGTGTGTATGAGTGAGAGTGTGTGTGTGAGTGAGTGTGTGAGAATGTGTGTGTGTGAGAGTGTGTGTGTGAGTGCAGCGAGTGTGAGTGAGAGAGTGTGTGTGTGAGTGAGAGTGTGTGTGGGTGAGTGAGAGAGTGTGTGGGTGTGTGTGTGTGTGAGTGAGTGAGTGAGTGTGTGGGTGAGTGAGAGTGTGTGTGAGTGAGTGAGTGTGTGGGCGAGTGAGAGAGTGTGTGTGCGCGTGAGAGTGTGAGTGAGTGAGAGACTACGTGTGTGAGTGAGAGAGTGTCTGTGTGAGTGAGAGTGTGTGTGTGAGTGAGTGAGAGAGTGTGTGTGTGAATGAGAGTGAGTGTGTGAGTGTGAGAGAGTGTGTGTGAAAGAGTGTGTGTGTGAAAGATTGTGTGGCTGAGTGAGAGAGTGTGTGTGTGTGTGTGAGTGAGTGAGTGTGAGTGTGTGTGTGTGACTAAGAGTGTGTGAGTGAGAGTGTGTGTGTGTATGAGTGAGGGTGTGTGTGAGTGAGTGAGAGTGTTACCGAGTGTGTGTGTGAGTAAGTGTGTGTGTGGGTGAGTGAGAGAGTGTGTGTGTGTGTGTGTGTGTGTGTGTGGGTGAGTGAGAGAGTGTGTGAGTGAGTGAGTCTGTGGTCGAGTGAGAGAATGTGTGTGTGCGTGCGAGTGTGAGTGAGTGAGAGAATATGTGTGTGAGTGAGAGAGTGTGTGTGTGAGTGAGAGTGTGTGTGTGACTAAGTGAGAGAGTGTGTGTGTGAATGAGAGTGTGTGTGAGTGAGTGAGAGTGTGAGTGAGGGTGTGTGTGTGAGTTAGTGACAGTGAGAGAGTCTGTGTGTGAGTGTGTGTGTTAGTGTGAGTGTGTGCTTGAGTGAGCGCGAGAGTGTGTGTGTGGGTGAGTGAGTGTGTGTGTGTGAGTGAGTGAGTGGTTGAGTGAGAGAGTGTGTGTGTGAGTGAGAATGAGTGAGAGTGTAAGTGAGAGTGTGTGTTTGAGTGAGTGAGAGTGTGTGAGTGAGTGAGAGTGTGTGTGTATGATTGAGAGCGTGTGTGAGTGACAGTGTGAGTGAGAGAGTCTGTGTGTGTGAGAGTGAGAGTGTGTGTGAGTGAGAGTGTGTGGGTGAATGAGAGAGTGTGTGTGAGTGAGAGAATAGGCGTGTGAGTGAGAGAATATGTGGGTAAGTGAGAGAGTGTGTGGGTGAGTGAGAGAGTGTGTGTGTGTGAGTGAGTGAGTGTGTGGGTGAGTGAGTGTGTGTGTAGAGTGAGAGAAAATGTGTGTGAGTGAGTATGAGGGTGTGTGAAAGAATGTGTGTGAGTGAGTGAGAGCGTGTGTATGTGTGTGAGTGAGTGAGTGTGTGGGTGAGTGAGAGAGTGTGTGTGTGAGTGAGAGTGTGAGTGAGTGAGAGAGTATGTGTGACTGAGAGTGTGTGCGAGTGAGTGAGAGTGTGTGTATGAGTGAGAGTGTGTGTGAGTGAGTGAGAGAGATTATGTGTCTGAAAGACTGAGTGTGTGGGTGAGTGAGAGAGTGTGTGGGTGAGTGAGAGAGTGTGTGTGAGTGTGAGTGAGTGAGTGGTTGAGTGAGAGAGTGTGTGTGAGTGAGTGAGAGAGTGTGTGTGAGTTAGTGAGAGAGTGTGCCTGTGAGTGGGTGCGATTGAGTGTATGAGTGAGACTATGTGTGTGTGAGTGAGAGTATGGGTGTATGAGGGAGAGTGTGTGTATGAGTGAGAGTGTGAGTGTGAGTGAGAGGGAGTGAGAGTGTGAGTGAGAATGTGTGGGTGAGTGAGAGAGTGAGTGTGAATGAGTGAGCGAGTGTGTGTGAGTGAGAGTGTGTGTGTGAGTGAGAGAGTGTGTGTGAATGTGAGTGTGTGCTTGAGAGAGTGAGAGTGTGTGTGTGTGTGTGAGAGTGTGTGTGTGGGTGAGTGAGAGTGTGTGCGAGTGAAAGTGTGTGTGAGTGAGTGAGTGTGTATGCAAGTGAGAGTGTGTGTGTGAGTGAGTGAGAGTGTGTGAGTGAGAGTGTGTGTCAGTGAGTGAGAGTGTGAGCGAGGGTGTGTGTGTGAGTGAGTGAGAGTGTGTGAGTGAGAGTGTGTGTCAGTGACTGAGAGTGTGAGCGAGGGTGTGTGTGTGAGTGAGTGAGAGTGAGAGAGTGTGTGTGAGTGAGAGTGTGTGTGTGAGTGAGTGAGTGGTTGAGTGAGAGAGTGTGTGTGTGAGTGAGAAGGAGTGAGAGTGTGAGTGAGAGTGTGTGTGTGAGTGAGTGAGAGTGTGTGAGTGAGTGAGAGTGTGTGCGTGTATGAGTGAGAGTGTGTGTGTGAGTGAGGGTGTGAGTGAGAGAGTGTGTTTGTGAGTGATAGTGTGTGTGAGTGAGTGAGTGTGTGAGAAAGTGTGAGTGTGTCGGTGAGTGTGTGTGTGTGTGTGAGTGAGTGAGTGTGTGGGTGAGTGAGAGAATATGTGGGTGTGTGTGTGTGTGTGAGTGAGAGAGTGTGTGTGTGAGTGAGAGTGTGTGTGTGAGTGAGTGAGGGAGTGTGTGGGTGAATGAGTGTGTGGGTGGGTGAGAGAGTGTGTGTGTGAGTGAGAGTGTGAGTGAGTGTGAGACTATGTGTGTGAGTGAGAGAGTGTCTGTGTGAGTGAGAGTGTGTGTGTGAGTGAGTGAGGGAGTGTGTGTGTGAATGAGAGTGTGTGGGTGAGTGAGAGAGTGTGTGTGTGTGTGTGTGTGTGTGAGTGAGTGAGTGATTGTGTGGGTGAGTGAGGGAGTGTTTGTGAGTGTGAGTGAGTGAGTGGTTGAGTGAGAGAGTGTGTGTGAGTGAGTGAGAGAGTGTGTTTGAGTTAGTGAGAGAGTGTGCGTGTGAGTGGGTGCGATTGAGTGTATGAGTGAGACTATGTGTGTGTGAGTGATAGTATGGGTGTATGAGGGAGAGTGAGAGAGTTTGTGTGTGTGAAAGACTGAGTGTGTGGGTGAGTGAGAGAGTGTGTGGGTGAGTGAGAGAGTGTGTGTGAGTGTGAGTGAGTGAGTGGTTGAGTGAGAGAGTGTGTGTGAGTGAGTGAGAGAGTGTGTGTGAGTTAGTGAGAGAGTGTGCGTGTGAGTGGGTGCGATTGAGTGTATGAGTGAGACTATGTGTGTGTGAGTGATAGTATGGGTGTATGAGGGAGAGTGAGAGAGTTTGTGTGTGTGAAAGACTGAGTGTGTGGGTGAGTGAGAGAGTGTGTGGGTGAGTGAGAGAGTGTGTGTGAGTGTGAGTGAGTGAGTGGTTGAGTGAGAGAGTGTGTGTGAGTGAGTGAGAGAGTGTGTGTGAGTTAGTGAGAGAGTGTGCGTGTGAGTGGGTGCGATTGAGTGTATGAGTGAGACTATGTGTGTGTGAGTGAGAGTATGGGTGTATGAGGGAGAGTGTGTGTATGAGTGAGAGTGTGTGTGTGAGTGAGAAGGAGTGAGAGTGTGAGTGAGAATGTGTGGGTGAGTGAGAGAGTGAGTGTGAATGAGTGAGCGAGTGTGTGTGAGTGAGAGTGTGTGTGTGAGTGAGAGAGTGTGTGTGAATGTGAGTGTGTGCTTGAGTGAGTGAGAGTGTGTGTGTGTGAGAGTGTGTGTGTGGGTGAGTGAGAGTGTGTGCGAGTGAAAGTGTGTGTGAGTGAGTGAGAGAGTGTGTATGCAAGTGAGAGTGTGTGTGTGAGTGAGTGAGAGTGTGTGAGTGAGAGTGTGTGTCAGTGAGTGAGAGTGTGAGCGAGGGTGTGTCTGTGAGTGAGTGAGAGTGTGTGAGTGAGAGTGTGTGTCAGTGAGTGAGAGTGTGAGCGAGGGTGTGTGTGTGAGTGAGTGAGAGTGAGAGAGTGTGTGTGTGAGTGAGAGTGTGTGTGTGAGTGAGTGAGAGTGTGTGTTAGTGAGTGAGTGAGTGAGAGTGTGTGTGTGTGAGAGAGGGAGTAAAAGTGTATGTGAGTGAGTGAGAGTGTGTGTGTGGGTGAGTGAGTGAGAGTGTGTGAGTGAGTGAGAGTGTGTGAGTGAGTGAGAGTGTGTGTGTGTGAGAGGGTGAATGAAAGTGTGTGTGTGAGTGACTGAGAATGTGAGTGAGACTGTGTGTGAATGTGAGTGAGAGTGTGTGTGAGTGTGTGTGTGACTGAGCGTGTGTGTGAGTGAGAGTGCGTGTGCGTGAGTGAGAGTGTATGTGAGTGAGTGAGAGTGAGTGTGAGTGAGTGAGAGTGCGTGAGTGGGAGAGTGTGTGTGTGAGTGGGTGAGAGTGTGTGTATGAGCGAGAGGATGTGTGTGTGAGTGAGTGAGATAGCGTGTATGTGTGTGAGTGTGTGTGTGAGTGAGAGAGTGTGTGTGTGGGTGAGAGTGTGTGAGTGGGAGAGTGTGTGTGTGAGTGGGTGAGAGTGTGTGTATGAGTGAGAGGATGTGTGTGTGAGTGAGTGAGAGAGCGTGTCTGTGTGTGAGTGCGTGTGTGTGAGTGAGAGTGTATGTGAGTGAGTGTGTGTGGGTGAGAGTGTGTGAGTGGGAGAGTGTGTGTGTGAGTGGGTGAGAGTGTGTGTATGAGTGAGAGGATGTGTGTGTGAGTGAGTGAGACAGCGTGTCTGTGTGTGAGTGTGTGTGTGAATGAGTGAGAGTGTGTGTGAGTGTGTGTGTGACTGAGCGTGTGTGTGAGTGAGAGTGCGTGTGTGTGAGTGAGAATGTATGTGAGTGAGTGAGAGTGCCAGTGACAGTGTGTGTGTAAGTGAGTGAGAGATTGTGTGTGAGTGTGAGCTTAAGTGAGTGAGAGAGTGTGTGCGTGTGAATGGGGGGGGGTGTGAGTGTGTGAAAGAGTGTGTGGGTGAGTGTGTGTGTGACTGAGCGTGTGTGTGAGTGAGAGTGCGTGTGTGTGAGTGAGAATGTATGTGAGTGAGTGAGAGTGCCAGTGACAGTGTGTGTGTAAGTGAGTGAGAGATTGTGTGTGAGTGTGAGATTAAGTGAGTGAGAGAGTGTGTGTGTGTGAATGGGGGTGTGTGTGAGTGTGTGAAAGAGTGTGTGGGTGAGTGAGTTAGTGTGTGTGAAAGAGTGAGTGTGTGGGTGAGTGAGTGTGTGTGAGTGAGTGAGGAGTGTGTGGGTGAGTGAGTGAGTGTGCGTGTGAGTGAGTGAGAGAGTGTGTGTGAGTGAGGGAGTGTGTGTGAGTGAGAGAGAGTGTCTGAGTGAGAGCGTATGTGTGTGTGAGTGGGTGAGAGTGTGTGTATGAGTGAGAGCATGTGTGTGTGTGTGTGATTGAGAGTGTGTGTGTGTGAGTGTGTACTTCAGTGAATAATGAATTTGTGTGTGAATGAGAGTGTGAGTGAATGAGTGAGTGAGTGTGTGTGAGTGTGAGTGTGTGCTGAGTGAGTGAGAGTGTGTGTGTGTGAATGAGAGTGTGTGTGTTTGAATGAGAGTGTGTGTGAATGAGTGAGAGTGCCAGTGACAGTGTGTGTGTAAATGAGTGAGAGATTGTGTGTGAGTGTGAGCTTACGTGAGTGAGAGAGTGTGTGCGTGTGAATGGGGGGGGGTGTGAGTGTGTGAAAGAGTGTGTGTGAGTGAGAGAATGTGTGTGTGAGTGAGAGAGTGTGTCTCTGAAAGAGTGTCTGTGTGGGTGAGTGAGAGAATGTTTGTGTGAGTGAGAGAGTGTGTGTGTGTGAGAGTGTGTGCTAGAGTGAGTGATTAATTTGTGTGTGTGAGTGAGAGTGTATGTGAGTGAGTGGGTGTGTGAAAGAGTGAGTGTGTGTATGAGTGAGAATGGATGTGAGTGAATGAGAGAGTGTGTGTGTGAAAGAGTGATTGTGTGGGTGAGTGAGAGAGGGTGTGTGAGTGAGAGTGTGTGTGTGAGAGTGTGTGTGAGTGAGCGAGTCTGTGTGAGCGTGTGCTTGAGTGAGTGAGAGAGTGTATGTGTGAGTGAGAATGGTTGTGAGTGAATGAGAGAGTGTGTGTGTGTGAAAGAGTGATTGTGTGGGTGAGTGAGAGAGTGTGTGTGTGAGTGAGTGAGTTAGTGTGTGTGAAAGAGTGAGTGTGTGGGTGAGTGAGAGAGTGTGTGTGAGTGAGTGAGGAGTGTGTGGATGAGTGAGAGAGTGTGCGTGTGAGTGAGTGAGAGTGTGTGTATGAGTGAGAGAATGTGTGTGTGAGTGAGTGAGTGAGCGTGTCTGTGTGTGAGTGTGTGTGTGAGTGAGAGAGTGTGTGTGTGAGTGAGAGTGTGTGAGTGGGAGAGTGTGTGTGTGAGTGGGTGAGAGTGTGTGTATGAGTGAGAGGATGTGTGTGTGAGTGAGTGAGAGAGCGTGTCTGTGTGTGAGTGTGTGTGTGAATGAGTGAGAGTGTGTGTGAGTGTGTGTGTGACTGAGCGTGTGTGTGAGTGAGAGTGCGTGTGTGTGAGTGAGAGTGTATGTGAGTGAGTGAGAATGAGTGTGTGTGTGTGAAAGGGTGAACACTCTCACCCTGAGTATCAGTGTGTGCTTGAGTGAGTGATGAATTTGTGTGTGTGAGTGAGAGTGTATGTGAGTGAGTGAAAGGGTGTGTGTGTGTGAAAGAGTGAGTTTGTGGGTGAGTGAGAGAGTGTGTGTGTGAGTGAGAGGTTGTGTGTGAGTGTGAGCTTGAGTTAGTGAGAGAGTGTGTGTGTGTGAAAGAGTGTGTGTGCAAGTGAGAGTGTGTGTGATTGAGAGAGTGTGTCTGTGAAAGAGGGTTTGTGTGGGTGATGAGAGAGAATGTGTGTGAGTGAGAGTATGTGTGAATGAGTGAGAGAGTATGTGTGTGAGTGAGAGTTTGTGTGTGAATGAGTGAGCGAGTATGTGTGAATGAGAGTGTGTGTGTGAGTGAGTGAGAGAGTGTGTGTGTGAAAGAGTGTGTGTGTGAGTGAGAGTGTGTGAGAGTGAGTGAGAGAATGTGTGTGTGTGTGAGTGGGAGACTGTGTGTGTGAGTGGGTGAGAGTGTGTGTATGAGTGAGTGTATGTGTGTGTGAGTGAGTGAGAGAGTTTGTGTGTGTGTGCTTGAGTGAGTGATGAATTTGTGTGTGTGAGTGAGAGTGTATGTGAGTGAGTGAGTGTGTGAAAGAGTGAGTGTGTGGATGAGTGAGAATGGATGTGAGTGAATGAGAGAGTGTGTGTGTGAAAGAGTGATTGTGTGGGTGAGTGAGAGAGTGTGTGTGAGTGAGAGTGTGTGTTGGGTGAGTGAGAGTGTGTGTGAGTGAGTGTGAGAGTGTGTGTGTGAGTGAGAGTGTGTGTGTGAGAGTGTGTGTGAGTGAGAGTGTGTGTGAGCGTGTGCTTGATTGAATGAGAGAGTGTATGTGTGAGTGAGAATGGATGTGAGTGAATGAGAGAGTGTGTGTGTGAAAGAGTGATTGTGTGCGTGAGTGAGAGAGTGTGTGTGAGTGTGAGAGTGTGTTGGGTGAGTGAGAGTGTGTGTGAGTGAGTGAGAGTGTGTGTGTGTGAGTGAGTGAGTTAGTGTGTGTGAAAGAGTGAGTGTGTGGGTGAGTGAGTGTGTGTGAGTGAGTGAGGAGTGTGTGGGTGAGTGAGAGAGTGTGCGTGTGAGTGAGTGAGAGAGTGTGTGAGTGAGGGAGTGTGTGTGAGTGAGAGAGAGTGTCTGAGTGAGAGTGTATATGTGTGTAAGTGGGTGAGAGTGTGTGTATGAGTGAGAGTATGTGTGTGTGTGTGAGTGAGAGTGTGTGTGTGAGTGTGTACTTCAGTGAGTGATGAATTTGTGTGTGTGAATGAGAGTGTGTGTGAATGCGTGAGAGAGTGTGTGTGAGTGTGAGTGTGTGCTGAGTGAGTGAGAGTGTGTGTGTGAATGAGAGAGGGTGTGTGAGTGAGAGAGTGTGTGAGTGAGAGTGTGTGTGTATGAGTGAGAGTGTGTGTGTGAGTGAGTGTGTGAGAATGTGTGTGTGTGAGAGTGTGTGTGTGAGTGCTGCGAGTGTGAGTGAGAGTGTGTGTGTCTGAGTGAGAGTGTATGTGAGTGAGTGAGAGTGTGTGTGTGTGAGAGAGTGTGTGTGTGAGTGAGAGTGTGTGAGTGAGAGTATGTGTGAATGAGTGAGAGAGTATGTGTGTGAGTGAGAGTTTGTGTGTGAATGAGTGAGCGAGTATGTGTGAATGAGAGTGTGTGTGAGTGAGTGAGAGAGTGTGTGTGTGAAAGAGTGTGTGTGTGAGTGAGAGTGTGTGAGAGTGAGTGAGAGAATGTGTGTGTGTGTGAGTGGGAGACTGTGTGTGTGAGTGGGTGAGAGTGTGTGTATGAGTGAGTGTATGTGTGTGTGAGTGAGTGAGAGAGTTTGTGTGTGTGTGTGTGTGTGTGCTTGAGTGAGTGATGAATTTGTGTGTGTGAGTGAGAGTGTATGTGAGTGAGTGAGTGTGTGAAAGAGTGAGTGTGTGGATGAGTGAGAATGGATGTGAGTGAATGAGAGAGTGTGTGTGTGAAAGAGTGATTGTGTGGGTGAGTGAGAGAGTGTGTGTGAGTGAGAGTGTGTGTTGGGTGAGTGAGAGTGTGTGTGAGTGAGTGTGAGAGTGTGTGTGTGAGTGAGAGTGTGTGTGTGAGAGTGTGTGTGAGTGAGAGTGTGTGTGAGCGTGTGCTTGATTGAATGAGAGAGTGTATGTGTGAGTGAGAATGGATGTGAGTGAATGAGAGAGTGTGTGTGTGAAAGAGTGATTGTGTGCGTGAGTGAGAGAGTGTGTGTGAGTGTGAGAGTGTGTTGGGTGAGTGAGAGTGTGTGTGAGTGATGAGAGTGTGTGTGTGTGAGTGAGTGAGTTAGTGTGTGTGAAAGAGTGAGTGTGTGGGTGAGTGAGTGTGTGTGAGTGAGTGAGGAGTGTGTGGGTGAGTGAGAGAGTGTGCGTGTGAGTGAGTGAGAGAGTGTGTGAGTGAGGGAGTGTGTGTGAGTGAGAGAGAGTGTCTGAGTGAGAGTGTATATGTGTGTAAGTGGGTGAGAGTGTGTGTATGAGTGAGAGGATGTGTGTGTGTGTGAGTGAGAGTGTGTGTGTGAGAGTGTACTTCAGTGAGTGATGAATTTGTGTGTGTGAATGAGAGTGTGTGTGAATGAGTGAGAGAGTGTGTGTGAGTGTGAGTGTGTGCTGAGTGAGTGAGAGTGTGTGTGTGAATGAGAGAGTGTGTGTGAGTGAGAGAGTGTGTGAGTGAGAGTGTGTGTGTATGAGTGAGAGTGTGTGTGTGAGTGAGTGTGTGAGAATGTGTGTGTGTGAGAGTGTGTGTGTGTGTGAGTGCTGCGAGTGTGAGTGAGAGTGTGTGTGTCTGAGTGAGAGTGTATGTGAGTGAGTGAGAGTGTGTGTGTGTGAGAGAGTGTGTGTGTGAGTGAGAGTGTGTGTGAGTGAGTGAGAGAGTGTGTATGTGAGTGAGAGTGTGTGTGAGTGACTGACAGAGTGTGTGAGTGAAAATGTGTGTGTATGAGTGAGAGTGTGACTGAGAGTGTGTGTGAGTGTGTGTGAGTGAGAGAGTGTGTGATTATGAGTGAGAGTGTGTGCGAGTGAGTGAGAGTGTGTCTACGAATGAGAGTGTGTGTGTGAGTGAGTGAGAGAGTTTGTGTGTGTTAATGAGTGAGAGTGTGTGTGAGTGTGTGTGTGACTGAGCGTGTGTGTGAGTGAGAGTGTATGTGAGTGAGTGTGAGAGCGCGTGTGTGGGTGAAAGGGTGAACACTCTCACCCTGAGTATAAGTGTCTGCTTGAGTGAGTGATGGATTTGTGTGTGTGAGTGAGAGTGTATGTGAGTGAGTGAGAGAGTTTGTGTGAGCATGTGCTTGAGTGAGTGAGAGAGTGTCTGTGTGAGTGAGTGGGTTAGTGTGTGTGAAAGAGTGAGCGTGTGGGTGAGTGAGTGTGTGTGAGTGAGTGAGGAGTGTGTGGGTGAGTGAGAGAGTGTGTGTGTGAGTGAGTGAGTTAGTGTGTGTGAAAGAGTGAGTGTGTGGGTGAGTGAGTGTGTGTGAGTGAGTGAGGACTGTGTGGGTGAGTGAGAGAGTGTGCATGTGAGTGAGTGAGAGAGAGTGTCTGAGTGAGAGTGTATGTGTGTGTGAGTGGGTAAGAGTGTGTGTATGAGTGAGAGTATGTGTGTGTGTGTGAGTGAGAGTGTGTGTGAGTGTGTACTTCAGTGAGTAATGAATTTGTGTGTGTGAGTGAGAGTGTGTGTGAATGAGTGAGAGAGTGTGTGTGAGTGAGAGTGTGTGCTGAGTGAGTGAGAGGGTGTGTGTGAATGAGAGTGTGTGTGTGTGAATGAGTGAGAGTGCGAGTGACAGTGTGTGTGTAAGTGTGTGAGCGATTGTGTGTGAGTGTGAGCTTAAGTGAGTGAGAGAGTGTGTTCGTATGAATGGGTGTGTGTGTGAGTGTGTATAAGAGTGTGTGTGAGTGAGAGAATATGTGTGTGAGTGAGAGAGTGTGTCTCTGAAAGAGTGTCTGTGTGGGTGAGTGAGAGAATGTTTGTGTGAGTGAGTGAGTGTGTGGGTGAGTGAGAGTGTGTGTGTGAATGAGAGAGTGTGTGAGTGAGAGAGTGTCTGAGTGAGGGTGTGTGTTTGTGTGAGTGGGAGTGTGTGTAAGTGAGTGAGAGTGTTTGTGTGTGAATGAGAGTGTGTGTGTTTGAATGAGAGTGTGTGTGAATGAGTGAGAGTGCCAGTGACAGTGTGTGTGTAAATGAGTGAGAGATTGTGTGTGAGTGTGAGCTTACGTGAGTGAGAGAGTGTGTGCGTGTGAATGGGGGGGGGTGAGTGTGTGAAAGAGTGTGTGTGAGTGAGAGAATGTGTGTGTGAGTGAGAGAGTGTGTCTCTGAAAGAGTGTCTGTGTGGGTGAGTGAGAGAATGTTTGTGTGAGTGAGTGAGTGTGTGGGTGAGTGAGAGTGTGTGTGTGAATGAGAGAGTGTGTGAGTGAGAGAGTGTCTGAGTGAGGGTGTGTGTTTGTGTGAGTGAGAGTGTGTGTGAGTGAGTGAGAGTGTGTGTGTGAGTGAGAGTGTGTGTGTGGGTGAGTGAGAGTGAGCGAGTGTGTGAGTGAGAGTGTGTGTGTATGAGTGAGAGTGTGTGAGTGAGAGTGTGTGTGTATGAGTGAGAGTGTGTGTGTGAGTGAGTGTGTGAGAATGTGTGTGTGTGAGAGTGTGTGTGTGAGTGCAGCGAGTGTGAGTGAGAGAGTGTGTGTGTGAGTGAGTGTGTGAGAATGTGTGTGTGTGAGTGTGTGTGTGAGTGCTGCGAGTGTGAGTGAGAGTGTGTGTGTCTGAGTGAGAGTGTATGTGAGTGAGTGAGAGTGTGTGTGTGTGAGAGAGTGTGTGTGTGAGTGAGAGTGTGTGTGAGTGAGTGAGAGAGTGTGTATGTGAGTGAGAGTGTGTGTGAGTGACTGACAGAGTGTGTGAGTGAAAATGTGTGTGTGTATGAGTGAGAGTGTGACTGAGAGTGTGTGTGAGTGTGTGTGAGTGAGAGAGTGTGTGATTATGAGTGAGAGTGTGTGCGAGTGAGTGAGAGTGTGTGTACGAATGAGAGTGTGTGTGTGAGTGATTGAGAGAGTTTGTGTGTGTTAATGAGTGAGAGTGTGTGTGAGTGTGTGTGTGACTGAGCGTGTGTGTGAGTGAGAGTGTATGTGAGTGAGTGTGAGAGCGCGTGTGTGGGTGAAAGGGTGAACACTCTCACCCTGAGTATAAGTGTCTGCTTGAGTGAGTGATGAATTTGTGTGTGTGAGTGAGAGTGTATGTGAGTGAGTGAGAGAGTTTGTGTGAGCATGTGCTTGAGTGAGTGAGAGAGTGTCTGTGTGAGTGAGTGGGTTAGTGTGTGTGAAAGAGTGAGCGTGTGGGTGAGTGAGTGTGTGTGAGTGAGTGAGGAGTGTGTGGGTGAGTGAGAGAGTGTGTGTGTGAGTGAGTGAGTTAGTGTGTGTGAAAGAGTGAGTGTGTGGGTGAGTGAGTGTGTGTGAGTGAGTGAGGAGTGTGTGGGTGAGTGAGAGAGTGTGCATGTGAGTGAGTGAGAGAGAGTGTCTGAGTGAGAGTGTATGTGTGTGTGAGTGGGTAAGAGTGTGTGTATGAGTGAGAGTATGTGTGTGTGTGTGAGTGAGAGTGTGTGTGAGTGTGTACTTCAGTGAGTAATGAATTTGTGTGTGTGAGTGAGAGTGTGTGTGAATGAGTGAGAGAGTGTGTGTGAGTGAGAGTGTGTGCTGAGTGAGTGAGAGGGTGTGTGTGAATGAGAGTGTGTGTGTGTGTGAATGAGTGAGAGTGCGAGTGACAGTGTGTGTGTAAGTGTGTGAGCGAATGTGTGTGAGTGTGAGCTTAAGTGAGTGAGAGAGTGTGTTCGTATGAGTGGGTGTGTGTGTGAGTGTGTATAAGAGTGTGTGTGAGTGAGAGAATATGTGTGTGAGTGAGAGAGTGTGTCTCTGAAAGAGTGTCTGTGTGGGTGAGTGAGAGAATGTTTGTGTGAGTGAGTGAGTGTGTGGGTGAGTGAGAGTGTGTGTGTGAATGAGAGAGTGTGTGAGTGAGAGAGTGTCTGAGTGAGGGTGTGTGTTTGTGTGAGTGCGAGTGTGTGTGAGTGAGTGAGAGTGTGTGTGTGAGTGAGAGTGTGTGTGTGGGTGAGTGAGAGTGAGCGAGTGTTTGAGTGAGAGTGTGTGTGTATGAGTGAGAGTGTGTGAGTGAGACTGTGTGTATGAGTGAGAGTGTGTGTGTGAGTGAGTATGTGAGAATGTGTGTGTGTGAGAGTGTGTGTGTGTGAGTGCTGCGAGTGTGAGTGAGAGTGTGTGTGTCTGAGTGAGAGTGTATGTGAGTGAGTGAGAGAGAGTGTGTGTGTGAGAGAGTGTGTGAGTGAGTGAGTGTGTGTGAGTGAGAGTGTGTGTGAGTGACTGACAGAGTGTGTGAGTGACAATGTGTGTGTATGAGTGAGAGTGTGTGTGAGTGAGAGAGTGTCTGAGTGAGGGTGTGTGTTTGTGTGAGTGAGAGTGTGTGTGAGTGAGTGAGAGTGTGTGTGTGAGTGAGAGTCTGTGTGTGGGTGAGTGAGAGTGAGCGAGTGTGTGAGTGAGAGTGTGTGTGTATGAGTGAGAGTGTGTGAGTGAGACTGTGTGTATGAGTGAGAGTGTGTGTGTGAGTGAGTGTGTGAGAATGTGTGTGTGTGAGAGTGTGTGTGTGTGAGTGCTGCGAGTGTGAGTGAGAGTGTGTGTGTCTGAGTGAGAGTGTATGTGAGTGAGTGAGAGAGTGTGTGTGTGTGAGAGAGTGTGTGAGTGAGTGAGTGTGTGTGAGTGAGAGTGTGTGTGAGTGACTGACAGAGTGTGTGAGTGACAATGTGTGTGTATGAGTGAGAGCGTGTGTGAGTGAGTGTGAGTGAGTGAGTGTGTCTGAGAGAGTGAGTGAAAGTGTGTGTGTGTGAGTGAGTGAGAGTGTGACTGAGAGTGTGTGTGAGTGAGAGAGTGTGTGTATTTATGAGTGAGAGCGTCTGTGTGACTGAGAGTGTGTGCGAGTGAGTGAGAGTGTGTGTACGAATGAGAGTGTGTGTGTGAGTGAGTGAGAGAGTTTGTATGTGTGAAAGAATGAGTGTGTGGGTGAGTGAGAGAGTGTGTGTGTGAGTGAGTGTGTGAGTGAGAGAGTGTGTATGTGAGTGAGAGTGTGTGTACAGTGAATGGTAGAACCCTCAAGAGTATTGACAGTTAGAGAGATCTAGGTGGACAGGTGCACAGGTCACTGAAAGGGGCAACACAGGTGGAGAAGGTAGTCAAGAAGGCATACGGCATGCTTGCCTTCATTGGCCGGGGCATTGAGTATAAGAATTGGCAAGTCATGTTGGAGCTGTGTAGAAACTTAGTTAGGCCACACTTGGAGTATAGTGTTCAATTCTGGTCGCCACACTACCAGAAGGATGTGGAGCCTTTAGAGAGGGTGCAGAAGAGATTGACCAGAATGTTGCCTGGTATGGAGGGCATTAGCTATGAGGAGCGGTTGAATGAACTTGGTTTGTTCTCACTGGAACGAAGGAGGTTGAGGGGCGACCTGATAGAGGTCTACAAAATTATGAGGGGCATAGACAGAGTAGATAGTCAGAGGCTTTTCCCTGGGGTAGAGGGGTCAATTACTAGGGGGCATAGGTTTAAGGTGAGAGGGGCAAGGTTTCGAGTAGATGTACGTGGCACGTTTTTTTCGCAGAGGGTAGTGGGTGCCTGGAACTCGCTACCGGAGGAGGTGATGGAAGCAGGGACGATAGTGACATTAAGGGGCATCTTGACAAATACATGAATAGGATGGGAATAGAGGGATACGGAGCCAGGAAGTGTAGAAGATTGTAGTTTGGTCGGGCAGCATGGTCGGCACGGGCTTGGAGGGCCGAAGGGCCTGTTCAGGTGCTGTACATTTCTTTGTTCTTTGTTCATGGTGTGAGTGAGTGAGAGAGTGTGTGTGTGAGTGAGAGTGTGTGTGTTTGAAAGAGTGAGTGTGTGGGTGAGTGAGAGAGTGTGTGTGGGTGAGTGAGAGTGTGTGTGTGAGTGAGTGAGAGTGTGTGTTAGTGAGTGAGTGAGTGAGAGTGTGTGTGTGTGAGAGAGGGAGTAAAAGTGTATGTGAGTGAGTGAGAGTGTGTGAGTGAGTGAGAGTGTGTGAGTGAGTGAGAGTGTGTGTGTGTGAGAGGGTGAATGAAAGTGTGTGTGTGAGTGACTGAGAATGTGAGTGAGACTGTGTGTGAATGTGAGTGAGAGTGTGTGTGAGTGACTGAGCGTGTTTGTGTTTATGAGTGAGAGAGTGTGTGTGTGATTGAGAATGTGTGCGAGTGAGTGAGAGTGTGTGTGTGAGTGAGTGAGCGTGTTTGTGTTTATGAGTGAGAGAGTGTGTGTGTTACTCAGTGTGTGCGAGTGAGTGAGAGAGTGTGTGTATGAGCGAGAGTGAGAGAATAGGTGTGTGAGTGAGTATGTGGGTGTGTGAAAGTGTGTGTGTGAGTGAGTGAGAGCGTGTGTGTGTGTGTGTGAGTGAGTGAGTGTGTGGGTGAGTGAGAGAGTGTGTGTGTGAGTGAGAATGTGAGTGAGTGAGAGAATATGTGTGTGAGTGAGAGAGTGTGTGCGTGTGAAAGAATGTGTGTGTGGGTGAGTGAGAGAGTGTGTGGGTGAGTGAGAGAGTGTGTGTGTGTGCGAGTGTGTGAGTGGTTGGGTGAGAGAGTGTGTGTGAGTGTGTACTTCAGTGAGTGATGAATTTGTCTGTGTGAGTGAGAGTGTGTGTGAATGAGTGAGAGAGTGTGTGTGAGTGTGAGTGTGTGCTGAGTGAGTGAGAGTATGTGTGTGAATGAGAGTGTGTGTGAATGAGTGAGAGTGCGAGAGACAGAGTATGTGTAAGTGACTGAGAGATGGTGTGTGAGTGTGAGCTTAAGTGAGTGAGAGAGTGTGTGCGTGTGAATGGGGGTGTGAGTGAGTGTGTGAGTGAGAGAATGTGTGTGTGAGTGAGAGAGTGTGTCTCTGAAAGAGTGTCTGTGTGGGTGAGTGAGAATGTGTGTGTGAGTGAGAGAGTGTGTATGAGTGAGAGAGTGTCTGAGTGAGGGTGTGTGTTTGTGTGAGTGAGAATGTGTGTGAGTGAGTGAGAGTGTGTGTGTGAGTGAGAGTGTGTGTGTGGGTGAGTGAGAGTGAGTGAATGTGTGAGTGAGAGTGTGTGTGTATGAGTGAGAGTGTGTGAGTGAGAGTGTGTGTGTATGAGTGAGAGTGTGTGTGTGTGAGTGAGTGTGTGAGAATGTGTGTGTGTGAGAGTGTGTGTGTGAGTGCAGCGAGTGTGAGTGAGAGAGTGTGTGTGTGAGTGAGAGTGTGTGTGGGTGAGTGAGAGAGTGTGTGGGTGTGTGTGTGTGTGAGTAAGTGAGTGAGTGTGTGGGTGAGTGAGAGAGTGTGTGAGTGAGTGAGTGTGTGGGCGAGTGAGAGAGTGTGTGTGCGCGTGAGAGTGTGAGTGAGTGAGAGACTATGTGTGTGAGTGAGAGAGTGTCTGTGTGAGTGAGAGAGTGTCTGAGTGAGGGTGTGTGTTTGTGTGAGTGAGAATGTGTGTGAGTGAATGAGAGTGTGTGTGTGAGTGAGAGTGTGTGTGTGGGTGAGTGAGAGTGAGTGAGTGTGTGAGTGAGAGTGTGTGTGTATGAGTGAGAGTGTGTGAGTGAGAGTGTGTGTGTATGAGTGAGAGTGTGTGTGTGAGTGAGTGAATGTGTCTGAGAGAGTGAGTGAAAGTGTGTGTGTGTGAGTGAGTGAGAGTGTGACTGAGAGTGTGTGTGAGTGAGAGAGTGTGTGTATTTATGAGTGAGAGCGTGTGTGTGACTGAGAGTGTGTGCGAGTGAGTGAGAGTGTGTGTACGAATGAAAGTGTGTGTGTGAGTGAGTGAGAGAGTTTGTGTGTGTGAAAGAATGAGTGTGTGGGTGAGTGAGAGAGTGTGTGTGTGAGTGAGTGTGTGAGTGAGAGAGTGTATATGTGAGTGAGAGTGTGTGTACAGTGAATGGTAGAACCCTCAAGAGTATTGACAGTTAGAGAGATCTAGGTGGACAGGTGCACAGGTCACTGAAAGGGGCAACACAGGTGGAGAAGGTATTCAAGAAGGCATACGGCATGCTTGCCTTCATTGGCCGGGGCATTGAGTATAAGAATTGGCAAGTCATGTTGGAGCTGTGTAGAAACTTAGTTAGGCCACACTTGGAGTATAGTGTTCAATTCTGGTCGCCACACTACCAGAAGGATGTGGAGGCTTTAGAGAGGGTGCAGAAGAGATTGACCAGAATGTTGCCTGGTATGGAGGGCATTAGCTATGAGGAGCGGTTGAATGAACTTGGTTTGTTCTCACTGGAACGAAGGAGGTTGAGGGGCGACCTGATAGAGCTCTACAAAATTATGAGGGGCATAGACAGAGTGGATAGTCAGAGGCTTTTCCCTGGGGTAGAGGGGTCAATTACTAGGGGGCATAGGTTTAAGGTGAGAGGGGCAAGATTTCGAGTAGATGTACGTGGCACGTTTTTTTCGCAGAGGGTAGTGGGTGCCTGGAACTCGCTACGGGAGGAGGTGATGGAAGCAGGGACGATAGTGACATTAAGAGGCATCTTGACAAATACATGAATAGGATGGGAATAGAGGGATACGGAGCCAGGAAGTGTAGAAGATTGTAGTTTGGTCGGGCAGCATGGTCGGCACGGGCTTGGAGGGCCGAAGGGCCTGTTCAGGTGCTGTACATTTCTTTGTTCTTTGTTCATGGTGTGAGTGAGTGAGAGAGTGTGTGTGTGAGTGAGAGTGTGTGTGTTTGAAAGAGTGAGTGTGTGGGTGAGTGAGAGAGTGTGTGTGGGTGAGTGAGAGTGTGTGTGTGAGTGAGTGAGAGTGTGTGTTAGTGAGTGAGTGAGTGAGAGTGTGTGTGTGTGAGAGAGGGAGTAAAAGTGTATGTGAGTGAGTGAGAGTGTGTGAGTGAGTGAGAGTGTGTGAGTGAGTGAGAATGTGTGAGTGAGTGAGAGTGTGTGTGTGTGAGAGGGTGAATGAAAGTGTGTGTGTGAGTGACTGAGAATGTGAGTGAGACTGTGTGTGAATGTGAGTGAGAGTGTGTGTGAGTGACTGAGCGTGTTTGTGTTTATGAGTGAGAGAGTGTGTGTGTGATTGAGAATGTGTGCGAGTGAGTGAGAGTGTGTGTGTGAGTGAGTGAGCGTGTTTGTGTTTATGAGTGAGAGAGTGTGTGTGTGACTCAGTGTGTGCGAGTGAGTGAGAGAGTGTGTGTATGAGCGAGAGTGAGAGAATAGGTGTGTGAGTGAGTATGTGGGTGTGTGAAAGTGTGTGTGTGAGTGAGTGAGAGCGTGTGTGTGTGTGTGTGTGTGTGAGTGAGTGAGTGTGTGGGTGAGTGAGAGAGTGTGTGTGTGAGTGAGAATGTGAGTGAGTGAGAGAATATGTGTGTGAGTGAGAGAGTGTGTGCGTGTGAAAGAATGTGTGTGTGGGTGAGTGAGAGAGTGTGTGGGTGAGTGAGAGAGTGTGTGTGTGTGCGAGTGTGTGAGTGGTTGGGTGAGAGAGTGTGTGTGAGTGTGTACTTCAGTGAGTGATGAATTTGTCTGTGTGAGTGAGAGTGTGTGTGAATGAGTGAGAGAGTGTGTGTGAGTGTGAGTGTGTGCTGAATGAGTGAGAGTATGTGTGTGAATGAGAGTGTGTGTGAATGAGTGAGAGTGCGAGAGACAGAGTATGTGTAAGTGACTGAGAGATGGTGTGTGAGTGTGAGCTTAAGTGAGTGAGAGAGTGTGTGCGTGTGAATGGCGGTGTGGGTGAGTGTGTGAGTGAGAGAATGTGTGTGTGAGTGAGAGAGTGTGTCTCTGAAAGAGTGTCTGTGTGGGTGAGTGAGAATGTGTGTGTGAGTGAGAGAGTGTGTATGAGTGAGAGAGTGTCTGAGTGAGGGTGTGTGTTTGTGTGAGTGAGAATGTGTGTGAGTGAGTGAGAGTGTGTGTGTGAGTGAGAGTGTGTGTGTGGGTGAGTGAGAGTGAGTGAATGTGTGAGTGAGAGTGTGTGTGTATGAGTGAGAGTGTGTGAGTGAGAGTGTGTGTGTATGAGTGAGAGTGTGTGTGTGTGAGTGAGTGTGTGAGAATGTGTGTGTGTGAGAGTGTGTGTGTGAGTGCAGCGAGTGTGAGTGAGAGAGTGTGTGTGTGAGTGAGAGTGTGTGTGGGTGAGTGAGAGAGTGTGTGTGTGTGTGTGTGTGTGAGTAAGTGAGTGAGTGTGTGGGTGAGTGAGAGAGTGTGTGAGTGAGTGAGTGTGTGGGCGAGTGAGAGAGTGTGTGTGCGCTTGAGAGTGTGAGTGAGTGAGAGACTATGTGTGTGAGTGAGAGAGTGTCTGTGTGAGTGAGAGAGTGTCTGAGTGAGGGTGTGTGTTTGTGTGAGTGAGAATGTGTGTGAGTGAATGAGAGTGTGTGTGTGAGTGAGAGTGTGTGTGTGGGTGAGTGAGAGTGAGTGAGTGTGTGAGTGAGAGTGTGTGTGTATGAGTGAGAGTGTGTGAGTGAGAGTGTGTGTGTATGAGTGAGAGTGTGTGTGTGAGTGAGTGAGTGTGTCTGAGAGAGTGAGTGAAAGTGTGTGTGTGTGAGTGAGTGAGAGTGTGACTGAGAGTGTGTGTGAGTGAGAGAGTGTGTGTATTTATGAGTGAGAGCGTGTGTGTGACTGAGGGTGTGTGCGAGTGAGTGAGAGTGTGTGTACGAATGAAAGTGTGTGTGTGAGTGAGTGAGAGAGTTTGTGTGTGTGAAAGAATGAGTGTGTGGGTGAGTGAGAGAGTGTGTGTGTGAGTGAGTGTGTGAGTGAGAGAGTGTGTATGTGAGTGAGAGTGTGTGTACAGTGAATGGTAGAACCCTCAAGAGTATTGACAGAGAGATCTAGGTGGACAGGTGCACAGGTCACTGAAAGGGGCAACACAGGTGGAGAAGGTATTCAAGAAGGCATACGGCATGCTTGCCTTCATTGGCCGGGGCATTGAGTATAAGAATTGGCAAGTCATGTTGGAGGTGTGTAGAAACTTAGTTAGGCCACACTTGGAGTATAGTGTTCAATTCTGGTCGCCACACTACCAGAAGGATGTGGAGGCTTTAGAGAGGGTGCAGAAGAGATTGACCAGAATGTTGCCTGGTATGGAGGGCATTAGCTATGAGGAGCGGTTGAATGAACTTGGTTTGTTCTCACTGGAACGAAGGAGGTCGAGGGGCGACCTGATAGAGGTCTACAAAATTATGAGGGGCATAGACAGAGTGGATAGTCAGAGGCTTTTCCCTGGGGTAGAGGGGTCAATTACTAGGGGGCATAGGTTTAAGGTGAGAGGGGCAAGGTTTCGAGTAGATGTACGTGGCACGTTTTTTTCGCAGAGGGTAGTGGGTGCCTGGAACTCGCTACCGGAGGAGGTGATGGAAGCAGGGACGATAGTGACATTAAGGGGCATCTTGACAAATACATGAATAGGATGGGAATAGAGGGATACGGAGCCAGGAAGTGTAGAAGATTGTAGTTTGGTCGGGCAGCATGGTCGGCACGGGCTTGGAGGGCCGAAGGGCCTGTTCAGGTGCTGTACATTTCTTTGTTCTTTGTTCATGGTGTGAGTGAGTGAGAGAGTGTGTGTGTGAGTGAGAGTGTGTGTGTTTGAAAGAGTGAGTGTGTGGGTGAGTGAGAGAATGTGTGTGGGTGAGTGAGAGTGTGTTTGTGAGTGAGTGAGAGTGTGTGTTAGTGAGTGAGTGAGTGAGAGTGTGTGTGTGTGAGAGAGTGAGTAAAAGTGTATGTGAGTGAGTGAGAGTGTGTGTGTGGGTGAGTGAGTGAGAGTGTGTGAGTGAGTGAGAGTGTGTGAGTGAGTGAGAGTGTGTGTGTGTGAGAGGGTGAATGAAAGTGTGTGTGTGAGTGACTGAGAATGTGAGTGAGACTGTGTGTGAATGTGAGTGAGAGTGTGTGTGAGTGACTGAGCGTGTTTGTGTTTATGAGTGAGAGAGTGTGTGTGTGATTGAGAATGTGTGCGAGTGAGTGAGAGTGTGTGTGTGAGTGAGTGAGCGTGTTTGTGTTTATGAGTGAGAGAGTGTGTGTGTGACTCAGTGTGTGCGAGTGAGTGAGAGAGTGTGTGTATGAGCGAGAGTGAGAGAATAGGTGTGTGAGTGAGTATGTGGGTGCGTGAAAGTGTGTGTGTGAGTGAGTGAGAGCGTGTGTGTGTGTGTGTGAGTGAGTGAGTGTGTGGGTGAGTGAGCGAGTGTGTGTGTGAGTGAGAATGTGAGTGAGTGAGAAAATATGTGTGTGAGTGAGAGAGTATGTGGGTGAGTGAGAGAGTGTGTGAGTGAGTGAGAGACTATGTGTGTGAGTGAGAGAGTGTGTGCGTGTGAAAGAATGTGTGTGTGGGTGAGTGAGAGAGTGTGTGGGTGAGTGAGAATGTGAGTGAGTGAGAAAATATGTGTGTGAGTGAGTGAGTGTGTGGGTGAGTGAGAGAGTGTGTGTGTGAGTGAGAATGTGAGTGAGTGAGAGAATATGTGTGTGAGTGGGAGAGTATGTGGGTGAGTGAGAGAGTGTGTGAGTGAGTGAGAGACTATGTGTGTGAGTGAGAGAGTGTGTGCGTGTGAAAGAATGTGTGTGTGGGTGAGTGAGAGAGTGTGTGGGTGAGTGAGAGAGTGTGTGTGTGTGCGTGTGTGTGAGTGTTTGAGTGAGAGAGTGTGTGTGAGTGTGTACTTCAGTGAGTGATGAATTTGTCTGTGTGAGTGAGAGTGTGTGTGAATGAGTGAGAGAGTGTGTGTGAGTGTGAGTGTGTGCTGAGTGAGTGAGAGTATGTGTGTGAATGAGAGTGTGTGTGAATGAGTGAGAGTGCGAGAGACAGAGTGTGTGTAAGTGACTGAGAGATGGTGTGTGAGTGTGAGCTTAAGTGAGTGAGAGAGGGTGTGCGTGTGAATGGGGGTGTGAGTGAGTGTGTAAAAGAGTGTGTGTGAGTGAGAGAATGTGTGTGTGAGTGAGAGAGTGTGTCTCTGAAAGAGTGTCTGTGTGGGTGAGTGAGAATGTGTGTGTGAGTGAGAGAGTGTGTATGAGTGAGAGAGTGTCTGAGTGAGGGTGTGTGTTTGTGTGAGTGAGAATGTGTGTGAGTGAGTGAGAGTGTGTGTGTGAGTGCGAGTCTGTGTGTGGGTGAGTGAGAGTGAGTGAATGTGTGAGTGAGAGTGTGTGTGTATGAGTGAGAGTGTGTGAGTGAGAGTGTGTGTGTATGAGTGAGAGTGTGTGTGTGAGTGAGTGTGTGAGAATGTGTGTGTGTGAGAGTGTGTGTGTGAGTGCAGCGAGTGTGAGTGAGAGAGTGTGTGGGTGAGTGAGAGAGTGTGTGGGTGTGTGTGTGTGTGAGTGAGTGAGTGAGTGTGTGGGTGAGTGAGAGAGTGTGTGAGTGAGTGAGTGTGTGGGCGAGTGAGAGAGTATGTGTGCGCGTGAGAGTGTGAGTGAGTGAGAGACTATGCGTGTGAGTGAGAGAGTGTCTGTGTGAGTGAGAGAGTGTCTGAGTGAGGGTGTGTGTTTGTGTGAGTGAGAATGTGTGTGAGTGAGTGAGAGTGTGTGTGTAAGTGAGAGTGTGTGTGTGGGTGAGTGAGAGTGAGTGAGTGTGTGAGTGAGAGTGTGTGTGTATGAGTGAGAGTGTGTGAGTGAGAGTGTGTATGAGTGAGAGTGTGTGTGTGAGTGAGTGTGTGAGAATGTGTGTGTGTGAGAGTGTGTGTGTGAGTGCAGCGAGTGTGAGTGAGAGAGTGTGTGTGTGAGTGAGAGTGTGTGTGGGTGAGTGAGAGAGTGTGTGGGTGTGTGTGTGTGTGTGTAAGTGAGTGAGTGAGTGTGTGGGTGAGTGAGAGAGTGTGTGAGTGAGTGAGTGTGTGGGCGCGTGAGAGAGTGTGTGGGCGCGTGAGAGAGTGTGTGTGCGCGTGAGAGTGTGAGTGAGTGAGAGACTATGTGTGTGAGTGAGAGAGTGTCTGTGTGAGTGAGAGTGTGTGCGAGTGAGAGAGAGTGTGTGTATGAATGAGAGTGTGTGTGTGAGTGAGTGAGAGAGTTTGTGTGTGTGAAAGAATGAGTGTGTGGGTGAGTGAGAGAGTGTGTGTGTGAGTGAGTGAGTGTGTTTGTGTTTATGAGTGAGAGAGTGTGTGTGTGACTCAGTGTGTGCGAGTGAGTGAGAGAGTGTGTGTATGAGCGAGAGTGAGAGAATAGGTGTGTGAGTGAGTATGTGGGTGTGTGAAAGTGTGTGTGTGAGTGAGTGAGAGCGTGTGTGTGTGTGTGTGAGTGAGTGAGTGTGTGGGTGAGTGAGAGAGTGTGTGTGTGAGTGAGAATGTGAGTGAGTGAGAAAATATGTGTGTGAGTGAGAGAGTATGTGGGTGAGTGAGAGAGTGTGTGAGTGAGTGAGAGAGTGTGTGTGTGTGCGAGTGTGTGAGTGGTTGAGTGAGAGAGTGTGTGTGAGTGTGTACTTCAGTGAGTGATGAATTTGTCTGTGTGAGTGAGAGTGTGTGTGAATGAGTGAGAGAGTGTGTGTGAGTGTGAGTGTGTGCTGAGTGAGTGAGAGTATGTGTGTGAATGAGAGTGTGTGTGAATGAGTGAGAGTGCGAGAGACAGAGTGTGAGTAAGTGACTGAGAGATGGTGTGTGAGTGTGAGCTTAAGTGAGTGAGAGAGTGTGTGCGTGTGAATGGGGGTGTGAGTGAGTGTGTAAAATAGTGTGTGTGAGTGAGAGAATGTGTGTGTGAGTGAGAGAGTGTGTCTCTGAAAGAGTGTCTGTGTGGGTGATTGAGAATGTGTGTGTGAGTGAGAGAGTGTGTATGAGTGAGAGAGTGTCTGAGTGAGGGTGTGTGTTTGTGTGAGTGAGAATGTGTGTGAGTGAGTGAGAGTGTGTGTGTGAGTGAGAGTGTGTGTGTGGGTGAGTGAGAGTGAGTGAATGTGTGAGTGAGAGTGTGTGTGTATGAGTGAGAGTGTGTGAGTGAGAGTGTGTGTGTATGAGTGAGAGTGTGTGTGTGAGTGAGTGTGTGAGAATGTGTGTGTGTGAGAGTGTGTGTGCGCGTGAGAGTGTGAGTGAGCGAGAGACTATGCGTGTGAGTGAGAGAGTGTCTGTGTGAGTGAGAGAGTGTCTGAGTGAGGGTGTGTGTTTGTGTGAGTGAGAATGTGTGTGAGTGAGAGAGAGTCTGTGTGTGAGTGAGAGTGTGTGTGTGGGTGAGTGAGAGTGAGTGAGTGTGTGAGTGAGAGTGTGTGTGTATGAGTGAGAGTGTGTGAGTGAGAGTGTGTGTGTATGAGTGAGGGTGTGTGTGTGAGTGAGTGTGTGAGAATGTGTGTGTGTGAGAGTGTGTGTGTGAGTGCAGCGAGTGTGAGTGAGAGAGTGTGTGTGTGAGTGAGAGTGTGTGTGGGTGAGTGAGAGAGTGTGTGGGTGTGTGTGTGTGTGAGTGAGTGAGTGAGTGTGTGGGTGAGTGAGAGAGTGTGTGAGTGAGTGAGTGTGTGGGCGCGTGAGAGAGTGTGTGGGCGCGTGAGAGAGTGTGTGTGCGCGTGAGAGTGTGAGTGAGTGAGAGACTATGTGTGTGAGAGAGAGTGTCTGTGTGAGTGAGAGTGTGTGCGAGTGAGAGAGTGTGTGTATTTATGAGTGAGAGCGTGTGTGTGACTGAGAGTGTGTGCAAGTGAGTGAGAGTGTGTGTATGAATGAGAGTGTGTGTGTGAGTGAGTGAGAGAGTTTGTGTGTGTGAAAGAATGAGTGTGTGGGTGAGTGAGAGAGTGTGTGTGTGAGTGAGTGAGTGTGTTTGTGTTTATGAGTGATAGAGTGTGTGTGTGACTCAGTGTGTGCGAGTGAGTGAGAGAGTGTGTGTATGAGCGAGAGTGAGAGAATAGGTGTGTGAGTGAGTATGTGGGTGTGTGAAAGTGTGTGTGTGAGTGAGTGAGAGCGTGTGTGTGTGTGTGTGTGTGAGTGAGTGAGTGTGTGGGTGGGTGAGAGATTGTGTGTGTGAGTGAGAATGTGAGTGAGTGAGAAAATATGTGGGTGAGTGAGAGAGTATGTGGGTGAGTGAGAGAGTGTGTGAGTGAGTGAGAGAGTGTGTGTGTGTGCGAGTGTGTGAGTGGTTGAGTGAGAGAGTGTGTGTGAGTGTGTACTTCAGTGAGTGATGAATTTGTCTGTGTGAGTGAGAGTGTGTGTGAATGAGCGAGAGGGTGTGTGTGAGTGTGAGTGTGTGCTGAGTGAGTGAGAGTATGTGTGTGAATGAGAGTGTGTGTGAATGAGTGAGAGTGCGAGAGACAGAGTGTGAGTAAGTGACTGAGAGATGGTGTGTGAGTGTGAGCTTAAGTGAGTGAGAGAGTGTGTGCGTGTGAATGGGGGTGTGAGTGAGTGTGTAAAAGAGTGTGTGTGAGTGAGAGAATGTGTGTGTGAGTGAGAGAGTGTGTCTCTGAAAGAGTGTCTGTGTGGGTGAGTGAGAATGTGTGTGTGAGTGAGAGAGTGTGTATGAGTGAGAGAGTGTCTGAGTGAGGGTGTGTGTTTGTGTGAGTGAGAATGTGTGTGAGTGAGTGAGAGTGTGTGTGTGAGTGAGAGTGTGTGTGTGGGTGAGTGAGAGTGAGTGAATGTGTGAGTGAGAGTGTGTGTGTATGAGTGAGAGTGTGTGAGTGAGAGTGTGTGTGTATGAGTGAGAGTGTGTGTGTGAGTGAGTGTATGAGAATGTGTGTGTGTGAGAGTGTGTGTGCGCGTGAGAGTGTGAGTGAGTGAGAGACTATGCGTGTGAGTGAGAGAGTGTCTGTGTGAGTGAGAGAGTGTCTGAGTGAGGGTGTGTGTTTGTGTGAGTGAGAATGTGTGTGAGTGAGTGAGAGTCTGTGTGTGAGTGAGAGTGTGTGTGTGGGTGAGTGAGAGTGAGTGAGTGTGTGAGTGAGAGTGTGTGTGAGTGAGTGAGAGTCTGTGTGTGAGTGAGAGTGTGTGTGTATGAGTGAGAGTGTGTGTGTGAGTGAGTGTGTGAGAATGTGTGTGTGTGAGAGTGTGTGTGTGAGTGCAGCGAGTGTGAGTGAGAGAGTGTGTGTGTGAGTGAGAGTGTGTGTGGGTGAGTGAGAGAGTGTGTGGGTGTGTGTGTGTGTGAGTGAGTGAGTGAGTGTGTGGGTGAGTGAGAGAGTGTGTGAGTGAGTGAGTGTGTGGGCGCGTGAGAGAGTGTGTGGGCGCGTGAGAGAGTGTGTGTGCGCGTGAGAGTGTGAGTGAGTGAGAGACTATGTGTGTGAGTTAGAGAGTGTCTGTGTGAGTGAAAGTGTGTGCGAGTGAGAGAGTGTGTGTATTTATGAGTGAGAGCGTGTGTGTGACTGAGAGTGTGTGCAAGTGAGTGAGAGTGTGTGTATGAATGAGAGTGTGTGTGTGAGTGAGTGAGAGAGCTTGTGTGTGTGAAAGAATGAGTGTGTGGGTGAGTGAGAGAGTGTGTGTGAGTGAGTGAGTGTGTTTGTGTTTATGAGTGAGAGAGTGTGTGTGTGACTCAGTGTGTGCGAGTGAGTGAGAGAGTGTTTGTATGAGCGAGAGTGAGAGAATAGGTGTGTGAGTGAGTATGTGGGTGTGTGAAAGTGTGTGTGTGAGTGAGTGAGAGCGTGTGTGTGTGTGTGTGTGAGTGAGTGGGTGTGTGGGTGAGTGAGAGAGTGTGTGGGTGAGTGAGAGAGTGTGTGTGTGAGTGAGAATGTGAGTGAGTGAGAAAATATGTGTGTGAGTGAGAGAGTATGTGGGTGAGTGAGAGAGTGTGTGAGTGAGTGAGAGAGTGTGTATGTGTGCGAGTGTGTGAGTGGTTGAGTGAGAGAGTGTGTGTGAGTGTGTACTTCAGTGAGTGATGAATTTGTCTGTGTGAGTGAGAGTGTGTGTGAATGAGCGAGAGAGTGCGTGTGAGTGTGAGTGTGTGCTGAGTGAGTGAGAGTATGTGTGTGAATGAGAGTGTGTGTGAATGAGTGAGAGTGCGAGAGACAGAGTGTGAGTAAGTGACTGAGAGATGGTGTGTGAGTGTGAGCTTAAGTGAGTGAGAGAGTGTGTGCGTGTGAATGGGGGGGTGAGTGAGTGTGTAAAAGAGTGTGTGTGAGTGAGAGAATGTGTGTGTGAGTGAGAGAGTGTGTCTCTGAAAGAGTGTCTGTGTGGGTGAGTGAGAATGTGTGTGTGAGTGAGAGATTGTGTATGATTGAGTGAGTGTCTGAGTGAGGGTGTGTGTTTGTGTGAGTGAGAATGTGTGTGAGTGAGTGAGAGTGTGTGTGTGAGTGAGAGTGTGTGTGTGGGTGAGTGAGAGTGAGTGAATGTGTGAGTGAGAGTGTGTGTGTATGAGTGAGAGTGTGTGAGTGAGAGTGTGTGTGTATGAGTGAGAGTGTGTGTGTGAGTGAGTGTGTGAGAATGTGTGTGTGTGAGAGTGTGTGTGTGAGTGCAGCGAGTGTGAGTGAGAGAGTGTGTGTGTGAGTGAGAGTGTGTGTGGGTGAGTGAGAGAGTGTGTGGGTGTGTGTGTGTGTGAGTGAGTGAGTGAGTGTGTGGGTGAGTGAGAGAGTGTGTGTGCACGTGAGAGTGTGAGTGAGTGAGAGACTATGTGTGTGAGTGAGAGAGTGTCTGTGTGAGTGAGAGAGTGTCTGAGTGAGGGTGTGTGTTTGTGTGAGTGAGAATGTGTGTGAGTGAGTGTGTGAGAATGTGTGTGTGTGAGAGTGTGTGTGTGAGTGCAGCGAGTGTGAGTGAGAGAGTGTGTGTGAGTGAGAGTGTGTGTGTATGAGTAAGAGTGTGTGAGTGAGAGTGTGTGTGTATGAGTGAGAGTGTGTGTGTGAGTGAGTGTGTGAGAATGTGTGTGTGTGAGAGTGTGTGTGTGAGTGCAGCGAGTGTGAGTGAGAGAGTGTGTGTGTGAGTGAGAGTGTGTGTGGGTGAGTGAGAGAGTGTGTGGGTATGTGTGTGTGTGAGTGAGTGAGTGAGTGAGTGGGTGAGTGAGAGAGTGTGTGAGTGAGTGAGTGTGTGGGCGAGTGAGAGAATGTGTGTGCGCGTGAGAGTGTGAGTGAGTGAGAGACTATGTGTGTGAGTGAGAGAGTGTCTGTGTGAGTGAGAGTGTGTGTGTGAGTGAGTGAGAGAGTGTGTGTGTGAATGAGAGTGTGTGTGTGAGTGTGAGAGAGTGTGTGTGAAAGAGTGTGTGTGTGAAAGATTGTGTGGCTGAGTGAGAGAGTGTGTGTGTGTGTGTGAGTGAGTGAGTGTGAGTGTGTGTGTGTGACTAAGAGTGTGTGAGTGAGAGTGTGTGTATGTATGAGTGAGGGTGTGTGTGAGTGAGTGAGAGTGTTACCGAGTGTGTGTGTGAGTAAGTGTGTGTGTGGGTGAGTGAGAGAGTGTGTGGGTGTGTGTGTGTGAGTGTGTGGGTGAGTGAGAGAGTGTGTGAGTGAGTGAGTCTGTGGTCGAGTGAGAGAATGTGTGTGTGCGTGAGAGTGTGAGTGAGTGAGAGAATATGTGTGTGAGTGAGAGAGTGTGTGTGTGAGTGAGAGTGTGTGTGTGAGTGAGTGATAGAGTGTGTGTGTGAATGAGAGTGTGTGTGAGTGAGTGAGAGTGTGAGTGAGGGTGTGTGTGTGAGTTAGTGACAGTGAGAGAGTCTGTGTGTGAGTGTGTGTGTTAGTGTGAATGTGTGCTTGAGTGAGCGAGAGAGTGTGTGTGTGGGTGAGTGAGTGTGTGTGTGTGAGTGAGTGAGTGGTTGAGTGAGAGAGTGTGTGTGTGAGTGAGAGTGAGTGAGAGTGTAAGTGAGATGTGTGTTTGAGTGAGTGAGAGTGTGTGAGTGAGTGAGAGTGTGTGTGTATGATTGAGAGCGTGTGTGAGTGACAGTGTGAGTGAGAGAGTCTGTGTGTGTGAGAGTGAGAGTGTGTGTGAGTGAGAGTGTGTGGGTGAGTGAGAGAGTGTGTGTGAGTGAGAGAATAGGTGTGTGAGTGAGAGAATATGTGTGTAAGTGAGAGAGTGTGTGGGTGAGTGAGAGAGTGTGTGTGTGTGAGTGAGTGAGTGTGTGGGTGAGTGAGTGTGTGTGTGAGTGAGAGAAAATGTGTGTGAGTGAGTATGAGGGTGTGTGAAAGAATGTGTGTGAGTGAGTGAGAGCGTGTGTATGTGTGTGAGTGAGTGAGTGTGTGGGTGAGTGAGAGAGTGTGTGTGTGAGTGAGAGTGTGAGTGAGTGAGAGAGTATGTGTGACTGAGAGTGTGTGCGAGTGAGTGAGAGTGTGTGTATGAGTGAGTGAGCGTGTTTGTGTTTATGAGTGAGAGAGTGTGTGTGTGACTCAGTGTGTGCGAGTGAGTGAGAGAGTGTGTGTATGAGCGAGAGTGAGAGAATAGGTGTGTGAGTGAGTATGTGGGTGCGTGAAAGTGTGTGTGTGAGTGAGTGAGAGCGTGTGTGTGTGTGTGTGTGTGTGAGTGAGTGAGTGTGTGGGTGAGTGAGCGAGTGTGTGTGTGAGTGAAAATGTGAGTGAGTGAGAAAATATGTGTGTGAGTGAGAGAGTATGTGGGTGAGTGAGAGAGTGTGTGAGTGAGTGAGAGACTATGTGTGTGAGTGAGAGAGTGTGTGCGTGTGAAAGAATGTGTGTGTGGGTGAGTGAGAGAGTGTGTGGGTGAGTGAGAATGTGAGTGAGTGAGAAAATATGTGTGTGAGTGAGTGAGTGTGTGGGTGAGTGAGAGAGTGTGTGTGTGAGTGAGAATGTGAGTGAGTGAGAGAATATGTGTGTGAGTGGGAGAGTATGTGGGTGAGTGAGAGAGTGTGTGAGTGAGTGAGAGACTATGTGTGTGAGTGAGAGAGTGTGTGCGTGTGAAAGAATGTGTGTGTGGGTGAGTGAGAGAGTGTGTGGGTGAGTGAGAGAGTGTGTGTGTGTGCGTGTGTGTGAGTGGTTGAGTGAGAGAGTGTGTGTGAGTGTGTACTTCAGTGAGTGATGAATTTGTCTGTGTGAGTGAGAGTGTGTGTGAATGAGTGAGAGAGTGTGTGTGAGTGTGAGTGTGTGCTGAGTGAGTGAGAGTATGTGTGTGAATGAGAGTGTGTGTGAATGAGTGAGAGTGCGAGAGACAGAGTGTGTGTAAGTGACTGAGAGATGGTGTGTGAGTGTGAGCTTAAGTGAGTGAGAGAGGGTGTGCGTGTGAATGGGGGTGTGAGTGAGTGTGTAAAAGAGTGTGTGTGAGTGAGAGAATGTGTGTGTGAGTGAGAGAGTGTGTCTCTGAAAGAGTGTCTGTGTGGGTGAGTGAGAATGTGTGTGTGAGTGAGAGAGTGTGTATGAGTGAGAGAGTGTCTGAGTGAGGGTGTGTGTTTGTGTGAGTGAGAATGTGTGTGAGTGAGTGAGAGTGTGTGTGTGAGTGCGAGTCTGTGTGTGGGTGAGTGAGAGTGAGTGAATGTGTGAGTGAGAGTGTGTGTGTATGAGTGAGAGTGTGTGAGTGAGAGTGTGTGTGTATGAGTGAGAGTGTGTGTGTGAGTGAGTGTGTGAGAATGTGTGTGTGTGAGAGTGTGTGTGTGAGTGCAGCGAGTGTGAGTGAGAGAGTGTGTGGGTGAGTGAGAGAGTGTGTGGGTGTGTGTGTGTGTGAGTGAGTGAGTGAGTGTGTGGGTGAGTGAGAGAGTGTGTGAGTGAGTGAGTGTGTGGGCGAGTGAGAGAGTATGTGTGCGCGTGAGAGTGTGAGTGAGTGAGAGACTATGCGTGTGAGTGAGAGAGTGTCTGTGTGAGTGAGAGAGTGTCTGAGTGAGGGTGTGTGTTTGTGTGAGTGAGAATGTGTGTGAGTGAGTGAGAGTGTGTGTGTAAGTGAGAGTGTGTGTGTGGGTGAGTGAGAGTGAGTGAGTGTGTGAGTGAGAGTGTGTGTGTATGAGTGAGAGTGTGTGAGTGAGAGTGTGTATGAGTGAGAGTGTGTGTGTGAGTGAGTGTGTGAGAATGTGTGTGTGTGAGAGTGTGTGTGTGAGTGCAGCGAGTGTGAGTGAGAGAGTGTGTGTGTGAGTGAGAGTGTGTGTGGGTGAGTGAGAGAGTGTGTGGGTGTGTGTGTGTGTGTGTAAGTGAGTGAGTGAGTGTGTGGGTGAGTGAGAGAGTGTGTGAGTGAGTGAGTGTGTGGGCGCGTGAGAGAGTGTGTGGGCGCGTGAGAGAGTGTGTGTGCGCGTGAGAGTGTGAGTGAGTGAGAGACTATGTGTGTGAGTGAGAGAGTGTCTGTGTGAGTGAGAGTGTGTGCGAGTGAGAGAGAGTGTGTGTATGAATGAGAGTGTGTGTGTGAGTGAGTGAGAGAGTTTGTGTGTGTGAAAGAATGAGTGTGTGGGTGAGTGAGAGAGTGTGTGTGTGAGTGAGTGAGTGTGTTTGTGTTTATGAGTGAGAGAGTGTGTGTGTGACTCAGTGTGTGCGAGTGAGTGAGAGAGTGTGTGTATGAGCGAGAGTGAGAGAATAGGTGTGTGAGTGAGTATGTGGGTGTGTGAAAGTGTGTGTGTGAGTGAGTGAGAGCGTGTGTGTGTGTGTGTGAGTGAGTGAGTGTGTGGGTGAGTGAGAGAGTGTGTGTGTGAGTGAGAATGTGAGTGAGTGAGAAAATATGTGTGTGAGTGAGAGAGTATGTGGGTGAGTGAGAGAGTGTGTGAGTGAGTGAGAGAGTGTGTGTGTGTGCGAGTGTGTGAGTGGTTGAGTGAGAGAGTGTGTGTGAGTGTGTACTTCAGTGAGTGATGAATTTGTCTGTGTGAGTGAGAGTGTGTGTGAATGAGTGAGAGAGTGTGTGTGAGTGTGAGTGTGTGCTGAGTGAGTGAGAGTATGTGTGTGAATGAGAGTGTGTGTGAATGAGTGAGAGTGCGAGAGACAGAGTGTGAGTAAGTGACTGAGAGATGGTGTGTGAGTGTGAGCTTAAGTGAGTGAGAGAGTGTGTGCGTGTGAATGGGGGTGTGAGTGAGTGTGTAAAATAGTGTGTGTGAGTGAGAGAATGTGTGTGTGAGTGAGAGAGTGTGTCTCTGAAAGAGTGTCTGTGTGGGTGATTGAGAATGTGTGTGTGAGTGAGAGAGTGTGTATGAGTGAGAGAGTGTCTGAGTGAGGGTGTGTGTTTGTGTGAGTGAGAATGTGTGTGAGTGAGTGAGAGTGTGTGTGTGAGTGAGAGTGTGTGTGTGGGTGAGTGAGAGTGAGTGAATGTGTGAGTGAGAGTGTGTGTGTATGAGTGAGAGTGTGTGAGTGAGAGTGTGTGTGTATGAGTGAGAGTGTGTGTGTGAGTGTGTGAGAATGTGTGTGTGTGAGAGTGTGTGTGCGCGTGAGAGTGTGAGTGAGCGAGAGACTATGCGTGTGAGTGAGAGAGTGTCTGTGTGAGTGAGAGAGTGTCTGAGTGAGGGTGTGTGTTTGTGTGAGTGAGAATGTGTGTGAGTGAGAGAGAGTCTGTGTGTGAGTGAGAGTGTGTGTGTGGGTGAGTGAGAGTGAGTGAGTGTGTGAGTGAGAGTGTGTGTGTATGAGTGAGAGTGTGTGAGTGAGAGTGTGTGTGTATGAGTGAGGGTGTGTGTGTGAGTGAGTGTGTGAGAATGTGTGTGTGTGAGAGTGTGTGTGTGAGTGCAGCGAGTGTGAGTGAGAGAGTGTGTGTGTGAGTGAGAGTGTGTGTGGGTGAGTGAGAGAGTGTGTGGGTGTGTGTGTGTGTGAGTGAGTGAGTGAGTGTGTGGGTGAGTGAGAGAGTGTGTGAGTGAGTGAGTGTGTGGGCGCGTGAGAGAGTGTGTGGGCGCGTGAGAGAGTGTGTGTGCGCGTGAGAGTGTGAGTGAGTGAGAGACTATGTGTGTGAGTGAGAGAGTGTCTGTGTGAGTGAGAGTGTGTGCGAGTGAGAGAGTGTGTGTATTTATGAGTGAGAGCGTGTGTGTGACTGAGAGTGTGTGCAAGTGAGTGAGAGTGTGTGTATGAATGAGAGTGTGTGTGTGAGTGAGTGAGAGAGTTTGTGTGTGTGAAAGAATGAGTGTGTGGGTGAGTGAGAGAGTGTGTGTGTGAGTGAGTGAGTGTGTTTGTGTTTATGAGTGATAGAGTGTGTGTGTGACTCAGTGTGTGCGAGTGAGTGAGAGAGTGTGTGTATGAGCGAGAGTGAGAGAATAGGTGTGTGAGTGAGTATGTGGGTGTGTGAAAGTGTGTGTGTGAGTGAGTGAGAGCGTGTGTGTGTGTGTGTGTGTGAGTGAGTGAGTGTGTGGGTGGGTGAGAGATTGTGTGTGTGAGTGAGAATGTGAGTGAGTGAGAAAATATGTGGGTGAGTGAGAGAGTATGTGGGTGAGTGAGAGAGTGTGTGAGTGAGTGAGAGAGTGTGTGTGTGTGCGAGTGTGTGAGTGGTTGAGTGAGAGAGTGTGTGTGAGTGTGTACTTCAGTGAGTGATGAATTTGTCTGTGTGAGTGAGAGTGTGTGTGAATGAGCGAGAGGGTGTGTGTGAGTGTGAGTGTGTGCTGAGTGAGTGAGAGTATGTGTGTGTATGAGAGTGTGTGTGAATGAGTGAGAGTGCGAGAGACAGAGTGTGAGTAAGTGACTGAGAGATGGTGTGTGAGTGTGAGCTTAAGTGAGTGAGAGAGTGTGTGCGTGTGAATGGGGGTGTGAGTGAGTGTGTAAAAGAGTGTGTGTGAGTGAGAGAATGTGTGTGTGAGTGAGAGAGTGTGTCTCTGAAAGAGTGTCTGTGTGGGTGAGTGAGAATGTGTGTGTGAGTGAGAGAGTGTGTATGAGTGAGAGAGTGTCTGAGTGAGGGTGTGTGTTTGTGTGAGTGAGAATGTGTGTGAGTGAGTGAGAGTGTGTGTGTGAGTGAGAGTGTGTGTGTGGGTGAGTGAGAGTGAGTGAATGTGTGAGTGAGAGTGTGTGTGTATGAGTGAGAGTGTGTGAGTGAGAGTGTGTGTGTATGAGTGAGAGTGTGTGTGTGAGTGAGTGTATGAGAATGTGTGTGTGTGAGAGTGTGTGTGCGCGTGAGAGTGTGAGTGAGTGAGAGACTATGCGTGTGAGTGAGAGAGTGTCTGTGTGAGTGAGAGAGTGTCTGAGTGAGGGTGTGTGTTTGTGTGAGTGAGAATGTGTGTGAGTGAGTGAGAGTCTGTGTGTGAGTGAGAGTGTGTGTGTGGGTGAGTGAGAGTGAGTGAGTGTGTGAGTGAGAGTGTGTGTGTATGAGTGAGAGTGTGTGAGTGAGAGTGTGTGTGTATGAGTGAGAGTGTGTGTGTGAGTGAGTGTGTGAGAATGTGTGTGTGTGAGAGTGTGTGTGTGAGTGCAGCGAGTGTGAGTGAGAGAGTGTGTGTGTGAGTGAGAGTGTGTGTGGGTGAGTGAGAGAGTGTGTGGGTGTGTGTGTGTGTGAGTGAGTGAGTGAGTGTGTGGGTGAGTGAGAGAGTGTGTGAGTGAGTGAGTGTGTGGGCGCGTGAGAGAGTGTGTGGGCGCGTGAGAGAGTGTGTGTGCGCGTGAGAGTGTGAGTGAGTGAGAGACTATGTGTGTGAGTTAGAGAGTGTCTGTGTGAGTGAGAGTGTGTGCGAGTGAGAGAGTGTGTGTATTTATGAGTGAGAGCGTGTGTATGACTGAGAGTGTGTGCAAGTGAGTGAGAGTGTGTGTATGAATGAGAGTGTGTGTGTGAGTGAGTGAGAGAGCTTGTGTGTGTGAAAGAATGAGTGTGTGGGTGAGTGAGAGAGTGTGTGTGAGTGAGTGAGTGTGTTTGTGTTTATGAGTGAGAGAGTGTGTGTGTGACTCAGTGTGTGCGAGTGAGTGAGAGAGTGTTTGTATGAGCGAGAGTGAGAGAATAGGTGTGTGAGTGAGTATGTGGGTGTGTGAAAGTGTGTGTGTGAGTGAGTGAGAGCGTGTGTGTGTGTGTGTGTGAGTGAGTGGGTGTGTGGGTGAGTGAGAGAGTGTGTGGGTGAGTGAGAGAGTGTGTGTGTGAGTGAGAATGTGAGTGAGTGAGAAAATATGTGTGTGAGTGAGAGAGTATGTGGGTGAGTGAGAGAGTGTGTGAGTGAGTGAGAGAGTGTGTATGTGTGCGAGTGTGTGAGTGGTTGAGTGAGAGAGTGTGTGTGAGTGTGTACTTCAGTGAGTGATGAATTTGTCTGTGTGAGTAAGAGTGTGTGTGAATGAGCGAGAGAGTGCGTGTGAGTGTGAGTGTGTGCTGAGTGAGTGAGAGTATGTGTGTGAATGAGAGTGTGTGTGAATGAGTGAGAGTGCGAGAGACAGAGTGTGAGTAAGTGACTGAGAGATGGTGTGTGAGTGTGAGCTTAAGTGAGTGAGAGAGTGTGTGCGTGTGAATGGGGGGGTGAGTGAGTGTGTAAAAGAGTGTGTGTGAGTGAGAGAATGTGTGTGTGAGTGAGAGAGTGTGTCTCTGAAAGAGTGTCTGTGTGGGTGAGTGAGAATGTGTGTGTGAGTGAGAGATTGTGTATGATTGAGTGAGTGTCTGAGTGAGGGTGTGTGTTTGTGTGAGTGAGAATGTGTGTGAGTGAGTGAGAGAGTGTGTGTGAGTGAGAGTGTGTGTGTGGGTGAGTGAGAGTGAGTGAATGTGTGAGTGAGAGTGTGTGTGTATGAGTGAGAGTGTGTGAGTGAGAGTGTGTGTGTATGAGTGAGAGTGTGTGTGTGAGTGAGTGTGTGAGAATGTGTGTGTGTGAGAGTGTGTGTGTGAGTGCAGCGAGTGTGAGTGAGAGAGTGTGTGTGTGAGTGAGAGTGTGTGTGGGTGAGTGAGAGAGTGTGTGGGTGTGTGTGTGTGTGAGTGAGTGAGTGAGTGTGTGGGTGAGTGAGAGAGTGTGTGTGCGCGTGAGAGTGTGAGTGAGTGAGAGACTATGTGTGTGAGTGAGAGAGTGTCTGTGTGAGTGAGAGAGTGTCTGAGTGAGGGTGTGTGTTTGTGTGAGTGAGAATG
Source organism: Scyliorhinus torazame (assembly GCF_047496885.1). Classification (NCBI taxonomy): domain Eukaryota; kingdom Metazoa; phylum Chordata; class Chondrichthyes; order Carcharhiniformes; family Scyliorhinidae; genus Scyliorhinus; species Scyliorhinus torazame. The sequence goes on along the minus strand of NC_092723.1, from coordinate 97,581,862 downwards.
TGTGTGAGTGAGTGTGTGAGAATGTGTGTGTGTGAGAGTGTGTGTGTGAGTGCAGCGAGTGTGAGTGAGAGAGTGTGTGTGAGTGAGAGTGTGTGTGTATGAGTAAGAGTGTGTGAGTGAGAGTGTGTGTGTATGAGTGAGAGTGTGTGTGTGAGTGAGTGTGTGAGAATGTGTGTGTGTGAGAGTGTGTGTGTGAGTGCAGCGAGTGTGAGTGAGAGAGTGTGTGTGTGAGTGAGAGTGTGTGTGGGTGAGTGAGAGAGTGTGTGGGTATGTGTGTGTGTGAGTGAGTGAGTGAGTGAGTGGGTGAGTGAGAGAGTGTGTGAGTGAGTGAGTGTGTGGGCGAGTGAGAGAATGTGTGTGCGCGTGAGAGTGTGAGTGAGTGAGAGACTATGTGTGTGAGTGAGAGAGTGTCTGTGTGAGTGAGAGTGTGTGTGTGAGTGAGTGAGAGAGTGTGTGTGTGAATGAGAGTGTGTGTGTGAGTGTGAGAGAGTGTGTGTGAAAGAGTGTGTGTGTGAAAGATTGTGTGGCTGAGTGAGAGAGTGTGTGTGTGTGTGTGAGTGAGTGAGTGTGAGTGTGTGTGTGTGACTAAGAGTGTGTGAGTGAGAGTGTGTGTATGTATGAGTGAGGGTGTGTGTGAGTGAGTGAGAGTGTTACCGAGTGTGTGTGTGAGTAAGTGTGTGTGTGGGTGAGTGAGAGAGTGTGTGGGTGTGTGTGTGTGAGTGTGTGGGTGAGTGAGAGAGTGTGTGAGTGAGTGAGTCTGTGGTCGAGTGAGAGAATGTGTGTGTGCGTGAGAGTGTGAGTGAGTGAGAGAATATGTGTGTGAGTGAGAGAGTGTGTGTGTGAGTGAGAGTGTGTGTGTGAGTGAGTGATAGAGTGTGTGTGTGAATGAGAGTGTGTGTGAGTGAGTGAGAGTGTGAGTGAGGGTGTGTGTGTGAGTTAGTGACAGTGAGAGAGTCTGTGTGTGAGTGTGTGTGTTAGTGTGAATGTGTGCTTGAGTGAGCGAGAGAGTGTGTGTGTGGGTGAGTGAGTGTGTGTGTGTGAGTGAGTGAGTGGTTGAGTGAGAGAGTGTGTGTGTGAGTGAGAGTGAGTGAGAGTGTAAGTGAGAGTGTGTGTTTGAGTGAGTGAGAGTGTGTGAGTGAGTGAGAGTGTGTGTGTATGATTGAGAGCGTGTGTGAGTGACAGTGTGAGTGAGAGAGTCTGTGTGTGTGAGAGTGAGAGTGTGTGTGAGTGAGAGTGTGTGGGTGAGTGAGAGAGTGTGTGTGAGTGAGAGAATAGGTGTGTGAGTGAGAGAATATGTGTGTAAGTGAGAGAGTGTGTGGGTGAGTGAGAGAGTGTGTGTGTGTGAGTGAGTGAGTGTGTGGGTGAGTGAGTGTGTGTGTGAGTGAGAGAAAATGTGTGTGAGTGAGTATGAGGGTGTGTGAAAGAATGTGTGTGAGTGAGTGAGAGCGTGTGTATGTGTGTGAGTGAGTGAGTGTGTGGGTGAGTGAGAGAGTGTGTGTGTGAGTGAGAGTGTGAGTGAGTGAGAGAGTATGTGTGACTGAGAGTGTGTGCGAGTGAGTGAGAGTGTGTGTATGAGTGAGAGTGTGTGTGAGTCAGTGAGAGAGTTTATGTGTGTGAAAGACTGAGTGTGTGGGTGAGTGAGAGAGTGTGTGGGTGAATGAGAGAGTGTGTGTGAGTGTGAGTGAGTGAGTGGTTGAGTGAGAGAGTGTGTGTGAGTGAGTGAGAGAGTGTGTGTGAGTTAGTGAGAGAGTTTGCCTGTGAGTGGGTGCGATTGAGTGTATGAGTGAGACTATGTGTGTGTGAGTGAGAGTATGGGTGTATGAGGGAGAGTGTGTGTATGAGTGAGAGTATGTGTGTGAGTGAGAAGGAGTGGGTGAGTGAGAGAGTGAGTGTGAATGAGTGAGCGAGTGTGTGTGAGTGAGAGTGTGTGTGTGAGTGAGAGAGTGTGTGTGAATGTGAGTGTGTGCTTGAGTGAGTGAGAGTGTGTGTGTGTGTGTGTGAGAGTGTGTGTGTGGGTGAGTGAGAGTGTGTGCGAGTGAAAGTGTGTGTGAGTGAGTGAGAGAGTGTGTATGCAAGTGAGAGTGTGTGTGTGAGTGAGTGAGAGTGTGTGAGTGAGAGTGTGTGTCAGTGAGTGAGAGTGTGAGCGAGGGTGTGTGTGTGAGTGAGTGAGAGTGTGTGAGTGAGAGTGTGTGTCAGTGAGTGAGAGTGTGAGCGAGGGTGTGTGTGTGAGTGAGTGAGAGTGAGAGAGTGTGTGTGTGAGTGAGAGTGTGTGTGTGAGTGAGTGAGTGGTTGAGTGAGAGAGTGTGTGTGTGAGTGAGAAGGAGTGAGAGTGTGAGTGAGAGTGTGTGTGTGAGTGAGTGAGAGTGTGTGAGTGAGTGAGAGTGTGTGCGTGTATGAGTGAGAGTGTGTGTGTGAGTGAGGGTGTGAGTGAGAGAGTGTGTTTGTGAGTGATAGTGTGTGTGAGTGAGTGAGTGTGTGAGAAAGTGTGAGTGTGTCGGTGAGTGTGTGTGTGTGTGTGAGTGAGTGAGTGTGTGGGTGAGTGAGAGAGTATGTTGGTGGGTGTGTGTGTGTGTGTGAGTGAGAGAGTGTGTGTGTGAGTGAGAGTGTGTGTGTGAGTGAGTGAGGGAGTGTGTGGGTGAATGAGTGTGTGGGTGAGTGAGAGAGTGTGTGTGTGAGTGAGAGTGTGAGTGAGTGAGAGACTATGTGTGTGAGTGAGAGAGTGTCTGTGTGAGTGAGAGAGTGTGTGTGAGTGAGTGAGGGAGTGTGTGTGTGAATTAGAGTGTGTGGGTGAGTGAGAGAGTGTGTGGTTGTGTGTGGGTGAGTGAGTGAGTGATTGTGTGGGTGAGTGAGAGAGTGCTTGTGTGAATGAGAGTGTGTGTGTGAGTGTGTGTGAGTGTGTGCTTGAGTAAATGAGAGAGTGTGTGTGCGAATGAGAGTGTGTGGGATGAGTGAGTTTGTGTGTGTGTGTGAGTGAAAGTGTGTGTGGGTGAGTGAGTGAGTGTGTGGGTGAGTGAGAGAGTTTGTGTGTGTGAAAGAGTGAGTGTGTGGGTGAGTGAGAGAGTGTGTGGGTGAGTGAGAGTGTGTGTGAATGAGTGAGAGAGTTTGTGTGTGTGAAAGAGTGAGTGTGTGGGTGAGTGAGAGAGTGTGTGCGTGAGTGAGAGAGTGTGTGTGAGTGTGAGTGAGTGAGTGGTTGAGTGAGAGAGAGTGTGTGAGTGAGTGAGAGAGTGTGTGTGAGTGAGAGTGTGTGTGTGAATGTGAGTGTGTGCTTGAGTGAGTGAGAGAGTGTGTGTGTGTGTGAGAGTGTGTGTGTGGGTGAGCGAGAGTGTGTGCGATTGAACGTGTGTGTGAGTGAGTGAGAGAGTGTGTATGCGATTGAGAGTGTGTGTGTGAGTGAGTGAGAGTGTGTGAGTGAGAGTGTGTGTCAGTGAGTGAGAGTGTGAGTGAGGGTATGAGTGTGAGTGAGTGAGAGTGAGAGAGTGAATGTGTGAGTGTGAGTGCGTGTGTGAGTATGATTGTGTGCTTGAGTGAGTGAGAGATTGTGTGTGTGAGTGAGTGGAAGTGAGAGTGTGAGTGACAGTGAGAGTGAGAGAGTGTGTGTGTGAGTGAGAGTGTTACTGAGTGAGCGTGAGTGTGAGAGCGGGTGTGTGTGTGAGAGAGTGAATGAAAGTGTATGTGTGAATGAGTGAGAGTGTGAGTGAGAGTGTGTGTGAGTGAGAGTGTGAGTGAGAGTGTGTGTGTGAGTGAGATTGTGTGTGTGAGTGAGAATGTGTGTGTGAATGAGTGAGAGTGTGTGTGAGTGAGTGAGAGTGTTACTGAGTGAGTGTGAGTGTGAGAGCGGGAGTGTGTGTGAGAGAGTGAATGAAAGTGTATGTGTGAATGAGTGAGAGTGTGAGTGAGACTGTGTGTGAGTGAGAGTGTGAGTGAGAGTGTGCGTGTGAGTGAGATTGTGTGTGCTTATGAGTGAGAGTGTGTGTGTGTGTGAGTGTGTGTGTGTGTGAGTGCGTGAGAGTGTGTGTGAGAGAGTGAGTGAGAGTGTGTGTGTGACTGAGTGAGAGTGTGAGTGAGAGTGTGTGTGAGTGTGAGTGAGTCTGAGTGAGTGAGAGTGTGTGTGTATGAGTGAGAGTGTGTGTGTGAGTGAGAGAGATGTGTGTGTGTGCTTAAGTGAGTGATGAATTTGTGTGTGAGTGAGAGTGTATGTGAGTGAGTGAGAGAGTGTGTGTGTGTGACAGAGTGAGTGTGTGGGTGAGTGAGAGAGTGTGTGTGTGAGTTAACATGTGTGTGAGTGTGTGAGTGAGTGAGTGTGAGTGATAGTGTGTGTGAGTGAGTGAGAGAGTGTGTGTGTGTGTGTGTGAGTGTGTGCTTGAGTGACTGAGAGAGTGTATGTGTGTGAATGAAAGTGTGTGTGCATGAGAGAGTGTGTGTGTGTGAAAGAGTGAGTGTGTGGGTGAGTGAGAGAGTGTTTGTGAGTGAGAGTGAGTGAGAGTGTGTGTGAGAGTGTGAGTGTGTGAGAGTGTGTGTGTCAGAGTGTGTGTGTCAGAGTCTGTGTGTGCATGAGTGAGAGTTTGTATGTGTGAGTAAGAATGTGATTGAGAGTGTGTGTGAGTGACTGAGAGTGTGTGTGTGTGTGTGTGTGAGAGCGTGAGTGAAAATATGTGTGAGTGACTGAGAGTATGAGTGAGAGTGTGTGTGAATGTGAGTGAGAGTGTGCGTGTGAGTGAGTGAGAGTGTGTGTGTGTATGAGAGAGTGTGTGTGTGCGAGTGAGTGAGAGTGTGTGTGTGTAAGAGCTAGAATGTGTGTGTGTGAATCAGTGTGTGAGAGAGTGAGTGTGAGTGTGTGCTTGAGTGAGTGAGAGAGTGTGTGTGTGTGAATGAGTGTGTGGTGAGTGACGGAGTGTGTGTGTGTGAGTGAGAGTTGAGTGAGTGAGAGAATGTGTGAGTGAGTGAGAGAATGAGTGTGTATGCGAGTGAGAGTGTGTGCGTGAGTGAGTGAGAGTGCGAGTGAGGGTATGAGTGTGAGTGAGTGAGAGTGATAGAGTGTATGTGTGAGTGTGAGTGTGTGTGTGAGTGTGAGTGTGTGCTTGAGTGAGTGAGAGAGTGTGTGTGAGTGAGTGGGAGTGAGAGTGTGAGTGAGAGTGTGTGAGTGAGTGAGACTGTGTGAGTGAGTGACAGTGTGAGTGAGAGAGTGTGTGTGTGTGAGTGAATGAGTGTGTGGGTGAGTGTGAGATTGTGTGTGTGTGAGTGAATGAGTGTGTGGGTGGTTGAGAGAGTGGGTGTGTGTGAGTGTGTGGCTGAGTGAGAGAGTGTGTGTGTGAGTGAGAGTGTGAGTGAGTGAGAGAGTGTGTGTGTGTGAGTGAGTGAGTGTGTGGGTGAGTGAGAGAGTGTGTGTGTGTGAGTGAGTGAGAGAAAATGTGCGTGAGTGAGAGAGTGTGTGGGTGAGTGAGAGTGTGTGAGTGAGAGTGTGTGTGTGTGTTAGTGAGAGAGAGTGCGTGTGAGTGGGTGCGAATGAGTGCATGAGTGAGAGTGTGTGTATGAGTGAGAGTATGTGTGTATGAGAGAGAGTGTGTCAATGAGTGAGAGTGTGTGTTTGTGAGAGAGAGAGAGAGTGCGCGTGTGAGAGGGTGAGTGGTTGAGTGAGAGAGTGTGTGTGAGTGAGTGAGAGAGTGTGTGTGTGAGTGAGTGCGAGTGAGAGTGTGTGTGAGAGTGTGTGTGTGAGAGAGAGAGAGAGTGCGCGTGTGAGAGGGTGAGTGGTTGAGTGAGAGAGTGTGTGTGAGTGAGTGAGAGAGTGTGCGTGTGAGTGAGTGCGAGTGAGAGTGTGTGTGAGAGTGTGTGTGTGAGTGAGTGAGGGAGTGTGTGTGTGAATGAGAGTGTGTGGGTGAGTGAGAGAGTGTGTGGGTGTGTGTGTGTGAGTGAGTGAGTGATTGTGTGGGTGAGTGAGAGAGTGTTTGTGTGAATGAGAGTGTGTGTGTGAGTGTGTGCTTGAGTAAATGAGAGCGTGTGTGTGTGAATGGGAGTGTGTGTGATGAGTGAGATTGTGTGTGTGTGTGAGTGAGAGTGTGTGGGTGAGTGAGTGAGTGTGTGGGTGAGTGAGAGAGTTTGTGTGTGTGAAAGAGTGAGTGAGTGGGTGAGTGAGAGAGTGTGTGGGTGAGTGAGAGTGTGTGTGAATGAGTGAGAGAGTTTGTGTGTGTGAAAGAGTGAGTGTGTGGGTGAGTGAGAGAGTGTGTGCGTGAGTGAGAGAGTGTGTGTGAGTGTGAGTGAGTGAGTGGTTGAGTGAGAGAGAGTGTGTGAGTGAGTGAGAGAGTGTGTGTGAGTGAGAGAGTGTGTGTGAATGTGAGTGTGTGCTTGAGTGAGTGAGAGAGTGTGTGTGTGTGTGTGAGAGTGTGTGTGTGGGTGAGTGAGAGTGTGTGCGAGTGAAAGCGTGTGTGAGTGAGTGAGAGAGTGTGTATGCGAGTGAGAGTGTGTGTGTGAGTGAGTGAGAGTGTGTGAGTGAGAGTGTGTGTCAGTGAGTGAGAGTGTGAGTGAGGGTATGAGTGTGAGTGAGTGAGAGTGAGAGAGTGAATGTGTGAGTGTGAGTGCGTGTGTGAGTATGAGTGTGTGCTTGAGTGAGTGAGAGATTGTGTGTGTGAGTGAGTGGAAGTGAGAGTGTGAGTGACAGTGAGAGTGAGAGAGTGTGTGTGTGAGTGAGAGTGTTACTGAGTGAGCGTGAGTGTGAGAGCGGGTGTGTGTGTGAGAGAGTGAATGAAAGTGTATGTGTGAATGAGTGAGAGTGTGAGTGAGAGTGTGTGTGAGTGAGAGTGTGAGTGAGAGTGTGTGTGTGAGTGAGATTGTGTGTGTGAGTGAGAATGTGTGTGTGAATGAGTGAGAGTGTGTGTGAGTGAGTGAGAGTGTTACTGAGTGAGTGTGAGTGTGAGAGTGGGTGTGTGTGTGTGAGAGCGAATGAAAGTGTATGTGTGAATGAGTGAGAGTGTGAGTGAGAGTGTGTGTGAGTGAGAGTGTGAGTGAGAGTTTGCGTGTGAGTGAGATTGTGTGTGCTTATGAGTGAGAGTGTGTGTGTGTGTGAGTGTGTGTGTGTGTGAGTGTGTGAGAGTGTGTGTGAGAGAGTGAGTGAGAGTGTGTGTGTGACTGAGTGAGAGTGTGAGTGAGAGTGTGTGTGAGTGTGAGTGAGTCTGAGTGAGTGAGAGTGTGTGTGTATGAGTGAGAGTGTGTGTGTGAGTGAGAGAGATGTGTGTGTGTGCTTGAGTGAGTGATGAATTTGTGTGTGAGTGAGAGTGTATGTGAGTGAGTGAGAGAGTGTGTGTGTGTGACAGAGTGAGTGTGTGGGTGAGTGAGAGAGGGTGTGTGTGAGTTAGCGTGTGTGTGAGTGTGTGAGTGAGTGAGTGTGAGTGATAGTGTGTGTGAGTGAGTGAGAGAGTGTGTGTGTGTGTGTGTGAGTGTGTGCTTGAGTGACTGAGAGAGTGTATGTGTGTGAATGAAAGTGTGTGTGCATGAGAGAGTGTGTGTGTGAAAGAGTGAATGTGTGGGTGAGTGAGAGAGTGTTTGTGAGTGAGAGTAAGTGAGAGTGTGTGTGAGAGTGTGAGTGTGTGAGAGTGTGTGTGTCAGAGTGTGTGTGTCAGAGTCTGTGTGTGTATGAGTGAGAGAGTGTTTGTGTGAGTAATAATATGAGTTAGAGTGTGTGTGAGAGTGTGTGTGCATGAGTGAGAGTTTGTATGTGTGAGTAAGAATGTGATTGAGAGTGTGTGTGAGTGACTGAGAGTGTGTGTGTGTGTGTGTGAGAGCGTGAGTGAAAATATGTGTGAGTGACTGAGAGTATGAGTGAGAGTGTGTGTGAATGTGAGTGAGAGTGTGCGTGTGAGTGAGTGAGAGTGTGTGTGTGTATGAGAGAGTGTGTGTGTGTGACTGAGTGTGTGCGAGTGAGTGAGAGTGTGTGTGTGTAAGAGCGAGAATGTGTGTGTGTGAATGAGTGTGTGAGAGAGTGAGTGTGAGTGTGTGCCTGAGTGAGTGAGAGAGTGTGTGTGTGTGAATGAGTGTGTGGTGAGTGACGGAGTGTGTATGTGTGAGTGAGAGTTGAGTGAGTGAGAGAATGTGTGAGTGAGTGAGAGAATGAGTGTGTATGCGAGTGAGAGTGTGTGCGTGAGTGAGTGAGAGTGTGAGTGAGGGTATGAGTGTGAGTGAGTGAGAGTGATAGAGTGTATGTGTGAGTGTGAGTGTGTGTGTGAGTGTGAGTGTGTGCTTGAGTGAGTGAGAGAGTGTGTGTGAGTGAGTGGGAGTGAGAGTGTGAGTGAGAGTGTGTGAGTGAGTGAGACTGTGTGAGTGAGTGACAGTGTGAGTGAGAGAGTGTGTGTGTGTGAGTGAATGAGTGTGTGGGTGAGTGTGAGATTGTGTGTGTGTGAGTGAATGAGTGTGTGGGTGGTTGAGAGAGTGGGTGTGTGTGAGTGTGTGGCTGAGTGAGAGAGTGTGTGTGTGAGTGAGAGTGTGAGTGAGTGAGAGAGTGTGTGTGTGTGAGTGAGTGAGTGTGTGGGTGAGTGAGAGAGTGTGTGTGTGTGAGTGAGTGAGAGAAAATGTGCGTGAGTGAGAGAGTGTGTGGGTGAGTGAGAGTGTGTGAGTGAGAGTGTGTGTGTGTGTTAGTGAGAGAGAGTGCGTGTGAGTGGGTGCGAATGAGTGCATGAGTGAGAGTGTGTGTATGAGTGAGAGTATGTGTGTATGAGAGAGAGTGTGTCAATGAGTGAGAGTGTGTGTTTGTGAGAGAGAGAGAGAGTGCGCGTGTGAGAGGGTGAGTGGTTGAGTGAGAGAGTGTGTGTGAGTGAGTGAGAGAGTGTGTGTGAGTGAGTGAGAGAGTGTGCGTGTGAGTGAGTGCGAGTGAGAGTGTGAGTGAGAGTGTGTGTGTGTGTTAGTGAGTGAGAGAGTGAGTGTGTGTGAGTGAGAGTGTGTGTGTGTGTGAGTGAGTGTGTGAGTGTATGTGAGTGAGTGAGAGTGTAACTGAGAGGTGTGTGTGAGTGAGTGAGAGTGTGTGTGTGTGTGTGAAAGAGTGAGTGTGTGGGTGAGTGAGAGAGTGTGTGTGTGAGTGACAGTGTGTGTGAGTGACTGAGAGTGTGTGTGTGCAAGAGTGTATGTGTGAAAGAGTGTGTGTGTGTGAGCGAGAGAGTGTATGAGTGAGTGTGTCTGTGTATGAGTGAGGGTGTGTGTGTGAGTGAGTGAGAGTGTTACTGAGTGTGTGTGAGTGACTGAGAGTGTGTGTGTGAAAGAGTCAGTGTGTGGGTGAGTGAGAGAGTGTGTGTGTGAGTGAGAGTGTGTGTGAGTGAGTGAGTGTGTGAGAAAGTGTGTGTGTGTGTGAGTGAGTGAGTGTGGGTGAGTGAGAGAGTGTGTGAGTGAGAGAATGTGTGTGTGAGTGAGAGAGTGTCTGTGTGAGTGAGAGAGTGTGTGTGAGTGTGTGCTTGAGTGAATGAGAGAGTGTGTATGTGTGAATGAGAGTGTGTGAGAGTGAGTGAGAGAGTGTGTGAGTGAGTGAGAGTGTGTGTGTGAGTGAGAGTGTGTGTGTGGGTGAGTGAGAGTGAGTGAGTGTGTGAGTGAGATTGTGTGTGTATGAGTGAGAGTGTGTGTGTGATTGAGTGTGTGAGAATGTGTGTGTGTGAGAGTGTGTGTGTGAGTGCAGCGAGTGTGAGTGAGAGAGTGTGTGTGTGAGTGAGAGTGTGTGTGGGTGAGTGAGAGTGTGTGTGGGTGTGTCTGTGTGTGAGTGAGTGAGTGAGTGTGTGGGTGAGTGAGAGAGTGTGTGAGTGAGTGAGTGTGTGGGCGAGTGAGAGAGTGTGTGTGCGCGTGAGAGTGTGAGTGAGTGAGAGACTATGTGTGTGAGTGAGAGAGTGTCTGTGTGAGTGAGAGTGTGTGTGTGAGTGAGTGAGTGATTGTGTGGGTGAGTGAGAGAGTGTTTGTGTGAATGAGAGTGTGTGTGTGAGTGTGTGCTTGAGTAAATGAGAGAGTGTGTGTGAATGGGAGTGTGTGTGATGAGTGAGAGAGTGAGTGTGTGTGAGTGAGAGTGTGTGTGTGTGTGTGAGTGAGTGTGTGGGTGAGTGAGAGAGTTTGTGTGTGTGAAAGAGTGAGTGTGTGGGTGAGTGAGAGAGTGTGTGGGTGAGTGAGAGTGTGTGTGAATGAGTGAGAGAGTTTGTGTGTGTGAAAGAGTGAGTGTGTGGGTGAGTGAGAGAGTGTGTGCGTGAGTGAGAGAGTGTGTGTGAGTGTGAGTGAGAGAGTGGTTGAGTGAGAGAGAGTGTGTGAGTGAGTGAGAGAGTGTGTGTGAGTGAGAGTGTGTGTGTGAATGTGAGTGTGTGCTTGAGTGAGTGAGAGAGTGTGTGTGTGTGTGAGAGTGTGTGTGTGGGTGAGTGAGAGTGTGTGCGAGTGAAAGCGTGTGTGAGTGAGTGAGAGAGTGTGTATGCGAGTGAGAGTGTGTGTGTGAGTGAGTGAGAGTGTGTGAGTGAGAGTGTGTGTCAGTGAGTGAGTGTGTGAGTGAGGGTATGAGTGTGAGTGAGTGAGAGTGAGAGAGTGAAGGTGTGAGTGTGAGTGCGTGTGTGAGTATGAGTGTGTGCTTGTGTGAGTGAGAGATTGTGTGTGTGAGTGAGTGGAAGTGAGAGTGTGAGTGACAGTGAGAGTGAGAGAGTGTGTGTGTGAGTGAGAGTGTTACTGAGTGAGCGTGAGTGTGAGAGCGGGTGTGTGTGTGAGAGAGTGAATGAAAGTGTATGTGTGAATGAGTGAGAGTGTGAGTGAGAGTGTGTGTGAGTGAGAGTGTGAGTGAGAGTGTGTGTGTGAGTGAGATTGTGTGTGTGAGTGAGAATGTGTGTGTGAATGAGTGAGAGTGTGTGTGAGTGAGTGAGAGTGTTACTGAGTGAGTGTGAGTGTGAGAGCGGGTGTGTGTGTGAGAGAGTGAATGAAAGTGTATGTGTGAATGAGTGAGAGTGAGAGTGAGAGTGTGTGTGAGTGAGAGTGTGAGTGAGTCTGTGCGTGTGAGTGAGATTGTGTGTGCTTATGAGTGAGAGTGTGTGTGTGTGTGAGTGTGTGTGTGTGAGTGTGTGAGAGTGTGTGAGTGAGAGTGTGTGTGTGACTGAGTGAGAGTGTGAGTGAGAGTGTGTGTGAGTGTGAGTGAGTCTAAGTGAGTGAGAGTGTGTGTCTATGAGTGAGAGTGTGTGTGTGAGTGAGAGAGATGTGTGTGTGTGCTTGAGTGAGTGATGAATTTGTGTGTGAGTGAGAGTGTATGTGAGTGAGTGAGAGAGTGTGTGTGTGTGACAGAGTGAGTGTGTGGGTGAGTGAGAGAGTGTGTGTGTGAGTTAGCGTGTGTGTGAGTGTGTGAGTGAGTGAGTGTGAGTGATAGTGTGTGTGAGTGAGTGAGAGAGTGTGTGTGTGTGTGTGAGTGTGTGCTTGAGTGACTGAGAGAGTGTATGTGTGTGAATGAAAGTGTGTGTGCATGAGAGAGTGTGTGTGTGTGAAAGAGTGAGTGTGTGGGTGAGTGAGAGAGTGTTTCTGAGTGAGAGTGAGTGAGAGTGTGTGTGAGAGTGTGAGTGTGTGAGAGTGTGTGTGTCAGAGTGTGTGTGTCAGAGTCTGTGTGTGTATGAGTGAGAGAGTGTTTGTGTGAGTAATAATATGAGTTAGAGTGTGTGTGAGAGTGTGTGTGCATGAGTGAGAGTTTGTATGTGTGAGTAAGAATGTGATTGAGAGTGTGTGTGAGTGACTGAGAGTGTGTGTGTGTGTGTGTGAGAGCGTGAGTGAAAATATGTGTGAGTGACTGAGAGTATGAGTGAGAGTGTGTGTGAATGTGAGTGAGAGTGTGCGTGTGAGTGAGTGAGAGTGTGTGTGTGTATAAGAGAGTGTGTGTGTGTGACTGAGTGTGTGCGAGTGAGTGAGAGTGTGTGTGTGTAAGAGCGAGAATGTGTGTGTGTGAATGAGTGTGTGAGAGAGTGAGTGTGAGTGTGTGCTTGAGTGAGTGAGAGAGTGTGTGTGTGTGAATGAGTGTGTGGTGAGTGACGGAGTGTGTGTGTGTGAGTGAGAGTTGAGTGAGTGAGAGAATGTGTGAGCGAGTGAGAGAATGAGTGTGTATGCGAGTGAGAGTGTGTGCGTGAGTGAGTGAGAGTGTGAGTAAGGGTATGAGTGTGAGTGAGTGAGAGTGATAGAGTGTATGTGTGAGTGTGTGTGTGAGTGTGAGTGTGTGCTTGAGTGAGTGAGAGAGTGTGTGTGAGTGAGTGGGAGTGAGAGTGTGAGTGAGAGTGTGTGAGTGAGTGAGACTGTGTGAGTGAGTGACAGTGTGAGTGAGAGAGTGTGTGTGTGAGTGAATGAGTGTGTGGGTGAGTGTGAGATTGTGTGTGTGTGAGTGAATGAGTGTGTGGGTGGTTGAGAGAGTGGGTGTGTGTGAGTGTGTGGCTGAGTGAGAGAGTGTGTGTGTGAGTGAGAGTGTGAGTGAGTGAGAGAGTGTGTGTGTGTGAGTGAGAGAGAGAAAATGTGCGTGAGTGAGAGAGTGTGTGGGTGAGTGAGAGTGTGTGAGTGAGAGTGTGTGTGTGTGTTAGTGAGAGAGAGTGCGTGTGAGTGGGTGCGAATGAGTGCATGAGTGAGAGTGTGTGTATGAGTGAGAGTATGTGTGTATGAGAGAGAGTGTGTGTATGAGTGAGAGTGTGTGTTTGTGAGAGAGAGAGAGAGAGTGCGCGTGTGAGAGGGTGAGTGGTTGAGTGAGAGAGTGTGTGTGAGTGAGTGAGAGAGTGTGTGTGAGTGAGTGAGAGAGTGTGCGTGTGAGTGAGTGCGAGTGAGAGTGTGAGTGAGAGTGTGTGTGTGTGTTAGTGAGTGAGAGAGTGAGTGTGTGTGAGTGAGAGTGTGTGTGTTTGTGAGTGAGTGTGTGAGTGTATGTGAGTGAGTGAGAGTGTAACTGAGAGGTGTGTGTGAAAGAGTGAGTGTGTGGGTGAGTGAGAGAGTGTGTGTGTGAGTGACAGTGTGTGTGAGTGACTGAGAGTGTGTGTGTGTGCAAGAGTGTATGTGTGAAAGAGTGTGTGTGTGTGAGCGAGAGAGTGTATGAGTGAGTGTGTCTGTGTATGAGTGAGGGTGTGTGTGTGAGTGAGTGAGAGTGTTACTGAGTGTGTGTGAGTGACTGAGAGTGTGTGTGTGAAAGAGTCAGTGTGTGGGTGAGTGAGAGAGTGTGTGTGTGAGTGAGTGTGTGGGCGAGTGAGAGAATGTGTGTGCGCGTGAGAGTGTGAGTGAGTGAGAGACTATGTGTGTGAGTGAGAGAGTGTCTGTGTGAGTGAGAGTGTGTGTGTGAGTGAGTGAGAGAGTGTGTGTGTGAATGAGAGTGTGTGTGTGAGTGTGAGAGAGTGTGTGTGAAAGAGTGTGTGTGTGAAAGATTGTGTGGCTGAGTGAGAGAGTGTGTGTGTGTGTGAGTGCGTGAGTGTGAATGTGTGTGTGTGACTAAGAGTGTGTGAGTGAGAGTGCGTGTGTATATGAGTGAGGGTGTGTGTGAGTGAGTGAGAGTGTTACCGAGTGTGTGTGTGAGTAAGTGTGTGTGTGGGTGAGTGAGAGAGTGTGTGGGTGTGTGTGTGTGAGTGTGTGGGTGAGTGAGAGAGTGTGTGAGTGAGTGAGTCTGTGGTCGAGTGAGAGAATGTGTGTGTGCGTGAGAGTGTGAGTGAGTGAGAGACTATGTGTGTGAGTGAGAGAGTGTGTGTGTGAGCGAGAGTGTGTGTGTGAGTGAGTGAGAGAGTGTGTGTGTGAATGAGAGTGTGTGTGAGTGAGTGAGAGTGTGAGTGAGGGTGTGTGTGTGAGTTAGTGACAGTGAGAGAGTCTGTGTGTGAGTGGGTGTGTTAGTGTGAGTGTGTGCTTGAGTGAGCGAGAGAGTGTGTGTGTGGGTGAGTGAGTGTGTGTGTGAGTGAGTGAGTGGTTGAGTGAGAGAGTGTGTGTGTGAGTGAGATTGAGTGAGAGTGTGAGTGAGAGAGTGTGTTTGAGTGAGTGAGAGAGTGTGAGTGAGTGAGAGTGTGTGTGTATGAGTGAGAGTGTGTGTGACAGTGTGAGTGAGAGAGTCTGTGTGTGTGAGAGTGAGAGTGTGTGTGAGTGAGAGTGTGTGGGTGAGTGAGAGAGTGTGTGTGAGTGAGAGAATAGGTGTGTGAGTGAGAGCATATGTGGGTAAATGAGAGAGTGTGTGGGTGAGTGAGAGAGTGTGTGTGTGAAAGTGTGTGCGTGGGTGAGTGAGAGAGAGTGTGAGTGTGTGAGTGAGTGAGTGTGTGAGTGAGTGAGTGAGAGAATAGGTGTGTGAGTGAGAGAATATGTGGGTAAGTGAGAGAGTTTGTGGGTGAGTGAGAGAGTGTGTGTGTGTGAGTGAGTGAGTGTGTGGGTGAGTGAGTGTGTGTGTGAGTGAGAGAAAATGTGTGTGAGTGAGTATGAGGGTGTGTGAAAGAATGTGTGTGAGTGAGTGAGAGCGTGTGTATGTGTGTGAGTGAGTGAGTGTGTGGGTGAGTGAGAGAGTGTGTGTGTGAGTGAGAGTGTGAGTGAGTGAGAGAGTATGTGTGACTGAGAGTGTGTGCGAGTGAGTGAGAGTGTGTGTACGAGTGAGAGTGTGTGTGAGTGAGTGAGAGAGTTTGTGTGTGTGAAAGAGTGAGTGTGTGGGTGAGTGAGAGAGTGTGTGGGTGAGTGAGAGAGTGTGTGTGAGTGTGAGTGAGTGAGAGGTTGAGTGAGAGAGTGTGTGTGAGTGAGTGAGAGAGTGTGTGTGAGTTAGTGAGAGAGTGTGCGTGTGAGTGGGTGTGATTGAGTGTATGAGTGAGACTATGTGTGTGTGAGTGAGAGTATGGGTGTATGAGGGAGAGTGTGTGTATGAGTGAGAGTGTGTGTGTGAGTGAGAGGGAATGAGAGTGTGAGTGAGAATGTGTGGGTGAGTGAGAGAGTGAGTGTGAATGAGTGAGCGAGTGTGTGTGAGTGAGAGTGTGTGCTTGAGTGAGTGAGAGTGTGTGTGTGTGTGAGTGTGTGCTTGAGTGAGTGAGAGTGTGTGTGTGTGTGTGTGAGAGTGTGTGTGTGGGTGAGTGAGAGTGTGTGCGAGTGAAAGTGTGTGTGAGTGAGTGAGAGAGTGTGTATGCGAGTGAGAGTGTGTGTGTGAGTGAGTGAGAGTGTGTGAGTGAGAGTGTGTGTCAGTGAGTGAGAGTGTGAGCGAGGCTGTGTGTGTGAGTGCGTGAGAGTGAGAGAGTGTGTGTGTGAGTGAGAGTGTGTGTGTGAGTGAGTGAGTGGTTGAGTGAGAGAGTGAGTGTGTGAGTGAGAAGGAGTGAGAGTGTGAGTGAGAGTGTGTGTGCGAGTGAGTGAGAGTGTGTGAGTGAGAGTGTGTGCGTGTATGAGTGAGAGTGTGTGTGTGAGTGAGGGTGTGAGTGAGAGAGTGTGTTTGTGAGTGATAGTGTGTGTGAGTGAGTGAGTGTGTGAGAAAGTGTGTGTGTGCGAAAGAGTGTGTGTGAGTGAGTGAGAGAGTGTGTGTGTGAGTGTGTCAGTGAGTGTGTGTGTGCGTGTGAGTGAGTGAGTGTGTGGGTGAGTGAGAGAGTATGTGGGTGAATGAGAGTGTGTGGGTGAGTGAGAGAGTGTGTGTGTGAGTGAGAGTGTGAGTGAGTGAGAGACTATGTGTGTGAGTGAGAGAGTGTCTGTGTGAGTGAGAGTGTGTGTGTGAGTGAGTGAGGGAGTGTGTGTGTGAATGAGAGTGTGTGGGTGAGTGAGAGAGTGTGTGGGTGTGTGTGTGTGAGTGAGTGAGTGATTGTGTGGGTGAGTGAGAGAGTGTGTGGGTGTGTGTGTGAGTGAGTGAGTGTGTGGGTGAGTGAGAGAGTGTGTGAGTGAGTGAGTGTGTGGGCGAGTGAGAGAATGTGTGTGTGTGTGAGTGAGAGAGTGTGTGTGTGAGTGTGTCGGTGATTGTGTGTGTGTGTGTGAGTGAGTGAGTGTGTGGGTGAGTGAGAGAGTATGTGGGTGGGTGTGTGTGAGTGAGAGAGTGTGGGTGTGAATGAGAGTGTGTGGGTGAGTGAGAGAGTGTGTGTGTGAGTGAGAGTGCGAGTGAGTGTGAGACTATGTGTGTGAGTGAGAGAGTGTCTGTGTGAGTGAGAGTGTGTGTGTGAGTGAGTGACAGAGTGTTTGTGTGAATGAGAGTGTGTGTGTGAGTGTGTGTGAGTGTGTGCTTGAGTAAATGAGAGAGTGTGTGTGTGAATGAGAGTGTGTGTGATGAGTGAGATTGTGTGTGTGTGTGAGTGAGAGTGTGTGTGGGTGAGTGAGTGAGTGTGTGGGTGAGTGAGAGAGTGTGTGGGTGAGTGAGAGTGTGTGTGAATGAGTGAGAAAGTTTGTGTGTGTGAAAGAATGAGTGTGTGGGTGAGTGAGAGAGTGTGTGCGTGAGTGAGAGAGTGTGTGTGAGTGTGAGTGAGTGAGTGGTTGAGTGAGAGAGAGTGTGTGAGTGAGTGAGAGAGTGTATGTGAGTGAGAGAGTGTGTGTGAATGTGAGTGTGTGCTTGAGTGAGTGAGAGAGTGTGTGTGTGTGTGTGAGAGTGTGTGTGTGGGTGAGTGAGAGTGTGTGCGAGTGAAAGTGTGTGTGAGTGAGTGAGAGAGTGTGTATGCGAGTGAGAGTGTGTGTGTGAGTGAGTGAGAGTGTGTGAGTGAGAGTGTGTGTCAGTGAGTGAGAGTGTGAGTGAGGGTATGAGTGTGAGTGAGTGAGAGTGAGAGAGTGAATGTGTGAGTGTGAGTGCGTGTGTGAGTATGAGTGTGTGCTTGAGTGAGTGAGAGAGTGTGTGTGTGAGTGAGTGGAAGTGAGAGTGTGAGTGACAGTGTGAGTGAGAGAGTGTGTGTGAGTGAGAGTGTTACTGAGTGAGCGTGAGTGTGAGAGCGGGTGTGTGTGAGAGAGTGAAAGAAAGTGTATGTGTGAATGAGTGAGAGTGTGAGTGAGAGTGTGTGTGAGTGAGAGAAAATGTGTGTGAGTGAGTATGAGGGTGTGTGAAAGAATGTATGTGAGTGAGTGAGAGCGTGTGTATGTGTGTGAGTGAGTGAGTGTGTGGGTGAGTGAGAGAGTGTGTGTGTGAGTGAGAGTGTGAGTGAGTGAGAGAGTATGTGTGACTGAGAGTGTGTGCGAGTGAGTGAGAGTGTGTGTACGAGTGAGAGTGTGTGTGAGTGAGTGAGAGAGTTTGAGTGTGTGAAAGAGAGAGTGTGTGGGTGAGTGAGAGAGTGTGTGTGAGTGTGAGTGAGTGGTTGAGTGAGAGAGTGTGTGTGAGTGAGTGAGAGAGTGTGTGTGAGTTAGTGAGAGAGTGTGCGTGTGAGTGGGTGCGATTGAGTGTATGAGTGAGACTATGTGTGTGTGAGTGAGAGTATGGGTGTATGAGGGAGAGTGTGTGTATGAGTAAGAGTGTGTGTGTGAGTGAGAGGGAGTGAGAGTGTGAGTGAGAATGTGTGGGTGAGTGAGAGAGTGAGTGTGAATGAGTGAGCGAGTGTGTGTGAGTGAGAGTGTGTGTGTGAGTGAGAGAGTGTGTGTGAATGTGAGTGTGTGCTTGAGTGAGTGAGAGTGTATGTGTGTGTGTGAGAGTGTGTGTGTGGGTGAGTGAGAGTGTGTGCGAGTGAAAGTGTGTGTGAGTGAGTGAGAGAGTGTGTATGCGAGTGAGAGTGTGAGTGAGTGAGAGAGTATGTGTGACTGAGAGTGTGTGCGAGTGAGTGAGAGTGTGTGTACGACTGAGAGTGTGTGTGAGTGAGTGAGAGTTTGTGTGTGTGAAAGAGAGAGTGTGTGGGTGAGTGAGAGAGTGTGTGTGTGAGTGAGTGAGAGCGTGTGTGTGTGTGTGTGAGTGAGTGAGTGTGTGGGTGAGTGAGCGAGTGTGTGTGTTAGTGAGAATGTGAGTGAGTGAGAAAATATGTGTGTGAGTGAGAGAGTATGTGGGTGAGTGAGAGAGTGTGTGAGTGAGTGAGAGAGTGTGTGTGTGTGCGAGTGTGTGAGTGGTTGAGTGAGAGATGGTGTGTGAGTGTGAGCTTAAGTGAGTGAGAGAGTGTGTGCGTGTGAATGGTGGTGTGAGTGAGTGTGTAAAAGAGTGTGTATGAGTGAGAGAATGTGTGTGTGAGTGAGAGAGTGTGTCTCTGAAAGAGTGTCTGTGTGGGTGAGTGAGAATGTGTGTGTGAGTGAGAGAGCGTGTATGAGTGAGAGAGTGTCTGAGTGAGGGTGTGTGTTTGTGGGAGTGAGAATGTGTGTGAGTGAGTGAGAGTGTGTGTGTGAGTGAGAGTGTGTGTGTGGGTGAGTGAGAGTGAGTGAGTGAGTGAGAGTGTGTGTGTATGAGTGAGAGTGTGTGAGTGAGTGTGTGTGTGTATGAGTGAGAGTGTGTGTGTGAGTGAGTGTGTGAGAATGTGTGTGTGTGAGAGTGTGTGTGTGAGTGCAGCGAGTGTGAGTGAGAGAGGGTGTGTGTGAGTGAGAGTGTGTGTGGGTGAGTGAGAGAGTGTGTGGGTGTGTGTGTGTGTGAGTGAGTGAGTGAGTGTGTGGGTGAGTGAGAGAGTGTGTGAGTGAGTGAGTGTGTGGGCGAGTGAGAGAATGTGTGTGCGCGTGAGAGTGTGAGTGAGTGAGAGACTATGTGTGTGAGTGAGAGAGTGTCTGTGTGAGTGAGAGTGTGTGTGTGAGTGAGTGAGAGAGTGTGTGTGTGAATGAGAGTGTGTGTGTGAGTGTGAGAGAGTGTGTGTGAAAGAGTGTGTGTGTGAAAGATTGAGTGGCTGAGTGAGAGAGTGTGTGTGTGTGTGTGAGTGCGTGAGTGTGAATGTGTGTGTGTGACTAAGAGTGTGTGAGTGAGAGTGCGTGTGTATATGAGTGAGGGTGTGTGTGAGTGAGTGAGAAGGTTACCGAGTGTGTGTGTGAGTAAGTATGTGTGTGGGTGAGTGAGAGAGTGTGTGGGTGTGTGTGTGTGAGTGTGTGGGTGAGTGAGAGAGTGTGTGAGTGAGTGAGTCTGTGGTCGAGTGAGAGAATGTGGGTGTGAGTGAGAGTGTGTGTGTGAGTGAGTGAGAGAGTGTGTGTGTGAATGAGAGTGTGTGTGAGTGAGTGAGAGTGTGAGTGAGGGTGTGTGTGTGAGTTAGTGACAGTGAGAGAGTCTGTGTGTGAGTGTGTGTGTTAGTGTGAGTGTGTGCTTGAGTGAGCGAGAGAGTGTGTGTGTGGGTGAGTGAGTGTGTGTGTGTGAGTGAGTGAGTGGTTGAGTGAGAGAGTGTGTGTGTGAGTGAGATTGAGTGAGAGTGTGAGTGAGAGTGTGTGTTTGAGTGAGTGAGAGTGTGTGAGTGAGTGAGAGTGTGTGTGTATGAGTGAGAGTGTGTGTGAGTGACAGTGTGAGTGAGAGAGTCTGTGTGTGTGAGAGTGAGAGTGTGTGTGAGTGAGAGTGTGTGGGTGAGTGAGAGAGTGTGTGTGAGTGAGAGAATAGGTGTGTGAGTGAGAGAATATGTGGGTAAGTGAGAGAGTGTGTGGGTGAGTGAGAGAGTGTGTGTGTGAAAGTGTGTGCGTGGGTGAGTGAGAGAGAGTGAGTGTGTGAGTGAGTGAGTGTGTGAGTGAGTGAGTGAGAGAATAGGTGTGTGAGTGAGAGAATAGGTGTGTGAGTGAGAGAATATGTGGGTAAGTGAGAGAGTGTGTGGGCGAGTGAGAGAGTGTGTGTGTGTGAGTGAGTGAGTGTGTGGGTGAGTGAGAGTGTGTGTGAGTGAGAGAAAATGTGTGTGAGTGAGTATGAGGGTGTGTGAAAGAATGTGTGTGAGTGAGTGAGAGCGTGTGTATGTGTGTGAGTGAGTGAGTGTGTGGGTGAGTGAGAGAGTGAGTGTGTGAGTGAGAGTGTGAGTGAGTGAGAGAGTATGTGTGACTGAGAGTGTGTGCGAGTGAGTGAGAGTGTGTGTACGAGTGAGAGTGTGTGTGAGTGAGTGAGAGAGTTTGTGTGTGTGAAAGAGTGAGTGTGTGGGTGAGTGAGAGAGTGTGTGGGTGAGTGAGAGAGTGTGTGTGAGTGTGAGTGAGTGAGAGGTTGAGTGAGAGAGTGTGTGTGAGTGAGTGAGAGAGTGTGTGTGAGTTAGTGAGAGAGTGTGCGTGTGAGTGGGTGCGATTGAGTGTATGAGTGAGACTATGTGTGTGTGAGTGAGAGTATGGGTGTATGAGGGAGAGTGTGTGTATGAGTGAGAGTGTGTGTGTGAGTGAGAGGGAATGAGAGTGTGAGTGAGAATGTGTGGGTGAGTGAGAGAGTGAGTGTGAATGAGTGAGCAAGTGTGTGTGAGTGAGAGTGTGTGCGTGAGTGAGAGAGTGTGTGTGAATGTGAGTGTGTGCTTGAGTGAGTGAGAGTGTGTGTGTGTGTGTGTGAGAGTGTGTGTGTGGGTGAGTGAGAGTGTGTGCGAGTGAAAGTGTGTGTGAGTGAGTGAGAGAGTGTGTATGCGAGTGAGAGTGTGTGTGTGAGTGAGTGAGAGTGTGTGAGTGAGAGTGTGTGTCAGTGAGTGAGAGTGTGAGCGAGGCTGTGTGTGTGAGTGCGTGAGAGTGAGAGAGTTTGTGTGTGAGTGAGAGTGTGTGTGTGAGTGAGTGAGTGGTTGAGTGAGAGAGTGAGTGTGTGAGTGAGAAGGAGTGAGAGTGTGAGTGAGAGTGTGTGTGCGAGTGAGTGAGAGTGTGTGAGTGAGAGTGTGTGCGTGTATGAGTGAGAGTGTGTGTGTGAGTGAGGGTGTGAGTGAGAGAGTGTGTTTGTGAGTGATAGTGTGTGTGAGTGAGTGAGTGTGTGAGAAAGTGTGTGTGTGCGAAAGAGTGTGTGTGTGTGAGTGAGTGAGAGAGTGTGTGTGTGAGTGTGTCAGTGAGTGTGTGTGTGCGTGTGAGTGAGTGAGTGTGTGGGTGAGTGAGAGAGTATGTGGGTGAATGAGAGTGTGTGGGTGAGTGAGAGAGTGTGTGTGTGAGTGAGAGTGTGAGTGAGTGAGAGACTATGTGTGTGAGTGAGAGAGTGTCTGTGTGAGTGAGAGTGTGTGTGTGAGTGAGTGAGGGAGTGTGTGTGTGTGAATGAGAGTGTGTGGGTGAGTGAGAGAGTGTGTGGGTGTGTGTGTGTGAGTGAGTGAGTGATTGTGTGGGTGAGTGAGAGAGTGTGTGGGTGTGTGTGTGTGTGAGTGAGTGTGTGGGTGAGTGAGAGAGTGTGTGAGTGAGTGAGTGTGTGGGCGAGTGAGAGAATGTGTGTGTGTGTGAGTGAGAGAGTGTGTGTGTGAGTGTGTCGGTGATTGTGTGTGTGTGTGTGAGTGAGTGAGTGTGTGGGTGAGTGAGAGAGTATGTGGGTCGGTGTGTGTGAGTGAGAGAGTGTGGGTGTGAATGAGAGTGTGTGGGTGAGTGAGAGAGTGTGTGTGTGAGTGAGAGTGCGAGTGAGTGTGAGACTATGTGTGTGAGTGAGAGAGTGTCTGTGTGAGTGAGAGTGTGTGTGTGAGTGAGTGACAGAGTGTTTGTGTGAATGAGAGTGTGTGTGTGAGTGTGTGTGAGTGTGTGCTTGAGTAAATGAGAGAGTGTGTGTGTGAATGAGAGTGTGTGTGATGAGTGAGATTGTGTGTGTGTGTGAGTGAGAGTGTGTGTGGGTGAGTGAGTGAGTGTGTGGGTGAGAGAGAATTTGTGTGTGTGAAAGAGTGAGTGTGTGGGTGAGTGAGAGAGTGTGTGGGTGAGTGAGAGTGTGTGTGAATGAGTGAGAGAGTTTGTGTGTGTGAAAGAGTGAGTGTGTGGGTGAGTGAGAGAGTGTGTGCGTGAGTGAGAGAGTGTGTGTGAGTGTGAGTGAGTGAGTGGTTGAGTGAGAGAGAGTGTGTGAGTGAGTGAGAGAGTGTATGTGAGTGAGAGAGTGTGTGTGAATGTGAGTGTGTGCTTGAGTGAGTGAGAGTGTGTGTGTGTGTGTGAGAGTGTGTGTGCGGGTGAGTGAGAGTGTGTGCGAGTGAAAGTGTGTGTGAGTGAGTGAGAGAGTGTGTATGCGAGTGAGAGTGTGTGTGTGAGTGAGTGAGAGTGTGTGAGTGAGAGTGTGTGTCAGTGAGTGAGAGTGTGAGCGAGGCTGTGTGTGTGAGTGCGTGAGAGTGAGAGAGTGTGTGTGTGAGTGAGAGTGTGTGTGTGAGTGAGTGAGTGGTTGAGTGAGAGAGTGTGTGTGTGAGTGAGAAGGAGTGAGAGTGTGAGTGAGAGTGTGTGTGTGAGTGAGTGAGAGTGTGTGAGTGAGTGAGAGTGTGTGCGTGTATGAGTGAGAGTGTGTGTGTGAGTGAGGGTGTGAGTGAGAGAGTGTGTTTGTGAGTGATAGTGTGTGTGAGTGAGTGAGTGTGTGAGAAAGTGTGTGTGTGCGAAAGAGTGTGTGTGTGTGAGTGAGTGAGAGAGTGTGTGTGTGAGTGTGTCAGTGAGTGTGTGTGTGCGTGTGAGTGAGTGAGTGTGTGGGTGAGTGAGAGAGTATGTGGGTGAATGAGAGTGTGTGGGTGAGTGAGAGAGTGTGTGTGTGAGTGAGAGTGTGTGAGTGAGTGAGTGTGTGGGCGAGTGAGAGAATGTGTGTGCGCGTGAGAGTGTGAGTGAGTGAGACTATGTGTGTGAGTGAGAGAGTGTCTGTGTGAGTGAGAGTGTGTGTGTGAGTGAGTGAGAGAGTGTGTGTGTGAATGAGAGTGTGTGTGTGAGTGTGAGAGAGTGTGTGTGAAAGAGTGTGTGTGTGAAAGATTGTGTGGCTGTGTGAGAGAGTGTGTGTGTGTGTGAGTGCGTGAGTGTGAATGTGTGTGTGTGACTAAGAGTGTGTGAGTGAGAGTGCGTGTGTATATGAGTGAGGGAGTGTGTGAGTGAGTGAGAGTGTTACCGAGTGTGTGTGTGAGTAAGTGTGTGTGTGGGTGAGTGAGAGAGTGTGTGGGTGGGTGTGTGTGAGTGTGTGGGTGAGTGAGAGAGTGTGTGAGTGAGTGAGTCTGTGGTCGAGTGAGAGAATGTGTGTGTGCGTGAGAGTGTGAGTGAGTGAGAGACTATGTGTGTGAGTGAGAGAGTGTGCGTGTGAGCGAGGGTGTGTGTGTGAGTGAGTGAGAGAGTGTGTGTGTGAATGAGAGTGTGTGTGAGTGAGTGAGAGTGTGTCTGTGCGAGTGTGTGAGTAGTTGAGTGAGAGATGGTGTGTGAGTGTGAGCTTAAGTGAGTGAGAGAGTGTGTGCGTGTGAATGGGGGTGTGAGTGAGTGTGTAAAAGAGTGTGTGTGAGTGAGAGAATGTGTGTGTGAGTGAGAGAGTGTGTCTCTGAAAGAGTGTCTGTGTGGGTGAGTGAGAATGTGTGTGTGAGTGAGAGAGTGTGTATGAGTGAGAGAGTGTCTGAGTGAGGGTGTGTGTTTGTGTGAGTGAGAATGTGTGTGAGTGAGTGAGAGTGTGTGTGTGAGTGAGAGTGTGTGTGTGGGTGAGTGAGAGTGAGTGAGTGAGTGAGAGTGTGTGTGTATGAGTGAGAGTGTGTGAGTGAGTGTGTGTGTGTATGAGTGAGAGTGTGTGTGTGAGTGAGTGTGTGAGAATGTGTGTGTGTGAGAGTGTGTGTGTGAATGCAGCGAGTGTGAGTGAGAGAGGGTGTGTGTGAGTGAGAGTGTGTGTGGGTGAGTGAGAGAGTGTGTGGGTGTGTGTGTGTGTGAGTGAGTGAGTGAGTGTGTGGGTGAGTGAGAGAGTGTGTGAGTGAGTGAGTGTGTGGGCGAATGAGAGAATGTGTGTGCGCGTGAGAGTGTGAGTGAGTGAGAGACTATGTGTGTGAGTGAGAGAGTGTCTGTGTGAGTGAGAGTGTGTGTGTGAGTGAGTGAGAGAGTGTGTGTGTGAATGAGAGTGTGTGTGTGAGTGTGAGAGAGTGTGTGTGAAAGAGTGTGTGTGTGAAAGATTGTGTGGCTGAGTGAGAGAGTGTGTGTGTTTGTGTGAGTGCGTGAGTGTGAATGTGTGTGTGTGACTAAGAGTGTGTGAGTGAGAGTGCGTGTGTATATGAGTGAGGGTGTGTGTGAGTGAGTGAGAGTGTTACCGAGTGTGTGTGTGAGTAAGTGTGTGTGTGGGTGAGTGAGAGAGTGTGTGGGTGTGAGTGTGTGAGTGTGTGGGTGAGTGAGAGAGTGTGTGAGTGAGTGAGTCTGTGGTCGAGTGAGAGAATGTGTGTGTGCGTGAGAGTGTGAGTGAGTGAGAGACTATGTGTGTGAGTGAGAGAGTGTGTGTGTGAGCGAGAGTGTGTGTGTGAGTGAGTGAGAGAGTGTGTGTGTGAATGAGAGTGTGTGTGAGTGAGTGAGAGTGTGAGTGAGGGTGTGTGTGTGAGTTAGTGACAGTGAGAGAGTCTGTGTGTGAGTGGGTGTGTTAGTGTGAGTGTGTGCTTGAGTGAGCGAGAGAGTGTGTGTGTGGGTGAGTGAGTGTTTGTGTGTGAGTGAGTGAGTGGTTGAGTGAGAGAGTGTGTGTGTGAGTGAGATTGAGTGAGAGTGTGAGTGAGAGTATGTGTTTGAGTGAGTGAGAGTGTGTGAGTGAGTGAGAGTGTGTGTGTATGAGTGAGAGTGTGTGTGAGTGACAGTGTGAGTGAGAGAGTCTGTGTGTGTGAGAGTGAGAGTGTGTGTGAGTGAGAGTGTGTGGGTGAGTGAGAGAGTGTGTGTGAGTGAGAGAATAGGTGTGTGAGTGAGAGCATATGTGGGTAAGTGAGAGAGTGTGTGGGTGAGTGAGAGAGTGTGTGTGTGAAAGTGTGTGCGTGGGTGAGTGAGAGAGAGTGTGAGTGTGTGAGTGAGTGAGTGTGTGAGTGAGTGAGTGAGAGAATAGGTGTGTGAGTGAGAGAATAGGTGTGTGAGTGAGAGAATATGTGGGTAAGTGAGAGAGTGTGTGGGTGAGTGAGAGAGTGTGTGTGTGTGAGTGAGTGAGTGTGTGGGTGAGTGAGTGTGTGTGTGAGTGAGAGAAAATGTGTGTGAGTGAGTATGAGGGTGTGTGAAAGAATGTGTGTGAGTGTGTGAGAACGTGTGTATGTGTGTGAGTGAGTGAGTGTGTGGGTGAGTGAGAGAGTGTGTGTGTGAGTGAGAGTGTGAGTGAGTGAGAGAGTATGTGTGACTGAGAGTGTGTGCGAGTGAGTGAGAGTGTGGGTACGAGTGAGAGTGTGTGTGAGTGAGTGAGAGAGTTTGTGTGTGTGAAAGAGTGAGTGTGTGGGTGAGTGAGAGAGTGTGTGGGTGAGTGAGAGAGTGTGTGTGAGTTAGTGAGAGAGTGTGTGTGAGTTAGTGAGAGAGTGTGCGTGTGAGTGGGTGTGATTGAGTGTATGAGTGAGACTATGTGTGTGTGAGTGAGAGTATGGGTGTATGAGGGAGAGTGTGTGTATGAGTGAGAGTGTGTGTGTGAGTGAGAGGGAGTGAGAGTGTGAGTGAGAATGTGTGGGTGAGTGAGAGAGTGAGTGTGAATGAGTGAGCGAGTGTGTGTGAGTGAGAGTGTGTGTGTGAGTGAGAGAGTGTGTGTGAATGTGAGTGTGTGCTTGAGTGAGTGAGAGTGTGTGTGTGTGTGTGTGAGAGTGTGTGTGCGGGTGAGTGAGAGTGTGTGCGAGTGAAAGTGTGTGTGAGTGAGTGAGAGAGTGTGTATGCGAGTGAGAGTGTGTGTGTGAGTGAGTGAGAGTGTGTGAGTGAGAGTGTGTGTCAGTGAGTGAGAGTGTGAGCGAGGCTGTGTGTGTGAGTGCGTGAGAGTGAGAGAGTGTGTGTGTGAGTGAGAGAGTGTATGTGAGTGAGAGAGTGTGTGTGAATGTGAGTGTGTGCTTGAGTGAGTGAGAGTGTGTGTGTGAGTGAGGGTGTGAGTGAGAGAGTGTGTTTGTGAGTGATAGTGTGTGTGAGTGAGTGAGTGTGTGAGAAAGTGTGTGTGTGCGAAAGAGTGTGTGTGTGTGAGTGAGTGAGAGAGTGTGTGTGTGAGTGTGTCAGTGAGTGTGTGTGTGCGTGTGAGTGAGTGAGTGTGTGGGTGAGTGAGAGAGTATGTGGGTGAATGAGAGTGTGTGGGTGAGTGAGAGAGTGTGTGTGTGAGTGAGAGTGTGAGTGAGTGAGAGACTATGTGTGTGAGTGAGAGAGTGTCTGTGTGAGTGAGAGTGTGTGTGTGAGTGAGTGAGGGAGTGTGTGTGTGAATGAGAGTGTGTGGGTGAGTGAGAGAGTGTGTGGGTGTGTGTGTGTGAGTGA
Organism: Scyliorhinus torazame; assembly: GCF_047496885.1. NCBI lineage: Eukaryota > Metazoa > Chordata > Chondrichthyes > Carcharhiniformes > Scyliorhinidae > Scyliorhinus > Scyliorhinus torazame. Next base: position 97,555,807 of record NC_092723.1, on the reverse strand, counting down.
GTGAGTGATTGTGTGGGTGAGTGAGAGAGTGTGTGGGTGTGTGTGTGTGTGAGTGAGTGTGTGGGTGAGTGAGAGAGTGTGTGAGTGAGTGAGTGTGTGGGCGAGTGAGAGAATGTGTGTGTGTGTGAGTGAGAGAGTGTGTGTGTGAGTGTGTCGGTGATTGTGTGTGTGTGTGTGAGTGAGTGAGTGTGTGGGTGAGTGAGAGAGTATGTGGGTCGGTGTGTGTGAGTGAGAGAGTGTGGGTGTGAATGAGAGTGTGTGGGTGAGTGAGAGAGTGTGTGTGTGAGTGAGAGTGCGAGTGAGTGTGAGACTATGTGTGTGAGTGAGAGAGTGTCTGTGTGAGTGAGAGTGTGTGTGTGAGTGAGTGACAGAGTGTTTGTGTGAATGAGAGTGTGTGTGTGAGTGTGTGTGAGTGTGTGCTTGAGTAAATGAGAGAGTGTGTGTGTGAATGAGAGTGTGTGTGATGAGTGAGATTGTGTGTGTGTGTGAGTGAGAGTGTGTGTGGGTGAGTGAGTGAGTGTGTGGGTGAGAGAGAATTTGTGTGTGTGAAAGAGTGAGTGTGTGGGTGAGTGAGAGAGTGTGTGGGTGAGTGAGAGTGTGTGTGAATGAGTGAGAGAGTTTGTGTGTGTGAAAGAGTGAGTGTGTGGGTGAGTGAGAGAGTGTGTGCGTGAGTGAGAGAGTGTGTGTGAGTGTGAGTGAGTGAGTGGTTGAGTGAGAGAGAGTGTGTGAGTGAGTGAGAGAGTGTATGTGAGTGAGAGAGTGTGTGTGAATGTGAGTGTGTGCTTGAGTGAGTGAGAGTGTGTGTGTGTGTGTGTGAGAGTGTGTGTGCGGGTGAGTGAGAGTGTGTGCGAGTGAAAGTGTGTGTGAGTGAGTGAGAGAGTGTGTATGCGAGTGAGAGTGTGTGTGTGAGTGAGTGAGAGTGTGTGAGTGAGAGTGTGTGTCAGTGAGTGAGAGTGTGAGCGAGGCTGTGTGTGTGAGTGCGTGAGAGTGAGAGAGTGTGTGTGTGAGTGAGAGTGTGTGTGTGAGTGAGTGAGTGGTTGAGTGAGAGAGTGTGTGTGTGAGTGAGAAGGAGTGAGAGTGTGAGTGAGAGTGTGTGTGTGAGTGAGTGAGAGTGTGTGAGTGAGTGAGAGTGTGTGCGTGTATGAGTGAGAGTGTGTGTGTGAGTGAGGGTGTGAGTGAGAGAGTGTGTTTGTGAGTGATAGTGTGTGTGAGTGAGTGAGTGTGTGAGAAAGTGTGTGTGTGCGAAAGAGTGTGTGTGTGTGAGTGAGTGAGAGAGTGTGTGTGTGAGTGTGTCAGTGAGTGTGTGTGTGCGTGTGAGTGAGTGAGTGTGTGGGTGAGTGAGAGAGTATGTGGGTGAATGAGAGTGTGTGGGTGAGTGAGAGAGTGTGTGTGTGAGTGAGAGTGTGTGAGTGAGTGAGTGTGTGGGCGAGTGAGAGAATGTGTGTGCGCGTGAGAGTGTGAGTGAGTGAGAGACTATGTGTGTGAGTGAGAGAGTGTCTGTGTGAGTGAGAGTGTGTGTGTGAGTGAGTGAGAGAGTGTGTGTGTGAATGAGAGTGTGTGTGTGAGTGTGAGAGAGTGTGTGTGAAAGAGTGTGTGTGTGAAAGATTGTGTGGCTGTGTGAGAGAGTGTGTGTGTGTGTGAGTGCGTGAGTGTGAATGTGTGTGTGTGACTAAGAGTGTGTGAGTGAGAGTGCGTGTGTATATGAGTGAGGGATTGTGTGAGTGAGTGAGAGTGTTACCGAGTGTGTGTGTGAGTAAGTGTGTGTGTGGGTGAGTGAGAGAGTGTGTGGGTGGGTGTGTGTGAGTGTGTGGGTGAGTGAGAGAGTGTGTGAGTGAGTGAGTCTGTGGTCGAGTGAGAGAATGTGTGTGTGCGTGAGAGTGTGAGTGAGTGAGAGACTATGTGTGTGAGTGAGAGAGTGTGCGTGTGAGCGAGGGTGTGTGTGTGAGTGAGTGAGAGAGTGTGTGTGTGAATGAGAGTGTGTGTGAGTGAGTGAGAGTGTGTCTGTGCGAGTGTATGAGTGGTTGAGTGAGAGATGGTGTGTGAGTGTGAGCTTAAGTGAGTGAGAGAGTGTGTGCGTGTGAATGGGGGTGTGAGTGAGTGTGTAAAAGAGTGTGTGTGAGTGAGAGAATGTGTGTGTGAGTGAGAGAGTGTGTCTCTGAAAGAGTGTCTGTGTGGGTGAGTGAGAATGTGTGTGTGGGTGAGAGAGTGTGTATGAGTGAGAGAGTGTCTGAGTGAGGGTGTGTGTTTGTGTGAGTGAGAATGTGTGTGAGTGAGTGAGAGTGTGTGTGTGAGTGAGAGTGTGTGTGTGGGTGAGTGAGAGTGAGTGAGTGAGTGAGAGTGTGTGTGTATGAGTGAGAGTGTGTGAGTGAGTGTGTGTGTGTATGAGTGAGAGTGTGTGTGTGAGTGAGTGTGTGAGAATGTGTGTGTGTGAGAGTGTGTGTGTGAATGCAGCGAGTGTGAGTGAGAGAGGGTGTGTGTGAGTGAGAGTGTGTGTGGGTGAGTGAGAGAGTGTGTGGGTGTGTGTGTGTGTGAGTGAGTGAGTGAGTGTGTGGGTGAGTGAGAGAGTGTGTGAGTGAGTGAGTGTGTGGGCGAATGAGAGAATGTGTGTGCGCGTGAGAGTGTGAGTGAGTGAGAGACTATGTGTGTGAGTGAGAGAGTGTCTGTGTGAGTGAGAGTGTGTGTGTGAGTGAGTGAGAGAGTGTGTGTGTGAATGAGAGTGTGTGTGTGAGTGTGAGAGAGTGTGTGTGAAAGAGTGTGTGTGTGAAAGATTGTGTGGCTGAGTGAGAGAGTGTGTGTGTTTGTGTGAGTGCGTGAGTGTGAATGTGTGTGTGTGACTAAGAGTGTGTGAGTGAGAGTGCGTGTGTATATGAGTGAGGGTGTGTGTGAGTGAGTGAGAGTGTTACCGAGTGTGTGTGTGAGTAAGTGTGTGTGTGGGTGAGTGAGAGAGTGTGTGGGTGTGTGTGTGTGAGTGTGTGGGTGAGTGAGAGAGTGTGTGAGTGAGTGAGTCTGTGGTCGAGTGAGAGAATGTGTGTGTGCGTGAGAGTGTGAGTGAGTGAGAGACTATGTGTGTGAGTGAGAGAGTGTGTGTGTGAGCGAGAGTGTGTGTGTGAGTGAGTGAGAGAGTGTGTGTGTGAATGAGAGTGTGTGTGAGTGAGTGAGAGTGTGAGTGAGGGTGTGTGTGTGAGTTAGTGACAGTGAGAGAGTCTGTGTGTGAGTGGGTGTGTTAGTGTGAGTGTGTGCTTGAGTGAGCGAGAGAGTGTGTGTGTGGGTGAGTGAGTGTGTGTGTGTGAGTGAGTGAGTGGTTGAGTGAGAGAGTGTGTGTGTGAGTGAGATTGAGTGAGAGTGTGAGTGAGAGTATGTGTTTGAGTGAGTGAGAGTGTGTGAGTGAGTGAGAGTGTGTGTGTATGAGTGAGAGTGTGTGTGAGTGACAGTGTGAGTGAGAGAGTCTGTGTGTGTGAGAGTGAGAGTGTGTGTGAGTGAGAGTGAGTGGGTGAGTGAGAGAGTGTGTGTGAGTGAGAGAATAGGTGTGTGAGTGAGAGCATATGTGGGTAAGTGAGAGAGTGTGTGGGTGAGTGAGAGAGTGTGTGTGTGAAAGTGTGTGCGTGGGTGAGTGAGAGAGAGTGTGAGTGTGTGAGTGAGTGAGTGTGTGAGTGAGTGAGTGAGAGAATAGGTGTGTGAGTGAGAGAATAGGTGTGTGAGTGAGAGAATATGTGGGTAAGTGAGAGAGTGTGTGGGTGAGTGAGAGAGTGTGTGTGTGTGAGTGAGTGAGTGTGTGGGTGAGTGAGTGTGTGTGTGAGTGAGAGAAAATGTGTGTGAGTGAGTATGAGGGTGTGTGAAAGAATGTGTGTGAGTGTGTGAGAACGTGTGTATGTGTGTGAGTGAGTGAGTGTGTGGGTGAGTGAGAGAGTGTGTGTGTGAGTGAGAGTGTGAGTGAGTGAGAGAGTATGTGTGACTGAGAGTGTGTGCGAGTGAGTGAGAGTGTGTGTACGAGTGAGAGTGTGTGTGAGTGAGTGAGAGAGTTTGTGTGTGTGAAAGAGTGAGTGTGTGGGTGAGTGAGAGAGTGTGTGGGTGAGTGAGAGAGTGTGTGTGAGTTAGTGAGAGAGTGTGTGTGAGTTAGTGAGAGAGTGTGCGTGTGAGTGGGTGTGATTGAGTGTATGAGTGAGACTATGTGTGTGTGAGTGAGAGTATGGGTGTATGAGGGAGAGTGTGTGTATGAGTGAGAGTGTGTGTGTGAGTGAGAGGGAGTGAGAGTGTGAGTGAGAATGTGTGGGTGAGTGAGAGAGTGAGTGTGAATGAGTGAGCGAGTGTGTGTGAGTGAGAGTGTGTGTGTGAGTGAGAGAGTGTGTGTGAATGTGAGTGTGTGCTTGAGTGAGTGAGAGTGTGTGTGTGTGTGTGTGAAAGTGTGTGTGTTGGTGAGTGAGAGTGTGTGCGAGTGAAAGTGTGTGTGAGTGAGTGAGAGAGTGTGTATGCGAGTGAGAGTGTGTGTGTGAGTGAGTGAGTGAGTGTGTGGGTGAGTGAGAGAGTGTGTGAGTGAGTTAGTGTGTGGGCGAATGAGAGAATGTGTGTGCGCGTGAGAGTGTGAGTGATTGAGAGACTATGTGTGTGAGTGAGAGAGTGTCTGTGTGAGTGAGAGTGTGTGAGTGAGTGAGAGAGAGTGTGTGTGAATGAGAGTGTTTGTGTGAGTGTGAGAGAGTGTGTGTGAAAGAGTGTGTGTGTGAAAGATTGTGTGGCTGAGTGAGAGAGTGTGTGTGTGTGTGTGAGTGCGTGAGTGTGAATGTGTGTGTGTGACTAAGAGTGTGTGAGTGAGAGTGCGTGTGTATATGAGTGAGGGTGTGTGTGAGTGAGTGAGAGTGTTACCGAGTGTGTGTGTGAGTAAGTGTGTGTGTGGGTGAGTGAGAGAGTGTGTGGGTGTGTGTGTGTGAGTGTGTGGGTGAGTGAGAGAGTGTGTGAGTGAGTGAGTCTGTGGTCGAGTGAGAGAATGTGTGTGTGCGTGAGAGTGTGAGTGAGTGAGAGACTATGTGTGTGAGTGAGAGAGTGTGTGTGTGAGCGAGGGTGTGTGTGTGAGTGAGTGAGAGAGTGTGTGTGTGAATGAGAGTGTGTGTGAGTGAGTGAGAGTGTGAGTGAGGGTGTGTGTGTGAATTAGTGACAGTGCGAGAGACTGTGTGTGAGTGTGTGTGTTAGTGTGAGTGTGTGCTTGAGTGAGCGAGAGAGTGTGTGTGTGGGTGAGTGAGTGTGTGTGTGTGAGTGAGTGAGTGGTTGAGTGAGAGAGTGTGTGTGTGAGTGAGATTGAGTGAGAGTGTGAGTGAGAGTGTGTGTTTGAGTGAGTGAGAGTGTGTGAGTGAGTGAGAGTGTGTGTGTATGAGTGAGAGTGTGTGTGAGTGACAGTGTGAGTGAGAGAGTCTGTGTGTGTGAGAGTGAGAGTGTGTGTGAGTGAGAGTGTGTGGGTGAGTGAGAGAGTGTGTGAGTGAGAGAATAGGTGTGTGAGTGAGAGAATATGTGGGTAAGTGAGAGAGTGTGTGGGTGAGTGAGAGAGTGTGTGTGTGTGAGTGAGTGAGTGTGTGGGTGAGTGAGTGTGTGTGTGAGTGAGAGAAAATGTGTGTGAGTGAGTATGAGGGTGTGTGAAAGAATGTGTGTGAGTGAGTGAGAGCGTGTGTATGTGTGTGAGTGAGTGAGTGTGTGGGTGAGTGAGAGAGTGTGTGTGTGAGTGAGAGTGTGAGTGAGTGAGAGAGTATGTGTGACTGAGAGTGTGTGCGAGTGAGTGAGAGTGTGTGTACGAGTGAGAGTGTGTGTGAGTGAGTGAGAGTGTTTGTGTGTGTGAAAGAGTGAGTGTGTGGGTGAGTGAGAGAGTGTGTGGGTGAGTGAGAGAGTGTGTGTGAGTGTGAGTGAGTGAGAGGTTGAGTGAGAGAGTGTGTGTGAGTGAGTGAGAGAGTGTGTGTGAGTTAGTGAGAGAGTGTGCGTGTGAGTGGGTGCGATTGAGTGTATGAGTGAGACTATGTGTGTGTGAGTGAGAGTATGGGTGTATGAGGGAGAGTGTGTGTATGAGTGAGAGTGTGTGTGAGTGAGAGGGAGTGAGAGTGTGAGTGAGAATGTGTGGGTGAGTGAGAGAGTGAGTGTGAATGAGTGAGCGAGTGTGTGTGAGTGAGAGTGTGTGTGTGAGTGAGAGAGTGTGTGTGAATGTGAGTGTGTGCTTGAGTGAGTGAGAGTGTGTGTGTGTGTGTGTGAGAGTGTGTGCGTGGGTGAGTGAGAGTGTGTGCGAGTGAAAGTGTGTGTGAGTGAGTGAGAGAGTGTGTATGCGAGTGAGAGTGTGTGTGTGAGTGAGTGAGAGTGTGTGAGTGAGAGTGTGTGTCAGTGAGTGAGAGTGTGAGCGAGGCTGTGTGTGTGAGTGCGTGAGAGTGAGAGAGTGTGTGTGTGAGTGAGAGTGTGTGTGTGAGTGAGTGAGTGGTTGAGTGAGAGAGTGTGTGTGTGAGTGAGAAGGAGTGAGAGTGTGAGTGAGAGTGTGTGTGTGAGTGAGTGAGAGTGTGTGAGTGAGTGAGAGTGTGTGCGTGTATGAGTGAGAGTGTGTGTGTGAGTGAGGGTGTGAGTGAGAGAGTGTGTTTGTGAGTGATAGTGTGTGTGAGTGAGTGAGTGTGTGAGAAAGTGTGTGTGTGAGAAAGTGTGTGTGTGCGAAAGAGTGTGTGTGTGTGAGTGAGTGAGAGAGTGTGTGTGTGAGTGTGTCAGTGAGTGTGTGTGTGCGTGTGAGTGAGTGAGTGTGTGGGTGAGTGAGAGAGTATGTGGGTGAATGAGAGTGTGTGGGTGAGTGAGGGAGTGTGTGTGTGAGTGAGAGTGTGAGTGAGTGAGAGACTATGTGTGTGAGTGAGAGAGTGTCTGTGTGAGTGAGAGTGTGTGTGTGAGTGAGTGAGGGAGTGTGTGTGTGAATGAGAGTGTGTGGGTGAGTGAGAGAGTGTGTGGGTGTGTGTGTGTGAGTGAGTGAGTGATTGTGTGGGTGAGTGAGAGAGTGTGTGGGTGTGTGTGTGAGTGAGTGAGTGTGTGGGTGAGTGAGAGAGTGTGTGAGTGAGTGAGTGTGTGGGCGAGTGAGAGAATGTGTGTGTGTGTGAGTGAGAGTGTGTGTGTGAGTGTGTCGGTGATTGTGTGTGTGTGTGTGAGTGAGTGAGTGTGTGGGTGAGTGAGAGAGTATGTGGGTGGGTGTGTGTGAGTGAGAGAGTGTGGGTGTGAATGAGAGTGTGTGAGTGAGTGAGAGAGTGTGTGTGTGAGTGAGAGTGCGAGTGAGTGTGAGACTATGTGTGTGAGTGAGAGAGTGTCTGTGTGAGTGAGAGTGTGTGTGTGAGTGAGTGACAGAGTGTTTGTGTGAATGAGAGTGTGTGTGTGAGTGTGTGTGAGTGTGTGCTTGAGTAAATGAGTGTGTGAGTGAGTGAGTCTGTGGTCGAGTGAGAGAATGTGTGTGTGCGTGAGAGTGTGAGTGAGTGAGAGACTATGTGTGTGAGTGAGAGAGTGTGTGTGTGAGCGAGGGTGTGTGTGTGAGTGAGTGAGAGAGTGTGTGTGTGAATGAGAGTGTGTGTGAGTGAGTGAGAGTGTGAGTGAGGGTGTGTGTGTGAATTAGTGACAGTGAGAGAGACTGTGTGTGAGTGTGTGTGTTAGTGTGAGTGTGTGCTTGAGTGAGCGAGAGAGTGTGTGTGTGGGTGAGTGAGTGTGTGTGTGTGAGTGAGTGAGTGGTTGAGTGAGAGATTGTGTGTGTGAGTGAGATTGAGTGAGAGTGTGAGTGAGAGTGTGTGTTTGAGTGAGTGAGAGTGTGTGAGTGAGTGAGAGTGTGTGTGTATGAGTGAGAGTGTGTGTGAGTGACAGTGTGAGTGAGAGAGTCTGTGTGTGTGAGAGTGAGAGTGTGTGTGAGTGAGAGTGTGTGGGTGAGTGAGAGAGTGTGTGAGTGAGAGAATAGGTGTGTGAGTGAGAGAATATGTGGGTAAGTGAGAGAGTGTGTGGGTGAGTGAGAGAGTGTGTGTGTGTGAGTGAGTGAGTGTGTGGGTGAGTGAGTGTGTGTGTGAGTGAGAGAAAATGTGTGTGAGTGAGTATGAGGGTGTGTGAAAGAATGTGTGTGAGTGAGTGAGAGCGTGTGTATGTGTGTGAGTGAGTGAGTGTGTGGGTGAGTGAGAGAGTGTGTGTGTGAGTGAGAGTGTGAGTGAGTGAGAGAATATGTGTGACTGAGAGTGTGTGCGAGTGAGTGAGAGTGTGTGTACGAGTGAGAGTGTGTGTGAGTGAGTGAGAGTGTTTGTGTGTGTGAAAGAGTGAGTGTGTGGGTGAGTGAGAGAGTGTGTGGGTGAGTGAGAGAGTGTGTGTGAGTGTGAGTGAGTGACAGGTTGAGTGAGAGAGTGTGTTTGAGTGAGTGAGAGAGTGTGTGTGAGTTAGTGAGAGAGTGTGCGTGTGAGTGGGTGCGATTGAGTGTATGAGTGAGACTATGTGTGTGTGAGTGAGAGTATGGGTGTATGAGGGAGAGTGTGTGTATGAGTGAGAGTGTGTGTGAGTGAGAGGGAGTGAGAGTGTGAGTGAGAATGTGTGGGTGAGTGAGAGAGTGAGTGTGAATGAGTGAGCGAGTGTGTGTGAGTGAGAGTGTGTGTGTGAGTGAGAGAGTGTGTGTGAATGTGAGTGTGTGCTTGAGTGAGTGAGAGCGTGTGTGTGTGTGTGTGAGAGTGTGTGCGTGGGTGAGTGAGAGTGTGTGCGAGTGAAAGTGTGTGTGAGTGAGTGAGAGAGTGTGTATGTGAGTGAGAGTGTGTGTGTGAGTGAGTGAGAGTGTGTGAGTGAGAGTGTGTGTCAGTGAGTGAGAGTGTGAGCGAGGCTGTGTGTGTGAGTGCGTGAGAGTGAGAGAGTGTGTGTGTGAGTGAGAGTGTGTGTGTGAGTGAGTGAGTGGTTGAGTGAGAGAGTGTGTGTGTGAGTGAGAAGGAGTGAGAGTGTGAGTGAGAGTGTGTGTGTGAGTGAGTGAGAGTGTGTGAGTGAGTGAGAGTGTGTGCGTGTATGAGTGAGAGTGTGTGTGTGAGTGAGGGTGTGAGTGAGAGAGTGTGTTTGTGAGTGATAGTGTGTGTGAGTGAGTGAGTGTGTGAGAAAGTGTGTGTGTGCGAAAGAGTGTGTGTGTGTGAGTGAGTGAGAGAGTGTGTGTGTGAGTGTGTCAGTGAGTGTGTGTGTGCGTGTGAGTGAGTGAGTGTGTGGGTGAGTGAGAGAGTATGTGGGTGAATGAGAGTGTGTGGGTGAGTGAGGGAGTGTGTGTGTGAGTGAGAGTGTGAGTGAGTGAGAGACTATGTGTGTGAGTGAGAGAGTGTCTGTGTGAGTGAGAGTGTGTGTGTGAGTGAGTGAGGGAGTATGTGTGTGAATGAGAGTGTGTGGGTGAGTGAGAGAGTGTGTGGGTGTGTGTGTGTGAGTGAGTGAGTGATTGTGTGGGTGAGTGAGAGAGTGTGTGGGTGTGTGTGTGAGTGAGTGAGTGTGTGGGTGAGTGAGAGTGTGTGTGAGTGAGTGAGTGTGTGGGCGAGTGAGAGAATGTGTGTGTGTGTGAGTGAGAGTGTGTGTGTGAGTGTGTCGGTGATTGTGTGTGTGTGTGTGAGTGAGTGAGTGTGTGGGTGAGTGAGAGAGTATGTGGGTGGGTGTGTGTGAGTGAGAGAGTGTGGGTGTGAATGAGAGTGTGTGAGTGAGTGAGAGAGTGTGTGTGTGAGTGAGAGTGCGAGTGAGTGTGAGACTATGTGTGTGAGTGAGAGAGTGTCTGTGTGAGTGAGAGTGTGTGTGTGAGTGAGTGACAGAGTGTTTGTGTGAATGAGAGTGTGTGTGTGAGTGTGTGTGAGTGTGTGCTTGAGTAAATGAGAGAGTGTGTGTGTGAATGAGAGTGTGTGTGATGAGTGAGATTGTGTGTGTGTGTGAGTGAGAGTGTGTGTGGGTGAGTGAGTGAGTGTGTGGGTGAGTGAGAGAGTGTGTGGGTGAGTGAGAGTGTGTGTGAATGAGTGAGAAAGTTTGTGTGTGTGAAAGAATGAGTGTGTGGGTGAGTGAGAGAGTGTGTGCGTGAGTGAGAGAGTGTGTGTGAGTGTGAGTGAGTGAGTGGTTGAGTGAGAGAGAGTGTGTGAGTGAGTGAGAGAGTGTATGTGAGTGAGAGAGTGTGTGTGAATGTGAGTGTGTGCTTGAGTGAGTGAGAGAGTGTGTGTGTGTGTGTGAGAGTGTGTGTGTGGGTGAGTGAGAGTGTGTGCGGGTGAAAGTGTGTGTGAGTGAGTGAGAGAGTGTGTATGCGAGTGAGAGTGTGTGTGTGAGTGAGTGAGAGTGTGTGAGTGAGAGTGTGTGTCAGTGAGTGAGAGTGTGAGTGAGGGTATGAGTGTGAATGAGTGAGAGTGAGAGAGTGAATGTGTGAGTGTGAGTGCGTGTGTGAGTATGAGTGTGTGCTTGAGTGAGTGAGAGAGTGTGTGTGTGAGTGAGTGGAAGTGAGAGTGTGAGTGACAGTGTGAGTGAGAGAGTGTGTGTGTGAGTGAGAGTGTTACTGAGTGAGCGTGAGTGTGAGAGCGGGTGTGTGTGTGAGAGAGTGAAAGAAAGTGTATGTGTGAATGAGTGAGAGTGTGAGTGAGAGTGTGTGTGAGTGAGAGAAAATGTGTGTGAGTGAGTATGAGGGTGTGTGAAAGAATGTATGTGAGTGAGAGCGTGTGTATGTGTGTGAGTGAGTGAGTGTGTGGGTGAGTGAGAGAGTGTGTGTGAGTGAGAGGGAGTGAGAGTGTGAGTGAGAATGTGTGGGTGAGTGAGAGAGTGAGTGTGAATGAGTGAGCGAGTGTGTGTGAGTGAGAGTGTGTGTGTGAGTGAGAGAGTGTGTGTGAATGTGAGTGTGTGCTTGAGTGAGTGAGAGTGTGTGTGTGTGTGTGTGAGAGTGTGTGCGAGTGAAAGTGTGTGTGAGTGAGTGAGAGAGTGTGTATGCGAGAGAGAGTGTGTGTGTGAGTGAGTGAGAGTGTGTGAGTGAGAGTGTGTGTCAGTGAGTGAGAGTGTGAGCGAGGCTGTGTGTGTGAGTGCGTGAGAGTGAGAGAGTGTGTGTGTGAGTGAGAGTGTGTGTGTGAGTGAGTGAGTGGTTGAGTGAGAGAGTGTGTGTGTGAGTGAGAAGGAGTGAGAGTGTGAGTGAGAGTGTGTGTGTGAGTGAGTGAGAGTGTGTGAGTGAGTGAGAGTGTGTGCGTGTATGAGTGAGAGTGTGTGTGTGAGTGAGGGTGTGAGTGAGAGAGTGTGTTTGTGAGTGATAGTGTGTGTGAGTGAGTGAGTGTGTGAGAAAGTGTGTGTGTGCGAAAGAGTGTGTGTGTGTGAGTGAGTGAGAGAGTGTGTGTGTGAGTGTGTCAGTGAGTGTGTGTGTGCGTGTGAGTGAGTGAGTGTGTGGGTGAGTGAGAGAGTATGTGGGTGAATGAGAGTGTGTGTGAGTGAGTGAGGGAGTGTGTGTGTGAATGAGAGTGTGTGGGTGAGTGAGAGAGTGTGTGGGTGTGTGTGTGTGAGTGAGTGAGTGATTGTGTGGGTGAGTGAGAGAGTGTGTGGGTGTGTGTGTGAGTGAGTGAGTGTGTGGGTGAGTGAGAGAGTGTGTGAGTGAGTGAGTGTGTGGGCGAGTGAGAGAATGTGTGTGTGTGTGTGAGTGAGAGAGTGTGTGTGTGAGTGTGTCGGTGATTGTGTGTGTGTGTGTGAGTGAGTGAGTGTGTGGGTGAGTGAGAGAGTATGTGGGTGAATGAGAGTGTGTGGGTGAGTGAGAGAGTGTGTGTGTGAGTGAGAGTGTGTGAGTGAGTGAATGTGTGGGCGAGTGAGAGAATGTGTGTGCGCGTGAGAGTGTGAGTGATTGAGAGACTATGTGTGTGAGTGAGAGAGTGTCTGTGTGAGTGAGAGTGTGTGAGTGAGTGAGAGAGTGTGTGTGTGAATGAGAGTGTGTGTGTGAGTGTGAGAGAGTGTGTGTGAAAGAGTGTGTGTGTGAAAGATTGTGTGGCTGAGTGAGAGAGTGTGTGTGTGTGTGTGAGTGCATGAGTGTGAATGTGTGTGTGTGACTAAGAGTGTGTGAGTGAGAGTGCGTGTGTATATGAGTGAGGGTGTGTGTGAGTGAGTGAGAGTGTTACCGAGTGTGTGTGTGAGTAAGTGTGTGTGTGGGTGAGTGAGAGAGTGTGTGGGTGTGTGTGTGTGAGTGTGTGGGTGAGTGAGAGAGTGTGTGAGTGAGTGAGTCTGTGGTCGAGTGAGAGAATGTGTGTGTGCGTGAGAGTGTGAGTGAGTGAGAGACTATGTGTGTGAGTGAGAGAGTGTGTGTGTGAGCGAGGGTGTGTGTGTGAGTGAGTGAGAGAGTGTGTGTGTGAATGAGAGTGTGTGTGAGTGAGTGAGAGTGTGAGTGAGGGTGTGTGTGTGAATTAGTGACAGTGAGAGAGACTGTGTGTGAGTGTGTGTGTTAGTGTGAGTGTGTGCTTGAGTGAGCGAGAGAGTGTGTGTGTGGGTGAGTGAGTGTGTGTGTGTGAGTGAGTGAGTGGTTGAGTGAGAGAGTGTGTGTGTGAGTGAGATTGAGTGAGAGTGTGAGTGAGAGTGTGTGTTTGAGTGAGTGAGAGTGTGTGAGTGAGTGAGAGTGTGTGTGTATGAGTGAGAGTGTGTGTGAGTGACAGTGTGAGTGAGAGAGTCTGTGTGTGTGAGAGTGAGAGTGTGTGTGAGTGAGAGTGTGTGGGTGAGTGAGAGAGTGTGTGAGTGAGAGAATAGGTGTGTGAGTGAGAGAATATGTGGGTAAGTGAGAGAGTGTGTGGGTGAGTGAGAGAGTGTGTGTGTGTGAGTGAGTGAGTGTGTGGGTGAGTGAGTGTGTGTGTGAGTGAGAGAAAATGTGTGTGAGTGAGTATGAGGGTGTGTGAAAGAATGTGTGTGAGTGAGTGAGAGCGTGTGTATGTGTGTGAGTGAGTGAGTGTGTGGGTGAGTGAGAGAGTGTGTGTGTGAGTGAGAGTGTGAGTGAGTGAGAGAATATGTGTGACTGAGAGTGTATGCGAGTGAGTGAGAGTGTGTGTATGCGAGTGAGAGTGTGTGTGTGAGTGAGTGAGAGTGTGTGAGTGAGAGTGTGTGTCAGTGAGTGAGAGTGTGAGCGAGGCTGTGTGTGTGAGTGCGTGAGAGTGAGAGAGTGTGTGTGTGAGTGAGAGTGTGTGTGTGAGTGAGTGAGTGGTTGAGTGAGAGAGTGTGTGTGTGAGTGAGAAGGAGTGAGAGTGTGAGTGAGAGTGTGTGTGTGAGTGAGTGAGAGTGTGTGAGTGAGTGAGAGTGTGTGCGTGTATGAGTGAGAGTGTGTGTGTGAGTGAGGGTGTGAGTGAGAGAGTGTGTTTGTGAGTGATAGTGTGTGTGAGTGAGTGAGTGTGTGAGAAAGTGTGTGTGTGCGAAAGAGTGTGTGTGTGTGAGTGAGTGAGAGAGTGTGTGTGTGAGTGTGTCAGTGAGTGTGTGTGTGCGTGTGAGTGAGTGAGTGTGTGGGTGAGTGAGAGAGTATGTGGGTGAATGAGAGTGTGTGGGTGAGTGAGGGAGTGTGTGTGTGAGTGAGAGTGTGAGAGAGTGAGAGACTATGTGTGTGAGTGAGAGAGTGTCTGTGTGAGTGAGAGTGTGTGTGTGAGTGAGTGAGGGAGTGTGTGTGTGAATGAGAGTGTGTGGGTGAGTGAGAGAGTGTGTGGGTGTGTGTGTGTGAGTGAGTGAGTGATTGTGTGGGTGAGTGAGAGAGTGTGTGGGTGTGTGTGTGAGTGAGTGAGTGTGTGGGTGAGTGAGAGTGTGTGTGAGTGAGTGAGTGTGTGGGCGAGTGAGAGAATGTGTGTGTGTGTGAGTGAGAGTGTGTGTGTGAGTGTGTCGGTGATTGTGTGTGTGTGTGTGAGTGAGTGAGTGTGTGGGTGAGTGAGAGAGTATGTGGGTGGGTGTGTGTGAGTGAGAGAGTGTGGGTGTGAATGAGAGTGTGTGAGTGAGTGAGAGAGTGTGTGTGTGAGTGAGAGTGCGAGTGAGTGTGAGACTATGTGTGTGAGTGAGAGAGTGTCTGTGTGAGTGAGAGTGTGTGTGTGAGTGAGTGACAGAGTGTTTGTGTGAATGAGAGTGTGTGTGTGAGTGTGTGTGAGTGTGTGCTTGAGTAAATGAGAGAGTGTGTGTGTGAATGAGAGTGTGTGTGATGAGTGAGATTGTGTGTGTGTGTGAGTGAGAGTGTGTGTGGGTGAGTGAGTGAGTGTGTGGGTGAGTGAGAGAGTGTGTGGGTGAGTGAGAGTGTGTGTGAATGAGTGAGAAAGTTTGTGTGTGTGAAAGAATGAGTGTGTGGGTGAGTGAGAGAGTGTGTGCGTGAGTGAGAGAGTGTGTGTGAGTGTGAGTGAGTGAGTGGTTGAGTGAGAGAGAGTGTGTGAGTGAGTGAGAGAGTGTATGTGAGTGAGAGAGTGTGTGTGAATGTGAGTGTGTGCTTGAGTGAGTGAGAGAGTGTGTGTGTGTGTGTGAGAGTGTGTGTGTGGGTGAGTGAGAGTGTGTGCGGGTGAAAGTGTGTGTGAGTGAGTGAGAGAGTGTGTATGCGAGTGAGAGTGTGTGTGTGAGTGAGTGAGAGTGTGTGAGTGAGAGTGTGTGTCAGTGAGTGAGAGTGTGAGTGAGGGTATGAGTGTGAATGAGTGAGAGTGAGAGAGTGAATGTGTGAGTGTGAGTGCGTGTGTGAGTATGAGTGTGTGCTTGAGTGAGTGAGAGAGTGTGTGTGTGAGTGAGTGGAAGTGAGAGTGTGAGTGACAGTGTGAGTGAGAGAGTGTGTGTGTGAGTGAGAGTGTTACTGAGTGAGCGTGAGTGTGAGAGCGGGTGTGTGTGTGAGAGAGTGAAAGAAAGTGTATGTGTGAATGAGTGAGAGTGTGAGTGAGAGTGTGTGTGAGTGAGAGAAAATGTGTGTGAGTGAGTATGAGGGTGTGTGAAAGAATGTATGTGAGTGAGAGCGTGTGTATGTGTGTGAGTGAGTGAGTGTGTGGGTGAGTGAGAGAGTGTGTGTGAGTGAGAGGGAGTGAGAGTGTGAGTGAGAATGTGTGGGTGAGTGAGAGAGTGAGTGTGAATGAGTGAGCGAGTGTGTGTGAGTGAGAGTGTGTGTGTGAGTGAGAGAGTGTGTGTGAATGTGAGTGTGTGCTTGAGTGAGTGAGAGTGTGTGTGTGTGTGTGAGAGTGTGTGCGAGTGAAAGTGTGTGTGAGTGAGTGAGAGAGTGTGTATGCGAGTGAGAGTGTGTGTGTGAGTGAGTGAGAGTGTGTGAGTGAGAGTGTGTGTCAGTGAGTGAGAGTGTGAGCGAGGCTGTGTGTGTGAGTGCGTGAGAGTGAGAGAGTGTGTGTGTGAGTGAGAGTGTGTGTGTGAGTGAGTGAGTGGTTGAGTGAGAGAGTGTGTGTGTGAGTGAGAAGGAGTGAGAGTGTGAGTGAGAGTGTGTGTGTGAGTGAGTGAGAGTGATGAGTGAGTGAGAGTGTGTGCGTGTATGAGTGAGAGTGTGTGTGTGAGTGAGGGTGTGAGTGAGAGAGTGTGTTTGTGAGTGATAGTGTGTGTGAGTGAGTGAGTGTGTGAGAAAGTGTGTGTGTGCGAAAGAGTGTGTGTGTGTGAGTGAGTGAGAGAGTGTGTGTGTGAGTGTGTCAGTGAGTGTGTGTGTGCGTGTGAGTGAGTGAGTGTGTGGGTGAGTGAGAGAGTATGTGGGTGAATGAGAGTGTGTGTGTGAGTGAGTGAGGGAGTGTGTGTGTGAATGAGAGTGTGTGGGTGAGTGAGAGAGTGTGTGGGTGTGTGTGTGTGAGTGAGTGAGTGATTGTGTGGGTGAGTGAGAGAGTGTGTGGGTGTGTGTGTGAGTGAGTGAGTGTGTGGGTGAGTGAGAGAGTGTGTGAGTGAGTGAGTGTGTGGGCGAGTGAGAGAATGTGTGTGTGTGTGTGAGTGAGAGAGTGTGTGTGTGAGTGTGTCGGTGATTGTGTGTGTGTGTGTGAGTGAGTGAGTGTGTGGGTGAGTGAGAGAGTATGTGGGTGAATGAGAGTGTGTGGGTGAGTGAGAGAGTGTGTGTGTGAGTGAGAGTGTGTGAGTGAGTGAGTGTGTGGGCGAGTGAGAGAATGTGTGTGCGCGTGAGAGTGTGAGTGATTGAGAGACTATGTGTGTGAGTGAGAGAGTGTCTGTGTGAGTGAGAGTGTGTGAGTGAGTGAGAGAGTGTGTGTGTGAATGAGAGTGTGTGTGTGAGTGTGAGAGAGTGTGTGTGAAAGAGTGTGTGTGTGAAAGATTGTGTGGCTGAGTGAGAGAGTGTGTGTGTGTGTGTGAGTGCGTGAGTGTGAATGTGTGTGTGTGACTAAGAGTGTGTGAGTGAGAGTGCGTGTGTATATGAGTGAGGGTGTGTGTGAGTGAGTGAGAGTGTTACCGAGTGTGTGTGTGAGTAAGTGTGTGTGTGGGTGAGTGAGAGAGTGTGTGGGTGTGTGTGTGTGAGTGTGTGGGTGAGTGAGAGAGTGTGTGAGTGAGTGAGTCTGTGGTCGAGTGAGAGAATGTGTGTGTGCGTGAGAGTGTGAGTGAGTGAGAGACTATGTGTGTGAGTGAGAGAGTGTGTGTGTGAGCGAGGGTGTGTGTGTGAGTGAGTGAGAGAGTGTGTGTGTGAATGAGAGTGTGTGTGAGTGAGTGAGAGTGTGAGTGAGGGTGTGTGTGTGAATTAGTGACAGTGAGAGAGACTGTGTGTGAGTGTGTGTGTTAGTGTGAGTGTGTGCTTGAGTGAGCGAGAGAGTGTGTGTGTGGGTGAGTGAGTGTGTGTGTGTGAGTGAGTGAGTGGTTGAGTGAGAGAGTGTGTGTGTGAGTGAGATTGAGTGAGAGTGTGAGTGAGAGTGTGTGTTTGAGTGAGTGAGAGTGTGTGAGTGAGTGAGAGTGTGTGTGTATGAGTGAGAGTGTGTGTGAGTGACAGTGTGAGTGAGAGAGTCTGTGTGTGTGAGAGTGAGAGTGTGTGTGAGTGAGAGTGTGTGGGTGAGTGAGAGAGTGTGTGAGTGAGAGAATAGGTGTGTGAGTGAGAGAATATGTGGGTAAGTGAGAGAGTGTGTGGGTGAGTGAGAGAGTGTGTGTGTGTGAGTGAGTGAGTGTGTGGGTGAGTGAGTGTGTGTGTGAGTGAGAGAAAATGTGTGTGAGTGAGTATGAGGGTGTGTGAAAGAATGTGTGTGAGTGAGTGAGAGCGTGTGTATGTGTGTGAGTGAGTGAGTGTGTGGGTGAGTGAGAGAGTGTGTGTGTGAGTGAGAGTGTGAGTGAGTGAGAGAATATGTGTGACTGAGAGTGTGTGCGAGTGAGTGAGAGTGTGTGTACGAGTGAGAGTGTGTGTGAGTGAGTGAGAGTGTTTGTGTGTGTGAAAGAGTGAGTGTGTGGGTGAGTGAGAGAGTGTGTGGGTGAGTGAGAGAGTGTGTGTGAGTGTGAGTGAGTGAGAGGTTGAGTGAGAGAGTGTGTTTGAGTGAGTGAGAGAGTGTGTGTGAGTTAGTGAGAGAGTGTGCGCGTGAGTGGGTGCGATTGAGTGTATGAGTGAGACTATGTGTGTGTGAGTGAGAGTATGGGTGTATGAGGGAGAGTGTGTGTATGAGTGAGAGTGTGTGTGAGTGAGAGGGAGTGAGAGTGTGAGTGAGAATGTGTGGGTGAGTGAGAGAGTGAGTGTGAATGAGTGAGCGAGTGTGTGTGAGTGAGAGTGTGTGTGTGAGTGAGAGAGTGTGTGTGAATGTGAGTGTGTGCTTGAGTGAGTGAGAGTGTGTGTGTGTGTGTGTGAGAGTGTGTGCGTGGGTGAGTGAGAGTGTGTGCGAGTGAAAGTGTGTGTGAGTGAGTGAGAGAGTGTGTATGCGAGTGAGAGTGTGTGTGTGAGTGAGTGAGAGTGTGTGAGTGAGAGTGTGTGTCAGTGAGTGAGAGTGTGAGCGAGGCTGTGTGTGTGAGTGCGTGAGAGTGAGAGAGTGTGTGTGTGAGTGAGAGTGTGTGTGTGAGTGAGTGAGTGGTTGAGTGAGAGAGTGTGTGTGTGAGTGAGAAGGAGTGAGAGTGTGAGTGAGAGTGTGTGTGTGAGTGAGTGAGAGTGTGTGAGTGAGTGAGAGTGTGTGCGTGTATGAGTGAGAGTGTGTGTGTGAGTGAGGGTGTGAGTGAGAGAGTGTGTTTGTGAGTGATAGTGTGTGTGAGTGAGTGAGTGTGTGAGAAAGTGTGTGTGTGCGAAAGAGTGTGTGTGTGTGAGTGAGTGAGAGAGTGTGTGTGTGAGTGTGTCAGTGAGTGTGTGTGTGCGTGTGAGTGAGTGAGTGTGTGGGTGAGTGAGAGAGTATGTGGGTGAATGAGAGTGTGTGGGTGAGTGAGGGAGTGTGTGTGTGAGTGAGAGTGTGAGTGAGTGAGAGACTATGTGTGTGAGTGAGAGAGTGTCTGTGTGAGTGAGAGTGTGTGTGTGAGTGAGTGAGGGAGTGTGTGTGTGAATGAGAGTGTGTGGGTGAGTGAGAGAGTGTGTGGGTGTGTGTGTGTGAGTGAGTGAGTGATTGTGTGGGTGAGTGAGAGAGTGTGTGTGTGTGTGTGTGAGTGAGTGAGTGTGTGGGTGAGTGAGAGAGTGTGTGAGTGAGTGAGTGTGTGGGCGAGTGAGAGAATGTGTGTGTGTGTGAGTGAGAGTGTGTGTGTGAGTGTGTCGGTGATTGTGTGTGTGTGTGTGAGTGAGTGAGTGTGTGGGTGAGTGAGAGAGTATGTGGGTGGGTGTGTGTGAGTGAGAGAGTGTGGGTGTGAATGAGAGTGTGTGAGTGAGTGAGAGAGTGTGTGTGTGAGTGAGAGTGCGAGTGAGTGTGAGACTATGTGTGTGAGTGAGAGAGTGTCTGTGTGAGTGAGAGTGTGTGTGTGAGTGAGTGACAGAGTGTTTGTGTGAATGAGAGTGTGTGTGTGAGTGTGTGTGAGTGTGTGCTTGAGTAAATGAGAGAGTGTGTGTGTGAATGAGAGTGTGTGTGATGAGTGAGATTGTGTGTGTGTGTGAGTGAGAGTGTGTGTGGGTGAGTGAGTGAGTGTGTGGGTGAGTGAGAGAGTGTGTGGGTGAGTGAGAGTGTGTGTGAATGAGTGAGAAAGTTTGTGTGTGTGAAAGAATGAGTGTGTGGGTGAGTGAGAGAGTGTGTGCGTGAGTGAGAGAGTGTGTGTGAGTGTGAGTGAGTGAGTGGTTGAGTGAGAGAGAGTGTGTGAGTGAGTGAGAGAGTGTATGTGAGTGAGAGAGTGTGTGTGAATGTGAGTGTGTGCTTGAGTGAGTGAGAGAGTGTGTGTGTGTGTGAGAGTGTGTGTGTGGGTGAGTGAGAGTGTGTGCGAGTGAAAGTGTGTGTGAGTGAGTGAGAGAGTGTGTATGCGAGTGAGAGTGTGTGTGTGAGTGAGTGAGAGTGTGTGAGTGAGAGTGTGTGTCAGTGAGTGAGAGTGTGAGTGAGGGTATGAGTGTGAATGAGTGAGAGTGAGAGAGTGAATGTGTGAGTGTGAGTGCGTGTGTGAGTATGAGTGTGTGTGTGAGTGAGTGAGAGAGTGTGTGTGTGAGTGTGTCAGTGAGTGTGTGTGTGCGTGTGAGTGAGTGAGTGTGTGGGTGAGTGAGAGAGTATGTGGGTGAATGAGAGTGTGTGGGTGAGTGAGGGAGTGTGTGTGTGAGTGAGAGTGTGAGTGAGTGAGAGACTATGTGTGTGAGTGAGAGAGTGTCTGTGTGAGTGAGAGTGTGTGTGTGAGTGAGTGAGGGAGTGTGTGTGTGAATGAGAGTGTGTGGGTGAGTGAGAGAGTGTGTGGGTGTGTGTGTGTGAGTGAGTGAGTGATTGTGTGGGTGAGTGAGAGAGTGTGTGGGTGTGTGTGTGAGTGAGTGAGTGTGTGGGTGAGTGAGAGTGTGTGTGTGAGTGAGAGAGTGTGTGTGAATGTGAGTGTGTGCTTGAGTGAGTGAGAGTGTGAGTGAGGGTGTGTGTGTGAATTAGTGACAGTGAGAGAGACTGTGTGTGAGTGTGTGTGTTAGTGTGAGTGTGTGCTTGAGTGAGCGAGAGAGTGTGTGTGTGGGTGAGTGAGTGTGTGTGTGTGAGTGAGTGAGTGGTTGAGTGAGAGAGTGTGTGTGTGAGTGAGATTGAGTGAGAGTGTGAGTGAGAGTGTGTGTTTGAGTGAGTGAGAGTGTGTGAGTGAGTGAGAGTGTGTGTGTATGAGTGAGAGTGTGTGTGAGTGACAGTGTGAGTGAGAGAGTCTGTGTGTGTGAGAGTGAGAGTGTGTGTGAGTGAGAGTGTGTGGGTGAGTGAGAGAGTGTGTGAGTGAGAGAATAGGTGTGTGAGTGAGAGAATATGTGGGTAAGTGAGAGAGTGTGTGGGTGAGTGAGAGAGTGTGTGTGTGTGAGTGAGTGAGTGTGTGGGTGAGTGAGTGTGTGTGTGAGTGAGAGAAAATGTGTGTGAGTGAGTATGAGGGTGTGTGAAAGAATGTGTGTGAGTGAGTGAGAGCGTGTGTATGTGTGTGAGTGAGTGAGTGTGTGGGTGAGTGAGAGAGTGTGTGTGTGAGTGAGAGTGTGAGTGAGTGAGAGAGTATGTGTGACTGAGAGTGTGTGCGAGTGAGTGAGAGTGTGTGTACGAGTGAGAGTGTGTGTGAGTGAGTGAGAGTGTTTGTGTGTGTGAAAGAGTGAGTGTGTGGGTGAGTGAGAGAGTGTGTGGGTGAGTGAGAGAGTGTGTGTGAGTGTGAGTGAGTGAGAGGTTGAGTGAGAGAGTGTGTGTGAGTGAGTGAGAGAGTGTGTGTGAGTTAGTGAGAGAGTGTGCGTGTGAGTGGGTGCGATTGAGTGTATGAGTGAGACTATGTGTGTGTGAGTGAGAGTATGGGTGTATGAGGGAGTGTGTGTGTATGAGTGAGAGTGTGTGTGAGTGAGAGGGAGTGAGAGTGTGAGTGAGAATGTGTGGGTGAGTGAGAGAGTGAGTGTGAATGAGTGAGCGAGTGTGTGTGAGTGAGAGTGTGTGTGTGAGTGAGAGAGTGTGTGTGAATGTGAGTGTGTGCTTGAGTGAGTGAGAGTGTGTGTGTGTGTGTGTGAGAGTGTGTGCGTGGGTGAGTGAGAGTGTGTGCGAGTGAAAGTGTGTGTGAGTGAGTGAGAGAGTGTGTATGCGAGTGAGAGTGTGTGTGTGAGTGAGTGAGAGTGTGTGAGTGAGAGTGTGTGTCAGTGAGTGAGAGTGTGAGCGAGGCTGTGTGTGTGAGTGCGTGAGAGTGAGAGAGTGTGTGTGTGAGTGAGAGTGTGTGTGTGAGTGAGTGAGTGGTTGAGTGAGAGAGTGTGTGTGTGAGTGAGAAGGAGTGAGAGTGTGAGTGAGAGTGTGTGTGTGAGTGAGTGAGAGTGTGTGAGTGAGTGAGAGTGTGTGCGTGTATGAGTGAGAGTGTGTGTGTGAGTGAGGGTGTGAGTGAGAGAGTGTGTTTGTGAGTGATAGTGTGTGTGAGTGAGTGAGTGTGTGAGAAAGTGTGTGTGTGAGAAAGTGTGTGTGTGCGAAAGAGTGTGTGTGTGTGAGTGAGTGAGAGAGTGTGTGTGTGAGTGTGTCAGTGAGTGTGTGTGTGCGTGTGAGTGAGTGAGTGTGTGGGTGAGTGAGAGAGTATGTGGGTGAATGAGAGTGTGTGGGTGAGTGAGGGAGTGTGTGTGTGAGTGAGAGTGTGAGTGAGTGAGAGACTATGTGTGTGAGTGAGAGAGTGTCTGTGTGAGTGAGAGTGTGTGTGTGAGTGAGTGAGGGAGTGTGTGTGTGAATGAGAGTGTGTGGGTGAGTGAGAGAGTGTGTGGGTGTGTGTGTGTGAGTGAGTGAGTGATTGTGTGGGTGAGTGAGAGAGTGTGTGGGTGTGTGTGTGAGTGAGTGAGTGTGTGGGTGAGTGAGAGAGTGTGTGAGTGAGTGAGTGTGTGGGCGAGTGAGAGAATGTGTGTGTGTGTGAGTGAGAGTGTGTGTGTGAGTGTGTCGGTGATTGTGTGTGTGTGTGTGAGTGAGTGAGTGTGTGGGTGAGTGAGAGAGTATGTGGGTGGGTGTGTGTGAGTGAGAGAGTGTGGGTGTGAATGAGAGTGTGTGAGTGAGTGAGAGAGTGTGTGTGTGAGTGAGAGTGCGAGTGAGTGTGAGACTATGTGTGTGAGTGAGAGAGTGTCTGTGTGAGTGAGAGTGTGTGTGTGAGTGAGTGACAGAGTGTTTGTGTGAATGAGAGTGTGTGTGTGAGTGTGTGTGAGTGTGTGCTTGAGTAAATGAGTGTGTGAGTGAGTGAGTCTGTGGTCGAGTGAGAGAATGTGTGTGTGCGTGAGAGTGTGAGTGAGTGAGAGACTATGTGTGTGAGTGAGAGAGTGTGTGTGTGAGCGAGGGTGTGTGTGTGAGTGAGTGAGAGAGTGTGTGTGTGAATGAGAGTGTGTGTGAGTGAGTGAGAGTGTGAGTGAGGGTGTGTGTGTGAATTAGTGACAGTGAGAGAGACTGTGTGTGAGTGTGTGTGTTAGTGTGAGTGTGTGCTTGAGTGAGCGAGAGAGTGTGTGTGTGGGTGAGTGAGTGTGTGTGTGTGAGTGAGTGAGTGGTTGAGTGAGAGATTGTGTGTGTGAGTGAGATTGAGTGAGAGTGTGAGTGAGAGTGTGTGTTTGAGTGAGTGAGAGTGTGTGAGTGAGTGAGAGTGTGTGTGTATGAGTGAGAGTGTGTGTGAGTGACAGTGTGAGTGAGAGAGTCTGTGTGTGTGAGAGTGAGAGTGTGTGTGAGTGAGAGTGTGTGGGTGAGTGAGAGAGTGTGTGAGTGAGAGAATAGGTGTGTGAGTGAGAGAATATGTGGGTAAGTGAGAGAGTGTGTGGGTGAGTGAGAGAGTGTGTGTGTGTGAGTGAGTGAGTGTGTGGGTGAGTGAGTGTGTGTGTGAGTGAGAGAAAATGTGTGTGAGTGAGTATGAGGGTGTGTGAAAGAATGTGTGTGAGTGAGTGAGAGCGTGTGTATATGTGTGAGTGAGTGAGTGTGTGGGTGAGTGAGAGAGTGTGTGTGTGAGTGAGAGTGTGAGTGAGTGAGAGAATATGTGTGACTGAGAGTGTGTGCGAGTGAGTGAGAGTGTGTGTACGAGTGAGAGTGTGTGTGAGTGAGTGAGAGTGTTTGTGTGTGTGAAAGAGTGAGTGTGTGGGTGAGTGAGAGAGTGTGTGGGTGAGTGAGAGAGTGTGTGTGAGTGTGAGTGAGTGACAGGTTGAGTGAGAGAGTGTGTTTGAGTGAGTGAGAGAGTGTGTGTGAGTTAGTGAGAGAGTGTGCGTGTGAGTGGGTGCGATTGAGTGTATGAGTGAGACTATGTGTGTGTGAGTGAGAGTATGGGTGTATGAGGGAGAGTGTGTGTATGAGTGAGAGTGTGTGTGAGTGAGAGGGAGTGAGAGTGTGAGTGAGAATGTGTGGGTGAGTGAGAGAGTGAGTGTGAATGAGTGAGCGAGTGTGTGTGAGTGAGAGTGTGTGTGTGAGTGAGAGAGTGCGTGTGAATGTGAGTGTGTGCTTGAGTGAGTGAGAGCGTGTGTGTGTGTGTGTCAGAGTGTGTGCGTGGGTGAGTGAGAGTGTGTGCGAGTGAAAGTGTGTGTGAGTGAGTGAGAGAGTGTGTATGCGAGTGAGAGTGTGTGTGTGAGTGCGTGAGAGTGAGAGAGTGTGTGTGTGAGTGAGAGTGTGTGTGTGAGTGAGTGAGTGGTTGAGTGAGAGAGTGTGTGTGTGAGTGAGAAGGAGTGAGAGTGTGAGTGAGAGTGTGTGTGTGAGTGAGTGAGAGTGTGTGAGTGAGTGAGAGTGTGTGCGTGTATGAGTGAGAGTGTGTGTGTGAGTGAGGGTGTGAGTGAGAGAGTGTGTTTGTGAGTGATAGTGTGTGTGAGTGAGTGAGTGTGTGAGAAAGTGTGTGTGTGCGAAAGAGTGTGTGTGTGTGAGTGAGTGAGAGAGTGTGTGTGTGAGTGTGTCAGTGAGTGTGTGTGTGCGTGTGAGTGAGTGAGTGTGTGGGTGAGTGAGAGAGTATGTGGGTGAATGAGAGTGTGTGGGTGAGTGAGGGAGTGTGTGTGTGAGTGAGAGTGTGAGTGAGTGAGAGACTATGTGTGTGAGTGAGAGAGTGTCTGTGTGAGTGAGAGTGTGTGTGTGAGTGAGTGAGGGAGTATGTGTGTGAATGAGAGTGTGTGGGTGAGTGAGAGAGTGTGTGGGTGTGTGTGTGTGAGTGAGTGAGTGATTGTGTGGGTGAGTGAGAGAGTGTGTGGGTGTGTGTGTGAGTGAGTGAGTGTGTGGGTGAGTGAGAGTGTGTGTGAGTGAGTGAGTGTGTGGGCGAGTGAGAGAATGTGTGTGTGTGTGAGTGAGAGTGTGTGTGTGAGTGTGTCGGTGATTGTGTGTGTGTGTGTGAGTGAGTGAGTGTGTGGGTGAGTGAGAGAGTATGTGGGTGGGTGTGTGTGAGTGAGAGAGTGTGGGTGTGAATGAGAGTGTGTGAGTGAGTGAGAGAGTGTGTGTGTGAGTGAGAGTGCGAGTGAGTGTGAGACTATGTGTGTGAGTGAGAGAGTGTCTGTGTGAGTGAGAGTGTGTGTGTGAGTGAGTGACAGAGTGTTTGTGTGAATGAGAGTGTGTGTGTGAGTGTGTGTGAGTGTGTGCTTGAGTAAATGAGAGAGTGTGTGTGTGAATGAGAGTGTGTGTGATGAGTGAGATTGTGTGTGTGTGTGAGTGAGAGTGTGTGTGGGTGAGTGAGTGAGTGTGTGGGTGAGTGAGAGAGTGTGTGGGTGAGTGAGAGTGTGTGTGAATGAGTGAGAAAGTTTGTGTGTGTGAAAGAATGAGTGTGTGGGTGAGTGAGAGAGTGTGTGCGTGAGTGAGAGAGTGTGTGTGAGTGTGAGTGAGTGAGTGGTTGAGTGAGAGAGAGTGTGTGAGTGAGTGAGAGAGTGTATGTGAGTGAGAGAGTGTGTGTGAATGTGAGTGTGTGCTTGAGTGAGTGAGAGAGTGTGTGTGTGTGTGTGAGAGTGTGTGTGTGGGTGAGTGAGAGTGTGTGCGGGTGAAAGTGTGTGTGAGTGAGTGAGAGAGTGTGTATGCGAGTGAGAGTGTGTGTGTGAGTGAGTGAGAGTGTGTGAGTGAGAGTGTGTGTCAGTGAGTGAGAGTGTGAGTGAGGGTATGAGTGTGAATGAGTGAGAGTGAGAGAGTGAATGTGTGAGTGTGAGTGCGTGTGTGAGTATGAGTGTGTGCTTGAGTGAGTGAGAGAGTGTGTGTGTGAGTGAGTGGAAGTGAGAGTGTGAGTGACAGTGTGAGTGAGAGAGTGTGTGTGTGAGTGAGAGTGTTACTGAGTGAGCGTGAGTGTGAGAGCGGGTGTGTGTGTGAGAGAGTGAAAGAAAGTGTATGTGTGAATGAGTGAGAGTGTGAGTGAGAGTGTGTGTGAGTGAGAGAAAATGTGTGTGAGTGAGTATGAGGGTGTGTGAAAGAATGTATGTGAGTGAGAGCGTGTGTATGTGTGTGAGTGAGTGAGTGTGTGGGTGAGTGAGAGAGTGTGTGTGAGTGAGAGGGAGTGAGAGTGTGAGTGAGAATGTGTGGGTGAGTGAGAGAGTGAGTGTGAATGAGTGAGCGAGTGTGTGTGAGTGAGAGTGTGTGTGTGAGTGAGAGAGTGTGTGTGAATGTGAGTGTGTGCTTGAGTGAATGAGAGTGTGTGTGTGTGTGTGTGAGAGTGTGTGCGAGTGAAAGTGTGTGTGAGTGAGTGAGAGAGTGTGTATGCGAGAGAGAGTGTGTGTGTGAGTGAGTGAGAGTGTGTGAGTGAGAGTGTGTGTCAGTGAGTGAGAGTGTGAGCGAGGCTGTGTGTGTGAGTGCGTGAGAGTGAGAGAGTGTGTGTGTGAGTGAGAGTGTGTGTGTGAGTGAGTGAGTGGTTGAGTGAGAGAGTGTGTGTGTGAGTGAGAAGGAGTGAGAGTGTGAGTGAGAGTGTGTGTGTGAGTGAGTGAGAGTGTGTGAGTGAGTGAGAGTGTGTGCGTGTATGAGTGAGAGTGTGTGTGTGAGTGAGGGTGTGAGTGAGAGAGTGTGTTTGTGAGTGATAGTGTGTGTGAGTGAGTGAGTGTGTGAGAAAGTGTGTGTGTGCGAAAGAGTGTGTGTGTGTGAGTGAGTGAGAGAGTGTGTGTGTGAGTGTGTCAGTGAGTGTGTGTGTGCGTGTGAGTGAGTGAGTGTGTGGGTGAGTGAGAGAGTATGTGGGTGAATGAGAGTGTGTGTGTGAGTGAGTGAGGGAGTGTGTGTGTGAATGAGAGTGTGTGGGTGAGTGAGAGAGTGTGTGGGTGTGTGTGTGTGAGTGAGTGAGTGATTGTGTGGGTGAGTGAGAGAGTGTGTGGGTGTGTGTGTGAGTGAGTGAGTGTGTGGGTGAGTGAGAGAGTGTGTGAGTGAGTGAGTGTGTGGGCGAGTGAGAGAATGTGTGTGTGTGTGAGTGAGAGAGTGTGTGTGTGAGTGTGTCGGTGATTGTGTGTGTGTGTGTGAGTGAGTGAGTGTGTGGGTGAGTGAGAGAGTATGTGGGTGAATGAGAGTGTGTGGGTGAGTGAGAGAGTGTGTGTGTGAGTGAGAGTGTGTGAGTGAGTGAATGTGTGGGCGAGTGAGAGAATGTGTGTGCGCGTGAGAGTGTGAGTGATTGAGAGACTATGTGTGTGAGTGAGAGAGTGTCTGTGTGAGTGAGAGTGTGTGAGTGAGTGAGAGAGTGTGTGTGTGAAAGAGTGTGTGTGTGAAAGATTGTGTGGCTGAGTGAGAGAGTGTGTGTGTGTGTGTGAGTGCGTGAGTGTGAATGTGTGTGTGACTAAGAGTGTGTGAGTGAGAGTGCGTGTGTATATGAGTGAGGGTGTGTGTGAGTGAGTGAGAGTGTTACCGAGTGTGTGTGTGAGTAAGTGTGTGTGTGGGTGAGTGAGAGAGTGTGTGGGTGTGTGTGTGTGAGTGTGTGGGTGAGTGAGAGAGTGTGTGAGTGAGTGAGTCTGTGGTCGAGTGAGAGAATGTGTGTGTGCGTGAGAGTGTGAGTGAGTGAGAGACTATGTGTGTGAGTGAGAGAGTGTGTGTGTGAGCGAGGGTGTGTGTGTGAGTGAGTGAGAGAGTGTGTGTGTGAATGAGAGTGTGTGTGAGTGAGTGAGAGTGTGAGTGAGGGTGTGTGTGTGAATTAGTGACAGTGAGAGAGACTGTGTGTGAGTGTGTGTGTTAGTGTGAGTGTGTGCTTGAGTGAGCGAGAGAGTGTGTGTGTGGGTGAGTGAGTGTGTGTGTGTGAGTGAGTGAGTGGTTGAGTGAGAGAGTGTGTGTGTGAGTGAGATTGAGTGAGAGTGTGAGTGAGAGTGTGTGTTTGAGTGAGTGAGAGTGTGTGAGTGAGTGAGAGTGTGTGTGTATGAGTGAGAGTGTGTGTGAGTGACAGTGTGAGTGAGAGAGTCTGTGTGTGTGAGAGTGAGAGTGTGTGTGAGTGAGAGTGTGTGGGTGAGTGAGAGAGTGTGTGAGTGAGAGAATAGGTGTGTGAGTGAGAGAATATGTGGGTAAGTGAGAGAGTGTGTGGGTGAGTGAGAGAGTGTGTGTGTGTGAGTGAGTGAGTGTGTGGGTGAGTGAGTGTGTGTGTGAGTGAGAGAAAATGTGTGTGAGTGAGTATGAGGGTGTGTGAAAGAATGTGTGTGAGTGAGTGAGAGCGTGTGTATGTGTGTGAGTGAGTGAGTGTGTGGGTGAGTGAGAGAGTGTGTGTGTGAGTGAGAGTGTGAGTGAGTGAGAGAATATGTGTGACTGAGAGTGTGTGCGAGTGAGTGAGAGTGTGTGTATGCGAGTGAGAGTGTGTGTGTGAGTGAGTGAGAGTGTGTGAGTGAGAGTGTGTGTCAGTGAGTGAGAGTGTGAGCGAGGCTGTGTGTGTGAGTGCGTGAGAGTGAGAGAGTGTGTGTGTGAGTGAGAGTGTGTGTGTGAGTGAGTGAGTGGTTGAGTGAGAGAGTGTGTGTGTGAGTGAGAAGGAGTGAGAGTGTGAGTGAGAGTGTGTGTGTGAGTGAGTGAGAGTGTGTGAGTGAGTGAGAGTGTGTGCGTGTATGAGTGAGAGTGTGTGTGTGAGTGAGGGTGTGAGTGAGAGAGTGTGTTTGTGAGTGATAGTGTGTGTGAGTGAGTGAGTGTGTGAGAAAGTGTGTGTGTGCGAAAGAGTGTGTGTGTGTGAGTGAGTGAGAGAGTGTGTGTGTGAGTGTGTCAGTGAGTGTGTGTGTGCGTGTGAGTGAGTGAGTGTGTGGGTGAGTGAGAGAGTATGTGGGTGAATGAGAGTGTGTGGGTGAGTGAGGGAGTGTGTGTGTGAGTGAGAGTGTGAGTGAGTGAGAGACTATGTGTGTGAGTGAGAGAGTGTCTGTGTGAGTGAGAGTGTGTGTGTGAGTGAGTGAGGGAGTGTGTGTGTGAATGAGAGTGTGTGGGTGAGTGAGAGAGTGTGTGGGTGTGTGTGTGTGAGTGAGTGAGTGATTGTGTGGGTGAGTGAGAGAGTGTGTGGGTGTGTGTGTGAGTGAGTGAGTGTGTGGGTGAGTGAGAGTGTGTGTGAGTGAGTGAGTGTGTGGGCGAGTGAGAGAATGTGTGTGTGTGTGAGTGAGAGTGTGTGTGTGAGTGTGTCGGTGATTGTGTGTGTGTGTGTGTGAGTGAGTGAGTGTGTGGGTGAGTGAGAGAGTATGTGGGTGGGTGTGTGTGAGTGAGAGAGTGTGGGTGTGAATGAGAGTGTGTGAGTGAGTGAGAGAGTGTGTGTGTGAGTGAGAGTGCGAGTGAGTGTGAGACTATGTGTGTGAGTGAGAGAGTGTCTGTGTGAGTGAGAGTGTGTGTGTGAGTGAGTGACAGAGTGTTTGTGTGAATGAGAGTGTGTGTGTGAGTGTGTGTGAGTGTGTGCTTGAGTAAATGAGAGAGTGTGTGTGTGAATGAGAGTGTGTGTGATGAGTGAGATTGTGTGTGTGTGTGAGTGAGAGTGTGTGTGGGTGAGTGAGTGAGTGTGTGGGTGAGTGAGAGAGTGTGTGGGTGAGTGAGAGTGTGTGTGAATGAGTGAGAAAGTTTGTGTGTGTGAAAGAATGAGTGTGTGGGTGAGTGAGAGAGTGTGTGCGTGAGTGAGAGAGTGTGTGTGAGTGTGAGTGAGTGAG
The DNA here is from genome assembly GCF_047496885.1 of Scyliorhinus torazame. Classification (NCBI taxonomy): domain Eukaryota; kingdom Metazoa; phylum Chordata; class Chondrichthyes; order Carcharhiniformes; family Scyliorhinidae; genus Scyliorhinus; species Scyliorhinus torazame. The sequence goes on along the minus strand of NC_092723.1, from coordinate 97,526,874 downwards.
TGGTTGAGTGAGAGAGAGTGTGTGAGTGAGTGAGAGAGTGTATGTGAGTGAGAGAGTGTGTGTGAATGTGAGTGTGTGCTTGAGTGAGTGAGAGAGTGTGTGTGTGTGTGTGAGAGTGTGTGTGTGGGTGAGTGAGAGTGTGTGCGGGTGAAAGTGTGTGTGAGTGAGTGAGAGAGTGTGTATGCGAGTGAGAGTGTGTGTGTGAGTGAGTGAGAGTGTGTGAGTGAGAGTGTGTGTCAGTGAGTGAGAGTGTGAGTGAGGGTATGAGTGTGAATGAGTGAGAGTGAGAGAGTGAATGTGTGAGTGTGAGTGCGTGTGTGAGTATGAGTGTGTGCTTGAGTGAGTGAGAGAGTGTGTGTGTGAGTGAGTGGAAGTGAGAGTGTGAGTGACAGTGTGAGTGAGAGAGTGTGTGTGTGAGTGAGAGTGTTACTGAGTGAGCGTGAGTGTGAGAGCGGGTGTGTGTGTGAGAGAGTGAAAGAAAGTGTATGTGTGAATGAGTGAGAGTGTGAGTGAGAGTGTGTGTGAGTGAGAGAAAATGTGTGTGAGTGAGTATGAGGGTGTGTGAAAGAATGTATGTGAGTGAGAGCGTGTGTATGTGTGTGAGTGAGTGAGTGTGTGGGTGAGTGAGAGAGTGTGTGTGAGTGAGAGGGAGTGAGAGTGTGAGTGAGAATGTGTGGGTGAGTGAGAGAGTGAGTGTGAATGAGTGAGCGAGTGTGTGTGAGTGAGAGTGTGTGTGTGAGTGAGAGAGTGTGTGTGAATGTGAGTGTGTGCTTGAGTGAGTGAGAGTGTGTGTGTGTGTGTGAGAGTGTGTGCGAGTGAAAGTGTGTGTGAGTGAGTGAGAGAGTGTGTATGCGAGTGAGAGTGTGTGTGTGAGTGAGTGAGAGTGTGTGAGTGAGAGTGTGTGTCAGTGAGTGAGAGTGTGAGCGAGGCTGTGTGTGTGAGTGCGTGAGAGTGAGAGAGTGTGTGTGTGAGTGAGAGTGTGTGTGTGAGTGAGTGAGTGGTTGAGTGAGAGAGTGTGTGTGTGAGTGAGAAGGAGTGAGAGTGTGAGTGAGAGTGTGTGTGTGAGTGAGTGAGAGTGATGAGTGAGTGAGAGTGTGTGCGTGTATGAGTGAGAGTGTGTGTGTGAGTGAGGGTGTGAGTGAGAGAGTGTGTTTGTGAGTGATAGTGTGTGTGAGTGAGTGAGTGTGTGAGAAAGTGTGTGTGTGCGAAAGAGTGTGTGTGTGTGAGTGAGTGAGAGAGTGTGTGTGTGAGTGTGTCAGTGAGTGTGTGTGTGCGTGTGAGTGAGTGAGTGTGTGGGTGAGTGAGAGAGTATGTGGGTGAATGAGAGTGTGTGTGTGAGTGAGTGAGGGAGTGTGTGTGTGAATGAGAGTGTGTGGGTGAGTGAGAGAGTGTGTGGGTGTGTGTGTGTGAGTGAGTGAGTGATTGTGTGGGTGAGTGAGAGAGTGTGTGGGTGTGTGTGTGAGTGAGTGAGTGTGTGGGTGAGTGAGAGAGTGTGTGAGTGAGTGAGTGTGTGGGCGAGTGAGAGAATGTGTGTGTGTGTGTGAGTGAGAGAGTGTGTGTGTGAGTGTGTCGGTGATTGTGTGTGTGTGTGTGAGTGAGTGAGTGTGTGGGTGAGTGAGAGAGTATGTGGGTGAATGAGAGTGTGTGGGTGAGTGAGAGAGTGTGTGTGTGAGTGAGAGTGTGTGAGTGAGTGAGTGTGTGGGCGAGTGAGAGAATGTGTGTGCGCGTGAGAGTGTGAGTGATTGAGAGACTATGTGTGTGAGTGAGAGAGTGTCTGTGTGAGTGAGAGTGTGTGAGTGAGTGAGAGAGTGTGTGTGTGAATGAGAGTGTGTGTGTGAGTGTGGGAGAGTGTGTGTGAAAGAGTGTGTGTGTGAAAGATTGTGTGGCTGAGTGAGAGAGTGTGTGTGTGTGTGTGAGTGCGTGAGTGTGAATGTGTGTGTGTGACTAAGAGTGTGTGAGTGAGAGTGCGTGTGTATATGAGTGAGGGTGTGTGTGAGTGAGTGAGAGTGTTACCGAGTGTGTGTGTGAGTAAGTGTGTGTGTGGGTGAGTGAGAGAGTGTGTGGGTGTGTGTGTGTGAGTGTGTGGGTGAGTGAGAGAGTGTGTGAGTGAGTGAGTCTGTGGTCGAGTGAGAGAATGTGTGTGTGCGTGAGAGTGTGAGTGAGTGAGAGACTATGTGTGTGAGTGAGAGAGTGTGTGTGTGAGCGAGGGTGTGTGTGTGAGTGAGTGAGAGAGTGTGTGTGTGAATGAGAGTGTGTGTGAGTGAGTGAGAGTGTGAGTGAGGGTGTGTGTGTGAATTAGTGACAGTGAGAGAGACTGTGTGTGAGTGTGTGTGTTAGTGTGAGTGTGTGCTTGAGTGAGCGAGAGAGTGTGTGTGTGGGTGAGTGAGTGTGTGTGTGTGAGTGAGTGAGTGGTTGAGTGAGAGAGTGTGTGTGTGAGTGAGATTGAGTGAGAGTGTGAGTGAGAGTGTGTGTTTGAGTGAGTGAGAGTGTGTGAGTGAGTGAGAGTGTGTGTGTATGAGTGAGAGTGTGTGTGAGTGACAGTGTGAGTGAGAGAGTCTGTGTGTGTGAGAGTGAGAGTGGGTGTGAGTGAGAGTGTGTGGGTGAGTGAGAGAGTGTGTGAGTGAGAGAATAGGTGTGTGAGTGAGAGAATATGTGGGTAAGTGAGAGAGTGTGTGGGTGAGTGAGAGAGTGTGTGTGTGTGAGTGAGTGAGTGTGTGGGTGAGTGAGTGTGTGTGTGAGTGAGAGAAAATGTGTGTGAGTGAGTATGAGGGTGTGTGAAAGAATGTGTGTGAGTGAGTGAGAGCGTGTGTATGTGTGTGAGTGAGTGAGTGTGTGGGTGAGTGAGAGAGTGTGTGTGTGAGTGAGAGTGTGAGTGAGTGAGAGAATATGTGTGACTGAGAGTGTGTGCGAGTGAGTGAGAGTGTGTGTACGAGTGAGAGTGTGTGTGAGTGAGTGAGAGTGTTTGTGTGTGTGAAAGAGTGAGTGTGTGGGTGAGTGAGAGAGTGTGTGGGTGAGTGAGAGAGTGTGTGTGAGTGTGAGTGAGTGAGAGGTTGAGTGAGAGAGTGTGTTTGAGTGAGTGAGAGAGTGTGTGTGAGTTAGTGAGAGAGTGTGCGCGTGAGTGGGTGCGATTGAGTGTATGAGTGAGACTATGTGTGTGTGAGTGAGAGTATGGGTGTATGAGGGAGAGTGTGTGTATGAGTGAGAGTGTGTGTGAGTGAGAGGGAGTGAGAGTGTGAGTGAGAATGTGTGGGTGAGTGAGAGAGTGAGTGTGAATGAGTGAGCGAGTGTGTGTGAGTGAGAGTGTGTGTGTGAGTGAGAGAGTGTGTGTGAATGTGAGTGTGTGCTTGAGTGAGTGAGAGTGTGTGTGTGTGTGTGTGAGAGTGTGTGCGTGGGTGAGTGAGAGTGTGTGCGAGTGAAAGTGTGTGTGAGTGAGTGAGAGAGTGTGTATGCGAGTGAGAGTGTGTGTGTGAGTGAGTGAGAGTGTGTGAGTGAGAGTGTGTGTCAGTGAGTGAGAGTGTGAGCGAGGCTGTGTGTGTGAGTGCGTGAGAGTGAGAGAGTGTGTGTGTGAGTGAGAGTGTGTGTGTGAGTGAGTGAGTGGTTGAGTGAGAGAGTGTGTGTGTGAGTGAGAAGGAGTGAGAGTGTGAGTGAGAGTGTGTGTGTGAGTGAGTGAGAGTGTGTGAGTGAGTGAGAGTGTGTGCGTGTATGAGTGAGAGTGTGTGTGTGAGTGAGGGTGTGAGTGAGAGAGTGTGTTTGTGAGTGATAGTGTGTGTGAGTGAGTGAGTGTGTGAGAAAGTGTGTGTGTGCGAAAGAGTGTGTGTGTGTGAGTGAGTGAGAGAGTGTGTGTGTGAGTGTGTCAGTGAGTGTGTGTGTGCGTGTGAGTGAGTGAGTGTGTGGGTGAGTGAGAGAGTATGTGGGTGAATGAGAGTGTGTGGGTGAGTGAGGGAGTGTGTGTGTGAGTGAGAGTGTGAGTGAGTGAGAGACTATGTGTGTGAGTGAGAGAGTGTCTGTGTGAGTGAGAGTGTGTGTGTGAGTGAGTGAGGGAGTGTGTGTGTGAATGAGAGTGTGTGGGTGAGTGAGAGAGTGTGTGGGTGTGTGTGTGTGAGTGAGTGAGTGATTGTGTGGGTGAGTGAGAGAGTGTGTGGGTGTGTGTGTGAGTGAGTGAGTGTGTGGGTGAGTGAGAGAGTGTGTGAGTGAGTGAGTGTGTGGGCGAGTGAGAGAATGTGTGTGTGTGTGAGTGAGAGTGTGTGTGTGAGTGTGTCGGTGATTGTGTGTGTGTGTGTGAGTGAGTGAGTGTGTGGGTGAGTGAGAGAGTATGTGGGTGGGTGTGTGTGAGTGAGAGAGTGTGGGTGTGAATGAGAGTGTGTGAGTGAGTGAGAGAGTGTGTGTGTGAGTGAGAGTGCGAGTGAGTGTGAGACTATGTGTGTGAGTGAGAGAGTGTCTGTGTGAGTGAGAGTGTGTGTGTGAGTGAGTGACAGAGTGTTTGTGTGAATGAGAGTGTGTGTGTGAGTGTGTGTGAGTGTGTGCTTGAGTAAATGAGAGAGTGTGTGTGTGAATGAGAGTGTGTGTGATGAGTGAGATTGTGTGTGTGTGTGAGTGAGAGTGTGTGTGGGTGAGTGAGTGAGTGTGTGGGTGAGTGAGAGAGTGTGTGGGTGAGTGAGAGTGTGTGTGAATGAGTGAGAAAGTTTGTGTGTGTGAAAGAATGAGTGTGTGGGTGAGTGAGAGAGTGTGTGCGTGAGTGAGAGAGTGTGTGTGAGTGTGAGTGAGTGAGTGGTTGAGTGAGAGAGAGTGTGTGAGTGAGTGAGAGAGTGTATGTGAGTGAGAGAGTGTGTGTGAATGTGAGTGTGTGCTTGAGTGAGTGAGAGAGTGTGTGTGTGTGTGTGAGAGTGTGTGTGTGGGTGAGTGAGAGTGTGTGCGAGTGAAAGTGTGTGTGAGTGAGTGAGAGAGTGTGTATGCGAGTGAGAGTGTGTGTGTGAGTGAGTGAGAGTGTGTGAGTGAGAGTGTGTGTCAGTGAGTGAGAGTGTGAGTGAGGGTATGAGTGTGAATGAGTGAGAGTGAGAGAGTGAATGTGTGAGTGTGAGTGCGTGTGTGAGTATGAGTGTGTGTGTGAGTGAGTGAGAGAGTGTGTGTGTGAGTGTGTCAGTGAGTGTGTGTGTGCGTGTGAGTGAGTGAGTGTGTGGGTGAGTGAGAGAGTATGTGGGTGAATGAGAGTGTGTGGGTGAGTGAGGGAGTGTGTGTGTGAGTGAGAGTGTGAGTGAGTGAGAGACTATGTGTGTGAGTGAGAGAGTGTCTGTGTGAGTGAGAGTGTGTGTGTGAGTGAGTGAGGGAGTGTGTGTGTGAATGAGAGTGTGTGGGTGAGTGAGAGAGTGTGTGGGTGTGTGTGTGTGAGTGAGTGAGTGATTGTGTGGGTGAGTGAGAGAGTGTGTGGGTGTGTGTGTGAGTGAGTGAGTGTGTGGGTGAGTGAGAGTGTGTGTGAGTGAGTGAGAGAGTGTGTGTGTGAGTGAGAGTGCGAGTGAGTGTGAGACTATGTGTGTGAGTGAGAGAGTGTCTGTGTGAGTGAGAGTGTGTGTGTGAGTGAGTGACAGAGTGTTTGTGTGAATGAGAGTGTGTGTGTGAGTGTGTGTGAGTGTGTGCTTGAGTAAATGAGAGAGTGTGTGTGTGAATGAGAGTATGTGTGATGAGTGAGATTGTGTGTGTGTGTGAGTGAGAGTGTGTGTGGGTGAGTGAGTGAGTGTGTGGGTGAGTGAGAGAGTGTGTGGGTGAGTGAGAGTGTGTGTGAATGAGTGAGAAAGTTTGTGTGTGTGAAAGAATGAGTGTGTGGGTGAGTGAGAGAGTGTGTGCGTGAGTGAGAGAGTGTGTGTGAGTGTGAGTGAGTGAGTGGTTGAGTGAGAGAGAGTGTGTGAGTGAGTGAGAGAGTGTATGTGAGTGAGAGAGTGTGTGTGAATGTGAGTGTGTGCTTGAGTGAGTGAGAGAGTGTGTGTGTGTGTGTGAGAGTGTGTGTGTGGGTGAGTGAGAGTGTGTGCGGGTGAAAGTGTGTGTGAGTGAGTGAGAGAGTGTGTATGCGAGTGAGAGTGTGTGTGTGAGTGAGTGAGAGTGTGTGAGTGAGAGTGTGTGTCAGTGAGTGAGAGTGTGAGTGAGGGTATGAGTGTGAATGAGTGAGAGTGAGAGAGTGAATGTGTGAGTGTGAGTGCGTGTGTGAGTATGAGTGTGTGCTTGAGTGAGTGAGAGAGTGTGTGTGTGAGTGAGTGGAAGTGAGAGTGTGAGTGACAGTGTGAGTGAGAGAGTGTGTGTGTGAGTGAGAGTGTTACTGAGTGAGCGTGAGTGTGAGAGCGGGTGTGTGTGTGAGAGAGTGAAAGAAAGTGTATGTGTGAATGAGTGAGAGTGTGAGTGAGAGTGTGTGTGAGTGAGAGAAAATGTGTGTGAGTGAGTATGAGGGTGTGTGAAAGAATGTATGTGAGTGAGAGCGTGTGTATGTGTGTGAGTGAGTGAGTGTGTGGGTGAGTGAGAGAGTGTGTGTGAGTGAGAGGGAGTGAGAGTGTGAGTGAGAATGTGTGGGTGAGTGAGAGAGTGAGTGTGAATGAGTGAGCGAGTGTGTGTGAGTGAGAGTGTGTGTGTGAGTGAGAGAGTGTGTGTGAATGTGAGTGTGTGCTTGAGTGAGTGAGAGTGTGTGTGTGTGTGTGTGAGAGTGTGTGCGAGTGAAAGTGTGTGTGAGTGAGTGAGAGAGTGTGTATGCGAGTGAGAGTGTGTGTGTGAGTGAGTGAGAGTGTATAAGTGAGAGTGTGTGTCAGTGAGTGAGAGTGTGAGCGAGGCTGTATGTGTGAGTGCGTGAGAGTGAGAGAGTGTGTGTGTGAGTGAGAGTGTGTGTGTGAGTGAGTGAGTGGTTGAGTGAGAGAGTGTGTGTGTGAGTGAGAAGGAGTGAGAGTGTGAGTGAGAGTGTGTGTGTGAGTGAGTGAGAGTGTGTGGGTGAGTGAGAGAGTGTGTGTGAGTGAGAGAATAGGTGTGTGAGTGAGAGCATATGTGGGTAAGTGAGAGAGTGTGTGGGTGAGTGAGAGAGTGTGTGTGTGAAAGTGTGTGCGTGGGTGAGTGAGAGAGAGTGTGAATGTGTGAGTGAGTGAGTGTGTGAGTGAGTGAGTGAGAGAATAGGTGTGTGAGTGAGAGAATAGGTGTGTGAGTGAGAGAATATGTGGGTAAGTGAGAGAGTGTGTGGGTGAGTGAGAGAGTGTGTGTGTGTGAGTGAGTGAGTGTGTGGGTGAGTGAGTGTGTGTGTGAGTGAGAGAAAATGTGTGTGAGTGAGTATGAGGGTGTGTGAAAGAATGTGTGTGAGTGTGTGAGAACGTGTGTATGTGTGTGAGTGAGTGAGTGTGTGGGTGAGTGAGAGAGTGTGTGTGTGAGTGAGAGTGTGAGTGAGTGAGAGAGTATGTGTGACTGAGAGTGTGTGCGAGTGAGTGAGAGTGTGTGTACGAGTGAGAGTGTGTGTGAGTGAGTGAGAGAGTTTGTGTGTGTGAAAGAGTGAGTGTGTGGGTGAGTGAGAGAGTGTGTGGGTGAGTGAGAGAGTGTGTGTGAGTTAGTGAGAGAGTGTGTGTGAGTTAGTGAGAGAGTGTGCGTGTGAGTGGGTGTGATTGAGTGTATGAGTGAGACTATGTGTGTGTGAGTGAGAGTATGGGTGTATGAGGGAGAGTGTGTGTATGAGTGAGAGTGTGTGTGTGAGTGAGAGGGAGTGAGAGTGTGAGTGAGAATGTGTGGGTGAGTGAGAGAGTGAGTGTGAATGAGTGAGCGAGTGTGTGTGAGTGAGAGTGTGTGTGTGAGTGAGAGAGTGTGTGTGAATGTGAGTGTGTGCTTGAGTGAGTGAGAGTGTGTGTGTGTGTGTGTGAAAGTGTGTGTGTTGGTGAGTGAGAGTGTGTGCGAGTGAAAGTGTGTGTGAGTGAGTGTGAGAGTGTGTATGCGAGTGAGAGTGTGTGTGTGAGTGAGAGAGTGTGTGCGTGAGAGTGTGTGTCAGTGAGTGAGAGTGTGAGCGAGGCTGTGTGTGTGAGTGCGTGAGTGGTTGAGTGAGAGAGTGTGTGTGTGAGTGAGAAGGAGTGAGAGTGTGAGTGAGAGTGTGTGTGTGAGTGAGTGAGAGTGTGTGAGTGAGTGAGAGTGTGTGCGTGTATGAGTGAGAGTGTGTGTGTGAGTGAGGGTGTGAGTGAGAGAGTGTGTTTGTGAGTGATAGTGTGTGTGAGTGAGTGAGTGTGTGAGAAAGTGTGTGTGTGCGATAGAGTGTGTGTGTGTGAGTGAGTGAGAGAGTGTGTGTGTGAGTGTGTCAGTGAGTGTGTCAGTGAGTGTGTGTGTGCGTGTGCGTGAGTGAGTGTGTGGGTGAGTGAGAGAGTATGTGGGTGAATGAGAGTGTGTGGGTGAGTGAGAGAGTGTGTGTGTGAGTGAGAGTGTGTGAGTGAGTGAGTGTGTGGGCGAGTGAGAGAATGTGTGTGCGCGTGAGAGTGTGAGTGATTGAGAGACTATGTGTGTGAGTGAGAGAGTGTCTGTGTGAGTGAGAGTGTGTGAGTGAGTGAGAGAGTGTGTGTGTGAATGAGAGTGTGTGTGTGAGTGTGAGAGAGTGTGTGTGAAAGAGTGTGTGTGTGAAAGATTGTGTGGCTGAGTGAGAGAGTGTGTGTGTGTGTGTGAGTGCGTGAGTGTGAATGTGTGTGTGTGACTAAGAGTGTGTGAGTGAGAGTGCGTGTGTATATGAGTGAGGGTGTGTGTGAGTGAGTGAGAGTGTTACCGAGTGTGTGTGTGAGTAAGTGTGTGTGTGGGTGAGTGAGAGAGTGTGTGGGTGTGTGTGTGTGAGTGTGTGGGTGAGTGAGAGAGTGTGTGAGTGAGTGAGTCTGTGGTCGAGTGAGAGAATGTGTGTGTGCGTGAGAGTGTGAGTGAGTGAGAGACTATGTGTGTGAGTGAGAGAGTGTGTGTGTGAGCGAGGGTGTGTGTGTGAGTGAGTGAGAGAGTGTGTGTGTGAATGAGAGTGTGTGTGAGTGAGTGAGAGTGTGAGTGAGGGTGTGTGTGTGAATTAGTGACAGTGAGAGAGACTGTGTGTGAGTGTGTGTGTTAGTGTGAGTGTGTGCTTGAGTGAGCGAGAGAGTGTGTGTGTGGGTGAGTGAGTGTGTGTGTGTGAGTGAGTGAGTGGTTGAGTGAGAGAGTGTGTGTGTGAGTGAGATTGAGTGAGAGTGTGAGTGAGAGTGTGTGTTTGAGTGAGTGAGAGTGTGTGAGTGAGTGAGAGTGTGTGTGTATGAGTGAGAGTGTGTGTGAGTGACAGTGTGAGTGAGAGAGTCTGTGTGTGTGAGAGTGAGAGTGTGTGTGAGTGAGAGTGTGTGGGTGAGTGAGAGAGTGTGTGAGTGAGAGAATAGGTGTGTGAGTGAGAGAATATGTGGGTAAGTGAGAGAGTGTGTGGGTGAGTGAGAGAGTGTGTGTGTGTGAGTGAGTGAGTGTGTGGGTGAGTGAGTGTGTGTGTGAGTGAGAGAAAATGTGTGTGAGTGAGTATGAGGGTGTGTGAAAGAATGTGTGTGAGTGAGTGAGAGCGTGTGTATGTGTGTGAGTGAGTGAGTGTGTGGGTGAGTGAGAGAGTGTGTGTGTGAGTGAGAGTGTGAGTGAGTGAGAGAGTATGTGTGACTGAGAGTGTGTGCGAGTGAGTGAGAGTGTGTGTACGAGTGAGAGTGTGTGTGAGTGAGTGAGAGTGTTTGTGTGTGTGAAAGAGTGAGTGTGTGGGTGAGTGAGAGAGTGTGTGGGTGAGTGAGAGAGTGTGTGTGAGTGTGAGTGAGTGAGAGGTTGAGTGAGAGAGTGTGTGTGAGTGAGTGAGAGAGTGTGTGTGAGTTAGTGAGAGAGTGTGCGTGTGAGTGGGTGCGATTGAGTGTATGAGTGAGACTATGTGTGTGTGAGTGAGAGTATGGGTGTATGAGGGAGAGTGTGTGTATGAGTGAGAGTGTGTGTGAGTGAGAGGGAGTGAGAGTGTGAGTGAGAATGTGTGGGTGAGTGAGAGAGTGAGTGTGAATGAGTGAGCGAGTGTGTGTGAGTGAGAGTGTGTGTGTGAGTGAGAGAGTGTGTGTGAATGTGAGTGTGTGCTTGAGTGAGTGAGAGTGTGTGTGTGTGTGTGTGAGAGTGTGTGCGTGGGTGAGTGAGAGTGTGTGCGAGTGAAAGTGTGTGTGAGTGAGTGAGAGAGTGTGTATGCGAGTGAGAGTGTGTGTGTGAGTGAGTGAGAGTGTGTGAGTGAGAGTGTGTGTCAGTGAGTGAGAGTGTGAGCGAGGCTGTGTGTGTGAGTGCGTGAGAGTGAGAGAGTGTGTGTGTGAGTGAGAGTGTGTGTGTGAGTGAGTGAGTGGTTGAGTGAGAGAGTGTGTGTGTGAGTGAGAAGGAGTGAGAGTGTGAGTGAGAGTGTGTGTGTGAGTGAGTGAGAGTGTGTGAGTGAGTGAGAGTGTGTGCGTGTATGAGTGAGAGTGTGTGTGTGAGTGAGGGTGTGAGTGAGAGAGTGTGTTTGTGAGTGATAGTGTGTGTGAGTGAGTGAGTGTGTGAGAAAGTGTGTGTGTGCGAAAGAGTGTGTGTGTGTGAGTGAGTGAGAGAGTGTGTGTGTGAGTGTGTCAGTGAGTGTGTGTGTGCGTGTGAGTGAGTGAGTGTGTGGGTGAGTGAGAGAGTATGTGGGTGAATGAGAGTGTGTGGGTGAGTGAGGGAGTGTGTGTGTGAGTGAGAGTGTGAGTGAGTGAGAGACTATGTGTGTGAGTGAGAGAGTGTCTGTGTGAGTGAGAGTGTGTGTGTGAGTGAGTGAGGGAGTGTGTGTGTGAATGAGAGTGTGTGGGTGAGTGAGAGAGTGTGTGGGTGTGTGTGTGTGAGTGAGTGAGTGATTGTGTGGGTGAGTGAGAGAGTGTGTGGGTGTGTGTGTGAGTGAGTGAGTGTGTGGGTGAGTGAGAGAGTGTGTGAGTGAGTGAGTGTGTGGGCGAGTGAGAGAATGTGTGTGTGTGTGAGTGAGAGTGTGTGTGTGAGTGTGTCGGTGATTGTGTGTGTGTGTGTGAGTGAGTGAGTGTGTGGGTGAGTGAGAGAGTATGTGGGTGGGTGTGTGTGAGTGAGAGAGTGTGGGTGTGAATGAGAGTGTGTGAGTGAGTGAGAGAGTGTGTGTGTGAGTGAGAGTGCGAGTGAGTGTGAGACTATGTGTGTGAGTGAGAGAGTGTCTGTGTGAGTGAGAGTGTGTGTGTGAGTGAGTGACAGAGTGTTTGTGTGAATGAGAGTGTGTGTGTGAGTGTGTGTGAGTGTGTGCTTGAGTAAATGAGTGTGTGAGTGAGTGAGTCTGTGGTCGAGTGAGAGAATGTGTGTGTGCGTGAGAGTGTGAGTGAGTGAGAGACTATGTGTGTGAGTGAGAGAGTGTGTGTGTGAGCGAGGGTGTGTGTGTGAGTGAGTGAGAGAGTGTGTGTGTGAATGAGAGTGTGTGTGAGTGAGTGAGAGTGTGAGTGAGGGTGTGTGTGTGAATTAGTGACAGTGAGAGAGACTGTGTGTGAGTGTGTGTGTTAGTGTGAGTGTGTGCTTGAGTGAGCGAGAGAGTGTGTGTGTGGGTGAGTGAGTGTGTGTGTGTGAGTGAGTGAGTGGTTGAGTGAGAGAGTGTGTGTGTGAGTGAGATTGAGTGAGAGTGTGAGTGAGAGTGTGTGTTTGAGTGAGTGAGAGTGTGTGAGTGAGTGAGAGTGTGTGTGTATGAGTGAGAGTGTGTGTGAGTGACAGTGTGAGTGAGAGAGTCTGTGTGTGTGAGAGTGAGAGTGTGTGTGAGTGAGAGTGTGTGGGTGAGTGAGAGAGTGTGTGAGTGAGAGAATAGGTGTGTGAGTGAGAGAATATGTGGGTAAGTGAGAGAGTGTGTGGGTGAGTGAGAGAGTGTGTGTGTGTGAGTGAGTGAGTGTGTGGGTGAGTGAGTGTGTGTGTGAGTGAGAGAAAATGTGTGTGAGTGAGTATGAGGGTGTGTGAAAGAATGTGTGTGAGTGAGTGAGAGCGTGTGTATGTGTGTGAGTGAGTGAGTGTGTGGGTGAGTGAGAGAGTGTGTGTGTGAGTGAGAGTGTGAGTGAGTGAGAGAATATGTGTGACTGAGAGTGTGTGCGAGTGAGTGAGAGTGTGTGTACGAGTGAGAGTGTGTGTGAGTGAGTGAGAGTGTTTGTGTGTGTGAAAGAGTGAGTGTGTGGGTGAGTGAGAGAGTGTGTGGGTGAGTGAGAGAGTGTGTTTGAGTGTGAGTGAGTGAGAGGTTGAGTGAGAGAGTGTGTTTGAGTGAGTGAGAGAGTGTGTGTGAGTTAGTGAGAGAGTGTGCGTGTGAGTGGGTGCGATTGAGTGTATGAGTGAGACTATGTGTGTGTGAGTGAGAGTATGGGTGTATGAGGGAGAGTGTGTGTATGAGTGAGAGTGTGTGTGAGTGAGAGGGAGTGAGAGTGTGAGTGAGAATGTGTGGGTGAGTGAGAGAGTGAGTGTGAATGAGTGAGCGAGTGTGTGTGAGTGAGAGTGTGTGTGTGAGTGAGAGAGTGTGTGTGAATGTGAGTGTGTGCTTGAGTGAGTGAGAGTGTGTGTGTGTGTGTGTGTGAGAGTGTGTGCGTGGGTGAGTGAGAGTGTGTGCGAGTGAAAGTGTGTGTGAGTGAGTGAGAGAGTGTGTATGCGAGTGAGAGTGTGTGTGTGAGTGAGTGAGAGTGTGTGAGTGAGAGTGTGTGTCAGTGAGTGAGAGTGTGAGCGAGGCTGTGTGTGTGAGTGCGTGAGAGTGAGAGAGTGTGTGTGTGAGTGAGAGTGTGTGTGTGAGTGAGTGAGTGGTTGAGTGAGAGAGTGTGTGTGTGAGTGAGAAGGAGTGAGAGTGTGAGTGAGAGTGTGTGTGTGAGTGAGTGAGAGTGTGTGAGTGAGTGAGAGTGTGTGCGTGTATGAGTGAGAGTGTGTGTGTGAGTGAGGGTGTGAGTGAGAGAGTGTGTTTGTGAGTGATAGTGTGTGTGAGTGAGTGAGTGTGTGAGAAAGTGTGTGTGTGCGAAAGAGTGTGTGTGTGTGAGTGAGTGAGAGAGTGTGTGTGTGAGTGTGTCAGTGAGTGTGTGTGTGCGTGTGAGTGAGTGAGTGTGTGGGTGAGTGAGAGAGTATGTGGGTGAATGAGAGTGTGTGGGTGAGTGAGGGAGTGTGTGTGTGAGTGAGAGTGTGAGTGAGTGAGAGACTATGTGTGTGAGTGAGAGAGTGTCTGTGTGAGTGAGAGTGTGTGTGTGAGTGAGTGAGGGAGTGTGTGTGTGAATGAGAGTGTGTGGGTGAGTGAGAGAGTGTGTGGGTGTGTGTGTGTGAGTGAGTGAGTGATTGTGTGGGTGAGTGAGAGAGTGTGTGGGTGTGTGTGTGAGTGAGTGAGTGTGTGGGTGAGTGAGAGAGTGTGTGAGTGAGTGAGTGTGTGGGCGAGTGAGAGAATGTGTGTGTGTGTGAGTGAGAGTGTGTGTGTGAGTGTGTCGGTGATTGTGTGTGTGTGTGTGAGTGAGTGAGTGTGTGGGTGAGTGAGAGAGTATGTGGGTGGGTGTGTGTGAGTGAGAGAGTGTGGGTGTGAATGAGAGTGTGTGAGTGAGTGAGAGAGTGTGTGTGTGAGTGAGAGTGCGAGTGAGTGTGAGACTATGTGTGTGAGTGAGAGAGTGTCTGTGTGAGTGAGAGTGTGTGTGTGAGTGAGTGTGAGTGTGTGCTTGAGTAAATGAGAGAGTGTGTGTGTGAATGAGAGTGTGTGTGATGAGTGAGATTGTGTGTGTGTGTGAGTGAGAGTGTGTGTGGGTGAGTGAGTGAGTGTGTGGGTGAGTGAGAGAGTGTGTGGGTGAGTGAGAGTGTGTGTGAATGAGTGAGAAAGTTTGTGTGTGTGAAAGAATGAGTGTGTGGGTGAGTGAGAGAGTGTGTGCGTGAGTGAGAGAGTGTGTGTGAGTGTGAGTGAGTGAGTGGTTGAGTGAGAGAGAGTGTGTGAGTGAGTGAGAGAGTGTATGTGAGTGAGAGAGTGTGTGTGAATGTGAGTGTGTGCTTGAGTGAGTGAGAGAGTGTGTGTGTGTGTGTGAGAGTGTGTGTGTGGGTGAGTGAGAGTGTGTGCGAGTGAAAGTGTGTGTGAGTGAGTGAGAGAGTGTGTATGCGAGTGAGAGTGTGTGTGAGAGTGATTGAGAGTGTGTGAGTGAGAGTGTGTGTCAGTGAGTGAGAGTGTGAGTGAGGGTATGAGTGTGAATGAGTGAGAGTGAGAGAGTGAATGTGTGAGTGTGAGTGCGTGTGTGAGTATGAGTGTGTGTGTGAGTGAGTGAGAGAGTGTGTGTGTGAGTGTGTCAGTGAGTGTGTGTGTGCGTGTGAGTGAGTGAGTGTGTGGGTGAGTGAGAGAGTATGTGGGTGAATGAGAGTGTGTGGGTGAGTGAGGGAGTGTGTGTGTGAGTGAGAGTGTGAGTGAGTGAGAGACTATGTGTGTGAGTGAGAGAGTGTCTGTGTGAGTGAGAGTGTGTGTGTGAGTGAGTGAGGGAGTGTGTGTGTGAATGAGAGTGTGTGGGTGAGTGAGAGAGTGTGTGGGTGTGTGTGTGTGAGTGAGTGAGTGATTGTGTGGGTGAGTGAGAGAGTGTGTGGGTGTGTGTGTGAGTGAGTGAGTGTGTGGGTGAGTGAGAGTGTGTGTGAGTGAGTGAGTGTGTGGGCGAGTGAGAGAATGTGTGTGTGTGTGAGTGAGAGTGTGTGTGTGAGTGTGTCGGTGATTGTGTGTGTGTGTGTGAGTGAGTGAGTGAGTGTGTGGGTGAGTGAGAGAGTATGTGGGTGGGTGTGTGTGAGTGAGAGAGTGTGGGTGTGAATGAGAGTGTGTGAGTGAGTGAGAGAGTGTGTGTGTGAGTGAGAGTGCGAGTGAGTGTGAGACTATGTGTGTGAGTGAGAGAGTGTCTGTGTGAGTGAGAGTGTGTGTGTGAGTGAGTGACAGAGTGTTTGTGTGAATGAGAGTGTGTGTGTGAGTGTGTGTGAGTGTGTGCTTGAGTAAATGAGAGAGTGTGTGTGTGAATGAGAGTGTGTGTGATGAGTGAGATTGTGTGTGTGTGTGAGTGAGAGTGTGTGTGGGTGAGTGAGTGAGTGTGTGGGTGAGTGAGAGAGTGTGTGGGTGAGTGAGAGTGTGTGTGAATGAGTGAGAAAGTTTGTGTGTGTGAAAGAATGAGTGTGTGGGTGAGTGAGAGAGTGTGTGCGTGAGTGAGAGAGTGTGTGTGAGTGTGAGTGAGTGAGTGGTTGAGTGAGAGAGAGTGTGTGAGTGAGTGAGAGAGTGTATGTGAGTGAGAGAGTGTGTGTGAATGTGAGTGTGTGCTTGAGTGAGTGAGAGAGTGTGTGTGTGTGTGTGAGAGTGTGTGTGTGGGTGAGTGAGAGTGTGTGCGGGTGAAAGTGTGTGTGAGTGAGTGAGAGAGTGTGTATGCGAGTGAGAGTGTGTGTGTGAGTGAGTGAGAGTGTGTGAGTGAGAGTGTGTGTCAGTGAGTGAGAGTGTGAGTGAGGGTATGAGTGTGAATGAGTGAGAGTGAGAGAGTGAATGTGTGAGTGTGAGTGCGTGTGTGAGTATGAGTGTGTGCTTGAGTGAGTGAGAGAGTGTGTGTGTGAGTGAGTGGAAGTGAGAGTGTGAGTGACAGTGTGAGTGAGAGAGTGTGTGTGTGAGTGAGAGTGTTACTGGGTGAGCGTGAGTGTGAGAGCGGGTGTGTGTGTGAGAGAGTGAAAGAAAGTGTATGTGTGAATGAGTGAGAGTGTGAGTGAGAGTGTGTGTGAGTGAGAGAAAATGTGTGTGAGTGAGTATGAGGGTGTGTGAAAGAATGTATGTGAGTGAGAGCGTGTGTATGTGTGTGAGTGAGTGAGTGTGTGGGTGAGTGAGAGAGTGTGTGTGAGTGAGAGGGAGTGAGAGTGTGAGTGAGAATGTGTGGGTGAGTGAGAGAGTGAGTGTGAATGAGTGAGCGAGTGTGTGTGAGTGAGAGTGTGTGTGTGAGTGAGAGAGTGTGTGTGAATGTGAGTGTGTGCTTGAGTGAGTGAGAGTGTGTGTGTGTGTGTGTGAGAGTGTGTGCGAGTGAAAGTGTGTGTGAGTGAGTGAGAGAGTGTGTATGCGAGTGAGAGTGTGTGTGTGAGTGAGTGAGAGTGTGTGAGTGAGAGTGTGTGTCAGTGAGTGAGAGTGTGAGCGAGGCTGTGTGTGTGAGTGCGTGAGAGTGAGAGAGTGTGTGTGTGAGTGAGAGTGTGTGTGTGAGTGAGTGAGTGGTTGAGTGAGAGAGTGTGTGTGTGAGTGAGAAGGAGTGAGAGTGTGAGTGAGAGTGTGTGTGTGAGTGAGTGAGAGTGTGTGAGTGAGTGAGAGTGTGTGCGTGTATGAGTGAGAGTGTGTGTGTGAGTGAGGGTGTGAGTGAGAGAGTGTGTTTGTGAGTGATAGTGTGTGTGAGTGAGTGAGTGTGTGAGAAAGTGTGTGTGTGCGAAAGAGTGTGTGTGTGTGAGTGAGTGAGAGAGTGTGTGTGTGAGTGTGTCAGTGAGTGTGTGTGTGCGTGTGAGTGAGTGAGTGTGTGGGTGAGTGAGAGAGTATGTGGGTGAATGAGAGTGTGTGTGTGAGTGAGTGAGGGAGTGTGTGTGTGAATGAGAGTGTGTGGGTGAGTGAGAGAGTGTGCGGGCGTGTGTGTGTGAGTGAGTGAGTGATTGTGTGGGTGAGTGAGAGAGTGTGTGGGTGTGTGTGTGAGTGAGTGAGTGTGTGGGTGAGTGAGAGAGTGTGTGAGTGAGTGAGTGTGTGGGCGAGTGAGAGAATGTGTGTGTGTATGTGAGTGAGAGAGTGTGTGTGTGAGTGTGTCGGTGATTGTGTGTGTGTGTGTGAGTGAGTGAGTGTGTGGGTGAGTGAGAGAGTATGTGGGTGAATGAGAGTGTGTGGGTGAGTGAGAGAGTGT
Organism: Scyliorhinus torazame; assembly: GCF_047496885.1. NCBI lineage: Eukaryota > Metazoa > Chordata > Chondrichthyes > Carcharhiniformes > Scyliorhinidae > Scyliorhinus > Scyliorhinus torazame. The sequence continues at coordinate 97,510,018 of NC_092723.1, read as the reverse complement.
GTGTGTGAGTGAGAGTGTGTGAGTGAGTGAGTGTGTGGGCGAGTGAGAGAATGTGTGTGCGCGTGAGAGTGTGAGTGATTGAGAGACTATGTGTGTGAGTGAGAGAGTGCCTGTGTGAGTGAGAGTGTGTGAGTGAGTGAGAGAGTGTGTGTGTGAATGAGAGTGTGTGTGTGAGTGTGAGAGAGTGTGTGTGAAAGAGTGTGTGTGTGAAAGATTGTGTGGCTGAGTGAGAGAGTGTGTGTGTGTGTGTGAGTGCGTGAGTGTGAATGTGTGTGTGTGACTAAGAGTGTGTGAGTGAGAGTGCGTGTGTATATGAGTGAGGGTGTGTGTGAGTGAGTGAGAGTGTTACCGAGTGTGTGTGTGAGTAAGTGTGTGTGTGGGTGAGTGAGAGAGTGTGTGGGTGTGTGTGTGTGAGTGTGTGGGTGAGTGAGAGAGTGTGTGAGTGAGTGAGTCTGTGGTCGAGTGAGAGAATGTGTGTGTGCGTGAGAGTGTGAGTGAGTGAGAGACTATGTGTGTGAGTGAGAGAGTGTGTGTGTGAGCGAGGGTGTGTGTGTGAGTGAGTGAGAGAGTGTGTGTGTGAATGAGAGTGTGTGTGAGTGAGTGAGAGTGTGAGTGAGGGTGTGTGTGTGAATTAGTGACAGTGAGAGAGACTGTGTGTGAGTGTGTGTGTTAGTGTGAGTGTGTGCTTGAGTGAGCGAGAGAGTGTGTGTGTGGGTGAGTGAGTGTGTGTGTGTGAGTGAGTGAGTGGTTGAGTGAGAGAGTGTGTGTGTGAGTGAGATTGAGTGAGAGTGTGAGTGAGAGTGTGTGTTTGAGTGAGTGAGAGTGTGTGAGTGAGTGAGAGTGTGTGTGTATGAGTGAGAGTGTGTGTGAGTGACAGTGTGAGTGAGAGAGTCTGTGTGAGTGAGAGTGAGAGTGTGTGTGAGTGAGAGTGTGTGGGTGAGTGAGAGAGTGTGTGAGTGAGAGAATAGGTGTGTGAGTGAGAGAATATGTGGGTAAGTGAGAGAGTGTGTGGGTGAGTGAGAGAGTGTGTGTGTGTGAGTGAGTGAGTGTGTGGGTGAGTGAGTGTGTGTGTGAGTGAGAGAAAATGTGTGTGAGTGAGTATGAGGGTGTGTGAAAGAATGTGTGTGAGTGAGTGAGAGCGTGTGTATGTGTGTGAGTGAGTGAGTGTGTGGGTGAGTGAGAGAGTGTGTGTGTGAGTGAGAGTGTGAGTGAGTGAGAGAATATGTGTGACTGAGAGTGTGTGCGAGTGAGTGAGAGTGTGTGTACGAGTGAGAGTGTGTGTGAGTGAGTGAGAGTGTTTGTGTGTGTGAAAGAGTGAGTGTGTGGGTGAGTGAGAGAGTGTGTGGGTGAGTGAGAGAGTGTGTGTGAGTGTGAGTGAGTGAGAGGTTGAGTGAGAGAGTGTGTTTGAGTGAGTGAGAGAGTGTGTGTGAGTTAGTGAGAGAGTGTGCGTGTGAGTGGGTGCGATTGAGTGTATGAGTGAGACTATGTGTGTGTGAGTGAGAGCATGGGTGTATGAGGGAGAGTGTGTGTATGAGTGAGAGTGTGTGTGAGTGAGAGGGAGTGAGAGTGTGAGTGAGAATGTGTGGGTGAGTGAGAGAGTGAGTGTGAATGAGTGAGCGAGTGTGTGTGAGTGAGAGTGTGTGTGTGAGTGAGAGAGTGTGTGTGAATGTGAGTGTGTGCTTGAGTGAGTGAGAGTGTGTGTGTGTGTGTGTGAGAGTGTGTGCGTGGGTGAGTGAGAGTGTGTGCGAGTGAAAGTGTGTGTGAGTGAGTGAGAGAGTGTGTATGCGAGTGAGAGTGTGTGTGTGAGTGAGTGAGAGTGTGTGAGTGAGAGTGTGTGTCAGTGAGTGAGAGTGTGAGCGAGGCTGTGTGTGTGAGTGCGTGAGAGTGAGAGAGTGTGTGTGTGAGTGAGAGTGTGTGTGTGAGTGAGTGAGTGGTTGAGTGAGAGAGTGTGTGTGTGAGTGAGAAGGAGTGAGAGTGTGAGTGAGAGTGTGTGTGTGAGTGAGTGAGAGTGTGTGAGTGAGTGAGAGTGTGTGCGTGTATGAGTGAGAGTGTGTGTGTGAGTGAGGGTGTGAGTGAGAGAGTGTGTTTGTGAGTGATAGTGTGTGTGAGTGAGTGAGTGTGTGAGAAAGTGTGTGTGTGCGAAAGAGTGTGTGTGTGTGAGTGAGTGAGAGAGTGTGTGTGTGAGTGTGTCAGTGAGTGTGTGTGTGCGTGTGAGTGAGTGAGTGTGTGGGTGAGTGAGAGAGTATGTGGGTGAATGAGAGTGTGTGGGTGAGTGAGGGAGTGTGTGTGTGAGTGAGAGTGTGAGTGAGTGAGAGACTATGTGTGTGAGTGAGAGAGTGTCTGTGTGAGTGAGAGTGTGTGTGTGAGTGAGTGTGTGTGTGGGTGAGTGAGAGAGTGTGTGGGTGTGTGTGTGTGAGTGTGTGGGTGAGTGAGAGAGTGTGTGAGTGAGTGAGTCTGTGGTCGAGTGAGAGAATGTGTGTGTGCGTGAGAGTGTGAGTGAGTGAGAGACTATGTGTGTGAGTGAGAGAGTGTGTGTGTGAGCGAGGGTGTGTGTGTGAGTGAGTGAGAGAGTGTGTGTGTGAATGAGAGTGTGTGTGAGTGAGTGAGAGTGTGAGTGAGGGTGTGTGTGTGAATTAGTGACAGTGAGAGAGACTGTGTGTGAGTGTGTGTGTTAGTGTGAGTGTGTGCTTGAGTGAGCGAGAGAGTGTGTGTGTGGGTGAGTGAGTGTGTGTGTGTGAGTGAGTGAGTGGTTGAGTGAGAGAGTGTGTGTGTGAGTGAGATTGAGTGAGAGTGTGAGTGAGAGTGTGTGTTTGAGTGAGTGAGAGTGTGTGAGTGAGTGAGAGTGTGTGTGTATGAGTGAGAGTGTGTGTGAGTGACAGTGTGAGTGAGAGAGTCTGTGTGTGTGAGAGTGAGAGTGTGTGTGAGTGAGAGTGTGTGGGTGAGTGAGAGAGTGTGTGAGTGAGAGAATAGGTGTGTGAGTGAGAGAATATGTGGGTAAGTGAGAGAGTGTGTGGGTGAGTGAGAGAGTGTGTGTGTGTGAGTGAGTGAGTGTGTGGGTGAGTGAGTGTGTGTGTGAGTGAGAGAAAATGTGTGTGAGTGAGTATGAGGGTGTGTGAAAGAATGTGTGTGTGAGTGAGAGCGTGTGTATGTGTGTGAGTGAGTGAGTGTGTGGGTGAGTGAGAGAGTGTGTGTGTGAGTGAGAGTGTGAGTGAGTGAGAGAATATGTGTGACTGAGAGTGTGTGCGAGTGAGTGAGAGTGTGTGTACGAGTGAGAGTGTGTGTGAGTGAGTGAGAGTGTTTGTGTGTGTGAAAGAGTGAGTGTGTGGGTGAGTGAGAGAGTGTGTGGGTGAGTGAGAGAGTGTGTGTGAGTGTGAGTGAGTGAGAGGTTGAGTGAGAGAGTGTGTTTGAGTGAGTGAGAGAGTGTGTGTGAGTTAGTGAGAGAGTGTGCGTGTGAGTGGGTGCGATTGAGTGTATGAGTGAGACTATGTGTGTGTGAGTGAGAGTATGGGTGTATGAGGGAGAGTGTGTGTATGAGTGAGAGTGTGTGTGAGTGAGAGGGAGTGAGAGTGTGAGTGAGAATGTGTGGGTGAGTGAGAGAGTGAGTGTGAATGAGTGAGCGAGTGTGTGTGAGTGAGAGTGTGTGTGTGAGTGAGAGAGTGTGTGTGAATGTGAGTGTGTGCTTGAGTGAGTGAGAGTGTGTGTGTGTGTGTGTGAGAGTGTGTGCGTGGGTGAGTGAGAGTGTGTGCGAGTGAAAGTGTGTGTGAGTGAGTGAGAGAGTGTGTATGCGAGTGAGAGTGTGTGTGTGAGTGAGTGAGAGTGTGTGAGTGAGAGTGTGTGTCAGTGAGTGAGAGTGTGAGCGAGGCTGTGTGTGTGAGTGCGTGAGAGTGAGAGAGTGTGTGTGTGAGTGAGAGTGTGTGTGTGAGTGAGTGAGTGGTTGAGTGAGAGAGTGTGTGTGTGAGTGAGAAGGAGTGAGAGTGTGAGTGAGAGTGTGTGTGTGAGTGAGTGAGAGTGTGTGAGTGAGTGAGAGTGTGTGCGTGTATGAGTGAGAGTGTGTGTGTGAGTGAGGGTGTGAGTGAGAGAGTGTGTTTGTGAGTGATAGTGTGTGTGAGTGAGTGAGTGTGTGAGAAAGTGTGTGTGTGCGAAAGAGTGTGTGTGTGTGAGTGAGTGAGAGAGTGTGTGTGTGAGTGTGTCAGTGAGTGTGTGTGTGCGTGTGAGTGAGTGAGTGTGTGGGTGAGTGAGAGAGTATGTGGGTGAATGAGAGTGTGTGGGTGAGTGAGGGAGTGTGTGTGTGAGTGAGAGTGTGAGTGAGTGAGAGACTATGTGTGTGAGTGAGAGAGTGTCTGTGTGAGTGAGAGTGTGTGTGTGAGTGAGTGAGGGAGTGTGTGTGTGAATGAGAGTGTGTGGGTGAGTGAGAGAGTGTGTGGGTGTGTGTGTGTGAGTGAGTGAGTGATTGTGTGGGTGAGTGAGAGAGTGTGTGGGTGTGTGTGTGAGTGAGTGAGTGTGTGGGTGAGTGAGAGAGTGTGTGAGTGAGTGAGTGTGTGGGCGAGTGAGAGAATGTGTGTGTGTGTGAGTGAGAGTGTGTGTGTGAGTGTGTCGGTGATTGTGTGTGTGTGTGTGAGTGAGTGAGTGTGTGGGTGAGTGAGAGAGTATGTGGGTGGGTGTGTGTGAGTGAGAGAGTGTGGGTGTGAATGAGAGTGTGTGAGTGAGTGAGAGAGTGTGTGTGTGAGTGAGAGTGCGAGTGAGTGTGAGACTATGTGTGTGAGTGAGAGAGTGTCTGTGTGAGTGAGAGTGTGTGTGTGAGTGAGTGACAGAGTGTTTGTGTGAATGAGAGTGTGTGTGTGAGTGTGTGTGAGTGTGTGCTTGAGTAAATGAGAGAGTGTGTGTGTGAATGAGAGTGTGTGTGATGAGTGAGATTGTGTGTGTGTGTGAGTGAGAGTGTGTGTGGGTGAGTGAGTGAGTGTGTGGGTGAGTGAGAGAGTGTGTGGGTGAGTGAGAGTGTGTGTGAATGAGTGAGAAAGTTTGTGTGTGTGAAAGAATGAGTGTGTGGGTGAGTGAGAGAGTGTGTGCGTGAGTGAGAGAGTGTGTGTGAGTGTGAGTGAGTGAGTGGTTGAGTGAGAGAGAGTGTGTGAGTGAGTGAGAGAGTGTATGTGAGTGAGAGAGTGTGTGTGAATGTGAGTGTGTGCTTGAGTGAGTGAGAGAGTGTGTGTGTGTGTGTGAGAGTGTGTGTGTGGGTGAGTGAGAGTGTGTGCGAGTGAAAGTGTGTGTGAGTGAGTGAGAGAGTGTGTATGCGAGTGAGAGTGTGTGTGTGAGTGAGTGAGAGTGTGTGAGTGAGAGTGTGTGTCAGTGAGTGAGAGTGTGAGTGAGGGTATGAGTGTGAATGAGTGAGAGTGAGAGAGTGAATGTGTGAGTGTGAGTGCGTGTGTGAGTATGAGTGTGTGTGTGAGTGAGAGAGAGAGTGTGTGTGTGAGTGTGTCAGTGAGTGTGTGTGTGCGTGTGAGTGAGTGAGTGTGTGGGTGAGTGAGAGAGTATGTGGGTGAATGAGAGTGTGTGTGTGAGTGAGAGTGTGAGTGAGTGAGAGACTATGTGTGTGAGTGAGAGAGTGTCTGTGTGAGTGAGAGTGTGTGTGTGAGTGAGTGAGGGAGTGTGTGTGTGAATGAGAGTGTGTGGGTGAGTGAGAGAGTGTGTGGGTGTGTGTGTGTGAGTGAGTGAGTGATTGTGTGGGTGAGTGAGAGAGTGTGTGGGTGTGTGTGTGAGTGAGTGAGTGTGTGGGTGAGTGAGAGTGTGTGTGAGTGAGTGAGTGTGTGGGCGAGTGAGAGAATGTGTGTGTGTGTGAGTGAGAGAGTGTGTGTGTGAGTGTGTCGGTGATTGTGTGTGTGTGTGTGAGTGAGTGAGTGTGTGGGTGAGTGAGAGAGTATGTGGGTGGGTGTGTGTGAGTGAGAGAGTGTGGGTGTGAATGAGAGTGTGTGAGTGAGTGAGAGAGTGTGTGTGTGAGTGAGAGTGCGAGTGAGTGTGAGACTATGTGTGTGAGTGAGAGAGTGTCTGTGTGAGTGAGAGTGTGTGTGTGAGTGAGTGACAGAGTGTTTGTGTGAATGAGAGTGTGTGTGTGAGTGTGTGTGAGTGTGTGCTTGAGTAAATGAGAGAGTGTGTGTGTGAATGAGAGTGTGTGTGATGAGTGAGATTGTGTGTGTGTGTGAGTGAGAGTGTGTGTGGGTGAGTGAGTGAGTGTGTGGGTGAGTGAGAGAGTGTGTGGGTGAGTGAGAGTGTGTGTGAATGAGTGAGAAAGTTTGTGTGTGTGAAAGAATGAGTGTGTGGGTGAGTGAGAGAGTGTGTGCGTGAGTGAGAGAGTGTGTGTGAGTGTGAGTGAGTGAGTGGTTGAGTGAGAGAGAGTGTGTGAGTGAGTGAGAGAGTGTATGTGAGTGAGAGAGTGTGTGTGAATGTGAGTGTGTGCTTGAGTGAGTGAGAGAGTGTGTGTGTGTGTGTGAGAGTGTGTGTGTGGGTGAGTGAGAGTGTGTGCGAGTGAAAGTGTGTGTGAGTGAGTGAGAGAGTGTGTATGCGAGTGAGAGTGTGTGTGTGAGTGAGTGAGAGTGTGTGAGTGAGAGTGTGTGTCAGTGAGTGAGAGTGTGAGTGAGGGTATGAGTGTGAATGAGTGAGAGTGAGAGAGTGAATGTGTGAGTGTGAGTGCGTGTGTGAGTATGAGTGTGTGTGTGAGTGAGAGAGAGAGTGTGTGTGTGAGTGTGTCAGTGAGTGTGTGTGTGCGTGTGAGTGAGTGAGTGTGTGGGTGAGTGAGAGAGTATGTGGGTGAATGAGAGTGTGTGGGTGAGTGAGGGAGTGTGTGTGTGAGTGAGAGTGTGAGTGAGTGAGAGACTATGTGTGTGAGTGAGAGAGTGTCTGTGTGAGTGAGAGTGTGTGTGTGAGTGAGTGAGGGAGTGTGTGTGTGAATGAGAGTGTGTGGGTGAGTGAGAGAGTGTGTGGGTGTGTGTGTGTGAGTGAGTGAGTGATTGTGTGGGTGAGTGAGAGAGTGTGTGGGTGTGTGTGTGAGTGAGTGAGTGTGTGGGTGAGTGAGAGTGTGTGTGAGTGAGTGAGTGTGTGGGCGAGTGAGAGAGTGTGTGTGTGAGTGAGTGGAAGTGAGAGTGTGAGTGACAGTGTGAGTGAGAGAGTGTGTGTGTCAGTGAGAGTGTTACTGAGTGAGCGTGAGTGTGAGAGCGGGTGTGTGTGTGAGAGAGTGAAAGAAAGTGTATGTGTGAATGAGTGAGAGTGTGAGTGAGAGTGTGTGTGAGTGAGAGAAAATGTGTGTGAGTGAGTATGAGGGTGTGTGAAAGAATGTATGTGAGTGAGAGCGTGTGTATGTGTGTGAGTGAGTGAGTGTGTGGGTGAGTGAGAGAGTGTGTGTGAGTGAGAGGGAGTGAGAGTGTGAGTGAGAATGTGTGGGTGAGTGAGAGAGTGAGTGTGAATGAGTGAGCGAGTGTGTGTGAGTGAGAGTGTGTGTGTGAGTGAGAGAGTGTGTGTGAATGTGAGTGTGTGCTTGAGTGAGTGAGAGTGTGTGTGTGTGTGTGTGAGAGTGTGTGCGAGTGAAAGTGTGTGTGAGTGAGTGAGAGAGTGTGTATGCGAGTGAGAGTGTGTGTGTGAGTGAGTGAGAGTGTGTGAGTGAGAGTGTGTGTCAGTGAGTGAGAGTGTGAGCGAGGCTGTGTGTGTGAGTGCGTGAGAGTGAGAGAGTGTGTGTGTGAGTGAGAGTGTGTGTGTGAGTGAGTGAGTGGTTGAGTGAGAGAGTGTGTGTGTGAGTGAGAAGGAGTGAGAGTGTGAGTGAGAGTGTGTGTGTGAGTGAGTGAGAGTGTGTGAGTGAGTGAGAGTGTGTGCGTGTATGAGTGAGAGTGTGTGTGTGAGTGTGGGTGTGAGTGAGAGAGTGTGTTTGTGAGTGATAGTGTGTGTGAGTGAGTGAGTGTGTGAGAAAGTGTGTGTGTGCGAAAGAGTGTGTGTGTGTGAGTGAGTGAGAGAGTGTGTGTGTGAGTGTGTCAGTGAGTGTGTGTGTGCGTGTGAGTGAGTGAGTGTGTGGGTGAGTGAGAGAGTATGTGGGTGAATGAGAGTGTGTGTGTGAGTGAGTGAGGGAGTGTGTGTGTGAATGAGAGTGTGTGGGTGAGTGAGAGAGTGTGTGGGTGTGTGTGTGAGTGAGTGAGTGTGTGGGTGAGTGAGAGAGTGTGTGAGTGAGTGAGTGTGTGGGCGAGTGAGAGAATGTGTGTGTGTGTGTGAGTGAGAGAGTGTGTGTGTGAGTGTGTCGGTGATTGTGTGTGTGTGTGTGAGTGAGTGAGTGTGTGGGTGAGTGAGAGAGTATGTGGGTGTGTGTGTGTGAGTGAGAGAGTGTGGGTGTGAATGAGAGTGTGTGGGTGAGTGAGAGAGTGTGTGTGTGAGTGAGAGTGCGAGTGAGTGTGAGACTATGTGTGTGAGTGAGAGAGTGTCTGTGTGAGTGAGAGTGTGTGTGTGAGTGAGTGACAGAGTGTTTGTGTGAATGTGAGTGTGTGTGTGAGTGTGTGTGAGTGTGTGCTTGAGTAAATGAGAGAGTGTGTGTGTGAATGAGAGTGTGTGTGATGAGTGAGATTGTGTGTGTGTGTGAGTGAGAGTGTGTGTGGGTGAGTGAGTGAGTGTGTGGGTGAGTGAGAGAGTGTGTGGGTGAGTGAGAGTGTGTGTGAATGAGTGAGAAAGTTTGTGTGTGTGAAAGAATGAGTGTGTGGGTGAGTGAGAGAGTGTGTGCGTGAGTGAGAGAGTGTGTGTGAGTGTGAGTGAGTGAGTGGTTGAGTGAGAGAGAGTGTGTGAGTGAGTGAGAGAGTGTATGTGAGTGAGAGAGTGTGTGTGAATGTGAGTGTGTGCTTGAGTGAGTGAGAGAGTGTGTGTGTGTGTGTGAGAGTGTGTGTGTGGGTGAGTGAGAGTGTGTGCGAGTGAAAGTGTGTGTGAGTGAGTGAGAGAGTGTGTATGCGAGTGAGAGTGTGTGTGTGAGTGAGTGAGAGTGTGTGAGTGAGAGTGTGTGTCAGTGAGTGAGAGTGTGAGTGAGGGTATGAGTGTGAGTGAGTGAGAGTGAGAGAGTGAATGTGTGAGTGTGAGTGCATGTGTGAGTATGAGTGTGTGCTTGAGTGAGTGAGAGAGTGTGTGTGTGAGTGAGTGGAAGTGAGAGTGTGAGTGACAGTGTGAGTGAGAGAGTGTGTGTGTGAGTGAGAGTGTTACTGAGTGAGCGTGAGTGTGAGAGCGGGTGTGTGTGTGAGAGAGTGAAAGAAAGTGTATGTGTGAATGAATGAGAGTGTGAGTGAGAGTGTGTGTGAGTGAGAGAAAATGTGTGTGAGTGAGTATGAGGGTGTGTGAAAGAATGTATGTGAGTGAGAGCGTGTGTATGTGTGTGAGTGAGTGAGTGTGTGGGTGAGTGAGAGAGTGTGTGTGTGAGTGAGAGTGTGAGTGAGTGAGAGAGTATGTGTGACTGAGAGTGTGTGCGAGTGAGTGAGAATGTGTGTACGAGTGAGAGTGTGTGTGAGTGAGTGAGAGAGTTTGAGTGTGTGAAAGAGAGAGTGTGTGGGTGAGTGAGAGAGTGTGTGGGTGAGTGAGAGAGTGTGTGTGAGTGTGAGTGAGTGAGTGGTTGAGTGAGAGAGTGTGTGTGAGTGAGTGAGAGAGTGTGTGTGAGTTAGTGAGAGAGTGTGCGTGTGAGTGGGTGCGATTGAGTGTATGAGTGAGACTATGTGTGTGTGAGTGAGAGTATGGGTGTATGAGGGAGAGTGTGTGTATGAGTGAGAGTGTGTGTGTGTGAGTGAGAGGGAGTGAGAGTGTGAGTGAGAATGTGTGGGTGAGTGAGAGAGTGAGTGTGAATGAGTGAGCGAGTGTGTGTGAGTGAGAGTGTGTGTGTGAGTGAGAGAGTGTGTGTGAATGTGAGTGTGTGCTTGAGTGAGTGAGAGTGTGTGTGTGTGTGAGTGTGTGTGTGGGTGAGTGAGAGTGTGTGCGAGTGAAAGTGTGTGTGAGTGAGTGAGAGAGTGTGTATGCGAGTGAGAGTGTGAGTGAGTGAGAGAGTATGTGTGACTGAGAGTGTGTGCGAGTGAGTGAGAGTGTGTGTACGAGTGAGAGTGTGTGTGAGTGAGTGAGAGTTTGTGTGTGTGAAAGAGAGAGTGTGTGGGTGAGTGAGAGAGTGTGTGTGTGAGTGAGTGAGAGCGTGTGTGTGTGTGTGTGAGTGAGTGAGTGTGTGGATGAGTGAGCGAATGTGTGTGTGAGTGAGAATGTGAGTGAGTGAGAAAATATGTGTGTGAGTGAGAGAGTATGTGGGTGAGTGAGAGAGTGTGTGAGTGAGTGAGAGAGTGTGTGTGTGTGCGAGTGTGTGAGTGGTTGAGTGAGAGATGGTGTGTGAGTGTGAGCTTAAGTGAGTGAGAGAGTGTGTGCGTGTGAATGGGGGTGTGAGTGAGTGTGTAAAAGAGTGTGTATGAGTGAGAGAATGTGTGTGTGAGTGAGAGAGTGTGTCTCTGAAAGAGTGTCTGTGTGGGTGAGTGAGAATGTGTGTGTGAGTGAGAGAGTGTGTATGAGTGAGAGAGTGTCTGAGTGAGGGTGTGTGTTTGTGGGAGTGAGAATGTGTGTGAGTGAGTGAGAGTGTGTGTGTGAGTGAGAGTGTGTGTGTGGGTGAGTGAGAGTGAGTGAGTGAGTGAGAGTGTGTGTGTATGAGTGAGAGTGTGTGAGTGAGTGTGTGTGTGTATGAGTGAGAGTGTGTGTGTGAGTGAGTGTGTGAGAATGTGTGTGTGTGAGAGTGTGTGTGTGAGTGCAGCGAGTGTGAGTGAGAGAGGGTGTGTGTGAGTGAGAGTGTGTGTGGGTGAGTGAGAGAGTGTGTGGGTGTGTGTGTGTGTGAGTGAGTGAGTGAGTGTGTGGGTGAGTGAGAGAGTGTGTGAGTGAGTGAGTGTGTGGGCGAGTGAGAGAATGTGTGTGCGCGTGAGAGTGTGAGTGAGTGAGAGACTATGTGTGTGAGTGAGAGAGTGTCTGTGTGAGTGAGAGTGTGTGTGTGAGTGAGTGAGAGAGTGTGTGTGTGAATGAGAGTGTGTGTGTGAGTGTGAGAGAGTGTGTGTGAAAGAGTGTGTGTGTGAAAGATTGTGTGGCTGAGTGAGAGAGTGTGTGTGTGTGTGTGTGAGTGCGTGAGTGTGAATGTGTGTGTGTGACTAAGAGTGTGTGAGTGAGAGTGCGTGTGTATATGAGTGAGGGTGTGTGTGAGTGAGTGAGAGTGTTACCGAGTGTGTGTGTGAGTAAGTGTGTGTGTGGGTGAGTGAGAGAGTGTGTGGGTGTGTGTGTGTGAGTGTGTGGGTGAGTGAGAGAGTGTGTGAGTGAGTGAGTCTGTGGTCGAGTGAGAGAATGTGTGTGTGCGTGAGAGTGTGAGTGAGTGAGAGAGTGTGTGTGTGAGCGAGAGTGTGTGTGTGAGTGAGTGAGAGAGTGTGTGTGTGAATGAGAGTGTGTGTGAGTGAGTGAGAGTGTGAGTGAGGGTGTGTGTGTGAGTTAGTGACAGTGAGAGAGTCTGTGTGTGAGTGTGTGTGTTAGTGTGAGTGTGTGCTTGAGTGAGCGAGAGAGTGTGTGTGTGGGTGAGTGAGTGTGTGTGTGTGAGTGAGTGAGTGGTTGAGTGAGAGAGTGTGTGTGTGAGTGAGATTGAGTGAGAGTGTGAGTGAGAGTGTGTGTTTGAGTGAGTGAGAGTGTGTGAGTGAGTGAGAGTGTGTGTGTATGAGTGAGAGTGTGTGTGAGTGACAGTGTGAGTGAGAGAGTCTGTGTGTGTGAGAGTGAGAGTGTGTGTGAGTGAGAGTGTGTGGGTGAGTGAGAGAGTGTGTGTGAGTGAGAGAATAGGTGTGTGAGTGAGAGAATATGTGTGTAAGTGAGAGAGTGTGTGGGTGAGTGAGAGAGTGTGTGTGTGAAAGTGTGTGCGTGGGTGAGTGAGAGAGAGTGAGTGTGTGAGTGAGTGAGTGTGTGAGTGAGTGAGTGAGAGAATAGGTGTGTGAGTGAGAGAATAGGTGTGTGAGTGAGAGAATATGTGGGTAAGTGAGAGAGTGTGTGGGTGAGTGAGAGAGTGTGTGTGTGTGAGTGAGTGAGTGTGTGGGTGAGTGAGAGTGTGTGTGAGTGAGAGAAAATGTGTGTGAGTGAGTATGAGGGTGTGTGAAAGAATGTGTGTGAGTGAGTGAGAGCGTGTGTATGTGTGTGAGTGAGTGAGTGTGTGGGTGAGTGAGAGAGTGTGTGTGTGAGTGAGAGTGTGAGTGAGTGAGAGAGTATGTGTGACTGAGAGTGTGTGCGAGTGAGTGAGAGTGTGTGTGTGAGTGTGAGTGAGTGAGAGGTTGAGTGCGAGAGTGTGTGTGAGTGAGTGAGAGAGTGTGTGTGAGTTAGTGAGAGAGTGTGCGTGTGAGTTGGTGCGATTGAGTGTATGAGTGTGACTATGTGTGTGTGAGTGAGAGTATGGGTGTATGAGGGAGAGTGTGTGTATGAGTGAGAGTGTGTGTGTGAGTGAGAGGGAGTGAGAGTGTGAGTGAGAATGTGTGGGTGAGTGAGAGAGTGAGTGTGAATGAGTGAGCGAGTGTGTGTGAGTGAGAGTGTGTGCGTGAGTGAGAGAGTGTGTGTGAATGTGAGTGTGTGCTTGAGTGAGTGAGAGTGTGTGTGTGTGTGTGTGAGAGTGTGTGTGTGTGTGAGAGTGTGTGCGAGTGAAAGTGTGTGTGAGTGAGTGAGAGAGTGTGTATGCGAGTGAGAGTGTGTGTGTGAGTGAGTGAGAGTGTGTGAGTGAGAGTGTGTGTCAGTGAGTGAGAGTGTGAGCGAGGCTGTGTGTGTGAGTGCGTGAGAGTGAGAGAGTGTGTGTGTGAGTGAGTGAGTGGTTGAGTGAGAGAGTGTGTGTGTGAGTGCGAAGGAGTGAGAGTGTGAGTGAGAGTGTGTGTGCGAGTGAGTGAGAGTGTGTGAGTGAGAGTTTGTGCGTGTATGAGTGAGAGGGTGTGTGTGAGTGAGGGTGTGAGTGAGAGAGTGTGTTTGTGAGTGATAGTGTGTGTGAGTGAGTGTGTGAGAAAGTGTGTGTGTGCGAAAGAGTGTGTGTGTGTGAGTGAGTGAGAGAGTGTGTGTGTGAGTGTGTCAGTGAGTGTGTGTGTGCGTGTGAGTGAGTGAGTGTGTAGGTGAGTGAGAGAGTATGTGGGTGAATGAGAGTGTGTGGGTGAGTGAGAGAGTGTGTGTGTGAGTGAGAGTGTGAGTGAGTGAGAGACTATGTGTGTGAGTGAGAGAGTGTCTGTGTGAGTGAGAGTGTGTGTGTGAGTGAGTGAAAGAGTGTGTGTGTGAATGAGAGTGTGTGGGTGAGTGAGAGAGTGTGTGGGTGTGTGTGTGTGAGTGAGTGAATGATTGTGTGGGTGAGTGAGAGAGTGTGTGGGTGTGTGTGTGAGTGAGTGAGTGTGTGGGTGAGTGAGAGAGTGTGTGAGTGAGTGAGTGTGTGGGCGAGTGAGAGAATGTGTGTGTGTGTGAGTGAGAGAGTGTGTGTGTGAGTGTGTCGGTGATTGTGTGTGTGTGTGTGAGTGAGTGAGTGTGTGGGTGAGTGAGAGAGTATGTGGGTGGGTGTGTGTGAGTGAGAGAGTGTGGGTGTGAATGAGAGTGTGTGGGTGAGTGAGAGAGTGTGTGTGTGAGTGAGAGTGCGAGTGAGTGTGAGACTATGTGTGTGAGTGAGAGAGTGTCTGTTTGAGTGAGAGTGTGTGTGTGAGTGAGTGACAGAGTGTTTGTGTGAATGAGAGTGTGTGTGTGAGTGTGTGTGAGTGTGTGCTTGAGTAAATGAGAGAGTGTGTGTGTGAATGAGAGTGTGTGTGATGAGTGAGATTGTGTGTGAGTGTGAGTGAGAGTGTGTGTGGGTGAGTGAGTGAGTGTGTGGGTGAGAGAGAATTTGTGTGTGTGAAAGAGTGAGTGTGTGGGTGAGTGAGAGAGTGTGTGGGTGAGTGAGAGTGTGTGTGAATGAGTGAGAGAGTTTGTGTGTGTGAAAGAGTGAGTGTGTGGGTGAGTGAGAGAGTGTGTGCGTGAGTGAGAGAGTGTGTGTGAGTGTGAGTGAGTGAGTGGTTGAGTGAGAGAGAGTGTGTGAGTGAGTGAGAGAGTGTATGTGAGTGAGAGAGTGTGTGTGAATGTGAGTGTGTGCTTGAGTGAGTTAGAGAGTGTGTGTGTGTGTGTGAGAGTGTGTGTGTGGGTGAGTGAGAGTGTGTGCGAGTGAAAGTGTGTGTGAGTGAGTGAGAGAGTGTGTGTGCGAGTGAGAGTGTGTGTGTGAGTGAGTGAGAGTGCGTGAGTGAGAGTGTGTGTCAGTGAGTGAGAGTGTGAGTGAGGGTATGAGCGTGAGTGAGTGAGAGTGAGACAGTGAATGTGTGAGTGTGAGTGCGTGTGTGAGTATGAGTGTGTGCTTGAGTGAGTGAGAGAGTGTGTGTGTGAGTGAGTGGAAGTGAGAGTGTGAGTGACAGTGTGAGTGAGAGAGTGTGTGTGTGAGTGAGAGTGTTACTGAGTGAGCGTGAGTGTGAGAGCGGGTGTGTGTGTGAGAGAGTGAAAGAAAGTGTATGTGTGAATGAGTGAGAGTGTGAGTGAGAGTGTGTGTGAGTGAGAGAAAATGTGTGTGAGTGAGTATGAGGGTGTGTGAAAGAATGTATGTGAGTGAGTGAGAGCGTGTGTATGTGTGTGAGTGAGTGAGTGTGTGGGTGAGTGAGAGAGTGTGTGTGTGAGTGAGAGTGTGAGTGAGTGAGACAGTATGTGTGACTGAGAGTGTGTGCGAGTGAGTGAGAGTGTGTGTACGAGTGAGAGTGTGTGTGAGTGAGTGAGAGAGTTTGAGTGTGTGAAAGAGAGAGTGTGTGGGTGATTGAGAGAGTGTGTGGGTGAGTGAGAGAGTTTGTGTGTGTGAAAGAGTGACTGTGTGGGTGAGTGAGAGAGTGTGTGGGTGAGTGAGAGTGTGTGTGAATGAGTGAGAGAGTTTGTGTGTGTGAAAGAGTGAGTGTGTGGGTGAGTGAGAGAGTGTGTGCGTGAGTGAGAGAGTGTGTGTGAGTGTGAGTGAGTGAGTGGTTGAGTGAGAGAGAGTGTGTGAGTGAGTGAGAGAGTGTGTGTGAGTGAGAGAGTGTGTGTGAATGTTAGTGTGTGCTTGAGTGAGTGAGAGTGTGTGTGTGTGTGTGAGAGTGTGTGTGTGGGTGAGTGAGAGTGTGTGCGAGTGAAAGCGTGTGTGAGTGAGTGAGAGAGTGTGTATGCGAGTGAGAGTGTGTGTGTGAGTGAGTGAGAGTGTGTGAGTGAGAGTGTGTGTCAGTGAGTGAGAGTGTGAGTGAGGGTATTAGTGTGAGTGAGTGAGAGTGAGAGAGTGAATGTGTGAGTGTGAGTGCGTGTGTGAGTATGAGTGTGTGCTTGAGTGAGTGAGAGATTGTGTGTGTGAGTGAGTGGAAGTGAGAGTGTGAGAGTGTGTGTGTGAGTGAGAGTGTTACTGAGTGAGCGTGAGTGTGAGAGCGGGTGTGTGTGTGAGAGAGTGAATGAAAGTGTATGTGTGAATGAGTGAGAGTGTGAGTGAGAGTGTGTGTGAGTGAGAGTGTGAGTGAGAGTGTGTGTGTGAGTGAGATTGTGTGTGTGAGTGAGAATGTGTGTGTGAATGAGTGAGAGTGTGTGTGAGTGAGTGAGAGTGTTACTGAGTGAGTGTGAGTGTGAGAGCGGGTGTGTGTGTGTGAGAGCGAATGAAAGTGTATGTGTGAATGAGTGAGAGTGTGAGTGAGAGTGTGTGTGAGTGAGAGTGTGAGTGAGAGTGTGCGTGTGAGTGAGATTGTGTGTGCTTATGAGTGAGAGTGTGTGTGTGTGTGAGTGTGTGTGTGTGAGTGTGTGAGAGTGTGTGTGAGAGAGTGAGTGAGAGTGTGTGTGTGACTGAGTGAGAGTGTGAGTGAGAGTGTGTGTGAGTGTGAGTGAGTCTGAGTGAGTGAGAGTGTGTGTGTATGAGTGAGAGTGTGTGTGTGAGTGAGAGAGATGTGTGTGTGTGCTTGAGTGAGTGATGAATTTGTGTGTGAGTGAGAGTGTATGTGAGTGAGTGAGAGAGTGTGTGTGTGTGACAGAGTGAGTGTGTGGGTGAGTGAGAGGGGGTGTGTGTGAGTTAGCGTGTGTGTGAGTGAGTGAGTGTGAGTGATAGTGTGTGTGAGTGAGTGAGAGAGTGTGTGTGTGTGTGTGTGAGTGTGTGCTTGAGTGACTGAGAGAGTGTATGTGTGTGAATGAAAGTGTGTGTGCATGAGAGAGTGTGTGTGTGTGAAAGAGTGAGTGTGTGGGTGAGTGAGAGAGTGTTTGTGAGTGAGAGTGAGTGAGAGTGTGTGTGAGAGTGTGAGTGTGTGAGAGTGTGTGTGTCAGAGTGTGTGTGTCAGAGTCTGTGTGTGTATGAGTGAGAGAGTGTTTGTGTGAGTAATAATATGAGTTTGAGTGTGTGTGAGAGTGTGTGTGCATGAGTGAGAGTTTGTATGTGTGAGTAAGAATGTGATTGAGAGTGTGTGTGAGTGACTGAGAGTGTGTGTGTGTGTGTGTGAGAGCGTGAGTGAAAATATGTGTGAGTGACTGAGAGTATGAGTGAGAGTGTGTGTGAATGTGAGTGAGAGTGTGCGTGTGAGTGAGTGAGAGTGTGTGTGTGTATGAGAGAGTGTGTGTGTGTGACTGAGTGTGTGCGAGTGAGTGAGAGTGTGTGTGTGTAAGAGCGAGAATGTGTGTGTGTGAATGAGTGTGTGAGAGAGTGAGTGTGAGTGTGTGCTTGAGTGAGTGAGAGAGTGTGTGTGTGTGAATGAGTTTGTGGTGAGTGACGGAGTGTGTGTGTGTGAGTGAGAGTTGAGTGAGTGAGAGAATGTGTGAGTGAGTGAGAGAATGAGTGTGTATGCGAGTGAGAGTGTGTGCGTGAGTGAGTGAGAGTGTGAGTGAGGGTACGAGTGTGAGTGAGTGAGAGTGATAGAGTGTATGTGTGAGTGTGAGTGTGTGTGTGAGTGTGAGTGTGTGCTTGAGTGAGTGAGAGAGTGTGTGTGAGTGAGTGGGAGTGAGAGTGTGAGAGAGTGTGTGTGTGTGAGTGAATGAGTGTGTGGGTGAGTGTGAGATTGTGTGTGTGTGAGTGAATGAGTGTGTGGGTGGTTGAGAGAGTGGGTGTGTGTGAGTGTGTGGCTGAGTGAGAGAGTGTGTGTGTGAGTGAGTGAGAGAGTGTGTGTGTGTGAGTGAGTGAGTGTGTGGGTGAGTGAGAGAGTGTGTGTGTGTGAGTGAGTGAGAGAAAATGTGCGTGAGTGGGAGAGTGTGTGGGTGAGTGAGAGAATGTGCGTGTGAGTGAGTGCGAGTGAGAGTGTGAGTGAGAGTGTGTGTGTGTGTTAGTGAGTGAGAGAGTGAGTGTGTGTGAGTGAGAGTGTGTGTGTGTGTGAGTGAGTGTGTGAGTGTATGTGAGTGAGTGAGAGTGTAACTGAGAGGTGTGTGTGAGTGAGTGAGAGTGTGTGTGTGTGTGTGAAAGAGTGAGTGTGTGGGTGAGTGAGAGAGTGTGTGTGTGAGTGACAGTGTGTGTGAGTGACTGAGAGTGTGTGTGTGTGCAAGAGTGTATGTGTGAAAGAGTGTGTGTGTGTGAGCGAGAGAGTGTATGAGTGAGTGTGTCTGTGTATGAGTGAGGGTGTGTGTGTGAGTGAGTGAGAGTGTTACTGAGTGTGTGTGAGTGACTGAGAGTGTGTGTGTGAAAGAGTCAGTGTGTGGGTGAGTGAGAGAGTGTGTGTGTGAGTGAGAGTGTGTGTGAGTGAGTGAGCGTGTGAGAAAGTGTGTGTGTGTGTGAGTGAGTGAGTGTGGGTGAGTGAGAGAGTGTGTGAGTGAGAGAATGTGTGTGTGAGTGAGAGAGTGTCTGTGTGAGTGAGAGAGTGTGTGTGAGTGTGTGCTTGACTAAGTGAGAGAGTGTGTATGTGTGAATGAGAGTGTGTGAGAGTGAGTGAGAGAGTGTGTGAGTGAGTGAGAGTGTGTGTGTGAGTGAGAGTGTGTGTGTGGGTGAGTGAGAGTGAGTGAGTGTGTGAGTGAGATTGTGTGTGTATGAGTGAGAGTGTGTGTGTGATTGAGTGTGTGAGAATGTGTGTGTGTGAGAGTGTGTGTGTGAGTGCAGCGAGTGTGAGTGAGAGAGTGTGTGTGTGAGTGAGAGTGTGTGTGGGTGAGTGAGAGTGTGTGTGGGTGTGTGTGTGTGTGAGTGAGTGAGTGAGTGTGGTGGTGAGTGAGAGAGTGTGTGAGCGAGTGAGTCTGTGGGCGAGTGAGAGAATGTGTGTGCGCGTGAGAGTGTGAGTGAGTGAGAGACTATGTGTGTGAGTGAGAGAGTGTCTGTGTGAGTGAGAGTGTGTGTGTGAGTGAGTGAGAGAGTGTGTGTGTGAATGAGAGTGTGTGTGTGAGTGTGAGAGAGTGTATGTGAAAGAGTGTGTATGTGAAATATTGTGTGGCTGAGTGAGAGAGTGTGTGTGTGTGTGAGTGAGTGTGAGTGTGTGTGTGTGACTAAGAGTGTGTGAGTGAGAGTGTGTGTGTGTATGAGTGAGGGTGTGTGTGAGTGAGTGAGAGTGTTACCGAGTGTGTGTGTGAGTAAGTGTGTGTGTGGTTGAGTGAGAGAGTGTGTGAGTGTGTGTGTGTGAGTGTGTGGGTGAGTGAGAGAGTGTGTGAGTGAGTGAGTCTGTGGTCGAGTGAGAATGTGTGTGTGCGTGAGAGTGTGCGTGTGAGTGAGTGAGAGAGTGTGTGTGTGAATGAGAGTGTGTGTGAGTGAGTGAGAGTGTGAGTGAGGGTGTGTGTGTGAGTTAGTGACAGTGAGAGGGTCTGTGTGTGAGTGTGTGTGTTAGTGTGAGTGTGTGCTTGAGTGAGCGAGAGAGTGTGTGTGTGGGTGAGTGAGTGTGTGTGTGTGAGTGAGTGAGTGGTTGAGTGATAGAGTGTGTGTGTGAGTGAAAGTGAGTGAGAGTGTGAGTGAGAGTGTGTGTTTGAGTGAGTGAGAGCGTGTGAGTGAGTGAGTGTGTGGGTGAGTGAGAGAGTGTGTGTGTGAGTGAGAATGTTAGTGAGTGAGAGAATATGTGTGTGAGTGAGAGAGTATGTGGGTGAGTGAGAGAGTGTGTGAGTGAGTGAGAGACTATGTGTGTGAGTGAGAGAGTGTGTGCGTGTGAAAGAATGTGTGTGTGGGTGAGTGAGAGAGTGTGTGGGTGAGTGAGAGAGTGTGTGTGTGTGCGAGTGTGTGAGTGGTTGAGTGAGAGAGTGTGTGTGAGTGTGTACTTCAGTGAGTGATGAATTTGTCTGTGTGAGTGAGAGTGTGTGTGAATGAGTGAGAGAGTGTGTGTGAGTGTGAGTGTGTGCTGAGTGAGTGAGAGTATGTGTGTGAATGAGAGTGTGTGTGAATGAGTGAGAGTGCGAGAGACAGAGTTTTTGTAAGTGACAGAGAGAAGGTGTGTGAGTGTGAGCTTAAGTGAGTGAGAGAGTGTGTGCGTGTGAATGGGGATGTGAGTGAGTGTGTAAAAGAGTGTGTGTGAGTGAGAGAATGTGTGTGTGAGTGAGAGAGTGTGTCTCTGAAAGAGTGTCTGTGTGGGTGAGTGAGAATGTGTGTGTGAGTGAGAGAGTGTGTATGAGTGAGAGAGTGTCTGAGTGAGGGTGTGTGTTTGTGTGAGTGAGAATGTGTGTGAGTGAGTGAGAGTGTGTGTGTGAGTGAGAGTGTGTGTGTGGGTGAGTGAGAGTGAGTGAGTGTGTGAGTGAGAGTGTGTGTGTATGAGTGAGAGTGTGTGAGTGAGAGTGTGTGTGTATGAGTGAGAGTGTGTGTGTGAGTGAGTGTGTGAGAATGTGTGTGTGTGAGAGTGTGTGTGTGAGTGCAGCGAGTGTGAGTGAGAGAGTGTGTGTGTGAGTGAGAGTGTGTGTGGGTGAGTGAGTGAGTGTGTGGGTGAGTGAGAGAGTGTGTGTGTGTGAGTGAGTGAGAGAAAATGTGCGTGAGTGAGAGAGTGTGTGGGTGAGTGAGAGTATGTGAGTGAGAGTGTGTGTGTGTGTTAGTGAGAGAGAGTGCGTGTGAGTGGGTGCGAATGAGTGCATGAGTGAGAGTGTGTGTATGAGTGAGAGTATGTGTGTATGAGAGAGAGTGTGTGTATGAGTGAGAGTGTGTGTCTGTGAGAGAGAGAGAGAGTGCACGTGTGAGAGGGTGAGTGGTTGAGTGAGAGAGTGTGTGTGAGTGAGTGAGAGAGTGTGTGTGAGTGAGTGAGAGAGTGTGCGTGTGAGTGAGTGCGAGTGAGAGTGTGAGTGAGAGTGTGTGTGTGTGTTAGTGAGTGAGAGAGTGAGTGTGTGTGAGTGAGAGTGTGTGTGTGTGTGAGTGAGTGTGTGAGTGTATGTGAGTGAGTGAGAGTGTAACTGAGAGGTGTGTGTGAAAGAGTGAGTGTGTGGGTGAGTGAGAGAGTGTGTGTGTGAGTGACAGTGTGTGTGAGTGACTGAGAGTGTGTGTGTGTGCAAGAGTGTATGTGTGAAAGAGTGTGTGTGTGTGAGCGAGAGAGTGTATGAGTGAGTGTTTCTGTGTATGAGTGAGGGTGTGTGTGTGAGTGAGTGAGAGTGTTACTGAGTGTGTGTGAGTGACTGAGAGTGTGTGTGTGAAAGAGTCAGTGTGTGGGTGAGTGAGAGAGTGTGTGTGTGAGTGATAGTGTGTGTGAGTGAGTGAGTGTGTGAGAAAGTGTGTGTGTGTGTGAGTGAGTGAGTGTGGGTGAGTGAGAGAGTGTGTGAGTGAGAGAATGTGTGTGTGAGTGAGAGAGTGTCTGTGTGAGTGAGAGAGTGTGTGTGAGTGTGTGCTTGAGTGAGTGAGAGATTGTGTATGTGTGAGAGTGTGTGAGAGTGAGTGAGAGAGTGTGTGAGTGAGTGAGAGTGTGTGTGTGAGTGAGAGTGTGTGTGTGGGTGAGTGAGAGTGAGTGAGTGTGTGAGTGAGATTGTGTGTGTATGAGTGAGAGTGTGTGTGTGATTGAGTGTGTGAGAATGTGTGTGTGTGAGAGTGTGTGTGTGAGTGCAGCGAGTGTGAGTGAGAGAGTGTGTGTGTGAGTGAGAGTGTGTGTGGGTGAGTGAGAGAGTGTGTGGGTGTGTGTGTGTGTGAGTGAGTGAGTGAGTGTGTGGGTGAGTGAGAGAGTGTGTGAGTGAGTGAGTGTGTGGGCGAGTGAGAGAGTGTGTGTGCGCGTGAGAGTGTGAGTGAGTGAGAGACTATGTGTGTGAGTGAGAGAGTGTCTGTGTGAGTGAGAGTGTGTGTGTGAGTGAGTGAGAGAGTGTGTGTGTGAATGAGAGTGTGTGTGTGAGTGTGAGAGAGTGTGTGTGAAAGAGTGTGTGTGTGAAATATTGTGTGGCT
The DNA here is from genome assembly GCF_047496885.1 of Scyliorhinus torazame. Classification (NCBI taxonomy): domain Eukaryota; kingdom Metazoa; phylum Chordata; class Chondrichthyes; order Carcharhiniformes; family Scyliorhinidae; genus Scyliorhinus; species Scyliorhinus torazame. The sequence continues at coordinate 97,488,720 of NC_092723.1, read as the reverse complement.
GAGTGAGAGAGTGTGTGTGTGTGTGAGTGAGTGTGAGTGTGTGTGTGTGACTAAGAGTGTGTGAGTGAGAGTGTGTGTGTGTATGAGTGAGGGTGTGTGTGAGTGAGTGAGAGTGTTACCGAGTGTGTGTGTGAGTAAGTGTGTGTGTGGGTGAGTGAGAGAGTGTGTGAGTGTGTGTGTGTGAGTGTGTGGGTGAGTGAGAGAGTGTGTGAGTGAGTGAGTCTGTGGTCGAGTGAGAATGTGTGTGTGCGTGAGAGTGTGTGTGTGAGTGAGTGAGAGAGTGTGTGTGTGAATGAGAGTGTGTGTGAGTGAGTGAGAGTGTGAGTGAGGGTGTGTGTGTGAGTTAGTGACAGTGAGAGGGTCTGTGTGTGAGTGTGTGTGTTAGTGTGAGTGTGTGCTTGAGTGAGCGAGAGAGTGTGTGTGTGGGTGAGTGAGTGTGTGTGTGTGAGTGAGTGAGTGGTTGAGTGATAGAGTGTGTGTGTGAGTGAAAGTGAGTGAGAGTGTGAGTGAGAGTGTGTGTTTGAGTGAGTGAGAGCGTGTGAGTGAGTGAGTGTGTGGGTGAGTGAGAGAGTGTGTGTGTGAGTGAGAATGTGAGTGAGTGAGAGAATATGTGTGTGAGTGAGAGAGTATGTGGGTGAGTGAGAGAGTGTGTGAGTGAGTGAGAGACTATGTGTGTGAGTGAGAGAGTGTGTGCGTGTGAACGAATGTGTGTGTGGGTGAGTGAGAGAGTGTGTGGGTGAGTGAGAGAGTGTGTGTGTGTGCGGGTGTGTGAGTGGTTGAGTGAGAGAGTGTGTGTGAGTGTGTACTTCAGTGAGTGATGAATTTGTCTTTGTGAGTGAGAGTGTGTGTGAATGAGTGAGAGAGTGTGTGTGAGTGTGAGTGTGTGCTGAGTGAGTGAGAGTATGTGTGTGAATGAGAGTGTGTGTGAATGAGTGAGAGTGCGAGAGACAGAGTTTTTGTAAGTGACAGAGAGAAGGTGTGTGAGTGTGAGCTTAAGTGAGTGAGAGAGTGTGTGCGTGTGAATGGGGATGTGAGTGAGTGTGTAAAAGAGTGTGTGTGAGTGAGAGAATGTGTGTGTGAGTGAGAGAGTGTGTCTCTGAAAGAGTGTCTGTGTGGGTGAGTGAGAATGTGTGTGTGAGTGAGAGAGTGTGTATGAGTGAGAGAGTGTCTGAGTGACGGTGTGTGTTTGTGTGAGTGAGAATGTGTGTGAGTGAGTGAGAGTGTGTGTGTGAGTGAGAGTGTGTGTGTGGGTGAGTGAGAGTGAGTGAGTGTGTGAGTGAGAGTGTGTGTGTATGAGTGAGAGTGTGTGAGTGAGAGTGTGTGTGTATGAGTGAGAGTGTGTGTGTGAGTGAGTGTGTGAGAATGTGTGTGTGTGAGAGTGTGTGTGAGTGCAGCGAGTGTGAGTGAGAGAGTGTGTGTGTGAGTGAGAGTGTGTGTGGGTGAGTGAGAGAGTGTGTGGGTGTGTGTGTGTGTGAGTGACTGAGTGAGTGTGTGGGTAAGTGAGAGAGTGTGTGAGTGAGTGAGTGTGTGGGCGAGTGATAGAGTGTGTGTGCGCGTGAGAGTGTGAGGCAGTGAGAGACTGTGTGTGAGTGAGAGAGTGTCTGTGTGAGTGAGAGTGTGTGTGAGTGAGAGAGTGTGTGTATTTATGAGTGAGAGCGTGTGTGTGACTGAGAGTGTGTGCGAGTGAGTGAGAGTGTGTGTACGAATGAGAGTGTGTGTGTGAGTGAGTGAGAGAGTTTGTGTGTGTGAAAGAATGAGTGTGTGGGTGAGTGAGAGAGTGTGTGTGTGAGTGAGTGTGTGAGTGAGAGAGTGTGTATGTGAGTGAGAGTGTGTGTACAGTGAATGGTAGAACCCTCAAGAGTATTGACAGTTAGAGAGATCTTGGTGGACAGGTGCACAGGTCACTGAAAGGGGCAACACAGGTGGAGAAGGTAGTCCAGAAGGCATACGGCATGCTTGCCTTCATTGGCCGGGGCATTGAGTATAAGAATTGGCAAGTCATGTTGGAGCTGTGTAGAAACTTAGTTTGGCCACACTTGGAGTATAGTGTTCAATTCTGGTCGCCACACTACCAGAAGGATGTGGAGGCTTTAGAGAGGGTGCAGAAGAGATTTACCAGAATGTTGCCTGGTATGGAGGGCATAAGCTATGAGGAGCGGTTGAATGAACTCGGTTTGTTCTCACTGGAACGAAGGAGGTCGAGGGGCGACCTGATAGAGGTCTACAAAATTATGAGGGGCATAGACAGAGTGGATAGTCAGAGGCTTTTCCCTGGGGTAGAGGGGTCAATTACTAGGGGGCATAGGTTTAAGGTGAGAGGGGCAAGGTTTAGAGTAGATGTACGAGGCACGTTTTTTTCGCAGAGGGTAGTGGGTGCCTGGAACTCGCTACCGGAGGAGGTGGTGGAAGCAGGGACGATAGTGACGTTAAGGGGCATCTTGACAAATACATGAATAGGATGGGAATAGAGGGATACGGAGCCAGGAAGTGTAGAAGATTGTAGTTTGGTCGGGCAGCATGGTCGGCACGGGCTTGGAGGGCCGAAGGGTCTGTTCAGGTGCTGTACACTTCTTTGTTCTTTGTTCATGGTGTGAGTGAGTGAGAGAGTGTGTGAGTGAGTGAGAGTGTGTGTGTTTGAAAGAGTGAGTGTGTGGGTGAGTGAGAGAGTGTGTGTGGGTGAGTGAGAGTGTGTGTGTGAGTGAGTGAGAGTGTGTGTTAGTGAGTGAGTGAGTGAGAGTGTGTGTGTGTGAGAGAGGGAGTAAAAGTGTATGTGAGTGAGTGAGAGTGTGTGTGTGGGTGAGTGAGTGAGAGTGTGTGAGTGAGTGAGAGTGTGTGAGTGAGTGAGAGAGTGTGTGAGTGAGTGAGAGTGTGTGTGTTTGAAAGAGTGAGTGTGTGGGTGAGTGAGAGAGTGTGTGTGGGTGAGTGAGAGTGTGTGTGTGAGTGAGTGAGAGTGTGTGTTAGTGAGTGAGTGAGTGAGAGTGTGTGTGTGTGAGAGAGGGAGTAAAAGTGTATGTGAGTGAGTGAGAGTGTGTGTGTGGGTGAGTGAGTGAGAGTGTGTGAGTGAGTGAGAGTGTGTGAGTGAGTGAGAGAGTGTGTGAGTGAGTGAGAGTGTGTGTGTTTGAAAGAGTGAGTGTGTGGGTGAGTGAGAGAGTGTGTGTGGGTGAGTGAGAGTGTGTGTGTGAGTGAGTGAGAGTGTGTGTTAGTGAGTGAGTGAGAGTGTGTGTGTGTGAGAGAGGGAGTAAAAGTGTATGTGAGTGAGTGAGAGTGTGTGTGTGGGTGAGTGAGTGAGAGTGTGTGAGTGAGTGAGAGTGTGTGAGTGAGTGAGAGAGTGTGTGTGGGTGAGTGAGTGAGAGTGTGTGAGTGAGTGAGAGTGTGTGTGTGGGTGAGTGAGTGAGAGTGTGTGAGTGAGTGAGAGTGTGTGAGTGAGTGAGAGAGTGTGTGTGGGTGAGTGAGTGAGAGTGTGTGAGTGAGTGAGAGTGTGTGAGTGAGTGAGAGTGTGTGTGTGTGAGAGAGGGAGTAAAAGTGTATGTGAGTGAGTGAGAGTGTGTGTGTGGGTGAGTGAGTGAGAGTGTGTGAGTGAGTGAGAATGTGTGAGTGAGTGAGAGTGTGTGTGTGTGAGAGGGTGAATGAAAGTGTGTGTGTGAGTGACTGAGAATGTGAGTGAGACTGTGTGTGAATGTGAGTGAGAGTGTGTGTGAGTGACTGAGCGTGTTTGTGTTTATGAGTGAGAGAGTGTGTGTGTGATTGAGAATGTGTGCGAGTGAGTGAGAGTGTGTGTGTGAGTGAGTGAGCGTGTTTGTGTTTATGAGTGAGAGAGTGTGTGTGTGACTCAGTGTGTGCGAGTGAGTGAGAGAGTGTGTGTATGAGCGAGAGTGAGAGAATAGGTGTGTGAGTGAGTATGTGGGTGTGTGAAAGTGTTTCTGTGAGTGAGTGAGAGCGTGTGTGTGTGTGTGTGTGAGTGAGTGAGTGTGTGGGTGAGTGAGCGAGTGTGTGTGTGAGTGAGAATGTGAGTGAGTGAGAAAATATGTGTGTGAGTGAGAGAGTATGTGGGTGAGTGAGAGAGTGTGTGAGTGAGTGAGAGAGTGTGTGTGTGTGCGAGTGTGTGAGTGGTTGAGTGAGAGATGGTGTGTGAGTGTGAGCTTAAGTGAGTGAGAGAGTGTGTGCGTGTGAATGGGGGTGTGAGTGAGTGTGTAAAAGAGTGTGTGTGAGTGAGAGAATGTGTGTGTGAGTGAGAGAGTGTGTCTCTGAAAGAGTGTCTGTGTGGGTGAGTGAGAATGTGTGTGTGAGTGAGAGAGTGTGTGAGTGAGAGAGTGTCTGAGTGAGGGTGTGTGTTTGTGTGAGTGAGAATGTGTGTGAGTGAGTGAGAGTGTGTGTGTGAGTGAGAGTGTGTGTGTGGGTGAGTGAGAGTGAGTGAGTGAGTGAGAGTGTGTGTGTATGAGTGAGAGTGTGTGAGTGAGTGTGTGTGTGTATGAGTGAGAGTGTGTGTGTGAGTGAGTGTGTGAGAATGTGTGTGTGTGAGAGTGTGTGTGTGAGTGCAGCGAGTGTGAGTGAGAGAGGGTGTGTGTGAGTGAGAGTGTGTGTGAGTGAGTGAGTGTGTGAGAAAGTGTGTGAGTGAGTGAGTGTGGGTGAGTGAGAGAGTGTGTGAGTGAGAGAGTGTCTGTGTGAGTGAGAGAGTGTGTGTGAGTGTGTGCTTGAGTGAGTGAGAGATTGTGTATGTGTGAGAGTGTGTGAGAGTGAGTGAGAGAGTGTGTGAGTGAGTGAGAGTGTGTGTGTGAGTGAGAGTGTGTGTGTGGGTGAGTGAGAGTGAGTGAGTGTGTGAGTGAGATTGTGTGTGTATGAGTGAGAGTGTGTGTGTGATTGAGTGTGTGAGAATGTGTGTGTGTGAGAGTGTGTGTGTGAGTGCAGCGAGTGTGAGTGAGAGAGTGTGTGTGTGAGTGAGAGTGTGTGTGGGTGAGTGAGAGAGTGTGTGGGTGTGTGTGTGTGTGAGTGAGTGAGTGAGTGTGTGGGTGAGTGAGAGAGTGTGTGAGTGAGTGAGTGTGTGGGCGAGTGAGAGAATGTGTGTGCGCGTGAGAGTGTGAGTGAGTGAGAGACTATGTGTGTGAGTGAGAGAGTGTCTGTGTGAGTGAGAGTGTGTGTGTGAGTGAGTGAGAGAGTGTGTGTGTGAATGAGAGTGTGTGTGTGAGTGTGAGAGAGTGTGTGAAAGTGTGTGTGTGTGAAATATTGTGTGGCTGAGTGAGAGAGTGTGTGTGTGTGTGAGTGAGTGTGAGTGTGTGTGTGTGACTAAGAGTGTATGAGTGAGAGTGTGTGTGTGTATGAGTGAGGGTGTGTGTGAGTGAGTGAGAGTGTTACCGAGTGTGTGTGTGAGTAAGTGTGTGTGTGGGTGAGTGAGAGAGTGTGTGAGTGTGTGTGTGTGAGTGTGTGGGTGAGTGAGAGAGTGTGTGAGTGAGTGAGTCTGTGGTCGAGTGAGAATGTGTGTGTGCGTGAGAGTGTGTGTGTGAGTGAGTGAGAGAGTGTGTGTGTGAATGAGAGTGTGTGTGAGTGAGTGAGAGTGTGAGTGAGGGTGTGTGTGTGAGTTAGTGACAGTGAGAGGGTCTGTGTGTGAGTGTGTGTGTTAGTGTGAGTGTGTGCTTGAGTGAGCGAGAGAGTGTGTGTGTGGGTGAGTGAGTGTGTGTGTGTGAGTGAGTGAGTGGTTGAGTGATAGAGTGTGTGTGTGAGTGAAAGTGAGTGAGAGTGTGAGTGAGAGTGTGTGTTTGAGTGAGTGAGAGCGTGTGAGTGAGTGAGTGTGTGGGTGAGTGAGAGAGTGTGTGTGTGAGTGAGAATGTGAGTGAGTGAGAGAATATGTGTGTGAGTGAGAGAGTATGTGGGTGAGTGAGAGAGTGTGTGAGTGAGTGAGAGACTATGTGTGTGAGTGAGAGAGTGTGTGCGTGTGAACGAATGTGTGTGTGGGTGAGTGAGAGAGTGTGTGGGTGAGTGAGAGAGTGTGTGTGTGTGCGGGTGTGTGAGTGGTTGAGTGAGAGAGTGTGTGTGAGTGTGTACTTCAGTGAGTGATGAATTTGTCTTTGTGAGTGAGAGTGTGTGTGAATGAGTGAGAGAGTGTGTGTGAGTGTGAGTGTGTGCTGAGTGAGTGAGAGTATGTGTGTGAATGAGAGTGTGTGTGAATGAGTGAGAGTGCGAGAGACAGAGTTTTTGTAAGTGACAGAGAGAAGGTGTGTGAGTGTGAGCTTAAGTGAGTGAGAGAGTGTGTGCGTGTGAATGGGGATGTGAGTGAGTGTGTAAAAGAGTGTGTGTGAGTGAGAGAATGTGTGTGTGAGTGAGAGAGTGTGTCTCTGAAAGAGTGTCTGTGTGGGTGAGTGAGAATGTGTGTGTGAGTGAGAGAGTGTGTAAGAGTGAGAGAGTGTCTGAGTGAGGGTGTGTGTTTGTGTGAGTGAGAATGTGTGTGAGTGAGTGAGAGTGTGTGTGTGAGTGAGAGTGTGTGTGTGGGTGAGTGAGAGTGAGTGAGTGTGTGAGTGAGAGTGTGTGTGTATGAGTGAGAGTGTGTGAGTGAGAGTGTGTGTGTATGAGTGAGAGTGTGTGTGTGAGTGAGTGTGTGAGAATGTGTGTGTGTGAGAGTGTGTGTGAGTGCAGCGAGTGTGAGTGAGAGAGTGTGTGTGTGAGTGAGAGTGTGTGTGGGTGAGTGAGAGAGTGTGTGGGTGTGTGTGTGTGTGAGTGACTGAGTGAGTGTGTGGGTAAGTGAGAGAGTGTGTGAGTGAGTGAGTGTGTGGGCGAGTGATAGAGTGTGTGTGCGCGTGAGAGTGTGAGTCAGTGAGAGACTGTGTGTGAGTGAGAGAGTGTCTGTGTGAGTGAGAGTGTGTGTGAGTGAGAGAGTGTGTGTATTTATGAGTGAGAGCGTGTGTGTGACTGAGAGTGTGTGCGAGTGAGTGAGAGTGTGTGTACGAATGAGAGTGTGTGTGTGAGTGAGTGAGAGAGTTTGTGTGTGTGAAAGAATGAGTGTGTGGGTGAGTGAGAGAGTGTGTGTGTGAGTGAGTGTGTGAGTGAGAGAGTGTGTATGTGAGTGAGAGTGTGTGTACAGTGAATGGTAGAACCCTCAAGAGTATTGACAGTTAGAGAGATCTTGGTGGACAGGTGCACAGGTCACTGAAAGGGGCAACACAGGTGGAGAAGGTAGTCCAGAAGGCATACGGCATGCTTGCCTTCATTGGCCGGGGCATTGAGTATAAGAATTGGCAAGTCATGTTGGAGCTGTGTAGAAACTTAGTTTGGCCACACTTGGAGTATAGTGTTCAATTCTGGTCGCCACACTACCAGAAGGATGTGGAGGCTTTAGAGAGGGTGCAGAAGAGATTTACCAGAATGTTGCCTGGTATGGAGGGCATAAGCTATGAGGAGCGGTTGAATGAACTCGGTTTGTTCTCACTGGAACGAAGGAGGTCGAGGGGCGACCTGATAGAGGTCTACAAAATTATGAGGGGCATAGACAGAGTGGATAGTCAGAGGCTTTTCCCTGGGGTAGAGGGGTCAATTACTAGGGGGCATAGGTTTAAGGTGAGAGGGGCAAGGTTTAGAGTAGATGTACGAGGCACGTTTTTTTCGCAGAGGGTAGTGGGTGCCTGGAACTCGCTACCGGAGGAGGTGGTGGAAGCAGGGACGATAGTGACGTTAAGGGGCATCTTGACAAATACATGAATAGGATGGGAATAGAGGGATACGGAGCCAGGAAGTGTAGAAGATTGTAGTTTGGTCGGGCAGCATGGTCGGCACGGGCTTGGAGGGCCGAAGGGTCTGTTCAGGTGCTGTACACTTCTTTGTTCTTTGTTCATGGTGTGAGTGAGTGAGAGAGTGTGTGAGTGAGTGAGAGTGTGTGTGTTTGAAAGAGTGAGTGTGTGGGTGAGTGAGAGAGTGTGTGTGGGTGAGTGAGAGTGTGTGTGTGAGTGAGTGAGAGTGTGTGTTAGTGAGTGAGTGAGTGAGAGTGTGTGTGTGTGAGAGAGGGAGTAAAAGTGTATGTGAGTGAGTGAGAGTGTGTGTGTGGGTGAGTGAGTGAGAGTGTGTGAGTGAGTGAGAGTGTGTGTGTGGGTGAGTGAGTGAGAGTGTGTGAGTGAGTGAGAGTGTGTGAGTGAGTGAGAGAGTGTGTGAGTGAGTGAGAGTGTGTGTGTTTGAAAGAGTGAGTGTGTGGGTGAGTGAGAGAGTGTGTGTGGGTGAGTGAGAGTGTGTGTGTGAGTGAGTGAGAGTGTGTGTTAGTGAGTGAGTGAGTGAGAGTGTGTGTGTGTGAGAGAGGGAGTAAAAGTGTATGTGAGTGAGTGAGAGTGTGTGTGTGGGTGAGTGAGTGAGAGTGTGTGAGTGAGTGAGAGTGTGTGAGTGAGTGAGAGAGTGTGTGAGTGAGTGAGAGTGTGTGTGTTTGAAAGAGTGAGTGTGTGGGTGAGTGAGAGAGTGTGTGTGGGTGAGTGAGAGTGTGTGTGTGAGTGAGTGAGAGTGTGTGTTAGTGAGTGAGTGAGTGAGAGTGTGTGTGTGTGAGAGAGGGAGTAAAAGTGTATGTGAGTGAGTGAGAGTGTGTGTGTGGGTGAGTGAGTGAGAGTGTGTGAGTGAGTGAGAGTGTGTGAGTGAGTGAGAGAGTGTGTGTGGGTGAGTGAGTGAGAGTGTGTGAGTGAGTGAGAGTGTGTGTGTGGGTGAGTGAGTGAGAGTGTGTGAGTGAGTGAGAGTGTGTGAGTGAGTGAGAGAGTGTGTGTGGGTGAGTGAGTGAGAGTGTGTGAGTGAGTGAGAGTGTGTGAGTGAGTGAGAGTGTGTGTGTGTGAGAGAGGGAGTAAAAGTGTATGTGAGTGAGTGAGAGTGTGTGTGTGGGTGAGTGAGTGAGAGTGTGTGAGTGAGTGAGAATGTGTGAGTGAGTGAGAGTGTGTGTGTGTGAGAGGGTGAATGAAAGTGTGTGTGTGAGTGACTGAGAATGTGAGTGAGACTGTGTGTGAATGTGAGTGAGAGTGTGTGTGAGTGACTGAGCGTGTTTGTGTTTATGAGTGAGAGAGTGTGTGTGTGATTGAGAATGTGTGCGAGTGAGTGAGAGTGTGTGTGTGAGTGAGTGAGCGTGTTTGTGTTTATGAGTGAGAGAGTGTGTGTGTGACTCAGTGTGTGCGAGTGAGTGAGAGAGTGTGTGTATGAGCGAGAGTGAGAGAATAGGTGTGTGAGTGAGTATGTGGGTGTGTGAAAGTGTTTGTGTGAGTGAGTGAGAGCGTGTGTGTGTGTGAGTGAGTGAGTGTGTGGGTGAGTGAGCGAGTGTGTGTGTGAGTGAGAATGTGAGTGAGTGAGAAAATATGTGTGTGAGTGAGAGAGTATGTGGGTGAGTGAGAGAGTGTGTGAGTGAGTGAGAGAGTGTGTGTGTGTGCGAGTGTGTGAGTGGTTGAGTGAGAGATGGTGTGTGAGTGTGAGCTTAAGTGAGTGAGAGAGTGTGTGCGTGTGAATGGGGGTGTGAGTGAGTGTGTAAAAGAGTGTGTGTGAGTGAGAGAATGTGTGTGTGAGTGAGAGAGTGTGTCTCTGAAAGAGTGTCTGTGTGGGTGAGTGAGAATGTGTGTGTGAGTGAGAGAGTGTGTATGAGTGAGAGAGTGTCTGAGTGAGGGTGTGTGTTTGTGTGAGTGAGAATGTGTGTGAGTGAGTGAGAGTGTGTGTGTGAGTGAGAGTGTGTGTGTGGGTGAGTGAGAGTGAGTGAGTGAGTGAGAGTGTGTGTGTATGAGTGAGAGTGTGTGAGTGAGTGTGTGTGTGTATGAGTGAGAGTGTGTGTGTGAGTGAGTGTGTGAGAATGTGTGTGTGTGAGAGTGTGTGTGTGAGTGCAGCGAGTGTGAGTGAGAGAGGGTGTGTGTGAGTGAGAGTGTGTGTGGGTGAGTGAGTGTGTGGGTGTGTGTGTGTGTGAGTGAGTGAGTGAGTGTGTGGGTGAGTGAGAGAGTGTGTGAGTGAGTGAGTGTGTGGGCGAGTGAGAGAATGTGTGTGCGCGTGAGAGTGTGAGTGAGTGAGAGACTATGTGTGTGAGTGAGAGAGTGTCTGTGTGAGTGAGAGTGTGTGTGTGAGTGAGTGAGAGAGTGTGTGTGTGAATGAGAGTGTGTGTGAGTGTGAGAGAGTGTGTGTGAAAGAGTGTGTGTGTGAAAGATTGTGTGGCTGAGTGAGAGAGTGTGTGTGTGTGTGTGAGTGCGTGAGTGTGAATGTGTGTGTGTGACTAAGAGTGTGTGAGTGAGAGTGCGTGTGTATATGAGTGAGGGTGTGTGTGAGTGAGTGAGAGTGTTACCGAGTGTGTGTGTGAGTAAGTGTGTGTGTGGGTGAGTGAGAGAGTGTGTGGGTGTGTGTGTGTGAGTGTGTGGGTGAGTGAGAGAGTGTGTGAGTGAGTGAGTCTGTGGTCGAGTGAGAGAATGTGTGTGTGCGTGAGAGTGTGAGTGAGTGAGAGACTATGGGCGAAATTCTCCCCCAACGGCGGGATGCCCGCCGACTGGCGCCAAAGCCGGCGCAAATCAGACGGGCATCGCGCCGGCAAAAAGGTGCGAAAGTCTCCGCATCTTTGGCGGCCTAGCCCCAACATTGAGGGGCTAGACCGACGCCGGAGGGATTTCCGCCCCGCCAGCTGGCGGAAATGGCGTTTGTTTCCCCGCCAGCTGGCGCGGAAATGCGGCGCATGCGCGGGAGCGTCAGCGGCCGCTGTCAGTTTCCCCGCGCATGCGCGGGAGCGTCAGCGGCCGCTGAAAGTTTCCCGCGCATGCGCAGTGGGGAGAGTCTCTTCCGCCTCTGCCATGGTGGAGGCCGTAGCGGAGGCGGAAGGGAAAGAGTGCCCCCACGGCACAGGCCCGCCCGCGGATCGGTGGGCCCCGATCGCGAGCCAGGCCACCCCGGGGTCAGATCGCCCCGCGCCCCCCCCCAGGACCCCGGAGCCCGCCCACGCTGCCTGGTCCCGCCGGTAAATACCAGGTTTGATTTACGTCGGCGGGACAGGCAATTCCTGGGCGGGACTTCGGCCCATCCGGGCCGGAGAATCCAGCGGGGGGTCCCGCCAACCGGCGCGGCTGGATTCCCGCCCCCGCCCAATCTCCGGGAGCGGAGACTTCGGCGGGGGCGGGGGCGGGATTCACGGCGGCCAACGGCCATTCTCCGACCCGGCGGGGGGGTCGGAGAATGACGCCCTATGTGTGTGTGAGAGAGTGTGTGTGTGAGCGAGAGTGTGTGTGTGAGTGAGTGAGAGAGTGTGTGTGTGAATGAGAGTGTGTGTGAGTGAGTGAGAGTGTGAGTGAGGGTGTGTGTGTGAGTTAGTGACAGTGAGAGAGTCTGTGTGTGAGTGTGTGTGTTAGTGTGAGTGTGTGCTTGAGTGAGCGAGAGAGTGTGTGTGTGGGTGAGTGAGTGTGTGTGTGTGAGTGAGTGAGTGGTTGAGTGAGAGAGTGTGTGTGTGTGTGAGTGAGATTGAGTGAGAGTGTGAGTGAGAGTGTGTGTTTGAGTGAGTGAGAGTGTGTGAGTGAGTGACAGTGTGTGTGTATGAGTGAGAGTTTGTGTGAGTGACAGTGTGAGTGAGAGAGTCTGTGTGTGTGAGAGTGAGAGTGTGTGTGAGTGAGAGTGTGTGGGTGAGTGAGAGAGTGTGTGTGAGTGAAAGAATAGGTGTGTGAGTGAGAGAATATGTGGGTAAGTGAGAGAGTGTGTGGGTGAGTGAGAGAGTGTGCGTGGGTGAGTGAGAGAGAGTGTGAGTGTGTGAGTGAGTGAGTGTGTGAGTGAGTGAGTGAGAGAATAGGTGTGTGAGTGAGAGAATAGGTGTGTGAGTGAGAGAATATGTGGGTAAGTGAGAGAGTGTGTGGGTGAGTGAGAGAGTGTGTGTGTGTGAGTGAGTGAGTGTGTGGGTGAGTGAGTGTGTGAGTGAGAGAAAATGTGTGTGAGTGAGTATGAGGGTGTGTGAAAGAATGTGTGTGAGTGAGTGAGAGCGTGTGTATGTGTGTGAGTGACTGAGTGTGTGGGTGAGTGAGAGAGTGTGTGTGTGAGTGAGAGTGTGAGTGAGTGAGAGAGTATGTGTGACTGAGAGTGTGTGCGAGTGAGTGAGAGTGTGTGTACGAGTGAGAGTGTGTGTGAGTGAGTGAGAGAGTTTGTGTGTGTGAAAGAGTGAGTGTGTGGGTGAGTGAGAGAGTGTGTGGGTGAGTGAGAGAGTGTGTGTGAGTGTGAGTGAGTGAGAGGTTGAGTGAGAGAGTGTGTGTGAGTGAGTGAGAGAGTGTGTGTGAGTTAGTGAGAGAGTGTGCGTGTGAGTGGGTGCGATTGAGTGTATGAGTGAGACTATGTGTGTGTGAGTGAGAGTATGGGTGTATGAGGGAGAGTGTGTGTATGAGTGAGAGTGTGTGTGTGAGTGAGAGGGAGTGAGAGTGTGAGTGAGAATGTGTGGGTGAGTGAGAGAGTGAGTGTGAATGAGTGAGCGAGTGTGTGTGAGTGAGAGTGTGTGTGTGAGTGAGAGAGTGTGTGTGAATGTGAGTGTGTGCTTGAGTGAGTGAGAGTGTGTGTGTGTGTGTGTGAGAGTGTGTGTGTGGGTGAGTGAGAGTGTGTGCGAGTGAAAGTGTGTGTGAGTGAGTGAGAGAGTGTGTATGCGAGTGAGAGTGTGTGTGTGAGTGAGTGAGAGTGTGTGAGTGAGAGTGTGTGTCAGTGAGTGAGAGTGTGAGCGAGGCTGTGTGTGTGAGTGCGTGAGAGTGAGAGAGTGTGTGTGTGAGTGAGAGTGTGTGTGTGAGTGAGTGAGTGGTTGAGTGAGAGAGTGTGTGTGTGAGTGAGAAGGAGTGAGAGTGTGTGTGAGAGTGTGTGTGTGAGTGAGTGAGAGTGTGTGAGTGAGTGAGAGTGTGTGCGTGTATGAGTGAGAGTGTGTGTGTGAGTGAGGGTGTGAGTGAGAGAGTGTGTTTGTGAGTGATAGTGTGTGTGAGTGAGTGAGTGTGTGAGAAAGTGTGTGTGTGCGAAAGAGTGTGTGTGTGTGAGTGAGTGAGAGAGTGTGTGTGTGAGTGTGTCAGTGAGTGTGTGTGTGCGTGTGAGTGAGTGAGTGTGTGGGTGAGTGAGAGAGTGTGTGTGTGAGTGAGAGTGTGTGAGTGAGTGAGTGTGTGGGCGAGTGAGAGAATGTGTGTGCGCGTGAGAGTGTGAGTGAGTGAGAGACTATGTGTGTGAGTGAGAGAGTGTCTGTGTGAGTGAGAGTGTGTGTGTGAGTGAGTGAGAGAGTGTGTGTGTGAATGAGAGTGTGTGTGTGAGTGTGAGAGAGTGTGTGTGAAAGAGTGTGTGTGTGAAAGATTGTGTGGCTGAGTGAGAGAGTGTGTGTGCGTGTGTGAGTGCGTGAGTGTGAATGTGTGTGTGTGACTAAGAGTGTGTGAGTGAGAGTGCGTGTGTATATGAGTGAGGGTGTGTGTGAGTGAGTGAGAGTGTTACCGAGTGTGTGTGTGAGTAAGTGTGTGTGTGGGTGAGAGAGAGAGTGTGTGGGTGTGTGTGTGTGAGTGTGTGGGTGAGTGAGAGAGTGTGTGAGTGTGTGAGTCTGTGGTCGAGTGAGAGAATGTGTGTGTGCGTGAGAGTGTGTGAGTGAGAGACTATGTGTGTGAGTGAGAGAGTGTGTGTGTGAGCGAGGGTGTGTGTGTGAGTGAGTGAGAGAGTGTGTGCGTGAATGAGAGTGTGTGTGAGTGAGTGAGAGTGTGAGTGAGGGTGTGTGTGTGAGTTAGTGACAGTGAGAGAGTCTGTGTGTGAGTGTGTGTGTTAGTGTGAGTGTGTGCTTGAGTGAGCGAGAGAGTGTGTGTGTGGGTGAGTGAGTGTGTGTGTGTGAGTGAGTGACTGGTTGAGTGAGAGAGTGTGTGTGTGAGTGAGATTGAGTGAGAGTGTGAGTGAGAGTGTGTGTTTGAGTGAGTGAGAGTGTGTGAGTGAGTGAGAGTGTGTGTGTATGAGTGAGAGTGTGTGTGAGTGACAGTGTGAGTGAGAGAGTCTGTGTGTGTGAGAGTGAGAGTGTGTGTGAGTGAGAGTGTGTGGGTGAGTGAGAGAGTGTGTGAGTGAGAGAATAGGTGTGTGAGTGAGAGAATATGTGGGTAAGTGAGAGAGTGTGTGGGTGAGTGAGAGAGTGTGTGTGTGTGAGTGAGTGAGTGTGTGGGTGAGTGAGTGTGTGTGTGAGTGAGAGAAAATGTGTGTGAGTGAGTATGAGGGTGTGTGAAAGAATGTGTGTGAGTGAGTGAGAGCGTGTGTATGTGTGTGAGTGAGTGAGTGTGTGGGTGAGTGAGAGAGTGTGTGTGTGAGTGAGAGTGTGAGTGAGTGAGTATGTGTGACTGAGAGTGTGTGCGAGTGAGTGAGAGTGTGTGTACGAGTGAGAGTGTGTGTGAGTGAGTGAGAGTGTTTGTGTGTGTGAAAGAGTGAGTGTGTGGGTGAGTGAGAGAGTGTGTGGGTGAGTGAGAGTGTGTGTGTGAGTGTGAGTGAGTGAGAGGTTGAGTGAGAGAGTGTGTGTGAGTGAGTGAGAGAGTGTGTGTGAGTTAGTGAGAGAGTGTGCGTGTGAGTGGGTGCGATTGAGTGTATGAGTGAGACTATGTGTGTGTGAGTGACAGTATGGGTGTATGAGGGAGAGTGTGTGTCTGAGTGAGAGTGTGTGTGTGAGTGAGAGGGAGTGAGAGTGTGAGTGAGAATGTGTGGGTGAGTGAGAGAGTGAGTGTGAATGAGTGAGCGAGTGTGTGTGAGTGAGAGTGTGTGTGTGAGTGAGAGAGTGTGTGTGAATGTGAGTGTGTGTGTGTGTGTGAGAGTGTGTGTGTGGGTGAGTGAGAGTGTGTGCGAGTGAAAGTGTGTGTGAGGGAGTGAGAGAGTGTGTATGCGAGTGAGAGAGTGTGTGTGAGTGAGTGAGAGAGTGTGTATGCGAGTGAGAGTGTGTGTGTGAGTGAGTGAGAGTGTGTGAGTGAGAGTGTGTGTCAGTGAGTGAGAGTGTGAGCGAGGCTGTGTGAGTGAGTGCGTGAGAGTGAGAGAGTGTGTGTGTGAGTGAGAGTGTGTGTGTGAGTGAGTGAGTGGTTGAGTGAGAGAGTGAGTGTGTGAGTGAGAAGGAGTGAGAGTGTGAGTGAGAGTGTGTGTGTGAGTGCGTGAGAGTGTGTGAGTGAGTGAGAGTGTGTGCGTGTATGAGTGAGAGTGTGTGTGTGAGTGAGGGTGTGAGTGAGAGAGTGTGTTTGTGAGTGATAGTGTGTGTGAGTGAGTGAGTGTGTGAGAAAGTGTGTGTGTGCGAAAGAGTGTGTGTGTGTGAGTGAGTGAGAGAGTGTGTGTGTGAGTGTGTCAGTGAGTGTGTGTGTGCGTGTGAGTGAGTGAGTGTGTGGGTGAGTGAGAGAGTATGTGGGTGAATGAGAGTGTGTGGGTGAGTGAGAGAGTGTGTGTGTGAGTGAGAGTGTGAGTGAGTGAGAGACTATGTGTGTGAGTGAGAGAGTGTCTGTGTGAGTGAGAGTGTGTGTGTGAGTGAGTGAGGGAGTGTGTGTGTGAATGAGAGTGTGTGGGTGAGTGAGAGAGTGTGTGGGTGTGTGTGTGTGAGTGAGTGAGTGATTGTGTGGGTGAGTGAGGGTGTGTGTGTGAGTGAGTGAGTGTGTGGGTGAGTGAGAGAGTGTGTGAGTGAGTGAGTGTGTGGGCGAGTGAGAGAATGTGTGTGTGTGTGAGTGAGAGAGTGTGTGTGTGAGTGTGTCGGTGATTGTGTGTGTGTGTGTGAGTGAGTGAGTGTGTGGGTGAGTGAGAGAGTATGTGGGTGGGTGTGTGTGAGTGAGAGAATGTGGGTGTGAATGAGAGTGTGTGGGTGAGTGAGAGAGTGTGTGTGTGAGTGAGAGTGCGAGTGAGTGTGAGACTATGTGTGTGAGTGAGAGAGTGTCTGTGTGAGTGAGAGTGTGTGTGTGAGTGAGTGACAGAGTGTTTGTGTGAATGAGAGTGTGTGTGTGAGTGTGTGTGAGTGTGTGCTTGAGTAAATGAGAGAGTGTGTGTGTGAATGAGAGTTTGTGTGATGAGTGAGATTGTGTGTGAGTGAGAGTGTGTGTGCGTGTGTGTGAGTGAGTGTGTGGGTGAGTGAGAGAGTGTGTGGGTGAGTGAGAGTGTGTGTGAATGAGTGAGAGAGTTTGTGTCTGTGAAAGAGTGAGTGTGTGGGTGAGTGAGAGAGTGTGTGCGTGAGTGAGAGAGTGTGTGTGAGTGTGAGTGAGTGAGTGGTTGAGTGAGAGAGAGTGTGTGAGTGAGTGAGAGAGTGTATGTGAGTGAGAGAGTGTGTGTGAATGTGAGTGTGTGCTTGAGTGAGTGAGAGTGTGTGTGTGTGTGTGTGAGAGTGTGTGTGTGGGTGAGTGAGAGTGTGTGCGAGTGAAAGTGTGTGTGAGTGAGTGAGAGAGTGTGTATGCGAGTGAGAGTGTGTGTGTGAGTGAGTGAGAGTGTGTGAGTGAGAGTGTGTGTCAGTGAGTGAGAGTGTGAGTGAGGGTATGAGTGTGAGTGAGTGAGAGTGAGAGAGTGAATGTGTGAGTGTGAGTGCGTGTGTGAGTATGAGTGTGTGCTTGAGTGAGTGAGAGAGTGTGTGTGTGAGTGAGTGGAAGTGAGAGTGTGCGTGACAGTGTGAGTGAGAGAGTGTGTGTGTGAGTGAGAGTGTTACTGAGTGAGCGTGAGTGTGAGAGTGGGTGTGTGTGTGAGAGAGTGAAAGAAAGTGGATGTGTGAATGAGTGAGAGTGTGAGTGAGAGTGTGTGTGAGTGAGAGAAAATGTGTGTGAGTGAGTATGAGGGTGTGTGAAAGAATGTATGTGAGTGAGTGAGAGCGTGTGTATGTGTGTGAGTGAGTGAGTGTTTGGTGAGTGAGAGAGTGTGTGTGTAGTGAGAGTGTGAGTGAGTGAGAGAGTATGTGTGACTGAGAGTGTGTGCGAGTGAGTGAGAGTGTGTGTACGAGTGAGAGTGGGTGTGAGTGAGTGAGAGAGTTTGAGTGTGTGAAAGAGAGAGTGTGTGGGTGAGTGAGAGAGTGTGTGGGTGAGTGAGAGAGTGTGTGTGAGTGTGAGTGAGTGAGTGGTTGAGTGAGAGAGTGTGTGTGAGTGAGTGAGAGAGTGTGTGTGAGTTAGTGAGAGAGTGTGCGTGTGAGTGGGTGCGATTGAGTGTATGAGTGAGACTATGTGTGTGTGAGTGAGAGTATGGGTGTATGAGGGAGGGTGTGTGTATGAGTGAGAGTGTGTGTGTGAGTGAGAGGGAGTGAGAGTGTGAGTGAGAATGTGTGGGTGAGTGAGAGAGTGAGTGTGAATGAGTGAGCGAGTGTGTGTGAGTGAGAGTGTGTGTGTGAGTGAGAGAGTGTGTGTGAATGTGAGTGTGTGCTTGAGTGAGTGAGAGTGTGTGTGTGTTTGTGAGAGTGTGTGTGTGGGTGAGTGAGAGTGTGTGCGAGTGAAAGTGTGTGTGAGTGAGTGAGAGAGTGTGTATGCGAGTGAGAGTGTGAGTGAGTGAGAGAGTATGTGTGACTGAGAGTGTGTGCGAGTGAGTGAGAGTGTGTGTACGAGTGAGAGTGTGTGTGAGTGAGTGAGAGTTTGTGTGTGTGAAAGAGAGAGTGTGTGGGTGAGTGAGAGAGTGTGTGTGTGAGTGAGTGAGAGCGTGTGTGTGTGTGTGTGAGTGAGTGAGTGTGTGGGTGAGTGAGCGAGTGTGTGTGTTAGTGAGAATGTGAGTGAGTGAGAAAATATGTGTGTGAGTGAGAGAGTATGTGGGTGAGTGAGAGAGTGTGTGAGTGAGTGAGAGAGTGTGTGTGTGTGCGAGTGTGTGAGTGGTTTTGTGAGAGATGGTGTGTGAGTGTGAGCTTAAGTGAGTGAGAGAGTGTGTGCGTGTGAATGGGGGTGTGAGTGAGTGTGTAAAAGAGTGTGTGTGAGTGAGAGAATGTGTGTGTGAGTGAGAGAGTGTGTCTCTGAAAGAGTGTCTGTGTGGGTGAGTGAGAATGTGTGTGTGAGTGAGTGTGTATGAGTGAGAGAGTGTCTGAGTGAGGGTGTGTGTTTGTGTGAGTGAGAATGTGTGTGAGTGAGTGAGAGTGTGTGTGTGTGTGAGAGTGTGTGTGTGGGTGAGTGAGAGTGAGTGAGTGAGTGAGAGTGTGTGTGTATGAGTGAGAGTGTGTGAGTGAGTGTGTGTTTGTATGAGTGAGAGTGTGTGTGTGAGTGAGTGTGTGAGAATGTGTGTGTGTGAGACTGTGTGTGTGAGTGCAGCGAGTGTGAGTGAGAGAGGGTGTGTGTGAGTGAGAGTGTGTGTGGGTGAGTGAGAGAGTGTGTGGGTGTGTGTGTGTGTGAGTGAGTGAGTGAGTGTGTGGGTGAGTGAGAGAGTGTGTGAGTGAGTGAGTGTGTGGGCGAGTGAGAGAATGTGTGTGCGCGTGAGAGTGTGAGTGAGTGAGAGACTATGTGTGTGAGTGAGAGAGTGTCTGTGTGAGTGAGAGTGGGTGTGTGAGTGAGTGAGAGAGTGTGTGTGTGAATGAGAGTGTGTGTGTGAGTGTGAGAGAATGTGTGTGAAAGAGTGTGTGTGTGAAAGATTGTGTGGCTGAGTGAGAGAGTGTGTGTGTGTGTGAGTGCGTGAGTGTGAATGTGTGTGTGTGACTAAGAGTGTGTGAGTGAGAGTGCGTGTGTATATGAGTGAGGGTGTGTGTGAGTGAGTGAGAGTGTTACCGAGTGTGTGTGTGAGTAAGTGTGTGTGTGGGTGAGTGAGAGAGTGTGTGGGTGTGTGTGTGTGAGTGTGTGGGTGAGTGAGAGAGTGTGTGAGTGAGTGAGTCTGTGGTCGAGTGAGAGAATGTGTGTGTGCGTGAGAGTGTGAGTGAGTGAGAGACTATGTGTGTGAGTGAGAGAGTGTGTGTGTGAGCGAGAGTGTGTGTGTGAGTGAGTGAGAGAGTGTGTGTGTGAATGAGAGTGTGTGTGAGTGAGTGAGAGTGTGAGTGAGGGTGTGTGTGTGAGTTAGTGACAGTGAGAGAGTCTGTGTGTGAGTGTGTGTGTTAGTGTGAGTGTGTGCTTGAGTGAGCGAGAGAGTGTGTGTGTGTGGGTGAGTGAGTGTGTGTGTGTGAGTGAGTGAGTGGTTGAGTGAGAGAGTGTGTGTGTGAGTGAGATTGAGTGAGAGTGTGAGTGAGAGTGTGTGTTTGAGTGAGTGAGAGTGTGTGAGTGAGTGAGAGTGTGTGTGTATGAGTGAGAGTGTGTGTGAGTGACAGTGTGAGTGAGAGAGTCTGTGTGTGTGAGAGTGAGAGTGTGTGTGAGTGAGAGTGTGTGGGTGAGTGAGAGAATAGGTGTGTGAGTGAGAGAATATGTGGGTAAGTGAGAGAGTGTGTGGGTGAGTGAGTGTGTGAGTGAGTGAGTGAGAGAATAGGTGTGTGAGTGAGAGAATAGGTGTTTGAGTGAGAGAATATGTGGGTAAGTGAGAGAGTGTGTGGGTGAGTGAGAGAGTGTGTGTGTGTGAGTGAGTGAGTGTGTGGGTGAGTGAGAGTGTGTGTGAGTGAGAGAAAATGTGTGTGAGTGAGTATGAGGGTGTGTGAAAGAATGTGTGTGAGTGAGTGGGAGCGTGTGTATGTGTGTGAGTGAGTGAGTGAGTGGGTGAGTGGGAGAGTGTGTGTGTGAGTTAGAGTGTGAGTGAGTGAGAGAGTATGTGTGACTGAGAGTGTGTGCGAGTGAGTGAGAGTGTGTGTACGAGTGAGAGTGTGTGTGAGTGAGTGAGAGAGTTTGTGCGTGTGAAAGAGTGAGTGTGTGGGTGAGTGAGAGAGTGTGTGGGTGAGTGAGAGAGTGTGTGTGAGTGTGAGTGAGTGAGAGGTTGAGTGAGAGAGTGTGTGTGAGTGAGTGAGAGAGTGTGTGTGAGTTAATGAGAGAGTGTGCGTGTGAGTGGGTGCGACTGAGTGTATGAGTGAGACTATGTGTGTGTGAGTGAGAGTATGGGTGTATGAGGGAGAGTGTGTGTATGAGTGAGAGTGTGTGTGTGAGTGAGAGGGAGTGAGAGTGTGAGTGAGAATGTGTGGGTGAGTAAGAGAGTGAGTGTGAATGAGTGAGCGAGTGTGTGTGAGTGAGAGTGTGTGCGTGAGTGAGAGAGTGTGTGTGAATGTGAGTGTGTGCTTGAGTGAGTGAGAGTGTGTGTGTGTGTGTGTCGGTGATTGTGTGTGTGTGTGTGAGTGAGTGAGTGTGTGGGTGAGTGAGAGAGTATGTGGGTGGGTGTGTGTGAGTGAGAGAGTGTGGGTGTGAATGAGAGTGTGTGGGTGAGTGAGAGAGTGTGTGTGTGAGTGAGAGTGCGAGTGAGTGTGAGACTATGTGTGTGAGTGAGAGAGTGTCTGTGTGAGTGAGAGTGTGTGTGTGAGTGAGTGACAGAGTGTTTGTGTGAATGAGAGTGTGTGTGTGAGTGTGTGTGAGTGTGTGCTTGAGTAAATGAGAGAGTGTGTGTGTGAATGAGAGTTTGTGTGATGAGTGAGATTGTGTGTGAGTGAGAGTGTGTGTGGGTGAGTGAGTGAGTGTGTGGGTGAGTGAGAGTGTGTGTGAATGAGTGAGAGAGTTTGTGTCTGTGAAAGAGTGAGTGTGTGGGTGAGTGAGAGAGTGTGTGCGTGAGTGAGAGAGTGTGTGTGAGTGTGAGTGAGTGAGTGGTTGAGTGAGAGAGTGTGTGAGTGAGTGAGAGAGTGTATGTGAGTGAGAGAGTGTGTGTGAATGTGAGTGTGTGCTTGAGTGAGTGAGAGTGTGTGTGTGTGTGTGAGAGTGTGTGTGTGGGAGTGTGAGAGTGTGTGCGAGTGAAAGTGTGTGTGAGTGAGTGAGAGAGTGTGTATGCGAGTGAGAGTGTGTGTGTGAGTGAGTGAGAGTGTGTGAGTGAGAGTGTGTGTCAGTGAGTGAGAGTGTGAGTGAGGGTATGAGTGTGAGTGAGTGAGAGTGAGAGAGTGAATGTGTGAGTGTGAGTGCGTGTGTGAGTATGAGTGTGTGCTTGAGTGAGTGAGAGAGTGTGTGTGTGAGTGAGTGGAAGTGAGAGTGTGCGTGACAGTGTGAGTGAGAGAGTGTGTGTGTGAGTGAGAGTGTTACTGAGTGAGCGTGAGTGTGAGAGTGGGTGTGTGTGTGAGAGAGTGAAAGAAAGTGGATGTGTGAATGAGTGAGAGTGTGAGTGAGAGTGTGTGTGAGTGAGAGAAAATGTGTGTGAGTGAGTATGAGGGTGTGTGAAAGAATGTATGTGAGTGAGTGAGAGCGTGTGTATGTGTGTGAGTGAGTGAGTGTGTGGGTGAGTGAGAGAGTGTGTGTGTGAGTGAGAGTGTGAGTGAGTGAGAGAGTATGTGTGACTGAGAGTGTGTGCGAGTGAGTGAGAGTGTGTGTACGAGTGAGAGTGTGTGTGAGTGAGTGAGAGAGTTTGAGTGTGTGAAAGAGAGAGTGTGTGGGTGAGTGAGAGAGTGTGTGGGTGAGTGTGAGTGAGTGAGTGGTTGAGTGAGAGAGTGTGTGTGAGTGAGTGAGAGAGTGTGTGTGAGTTAGTGAGAGAGTGTGCGTGTGAGTGGGTGCGATTGAGTGTATGAGTGAGACTATGTGTGTGTGAGTGAGAGTATGGGTGTATGAGGGAGAGTGTGTGTATGAGTGAGAGTGTGTGTGTGAGTGAGAGGGAGTGAGAGTGTGAGTGAGAATGTGTGGGTGAGTGAGAGAGTGAGTGTGAATGAGTGAGCGAGTGTGTGTGAGTGAGAGTGTGTGTGTGAGTGAGAGAGTGTGTGTGAATGTGAGTGTGTGCTTGAGTGAGTGAGAGTGTGTGTGTGTGTGTGAGAGTGTGTGTGTGGGTGAGTGAGAGTGTGTGCGAGTGAAAGTGTGTGTGAGTGAGTGAGAGAGTGTGTATGCGAGTGAGAGTGTGAGTGAGTGAGAGAGTATGTGTGACTGAGAGTGTGTGCGAGTGAGTGAGAGTGTGTGTACGAGTGAGAGTGTGTGTGAGTGAGTGAGAGTTTGTGTGTGTGAAAGAGAGAGTGTGTGGGTGAGTGAGAGAGTGTGTGTGTGAGTGAGTGAGAGCGTGTGTGTGTGTGTGTGAGTGAGTGAGTGTGTGGGTGAGTGAGCGAGTGTGTGTGTGAGTGAGAATGTGAGTGAGTGAGAAAATATGTGTGTGAGTGAGAGAGTATGTGGGTGAGTGAGAGAGTGTGTGAGTGAGTGAGAGAGTGTGTGTGTGTGCGAGTGTGTGAGTGGTTGAGTGAGAGATGGTGTGTGAGTGTGAGCTTAAGTGAGTGAGAGAGTGTGTGCGTGTGAATGGGGGTGTGAGTGAGTGTGTAAAAGAGTGTGTGTGAGTGAGAGAATGTGTGTGTGAGTGAGAGAGTGTGTCTCTGAAAGAGTGTCTGTGTGGGTGAGTGAGAATGTGTGTGTGAGTGAGAGAGTGTGTATGAGTGAGAGAGTGTCTGAGTGAGGGTGTGTGTTTGTGTGAGTGAGAATGTGTGTGAGTGAGTGAGAGTGTGTGTGTGAGTGAGAGTGTGTGTGTGGGTGAGTGAGAGTGAGTGAGTGAGTGAGAGTGTGTGTGTATGAGTGAGAGTGTGTGAGTGAGTGTGTGTGTGTATGAGTGAGAGTGTGTGTGTGAGTGAGTGTGTGAGAATGTGTGTGTGTGAGAGTGTGTGTGTGAGTGCAGCGAGTGTGAGTGAGAGAGGGTGTGTGTGAGTGAGAGTGTGTGTGGGTGAGTGAGAGAGTGTGTGGGTGTGTGTGTGTGTGAGTGAGTGAGTGAGTGTGTGGGTGAGTGAGAGAGTGTGTGAGTGAGTGAGTGTGTGGGCGAGTGAGAGAATGTGTGTGCGCAAGAGAGTGTGAGTGAGTGAGAGACTATGTGTGTGAGTGAGAGAGTGTCTGTGTGAGTGAGAGTGTGTGTGTGAGTGAGTGAGAGAGTGTGTGTGTGAATGAGAGTGTGTGTGTGAGTGTGAGAGAGTGTGTGTGAAAGAGTGTGTGTGTGAAAGATTGTGTGGCTGAGTGAGAGAGTGTGTGTGTGTGTGTGAGTGCGTGAGTGTGAATGTGTGTGTGTGACCAAGAGTGTGTGAGTGAGAGTGCGTGTGTATATGAGTGAGGGTGTGTGTGAGTGAGTGAGAGTGTTACCGTGTGTGTGTGTGAGTAAGTGTGTGTGTGGGTGAGTGAGAGAGTGTGTGGGTGTGTGTGTGTGAGTGTGTGGGTGAGTGAGAGAGTGTGTGAGTGAGTGAGTCTGTGGTCGAGTGAGAGAATGTGTGTGTGCGTGAGAGTGTGAGTGAGTGAGAGACTATGTGTGTGAGTGAGAGAGTGTGTGTGTGAGCGAGAGTGTGTGTGTGAGTGAGTGAGAGAGTGTGTGTGTGAATGAGAGTGTGTGTGAGTGAGTGAGAGTGTGAGTGAGGGTGTGTGTGTGAGTTAGTGACAGTGAGAGAGTCTGTGTGTGAGTGTGTGTGTTAGTGTGAGTGTGTGCTTGAGTGAGCGAGAGAGTGTGTGTGTGGGTGAGTGACTGTGTGTGTGTGAGTGAGTGAGTGGTTGAGTGAGAGAGTGTGTGTGTGAGTGAGATTGAGTGAGAGTGTGAGTGAGAGTGTGTGTTTGAGTGAGTGAGAGTGTGTGAGTGAGTGAGAGTGTGTGTGTATGAGTGGGAGTGTGTGTGAGTGACAGTGTGAGTGAGAGAGTCTGTGTGTGTGAGAGTGAGAGTGTGTGTGAGTGAGAGTGTGTGGGTGAGTGAGAGAGTGTGTGTGAGTGAGAGAATAGGTGTGTGAGTGAGAGAATATGTGGGTAAGTGAGAGAGTGTCTGTGTGAGTGAGAGTGTGTGTGTGAGTGAGTGAGAGAGTGTGTGTGTGAATGAGAGTGTGTGTGTGAGTGTGAGAGAGTGTGTGTGAAAGAGTGTGTGTGTGAAAGATTGTGTGGCTGAGTGAGAGAGTGTGTGTGTGTGTGTGAGTGCGTGAGTGTGAATGTGTGTGTGTGACCAAGAGTGTGTGAGTGAGAGTGCGTGTGTATATGAGTGAGGGTGTGTGTGAGTGAGTGAGAGTGTTACCGAGTGTGTGTGTGAGTAAGTGTGTGTGTGGGTGAGTGAGAGAGTGTGTGGGTGTGTGTGTGTGAGTGTGTGGGTGAGTGAGAGAGTGTGTGAGTGAGTGAGTCTGTGGTCGAGTGAGAGAATGTGTGTGTGCGTGAGAGTGTGAGTGAGTGAGAGACTATGTGTGTGAGTGAGAGAGTGTGTGTGTGAGCGAGAGTGTGTGTGTGAGTGAGTGAGAGAGTGTGTGTGTGAATGAGAGTGTGTGTGAGTGAGAGTGTGAGTGAGGGTGTGTGTGTGAGTTAGTGACAGTGAGAGAGTCTGTGTGTGAGTGTGTGTGTTAGTGTGAGCGTGTGCTTGAGTGAGCGAGAGAGTGTGTGTGTGGGTGAGTGAGTGTGTGTGTGTGAGTGAGTGAGTGGTTGAGTGAGAGAGTGTGTGTGTGAGTGAGATTGAGTGAGAGTGTGAGTGAGAGTGTGTGTTTGAGTGAGTGAGAGTGTGTGAGTGAGTGAGAGTGTGTGTGTATGAGTGGGAGTGTGTGTGAGTGACAGTGTGAGTGAGAGAGTCTGTGTGTGTGAGAGTGAGAGTGTGTGTGAGTGAGAGTGTGTGGGTGAGTGAGAGAGTGTGTGTGAGTGAGAGAATAGGTGTGTGAGTGAGAGAATATGTGGGTAAGTGAGAGAGTGTGTGGGTGAGTGAGAGAGTGTGTGTGTGAAAGTGTGTGCGTGGGTGAGTGAGAGAGAGTGTGAGTGTGTGAGTGAGTGAGTGTGTGAGTGAGTGAGTGAGAGAATAGGTGTGTGAGTGAGAGAATAGGTGTTTGAGTGAGAGAATATGTGGGTAAGTGAGAGAGTGTGTGGGTGAGTGAGAGAGTGTGTGTGTGTGAGTGAGTGAGTGTGTGGGTGAGTGAGAGTGTGTGTGAGTGAGAGAAAATGTGTGTGAGTGAGTATGAGGGTGTGTGAAAGAATGTGTGTGAGTGAGTGAGAGCGTGTGTATGTGTGTGAGTGAGTGAGTGTGTGGGTGAGTGAGAGAGTGTGTGTGTGAGTGAGAGTGTGAGTGAGTGAGAGAGTATGTGTGACTGAGAGTGTGTGCGAGTGAGTGAGAGTGTGTGTACGAGTGAGAGTGTGTGTGAGTGAGTGAGAGAGTTTGTGCGTGTGAAAGAGTGAGTGTGTGGGTGAGTGAGAGAGTGTGTGGGTGAGTGAGAGAGTGTGTGTGAGTGTGAGTGAGTGAGAGGTTGAGTGAGAGAGTGTGTGTGAGTGAGTGAGAGAGTGTGTGTGAGTTAATGAGAGAGTGTGCGTGTGAGTGGGTGCGATTGAGTGTATGAGTGAGACTATGTGTGTGTGAGTGAGAGTATGGGTGTATGAGGGAGAGTGTGTGTATGAGTGAGAGTGTGTGTGTGAGTGAGAGGGAGTGAGAGTGTGAGTGAGAATGTGTGGGTGAGTGAGAGAGTGAGTGTGAATGAGTGAGCGAGTGTGTGTGAGTGAGAGTGTGTGCGTGAGTGAGAGAGTGTGTGTGAATGTGAGTGTGTGCTTGAGTGAGTGAGAGTGTGTGTGTGTGTGTGTGTGAGAGTGTGTGTGTGTATGAGTGAGAGTGTGTGTGTGAGTGAGGGTGTGAGTGAGAGAGTGTGTTTGTGAGTGATAGTGTGTGTGAGTGAGTGAGTGTGTGAGAAAGTGTGTGTGTGCGAAAGAGTGTGTGTGTGTGAGTGAGTGAGAGAGTGTGTTTGTGAGTGTGTCAGTGAGTGTGTGTGTGCGTGTGAGTGAGTGAGTGTGTGGGTGAGTGAGAGAGTATGTGGGTGAATGAGAGTGTGTGGGTGAGTGAGAGAGTGTGTGTGTGAGTGAGAGTGTGAGTGAGTGAGAGACTATGTGTGTGAGTGAGAGAGTGTCTGTGTGAGTGAGAGTGTGTGTGTGAGTGAGTGAGGGAGTGTGTGTGTGAATGAGAGTGTGTGGGTGAGTGAGAGTGTGTGGGTGTGTGTGTGTGAGTGAGTGAGTGATTGTGTGGGTGAGTGAGAGAGTGTGTGGGTGTGTGTGTGAGTGAGTGAGTGTGTGGGTGAGTGAGAGAGTGTGTGAGTGAGTGAGTGTGTGGGCGAGTGAGAGAATGTGTGTGTGTGAGTGAGAGAGTTTGTGTGTGAGTGTGTCAGTGATTGTGTGTGTGTGTGTGAGTGAGTGAGTGTGTGGGTGAGTGAGAAAGTATATGGGTGGGTGTGTGTGAGTGAGAGAGTGTGGGTGTGAATGAGAGTGTGTGGGTGAGTGAGAGAGTGTGAGTGAGAGTGCGAGTGAGTGTGAGACTATGTGTGTGAGTAAGAGAGTGTCTGTGTGAGTGAGAGTGTGTGTGTGAGTGAGTGACAGAGTGTTTGTGTGAATGAGAGTGTGTGTGTGAGTGTGTGCTTGAGTAAATGAGAGAGTGTGTGTGTGAATGAGAGTGTGTGTGATGAGTGAGATTGTGTGTGTGTGTGAGTGAGAGTGTGTGTGGGTGAGTGAGTGAGTGTGTGGGTGAGAGAGAGAGTGTGTGGGTGAGTGAGAGTGTGAGTGAGTGAGAGAGTATGTGTGACTGAGAGTGTGTGCGAGTGAGTGAGAGTGTGTGTACGAGTGAGAGTGTGTGTGAGTGAGTGAGAGAGTTTGTGTGTGTGAAAGAGTGAGTGTGTGGGTGAGTGAGAGAGTGTGTGGGTGAGTGAGAGAGTGTGTGTGAGTGTGAGTGAGTGAGAGGTTGAGTGAGAGAGTGTGTGTTAGTGAGTGAGAGAGTGTGTGTGAGTTAGTGAGAGAGTGTGCGTGTGAGTGGGTGCGATTGAGTGTATGAGTGAGACGATGTGTGTGTGAGTGAGAGTATGGGTGTATGAGGGAGAGTGTGTGTATGAGTGAGAGTGTGTGTGTGAGTGAGAGGGAGTGAGAGTGTGAGTGAGAATGTGTGGGTGAGTGAGAGAGTGAGTGTGAGTGAGTGAGCGAGTGTGTGTGAGTGAGAGTGTGTGCGTGAGTGAGAGAGTGTGTGTGAATGTGAGTGTGTGCTTGAGTGAGTGAGAGTGTGTGTGTGTGTGTGTGAGAGTGTGTGTGTGGGTGAGTGAGAGTGTGTGCGAGTGAAAGTGTGTGTGAGTGAGTGAGAGAGTGTGTATGCGAGTGAGAGTGTGTGTGTGAGTGAGTGAGAGTGTGTGAGTGAGAGTGTGTGTCAGTGAGTGAGTGTGTGAGCGAGGCTGTGTGTGTCAGTGCGTGAGAGTGAGAGAGTGTGTGTGTGAGTGAGAGTGTGTGTGTGAGTGAGTGAGTGGTTGAGTGAAAGAGTGTGTGTGTGAGTGAGAAGGAGTGAGAGTGTGAGTGAGAGTGTGTGTGTGAGTGAGTGAGAGTGTGTGAGTGAGTGAGAGTGTGTGCGTGTATGAGTGAGAGTGTGTGTGTGAGTGAGGGTGTGAGTGAGAGAGTGTGTTTGTGAGTGATAGTGTGTGTGAGTGAGTGAGTGTGTGAGAAAGTGTGTGTGTGCGAAAGAGTGTGTGTGTGTGAGTGAGTGAGAGAGTGTGTGTGTGAGTGTGTCAGTGAGTGTGTGTGTGCGTGTGAGTGAGTGAGTGTGTGGGTGAGTGAGAGAGTGTCTGTGTGAGTGAGAGTGTGTGTGTGAGTGAGTGAGGGAGTGTGTGTGTGAATGAGAGTGTGTGGGTGAGTGAGAGAGTGTGTGGGTGTGTGTGTGTGAGTGAGTGAGTGATTGTGTGGGTGAGTGAGAGAGTGTGTGGGTGTGTGTGTGAGTGAGTGAGTGTGTGGGTGAGTGAGAGAGTGTGTGAGTGAGTGAGTGTGTGGGCGAGTGAGAGAATGTGTGTGTGTGAGTGAGAGAGTGTGTGTTTGAGTGTGTCGGTGATTGTGTGTGTGTGTGTGAGTGAGTGAGTGTGTGGGTGAGTGAGAGAGTATGTGGGTGGGTGTGTGTGAGTGAGAGAATGTGGGTGTGAATGAGAGTGTGTGGGTGAGTGAGAGAGTGTGTGTGTGAGTGAGAGTGCGAGTGAGTGTGAGACTATGTGTGTGAGTGAGAGAGTGTCTGTGTGAGTGAGAGTGTGTGTGTGAGTGAGTGACAGAGTGTTTGTGTGAATGAGAGTGTGTGTGTGAGTGTGTGTGAGTGTGTGCTTGAGTAAATGAGAGAGTGTGTGTGTGAATGAGAGTGTGTGTGATGAGTGAGATTGTGTGTGTGTGTGAGTGAGAGTGTGTGTGGGTGAGTGAGTGAGTGTGTGGGTGAGAGAGAGTTTGTGTGTGTGAAAGAGTGAGTGTGTGGGTGAGTGAGAGAGTGTGTGGGTGAGTGAGAGTGTGTGTGAATGAGTGAGAGAGTTTGTGTGTGTGAAAGAGTGAGTGTGTGGGTGAGTGAGAGAGTGTGTGCGTGAGTGAGAGAGTGTGTGTGAGTGTGAGTGAGTGAGTGGTTGAGTGAGAGAGAGTGTGTGAGTGAGTGAGAGAGTGTATGTGAGTGAGAGAGTGTGTGTGAATGTGAGTGTGTGCTTGAGTGAGTGAGAGAGTGTGTGTGTGTGTGTGAGAGTGTGTGTGTGGGTGAGTGAGAGTGTGTGCGAGTGAAAGTGTGTGTGAGTGAGTGAGAGAGTGTGTGTGCGAGTGAGAGTGTGTGTGTGAGTGAGTGAGAGTGTGTGAGTGAGAGTGTGTGTCAGTGAGTGAGAGTGTGAGTGAGGGTATGAGTGTGAGTGAGTGAGAGTGAGAGAGTGAATGTGTGAGTGTGAGTGCGTGTGTGAGTATGAGTGTGTGCTTGAGTGAGTGAGAGAGTGTGTGTGTGAGTGAGTGGAAGTGAGAGTGTGAGTGACAGTGTGAGTGAGAGAGTGTGTGTGTGAGTGAGAGTGTTACTGAGTGAGCGTGAGTGTGAGAGCGGGTGTGTGTGTGAGAGAGTGAAAGAAAGTGTATGTGTGAATGAGTGAGAGTGTGAGTGAGAGTGTGTGTGAGTGAGAGAAAATGTGTGTGAGTGAGTATGAGGGTGTGTGAAAGAATGTATGTGAGTGAGTGAGAGCGTGTGTATGTGTGTGAGTGAGTGAGTGTGTGGGTGAGTGAGAGAGTGTGTGTGTGAGTGAGAGTGTGAGTGAGTGAGAGAGTATGTGTGACTGAGAGTGTGTGCGAGTGAGTGAGAGTGTGTGTACGAGTGAGAGTGTGTGTGAGTGAGTGAGAGAGTTTGAGTGTGTGAAAGAGAGAGTGTGTGGGTGAGTGAGAGAGTGTGTGGGTGAGTGAGAGAGTGTGTGTGAGTGTGAGTGAGTGAGTGGTTGAGTGAGAGAGTGTGTGTAAGTGAGTGAGAGAGTGTGTGTGAGTTAGTGAGAGAGTGTGCGTGTGAGTGGGTGCGATTGAGTGTATGAGTGAGACTATGTGTGTGTGAGTGAGAGTATGGGTGTATGAGGGAGAGTGTGTGTATGAGTGAGAGTGTGTGTGTGAGTGAGAGGGAGTGAGAGTGTGAGTGAGAATGTGTGGGTGAGTGAGAGAGTGAGTGTGAATGAGTGAGCGAGTGTGTGTGAGTGAGAGTGTGTGTGTGAGTGAGAGAGTGTGTGTGAATGTGAGTGTGTGCTTGAGTGAGTGAGAGTGTGTGTGTGTGTGAGAGTGTGTGTGTGGGTGAGTGAGAGTGTGTGCGAGTGAAAGTGTGTGTGAGTGAGTGAGAGAGTGTGTATGCGAGTGAGAGTGTGTGTGTGTGAGTGAGTGAGTGTGTGGGTGAGTGAGAGAGTGTGTGTGTGTGAGTGAGTGAGAGAAAATGTGTGTGAGTGAGAGAGTGTGTGGGTGAGAGAGAGTGTGTGAGTGAGAGTGTGTGTGTGTGTTAGTGAGAGAGAGTGCGTGTGAGTGGGTGCGAATGAGTGCATGAGTGAGAGTGTGTGTATGAGTGAGAGTATGTGTGGATGAGAGAGAGTGTGTGTATGAGTGAGAGTGTGTGTTTGTGAGAGAGAGAGAGAGTGCGCGTGTGAGAGGGTGAGTGGTTGAGTGAGAGAGTGTGTGTGAGTGAGTGAGAGAGTGTGTGTGAGTGAGTGAGAGAGTGTGCGTGTGAGTGAGTGCGAGTGAGAGTGTGAGTGAGAGTGTGTGTGTGTTAGTGAGTGAGAGAGTGAGTGTGTGTGAGTGAGAGTGTGTGTGTGAGTGAGTGTGTGAGTGTATGTGAGTGAGTGAGAGTGTAACTGAGAGGTGTGTGTGAGTGAGTGAGAGTGTGTGTGTGTGTGTGAAAGAGTGAGTGTGTGGGTGAGTGAGAGAGTGTGTGTGTGAGTGACAGTGTGTGTGAGTGAGTGAGAGTGTGTGTGTGTGAAAGAGGGTATGTGTGAAAGAGTGTGTGTGTGTGAGTTAGAGAGTGTGTGTGTGAGTGAGAGTGTGAGTGAGTGAGAGAGTATTTGTGACTGAGAGTGTGTGCGAGTGAGTGAGAGTGTGTGTACGAGTGAGAGTGTGTGTGAGTGAGTGAGAGAGTTTGTGTGTGTGAGAGAGTGAGTGTGTGGGTGAGTGAGAGAGTGTGTGGGTGAGTGAGAGAGTGTGTGTGAGTGTGAGTGAGTGAGAGGTTGAGTGAGAGAGTGTGTGAGTGAGTGAGAGAGTGTGTGTGAGTTAGTGAGAGAGTGTGCGTGTGAGTGGGTGCGATTGAGTGTATGAGTGAGACTATGTGTGTGTGAGTGAGAGTATGGGTGTGTGAGTGAGAGTGTGTGTCAGTGAGTGAGAGTGTGAGCGAGGCTGTGTGTGTGAGTGCGTGAGAGTGAGAGAGTGTGTGTGTGAGTGAGAGTGTGTGTGTGAGTGAGTGAGTGGTTGAGTGAGAGAGTGAGTGTGTGAGTGAGAAGGAGTGAGAGTGTGAGTGAGAGTGTGTGTGTGAGTGAGTGAGAGTGTGTGAGTGAGTGAGAGTGTGTGCGTGTATGAGTGAGAGTGTGTGTGTGAGTGAGGGTGTGAGTGAGAGAGTGTGTTTGTGAGTGATAGTGTGTGTGAGTGAGTGAGTGTGTGAGAAAGTGAGTGTGTGCGAAAGAGTGTGTGTGTGTGAGTGTGTGAGAGAGTGTGTGTGTGAGTGTGTCAGTGAGTGTGTGTGTGCGTGTGAGTGAGTGAGTGTGTGGGTGAGTGAGAGAGTATGTGGGTGAATGAGAGTGTGTGGGTGAGTGAGAGAGTGTGTGTGTGAGTGAGAGTGTGAGTGAGTGAGAGACTATGTGTGTGAGTGAGAGAGTGTCTGTGTGAGTGAGAGTGTGTGTGTGAGTGAGTGAGGGAGTGTGTGTGTGAATGAGAGTGTGTGGGTGAGTGAGAGAGTGTGTGGGTGTGTGTGTGTGAGTGAGTGAGTGATTGTGTGGGTGAGTGAGAGAGTGTGTGGGTGTGTGTGTGAGTGAGTGAGTGTGTGGGTGAGTGTGTCGGTGATTGTGTGTGTGTGTGTGAGTGAGTGAGTGTGTGGGTGAGTGAGAGAGTATGTGGGTGTGTGTGTGTGAGTGAGAGAGTGTGGGTGTGAATGAGAGTGCGTGGGTGAGTGAGAGAGTGTGTGTGTGAGTGAGAGTGCGAGTGAGTGTGAGACTATGTGTGTGAGTGAGAGAGTGTCTGTGTGAGTGAGAGTGTGTGTGTGAGTGAGTGACAGAGTGTTTGTGTGAATGAGAGTGTGTGTGTGAGTGTGTGTGAGTGTGTGCTTGAGTAAATGAGAGAGTGTGTGTGTGAATGAGAGTGTGTGTGATGAGTGAGATTGTGTGTGTGTGTGAGTGAGAGTGTGTGTGGGTGAGTGAGTGAGTGTGTGGGTGAGAGAGAGAGTGTGTGGGTGAGTGAGAGTGTGTGTGAGTGAGTGAGAGCGTGTGTATGTGTGTGAGTGAGTGAGTGTGTGGGTGAGTGAGAGAGTGTGTGTGTGAGTGAGAGTGTGAGTGAGTGAGAGAGTATGTGTGACTGAGAGTGTGTGCGAGTGAGTGAGAGTGTGTGTACGAGTGAGAGTGTGTGTGAGTGAGTGAGAGAGTTTGTGTGTGTGAAAGAGTGAGTGTGTGGGTGAGTGAGAGAGTGTGTGGGTGAGTGAGAGAGTGTGTGTGAGTGTGAGTGAGTGAGAGGTTGAGTGAGAGAGTGTGTGTTAGTGAGTGAGAGAGTGTGTGTGAGTTAGTGAGAGAGTGTGCGTGTGAGTGGGAGCGATTGAGTGTATGAGTGAGACTATGTGTGTGTGAGTGAGAGTATGGGTGTATGAGGGAGAGTGTGTGTATGAGTGAGAGTGTGTGTGTGAGTGAGAGGGAGTGAGAGTGTGAGTGAGAATGTGTGGGTGAGTGAGAGAGTGTGTGTGAATGAGTGAGCGAGTGTGTGTGAGTGAGAGTGTGTGCGTGAGTGAGAGAGTGTGTGTGAATGTGAGTGTGTGCTTGAGTGAGTGAGAGTGTGTGTGTGTGTGTGTGAGAGTGTGTGTATGGGTGAGTGAGAGTGTGTGCGAGTGAAAGTGTGTGTGAGTGAGTGAGAGAGTGTGTATGCGAGTGAGAGTGTGTGTGTGAGTGAGTGAGAGTGTGTGAGTGAGAGTGTGTGTCAGTGAGTGAGAGTGTGAGCGAGGCTGTGTGTGTGAGTGCATGAGAGTGAGAGAGTGTGTGTGTGAGTGAGAGTGTGTGTGTGAGTGAGTGAGTGGTTGAGTGAGAGAGTGTGTGTGTGAGTGAGAAGGAGTGAGAGTGTGAGTGAGAGTGTGTGTGTGAGTGAGTGAGAGTGTGTGAGTGAGTGAGAGTGTGTGCGTGTATGAGTGAGAGTGTGTGTGTGAGTGAGGGTGTGAGTGAGAGAGTGTGTTTGTGAGTGATAGTGTGTGTGAGTGAGTGAGTGTGTGAGAAAGTGTGTGTGTGCGAAAGAGTGTGTGTGTGTGAGTGAGTGAGAGAGTGTGTGTGTGAGTGTGTCAGTGAGTGTGTGTGTGCGTGTGAGTGAGTGAGTGTGTGGGTGAGTGAGAGAGTATGTGGGTGAATGAGAGTGTGTGGGTGAGAGAGAGAGTGTGTGTGTGAGTGAGAGTGTGAGTGAGTGAGAGACTATGTGTGTGAGTGAGAGAGTGTGTGTGAGTGAGTGAGGGAGTGTGTGTGTGAATGAGAGTGTGTGGGTGAGTGAGAGAGTGTGTGGGTGTGTGTGTGTGAGTGAGTGAGTGATTGTGTGGGTGAGTGAGAGAGTGTGTGGGTGTGTGTGTGAGTGAGTGAGTGTGTGGGTGAGTGAGAGTGTGTGTGAGTGAGTGAGTGTGTGGGCGAGTGAGAGAATGTGTGTGTGTGAGTGAGAGAGTGTGTGTGTGAGTGTGTCGGTGATTGTGTGTGTGTGTGTGAGTGAGTGAGTGTGTGGGTGAGTGAGAGAGTATGTGGGTGGGTGTGTGTGAGTGAGAGAGTGTGGGTGTGAATGAGAGTGTGTGGGTGAGTGAGAGTGCGAGTGAGTGTGAGACTATGTGTGTGAGTGAGAGAGTGTCTGTGTGAGTGAGAGTGTGTGTGTGAGTGAGTGACAGAGTGTTTGTGTGAATGAGAGTGTGTGTGTGAGTGTGTGTGAGTGTGTGCTTGAGTAAATGAGAGAGTGTGTGTGTGAATGAGAGTGTGTGTGATGAGTGAGATTGTGTGTGTGTGTGAGTGAGAGTGTGTGTGGGTGAGTGAGAGAGTGTGTGGGTGAGTGAGAGTGTGTGTGAATGAGTGAGAGAGTTTGTGTGTGTGAAAGAGTGAGTGTGTGGGTGAGTGAGAGAGTGTGTGCGTGAGTGAGAGAGTGTGTGTGAGTGTGAGTGAGTGAGTGGTTGAGTGAGAGAGAGTGTGTGAGTGAGTGAGAGAGTGTATGTGAGTGAGAGAGTGTGTGTGAATGTGAGTGTGTGCTTGAGTGAGTGAGAGAGTGTGTGTGTGTGTGTGAGAGTGTGTGTGTGGGTGAGTGAGAGTGTGTGCGAGTGAAAGTGTGTGTGAGTGAGTGAGAGAGTGTGTGTGCGAGTGAGAGTGTGTGTGTGAGTGAGTGAGAGTGTGTGAGTGAGAGTGTGTGTCAGTGAGTGAGAGTGTGAGTGAGGGTATGAGTGTGAGTGAGTGAGAGTGAGAGAGTGAATGTGTGAGTGTGAGTGCGTGTGTGAGTATGAGTGTGTGCTTGAGTGAGTGAGAGAGTGTGTGTATGAGTGAGTGGAAGTGAGAGTGTGAGTGACAGTGTGAGTGTGAGAGTGTGTGTGTGAGTGAGAGTGTTACTGAGTGAGCGTGAGTGTGAGAGCGGGTGTGTGTGTGAGAGAGTGAAAGAAAGTGGATGTGTGAATGAGTGAGAGTGTGAGTGAGAGTGTGTGTGAGTGAGAGAAAATGTGTGTGAGTGAGTATGAGGGTGTGTGAAAGAATGTATGTGAGTGAGTGAGAGCGTGTGTATGTGTGTGACTGAGTGAGTGTGTGGGTGAGTGAGAGAGTGTGTGTGTGAGTAAGAGTGTGAGTGAGTGAGAGAGTATGTGTGACTGAGAGTGTGTGCGAGTGAGTGAGAGTGTGTGTACGAGTGAGAGTGTGTGTGAGTGAGTGAGAGAGTTTGAGTGTGTGAAAGAGAGAGTGTGTGGGTGAGTGAGAGAGTGTGTGGGTGAGTGAGAGAGTGTGTGTGAGTGTGAGTGAGTGAGTGGTTGAGTGAGAGAGTGTGTGTGAGTGAGTGAGAGAGTGTGTGTGAGTTAGTGAGAGAGTGTGCGTGTGAGTGGGTGCGATTGAGTGTATGAGTGAGACTATGTGTGTGTGAGTGAGAGTATGGGTGTATGAGGGAGAGTGTGTGTATGAGTGAGAGTGTGTGTGTGAGTGAGAGGGAGTGAGAGTGTGAGTGAGAATGTGTGGGTGAGTGAGAGAGTGAGTGTGAATGAGTGAGCGAGTGTGTGTGAGTGAGAGTGTGTGTGTGAGTGAGAGAGTGTGTGTGAATGTGAGTGTGTGCTTGAGTGAGTGAGAGTGTGTGTGTGTGTGAGAGTGTGTGTGTGGGTGAGTGAGAGTGTGTGCGAGTGAAAGTGTGTGTGAGTGAGTGAGAGAGTGTGTATGCGAGTGAGAGTGTGTGTGTGTGAGTGAGTGAGTGTGTGGGTGAGTGAGAGAGTGTGTGTGTGTGAGTGAGTGAGAGAAAATGTGTGTGAGTGAGAGAGTGTGTGGGTGAGAGAGAGTGTGTGAGTGAGAGTGTGTGTGTGTGTTAGTGAGAGAGAGTGCGTGTGAGTGGGTGCGAATGAGTGCATGAGTGAGAGTGTGTGTATGAGTGAGAGTATGTGTGTATGAGAGAGAGTGTGTGTATGAGTGAGAGTGTGTGTTTGTGAGAGAGAGAGAGAGTGCGCGTGTGAGAGGGTGAGTGGTTGAGTGAGAGAGTGTGTGTGAGTGAGTGAGAGAGTGTGTGTGAGTGAGTGAGAGAGTGTGCGTGTGAGTGAGTGCGAGTGAGAGTGTGAGTGAGAGTGTGTGTGTGTTAGTGAGTGAGAGAGTGAGTGTGTGTGAGTGAGAGTGTGTGTGTGAGTGAGTGTGTGAGTGTATGTGAGTGAGTGAGAGTGTAACTGAGAGGTGTGTGTGAGTGAGTGAGAGTGTGTGTGTGTGTGTGAAAGAGTGAGTGTGTGGGTGAGTGAGAGAGTGTGTGTGTGAGTGACAGTGTGTGTGAGTGAGTGAGAGTGTGTGTGTGTGAAAGAGTGTATGTGTGAAAGAGTGTGTGTGTGTGAGTTAGAGAGTGTGTGTGTGAGTGAGAGTGTGAGTGAGTGAGAGAGTATGTGTGACTGAGAGTGTGTGCGAGTGAGTGAGAGTGTGTGTACGAGTGAGAGTGTGTGTGAGTGAGTGAGAGAGTTTGTGTGTGTGAAAGAGTGAGTGTGTGGGTGAGTGAGAGAGTGTGTGGGTGAGTGAGAGAGTGTGTGTGAGTGTGAGTGAGTGAGAGGTTGAGTGAGAGAGTGTGTGTGAGTGAGTGAGAGAGTGTGTGTGAGTTAGTGAGAGAGTGTGCGTGTGAGTGGGTGCGATTGAGTGTATGAGTGAGACTATGTGTGTGTGAGTGAGAGTATGTGTGTGTGAGTGAGAGTGTGTGTCAGTGAGTGAGAGTGTGAGCGAGGCTGTGTGTGTGAGTGCGTCAGAGTGAGAGAGTGTGTGTGTGAGTGAGAGTGTGTGTGTGAGTGAGTGGTTGAGTGAGAGAGTGAGTGTGTGAGTGAGAAGGAGTGAGAGTGTGAGTGAGAGTGTGTGTGTGAGTGAGTGAGAGTGTGTGAGTGAGTGAGAGTGTGTGCGTGTATGAGTGAGAGTGTGTGTGTGAGTGAGGGTGTGAGTGAGAGAGTGTGTTTGTGAGTGATAGTGTGTGTGAGTGAGTGAGTGTGTGAGAAAGTGAGTGTGTGCGAAAGAGTGTGTGTGTGTGAGTGAGTGAGAGAGTGTGTGTGTGAGTGTGTCAGTGAGTGTGTGTGTGCGTGTGAGTGAGTGAGTGTGTGGGTGAGTGAGAGAGTATGTGGGTGAATGAGAGTGTGTGGGTGAGTGAGAGAGTGTGTGTGTGAGTGAGAGTGTGAGTGAGTGAGAGACTATGTGTGTGAGTGAGAGAGTGTCTGTGTGAGTGAGAGTGTGTGTGTGAGTGAGTGAGGGAGTGTGTGTGTGAATGAGAGTGTGTGGGTGAGTGAGAGAGTGTGTGGGTGTGTGTGTGTGAGTGAGTGAGTGATTGTGTGGGTGAGTGAGAGAGTGTGTGGGTGTGTGTGTGAGTGAGTGAGTGTGTGGGTGAGTGAGAGAGTGTGTGAGTGAGTGAGTGTGTGGGCGAGTGAGAGAATGTGTGTGTGTGTGAGTGAGAGAGTGTGTGTGTGAGTGTGTCGGTGATTGTGTGTGTGTGTGTGAGTGAGTGAGTGTGTGGGTGAGTGAGAGAGTATGTGGGTGTGTGTGTGTGAGTGAGAGAGTGTGGGTGTGAATGAGAGTGTGTGGGTGAGTGAGAGAGTGTGTGTGTGAGTGAGAGTGCGAGTGAGTGTGAGACTATGTGTGTGAGTGAGAGAGTGTCTGTGTGAGTGAGAGTGTGTGTGTGAGTGAGTGAGAGTGTGTGAGTGAGTGAGAGTGTGTGCGTGTATGAGTGAGAGTGTGTGTGTGAGTGAGGGTGTGAGTGAGAGAGTGTGTTTGTGAGTGATAGTGTGTGTGAGTGAGTGAGTGTGTGAGAAAGTGTGTGTGTGCGAAAGAGTGTGTGTGTGTGAGTGAGTGAGAGAGTGTGTGTGTGAGTGTGTCAGTGAGTGTGTGTGTGCGTGTGAGTGAGTGAGTGTGTGGGTGAGTGAGAGAGTATGTGGGTGAATGAGAGTGTGTGGGTGAGTGAGAGAGTGTGTGTGTGAGTGAGAGTGTGAGTGAGTGAGAGACTATGTGTGTGAGTGAGAGAGTGCCTGTGTGAGTGAGAGTGTGTGTGTGAGTGAGTGAGGGAGTGTGTGTGTGAATGAGAGTGTGTGGGTGAGTGAGAGAGTGTGTGGGTGTGTGTGTGTGAGTGAGTGAGTGATTGTGTGGGTGAGTGAGAGAGTGTGTGGGTGTGTGTGTGAGTGAGTGAGTGTGTGGGTGAGTGAGAGAGTGTGTGAGTGAGTGAGTGTGTGGGCGAGTGAGAGAATGTGTGTGTGTGAGTGAGAGAGTGTGTGTGTGAGTGTGTCGGTGATTGTGTGTGTGTGTGTGAGTGAGTGAGTGTGTGGGTGAGTGAGAGAGTATGTGGGTGGGTGTGTGTGAGTGAGAGAGTGTGGGTGTGAATGAGAGTGTGTGGGTGAGTGAGAGAGTGTGAGTGAGAGTGCGAGTGAGTGTGAGACTATGTGTGTGAGTGAGAGAGTGTCTGTGTGAGTGAGAGTGTGTGTGTGAGTGAGTGACAGAGTGTTTGTGTGAATGAGAGTGTGTGTGTGAGTGTGTGTGAGTGTGTGCTTGAGTAAATGAGAGAGTGTGTGTGTGAATGAGAGTGTGTGTGATGAGTGAGATTGTGTGTGTGTGTGAGTGAGAGTGTGTGTGGGTGAGTGAGTGAGTGTGTGGGTGAGTGAGAGAGTGTGTGGGTGAGTGAGAGTGTGTGTGAGTGAGTGAGAGCGTGTGTATGTGTGTGAGTGAGTGAGTGTGTGGGTGAGTGAGAGAGTGTGTGTGTGAGTGAGAGTGTGAGTGAGTGAGAGAGTATGTGTGACTGAGAGTGTGTGCGAGTGAGTGAGAGTGTGTGTACGAGTGAGAGTGTGTGTGAGTGAGAGAGTTTGTGTGTGTGAAAGAGTGAGTGTGTGGGTGAGTGAGAGAGTGTGTGGGTGAGTGAGAGAGTGTGTGTGAGTGTGAGTGAGTGAGAGGTTGAGTGAGAGAGTGTGTGTTAGTGAGTGAGAGAGTGTGTGTGAGTTAGTGAGAGAGTGTGCGTGTGAGTGGGTGCGAGTGAGTGTATGAGTGAGACTATGTGTGTGTGAGTGAGAGTATGGGTGTATGAGGGAGAGTGTGTGTATGAGTGAGAGTATGTGTGTGAGTGAGAGGGAGTGAGAGTGTGAGTGAGAATGTGTGGGTGAGTGAGAGAGTGTGTGGGTGAGTGAGAGAGTGTGTGTGAGTGAGAGTGAGTGAGAGGTTGAGTGCGAGAGTGTGTGTGAGTGAGTGAGAGAGTGTGTGTGAGTTAGTGAGAGAGTGTGCGTGTGAGTGGGTGCGATTAAGTGTATGAGTGAGACTATGTGTGTGTGAGTGAGAGTATGGGTGTATGAGGGAGAGTGTGTGTATGAGTGAGAGTGTGTGTGTGAGTGAGAGGGAGTGAGAGTGTGAGTGAGAATGTGTGGGTGAGTGAGAGAGTGAGTGTGAATGAGTGAGCGAGTGTGTGTGAGTGAGAGTGTGTGTGTGAGTGAGAGAGTGTGTGTGAATGTGAGTGTGTGCTTGAGTGAGTGAGAGTGTGTGTGTGTGTGTGCGAGACTGTGTGTGTGGGTGAGTGAGAGTGTGTGCGAGTGAAAGTGTGTGTGAGTGAGTGAGAGAATGTGTATGCGAGTGAGAGTGTGTGTGTGAGTGAGTGAGAGTGTGTGAGTGAGAGTGTGTGTCAGTGAGTGAGAGTGTGAGCGAGGCTGTGTGTGTGAGTGCGTGAGAGTGAGAGAGTGTGTGTGTGAGTGAGAGTGTGTGTGTGAGTGAGTGAGTGGTTGAGTGAGAGAGTGTGTGTGTGAGTGAGAAGGAGTGAGAGTGTGAGTGAGAGTGTGTGTGTGAGTGAGTGAGAGTGTGTGAGTGAGTGAGAGTGTGTGCGTGTATGAGTGAGAGTGTGTGTGTGAGTGAGGGTGTGAGTGAGAGAGTGTGTTTGTGAGTGATAGTGTGTGTGAGTGACTGAGTGTGTGAGAAAGTGTGTGTGTGCGAAAGAGTGTGTGTGTGTGAGTGAGTGAGAGAGTGTGTGTGTGAGTGTGTCAGTGAGTGTGTGTGTGCGTGTGAGTGTGTGAGTGTGTGGGTGAGTGAGAGAGTATGTGGGTGAATGAGAGTGTGTGGGTGAGAGAGAGAGTGTGTGTGAGTGAGAGTGTGAGTGAGTGAGAGACTATGTGTGTGAGTGAGAGAGTGTCTGTGTGAGTGAGAGTGTGTGTGTGAGTGAGTGAGGGAGTGTGTGTGTGAATGAGAGTGTGTGGGTGAGTGAGAGAGTGTGTGGGTGTGTGTGTGTGAGTGAGTGAGTGATTGTGTGGGTGAGTGAGAGAGTGTGTGGGTGTGTGTGTGAGTGAGTGAGTGTGTGGGTGAGTGAGAGAGTGTGTGAGTGAGTGAGTGTGTGGGCGAGTGAGAGAATGTGTGTGTGTGAGTGAGAGAGTGTGTGTGTGAGTGTGTCGGTGATTGTGTGTGTGTGTGTGAGTGAGTGAGTGTGTGGGTGAGTGAGAGAGTATGTGGGTGGGTGTGTGTGAGTGAGAGAGTGTGGGTGTGAATGAGAGTGTGTGGGTGAGTGAGAGAGTGTGTGTGTGAGTGAGAGTGCGAGTGAGTGTGAGACTATGTGTGTGAGTGAGAGAGTGTCTGTGTGAGTGAGAGTGTGTGTGTGAGTGAGTGACAGAGTGTTTGTGTGAATGAGAGTGTGTGTGTGAGTGTGTGTGAGTGTGTGCTTGAGTAAATGAGAGAGTGTGTGTGTGAATGAGAGTGTGTGTGATGAGTGAGATTGTGTGTGTGTGTGAGTGAGAGTGTGTGTGGGTGAGTGAGTGAGTGTGTGGGTGAGAGAGAGTGTGTGTGTGTGAAAGAGTGAGTGTGTGGGTGAGTGAGAGAGTGTGTGGGTGAGTGAGAGTGTGTGTGAATGAGTGAGAGAGTTTGTGTGTGTGAAAGAGTGAGTGTGTGGGTGAGTGAGAGAGTGTGTGCGTGAGTGAGAGAGTGTGTGTGAGTGTGAGTGAGTGAGTGGTTGAGTGAGAGAGAGTGTGTGAGTGAGTGAGAGAGTGTATGTGAGTGAGAGAGTGTGTGTGAATGTGAGTGTGTGCTTGAGTGAGTGAGAGAGTGTGTGTGTGTGTGTGAGAGTGTGTGTGTGGGTGAGTGAGAGTGTGTGCGAGTGAAAGTGTGTGTGAGTGAGTGAGAGAGTGTGTGTGCGAGTGAGAGTGTGTGTGTGAGTGAGTGAGAGTGTGTGAGTGAGAGTGTGTGTCAGTGAGTGAGAGTGTGAGTGAGGGTATGAGTGTGAGTGAGTGAGAGTGAGAGAGTGAATGTGTGAGTGTGAGTGCGTGTGTGAGTATGAGTGTGTGCTTGAGTGAGTGAGAGAGTGTGTGTGTGAGTGAGTGGAAGTGAGAGTGTGAGTGACAGTGTGAGTGAGAGAGTGTGTGTGTGAGTGAGAGTGTTACTGAGTGAGCGTGAGTGTGAGAGCGGGTGTGTGTGTGAGAGAGTGAAAGAAAGTGTATGTGTGAATGAGTGAGAGTGTGAGTGAGAGTGTGTGTGAGTGAGAGAAAATGTGTGTGAGTGAGTATGAGGGTGTGTGAAAGAATGTATGTGAGTGAGTGAGAGCGTGTGTATGTGTGTGAGTGAGTGAGTGTGTGGGTGAGTGAGAGAGTGTGTGTGTGAGTGAGAGTGTGAGTGAGTGAGAGAGTATGTGTGACTGAGAGTGTGTGCGAGTGAGTGAGAGTGTGTGTACGAGTGAGAGTGTGTGTGAGTGAGTGAGAGAGTTTGAGTGTGTGAAAGAGAGAGTGTGTGGGTGAGTGAGAGAGTGTGTGGGTGAGTGAGAGAGTGTGTGTGAGTGTGAGTGAGTGAGTGGTTGAGTGAGAGAGTGTGTGTGAGTGAGTGAGAGAGTGTGTGTGAGTTAGTGAGAGAGTGTGCGTGTGAGTGGGTGCGATTGAGTGTATGAGTGAGACTATGTGTGTGTGAGTGAGAGTATGGGTGTATGAGGGAGAGTGTGTGTATGAGTGAGAGTGTGTGTGTGAGTGAGAGGGAGTGAGAGTGTGAGTGAGAATGTGTGGGTGAGTGAGAGAGTGAGTGTGAATGAGTGAGAGAGTGTGTGTGAATGTGAGTGTGTGCTTGAGTGAGTGAGAGTGTGTGTGTGTGTGAGAGTGTGTGTGTGGGTGAGTGAGAGTGTGTGCGAGTGAAAGTGTGTGTGAGTGAGTGAGAGAGTGTGTATGCGAGTGAGAGTGTGTGTGTGTGAGTGAGTGAGTGTGTGGGTGAGTGAGAGAGTGTGTGTGTGTGAGTGAGTGAGAGAAAATGTGTGTGAGTGAGAGAGTGTGTGGGTGAGAGAGAGTGTGTGAGTGAGAG
This sequence comes from Scyliorhinus torazame, assembly GCF_047496885.1. Lineage (NCBI taxonomy): Eukaryota > Metazoa > Chordata > Chondrichthyes > Carcharhiniformes > Scyliorhinidae > Scyliorhinus > Scyliorhinus torazame. Next base: position 97,447,478 of record NC_092723.1, on the reverse strand, counting down.
TGTGTGTGTGTGTTAGTGAGAGAGAGTGCGTGTGAGTGGGTGCGAATGAGTGCATGAGTGAGAGTGTGTGTATGAGTGAGAGTGTGTGTTTGTGAGAGAGAGAGAGAGTGCGCGTGTGAGAGGGTGAGTGGTTGAGTGAGAGAGTGTGTGTGAGTGAGTGAGAGAGTGTGTGTGAGTGAGTGAGAGAGTGTGCGTGTGAGTGAGTGAGAGAGTGAGTGTGTGTGAGTGAGAGTGTGTGTGTGAGTGAGTGTGTGAGTGTATGTGAGTGAGTGAGAGTGTAACTGAGAGGTGTGTGTGAGTGAGTGAGAGTGTGTGTGTGTGTGTGAAAGAGTGAGTGTGTGGGTGAGTGAGAGAGTGTGTGTGTGAGTGACAGTGTGTGTGAGTGAGTGAGAGTGTGTGTGTGTGAAAGAGTGTATGTGTGAAAGAGTGTGTGTGTGTGAGCGAGAGAGTGTGTGAGTGAGTGTGTCTGTGTATGAGTGAGGGTGTGTGTGTGAGTGAGTGAGAGTGTTACTGAGTGTGTGTGTGAGTGACTGAGAGTGTGTGTGTGAAAGAGTCAGTGTGTGGGTGAGTGAGAGAGTGTGTGTGTGAGTGAGAGTTTGTGTGAGTGAGTGAGTGTGTGAGAAAGTGTGTGAGTGAGTGAGTGTGGGTGAGTGAGAGAGTGTGTGAGTGAGAGAATGTGTGTGTGAGTGAGAGAGTGTCTGTGTGAGTGAGAGAGTGTGTGTGAGTGTGTGCTTGAGTGAGTGAGAGAGTGTGTATGTGTGAATGAGAGTGTGTGAGAGTGAGTGAGAGAGTGTGTGTGTGTGTGAGAGTGTGTGTGTGAGTGAGTGTGAGAGTGTGTGTGTGAGTGAGAGTGTGTGGGTGAGAGAGAGAGTGCGTGTGAGTGAGAGTGCGTGTGAGTGATTGAGAGAATGTGTGAGTGAGTGAGAGAATGTGTGAGCAAGTGAAAGGGTTTGTGTGCGGTGAGTGAGTGAGAGAGTGTGTGTGTGTGTGAAAGTGTGAGTGTGTGTGTATTAAGTGTGTGTGAGTGAGAGAGTGTGTGTGAGTGTGAGAGTGTGTGTGAGTGAGAGAGAGAGCGTTTGAGTATGAGAGTGCGCTTGAGTGAGAGTGTGTGTGTGTGAATAAGTGTGTGTGTGCGTGAGGGTGAGTGTATGTGTGTGTGAAAGAGTGAGTGTGTGGGTGAGTGAGAGAGTGTGTGTGATTGAGAATGTTTGTGTGTGTGAGTGAGAGAATGTGTGAGTGAGTGAGTGCGTGTGTGTGAAAGAGTGAGTGTGTGTGAAAGAGTGTGTGTGGGTGAGTGAGCGAGTGTGTGTGTGAGTGAGAGTGTGAGTGAGTGAGAGAGTGTGTGTGTGTGAGTGAGTGAGTGTGTGGATGAGTGAGAGAGTGTGTGGGTGAGTGAGAGTGTGTGTGTGTTAGTGAGAGAGAGTGCGTGTGAGTGGGTGCGAATGAGTGCATGAGTGAGAGTGTGTGTATGAGTGAGAGTATGTGTGTATGAGAGAGAGTGTGTGTATGAGTGAGAGTGTGTGTGTGAGTGAAAGAGTGTGTGTGAGTGAGTGAGAGAGTGTGCGTGTGAGTGGGTGCGAGTGAGAGTGTTACTGAGTGTGTGTGTGAGTGAGTGAGAGTGTGTGTGTGAAAGAGTCAGTGTGTGGGTGAGTGAATGAGTGTGTGTGTGAGTGAGTGTGTGTGTGAGTGAGTGAGAGTGTGTGTGTGAAAGAGTCAGTGTGTGAGCGAGTGAGAGAGTGTGTGTGTGAGTGACAGTGTGTGTGAGTGAGTGACAGTGTGTGTGTGTGAAAGAGTGTATGTGTGAAAGAGTGTGTGTGTGTGAGTGAGAGAGTGTGTGTGTGTGAGTGACAGTGTGTGTGTGTGTGTGTGAGTGAGAGTGTGTGAGTGAGAGTGTGTCTGTGTGAGTGAGTGAGAGTGTTACTGAGTGTGTGTGTGAGTGAGTGAGAGTGTGTGTGTGAAAGAGTCAGTGTGTGAGTGAGTGAGAGAGTGTGTGTGTGAGTGAGAGTGTGTGTGACTGAGTGAGTGTGTGAGAAAGTGTGTGTGTGAAAGAGTGTGTGTGTGTGAGTGAGTGAGTGTGGGTGAGTGAGAGAGTGTGTGAGTGAGAGAATGTGAGTGTGAGTGAGAGAGTGTCTGTGTGAGTGAGAGAGTGTGTGTGAGTGTGTGCTTGAGTGAGTGAGAGAGTGTGTATGTGTGAATGAGAGTGTGTGAGAGTGAGTGAGAGAGAGTGTGTGTGTGTGAGAGTGTATGTGTGAGTGAGTGTGAGTGTGTGTGAGTGAGATTGTGTGTGTGCGTGTGAGTGAGAGTGTGTGAGTGAGAATGTGTATGTGAATGAGTGAGAGTGTGTGTGAGTGAGTGAGAGTGTTACTGAGTGAGTGTGAGTGTGAGAGCGGGTGTGTGTGTGAGAGAGTGAATGAAAGTGTATGTGTGAATGAGTGAGAGTGTGAGTGAGAGTGTGCGTGAGATTGTGTGTGCTTATGAGTGAGAGTGTGTGTGTGTGTGTGAGTGTGTGACAGTGTGTGTGAGAGAGTGAGTGAGAGTGTGTGTGTGACTGAGTGAGAGTGTGAGTGAGAGTGTGTGTGAGTGTGAGTGAGTCTGAGTGAGTGAGAGTGTGGGTGTATGAGTGAGAGTGTGTGTGTGAGTGAGAGAGATGTGTGTGTGTGTTGAGTGAGTGATGAATTTGTGTGTGAGTGAGAGTGTATGTGAGTGAATGAGAGAGTGTGTGTGTGTGACAGAGTGAGTGTGTGGGTGAGTGAGAGTGTGTGTGTGTGTGAGTTAGCATGTGTGTGAGTGTGTGAGTGAGTGAGTGTGAGTGATAGTGTGTGTGAGTGAGTGAGAGAGTGTGTGTGTGTGTGTGAGTGTGTGCTTGAGTGACTGAGAGAGTGTATGTGTGTGAATGAAAGTGTGTGTGCATGAGAGAGTGTGTGAGTGTGAAAGAGTGAGTGTGTGGGTGAGTGAGAGAGTGTTTGTGAGTGAGAGTGAGTGAGAGTGTGTGTGAGAGTGTGTGTGTGTGAGAGTGTGTGTGTATGAGTGAGAGTTTGTATGTGTGAGTAAGAATGTGATTGAGAGTGTGTGTGAGTGACTGAGAGTGTGTGTGTGTGTGAGAGCGTGAGTGAAAATGTGTGTGAGTGACTGAGAGTATGAGTGAGAGTGTGTGTGAATGTGAGTGAGAGTGTGCGTGTGAGTGAGTGAGAGTGTGTGTGTGTATGAGAGAGTGTGTGTGATTGAGAGTGTGTGTGTGTGTGAGTGAGAGAATGTGTGAGTGAGTGAGTGCGTGTGTGTGAAAGAGTGAGTGTGTGTTAAAGAGTGTGTGTGGGTGAGTGAGCGAGTGTGTGTGTGAGTGAGAGTGTGAGTGAGTGAGAGAGTGTGTGTGTGTGAGTGAGTGAGTGTGTGGATGAGTGAGAGAGTGTGTGTGTGTGAGTGAGTGAGAGAAAATGCGTGTGAGTGAGAGAGTGTGTGGGTGAGTGAGAGTGTGTGTGTGTTAGTGAGAGAGAGTGCGTGTGAGTGGGTGCGAATGAGTGCATGAGTGAGAGTGTGTGTATGAGTGAGAGTATGTGTGTATGAGAGAGAGTGTGTGTATGAGTGAGAGTGTGTGTGTGAGTGAGAGAGAGAGTGCGCGTGTGAGAGGGTGAGTGGTTGAGTGAGAGAGTGAGTGTGAGTGAGTGAGAGAGTGTGTGTGAGTGAGTGAGAGAGTGTGCGTGTGAGTGGGTGCGAGTGAGTGCATGAGTGAGATATGTGTGTATGAGTGAGAGTGTGTGTATGAGTGAGAGTGTGTGTGTGTGAGTGAGAGGGAGTGAGAGTGTGAGTGAGAGTGTGTGTGTGTGTTAGTGAGTGAGAGAGTGAGTGTGTGTGAGTGAGAGTGTGTGTGTGAGTGAGTGTGTGAGTGTTTGTGAGTGAGTGAGATTGTAACTGAGAGGTGTGTGTGAGTCAGTGTGTGTGTGAAAGAGTGAGTGTGTGGGTGAGTGAGAGAGTGTGTGTGTGAGTGACAGTGTGTGTGAGTGAGTGAGAGTGTGTGTGTGTGAAAGAGTGTGTGTGTTAAAGAGTGTGTGTGTGTGAGTGAGAGAGTGTGTGTGTGTGATTGAGAGAGTGTGTGTGTGTGTGTGTGAGTGAGAGTGTGTGAGTGAGAGTGTGTCTGTGTATGAGTGAGGGTGTGTGAGTGAGTGAGAGTGTTACTGAGTGTGTGTGTGAGTGAGTGAGAGTGTGTGTGTGAAAGAGTCAGCGTGTGGGTGAGTGAGAGAGTGTGTGTGTGAGTGAGTGTGTGTGTGAGTGAGTGAGAGTGTGTGTGTGAAAGAGTCAGTGTGTGAGTGAGTGAGAGAGTGTGTGTGTGAGTGACAGTGTGTGTGAGTGAGTGAGAGTGTGTGTGTGTGAAAGAGTGTATGTGTGAAAGAGTGTGTGTGTGTGAGTGAGAGAGTGTGTGTGTGTGAGTGACAGTGTGTGTGTGTGTGTGTGAGTGAGAGTGTGTGAGTGAGAGTGTGCCTGTGTATGAGTGAGGGTGTGTGTGTGTGAGTGAGTCAGAGTGTGTGTGTGAAAGAGTCAGTGTGTGAGTGAGTGAGAGAGTTTGTGTGTGATTGAGAGTGTGTGTGAGTGAGTGAGTGTGTGAGAAAGTGTGTGTGTGAAAGAGTGTGTGTGTGTGAGTGAGCGAGTGTGTGTGTGAGTGAGAGTGTGAGTGAGTGAGAGAGTGTGTGTGTGTGAGTGAGTGAGTGTGTGGATGAGTGAGAGAGTGTGTGGGTGAGTGAGAGTGTGTGTGTGTTAGTGAGAGAGAGTGCGTGTGAGTGGGTGCGAATGAGTGCATGAGTGAGAGTGTGTGTATGAGTGAGAGTATGTGTGTATGAGAGAGAGTGTGTGTATGAGTGAGAGTGTGTGTGTGTGAGTGAAAGAGTGTGTGTGAGTGAGTGAGAGAGTGTGCGTGTGAGTGGGTGCGAGTGAGTGCATGAGTGAGAGTATGTGTGTATGAGTGAGAGTATGTGTGTATGAGTGAGAGTGTGTGTATGAGTGAGAGTGTGTGTGTTTGAGTGAGAGGGAGTGAGAGTGTGAGTGAGAGTGTGTGTGTGTGTTAGTGAGTGAGAGAGTGAGTGTGTGTGAGTGAGAGTGTGTGTGTGAGTGAGTGTGTGAGTGTTTGTGAGTGAGTGAGAGTGTAACTGAGAGGTGTGTGTGTGTGAGTGTGTGTGTGAAAGAGTGAGTGTGTGGGTGAGTGAGAGAGTGTGTGTGTGAGTGACAGTTTGTGTGAGTGAGTGAGAGTGTGTGTGTGTGAAAGAGTGTGTGTGTGTGAGTGAGAGGGTGTGTGTGTGTGATTGAGAGTGTGTGTGTGTGTGTGTGTGAGTGAGAGTGTGTGAGTGAGAGTGTGTCTGTGTATGAGTGAGGGTGTGTGAGTGAGTGAGAGTGTTACTGAGTGTGTGTGTGAGTGAGTGAGAGTGTGTGTGTGAAAGAGTCAGTGTGTGGGTGAGTGAATGAGTGTGTGTGTGAGTGAGTGTGTGTGTGAGTGAGTGAGAGTGTGTGTGTGAAAGAGTCAGTGTGTGAGCGAGTGAGAGAGTGTGTGTGTGAGTGACAGTGTGTGTGAGTGAGTGACAGTGTGTGTGTGTGAAAGAGTGTATGTGTGAAAGAGTGTGTGTGTGTGAGTGAGAGAGTGTGTGTGTGTGAGTGACAGTGTGTGTGTGTGTGTGTGAGTGAGAGTGTGTGAGTGAGAGTGTGTCTGTGTGAGTGAGTGAGAGTGTTACTGAGTGTGTGTGTGAGTGAGTGAGAGTGTGTGTGTGAAAGAGTCAGTGTGTGAGTGAGTGAGAGAGTGTGTGTGTGAGTGAGAGTGTGTGTGACTGAGTGAGTGTGTGAGAAAGTGTGTGTGTGAAAGAGTGTGTGTGTGTGAGTGAGTGAGTGTGGGTGAGTGAGAGAGTGTGTGAGTGAGAGAATGTGAGTGTGAGTGAGAGAGTGTCTGTGTGAGTGAGAGAGTGTGTGTGAGTGTGTGCTTGAGTGAGTGAGAGAGTGTGTATGTGTGAATGAGAGTGTGTGAGAGTGAGTGAGAGAGAGTGTGTGTGTGTGAGAGTGTATGTGTGAGTGAGTGTCAGTGTGTGTGAGTGAGATTGTGTGTGCTTATGAGTGAGTGTGTGTGTGTGTGTGTGTGAGTGTGTGTGTGTGAGTGACAGTGTGTGTGTGCGTGTGAGTGAGAGTGTGTGAGTGAGAATGTGTATGTGAATGAGTGAGAGTGTGTGTGAGTGAGTGAGAGTGTTACTGAGTGAGTGTGAGTGTGAGAGCGGGTGTGTGTGTGAGAGAGTGAATGAAAGTGTATGTGTGAATGAGTGAGAGTGTGAGTGAGAGTGTGCGTGTGAGTGAGATTGTGTGTGCTTATGAGTGAGAGTGTGTGTGTGTGTGTGAGTGTGTGACAGTGTGTGTGAGAGAGTGAGTGAGAGTGTGTGTGTGACTGAGTGAGAGTGTGAGTGAGAGTGTGTGTGAGTGTGAGTGAGTCTGAGTGAGTGAGAGTGTGGGTGTATGAGTGAGAGTGTGTGTGTGAGTGAGAGAGATGTGTGTGTGTGTTGAGTGAGTGATGAATTTGTGTGTGAGTGAGAGTGTATGTGAGTGAATGAGAGAGTGTGTGTGTGTGACAGAGTGAGTGTGTGGGTGAGTGAGAGAGTGTGTGTGTGAGTTAGCATGTGTGTGAGTGTGTGAGTGAGTGAGTGTGAGTGATAATGTGTGTGAGTGAGTGAGAGAGTGTGTGTGTGTGTGTGAGTGTGTGCTTGAGTGACTGAGAGAGTGTATGTGTGTGAATGAAAGTGTGTGTGCATGAGAGAGTGTGTGAGTGTGAAAGACTGAGTGTGTGGGTGAGTGAGAGAGTGTTTGCGAGTGAGAGTGAGTGAGAGTGTGTGTGAGAGTGTGTGTGTGTGAGAGTGTGTGTGTATGAGTGAGAGTTTGTATGTGTGAGTAAGAATGTGATTGAGAGTGTGTGTGAGTGACTGAGAGTGTGTGTGTGTGTGAGAGCGTGAGTGAAAATGTGTGTGAGTGACTGAGAGTATGAGTGAGAGTGTGTGTGAATGTGAGTGAGAGTGTGCGTGTGAGTGAGTGAGAGTGTGTGTGTGTATGAGAGAGTGTGTGTGATTGAGAGTGTGTGTGTGTGTGAGTGAGAGAATGTGTGAGTGAGTGAGTGCGTGTGTGTGAAAGAGTGAGTGTGTGTTAAAGAGTGTGTGTGGGTGAGTGAGCGAGTGTGTGTGTGAGTGAGAGTGTGAGTGAGTGAGAGAGTGTGTGTGTGTGAGTGAGTGAGTGTGTGGATGAGTGAGAGAGTGTGTGTGTGTGAGTGAGTGAGAGAAAATGCGTGTGAGTGAGAGAGTGTGTGGGTGAGTAAGAGTGTGTGTGTGTTAGTGAGAGAGAGTGCGTGTGAGTGGGTGCGAATGAGTGCATGAGTGAGAGTGTGTGTATGAGTGAGAGTATGTGTGTATGAGAGAGAGTGTGTGTATGAGTGAGAGTGTGTGTGTGAGTGAGAGAGAGAGTGCGCGTGTGAGAGGGTGAGTGGTTGAGTGAGAGAGTGAGTGTGAGTGAGTGAGAGAGTGTGTGTGAGTGAGTGAGAGAGTGTGCGTGTGAGTGGGTGCGAGTGAGTGCATGAGTGAGATATGTGTGTATGAGTGAGAGTGTGTGTATGAGTGAGAGTGTGTGTGTGTGAGTGAGAGGGAGTGAGAGTGTGAGTGAGAGTGTGTGTGTGTGTTAGTGAGTGAGAGAGTGAGTGTGTGTGAGTGAGAGTGTGTGTGTGAGTGAGTGTGTGAGTGTTTGTGAGTGAGAGAGTGTAACTGAGAGGTGTGTGTGAGTCAGTGTGTGTGTGAAAGAGTGAGTGTGTGGGTGAGTGAGAGAGTGTGTGTGTGAGTGACAGTGTGTGTGAGTGAGTGAGAGTGTGTGTGTGTGAAAGAGTGTGTGTGTGAAAGAGTGTGTGTGTGAGTGAGAGAGTGTGTGTGTGTGATTGAGAGAGTGTGTGTGTGTGTGTGTGAGTGAGAGTGTGTGAGTGAGAGTGTGTCTGTGTATGAGTGAGGGTGTGTGAGTGAGTGAGAGTGTTACTGAGTGTGTGTGTGAGTGAGTGAGAGTGTGTGTGTGAAAGAGTCAGTGTGTGGGTGAGTGAGAGAGTGTGTGTGTGAGTGAGTGTGTGTGTGAGTGAGTGAGAGTGTGTGTGTGAAAGAGTCAGTGTGTGAGTGAGTGAGAGAGTGTGTGTGTGAGTGACAGTGTGTGTGAGTGAGTGAGAGTGTGTGTGTGTGAAAGAGTGTATGTGTGAAAGAGTGTGTGTGTGTGAGTGAGAGAGTGTGTGTGTGAGTGACAGTGTGTGTGTGTGTGTGAGTGAGAGTGTGTGAGTGAGAGTGTGCCTGTGTATGAGTGAGGGTGTGTGTGTGTGAGTGAGTGAGAGTGTGTGTGTGAAAGAGTCAGTGTGTGAGTGAGTGAGAGAGTTTGTGTGTGATTGAGAGTGTGTGTGAGTGAGTGAGTGTGTGAGAAAGTGTGTGTGTGAAAGAGTGTGTGTGTGTGAGTGAGTGAGTGTGGGTGAGTGAGAGAGTGTGTGAGTGAGAGAATGTGAGTGTGAGTGAGAGAGTGTCTGTGTGAGTGAGAGAGTGTGTGTGAGTGTGTGCTTGAGTGAGTGAGAGAGTGTGTATGTGTGAATGAGAGTGTGTGAGAGTGAGTGAGAGAGAGTGTATGTGTGTGAGAGTGACTGTGCGAGTGAGAGTGAGTGTGTGTGTGTGAGTGAGATTGTGTGTGCTTATGAGTGAGAGTGTGTGTGTGTGTGTGTGTGAGTGTGTGTGTGTGAGTGACAGTGTGTGTGTGCGTGTGAGTGAGAGTGTGTGAGTGAGAATGTGTGTGTGAATGAGTGAGAGTGTGTGTGAGTGAGTGAGAGTGTTACTGAGTGAGTGTGAGTGTGAGAGCGTGTGTGTGTGTGAGAGAGTGAATGAAAGTGTATGTGTGAATGAGTGAGAGTGTGAGTGAGAGTGTGTGAGTGAGAGTGTGAGTGAGAGTGTGCGTGTGAGTGAGATTGTGTGTGCTTATGAGTGAGAGTGTGTGTGTGTGTGTGTGAGTGTGTGTGTGTGTGAGTGTGTGAGAGTGTGTGTGAGAGAGTGAGTGAGAGTGTGTGTGTGACTGATTGAGAGTGTGAGTGAGAGTGCGTGTGAGTGTGAGTGAGTCTGAGTGAGTGAGAGTGTGGGTGTATGAGTGAGAGTGTGTGTGTGAGTGAGAGAGATGTGTGTGTGTGCTTGAGTGAGTGATGAATTTGTGTGTGAGTGAGAGTGTATGTGAGTGAGTGAGAGAGTGTGTGTGTGTGACAGAGTGAGTGTGTGGGTGAGTGAGAGAGTGTGTGTGTGAGTTAGCGTGTGTGTGAGTGTGTGAGTGAGTGAGTGTGAGTGATAGTGTGTGTGAGTGAGTGAGAGAGTGTGTGTGTGTGTGTGTGCTTGAGTTACTGAGAGAGTGTATGTGTGTGAATGAAAGTGTGTGTGCATGAGAGAGTGTGTGAGTTTGAAAGAGTGAGTGTGCGGGTAAGTGAGAGAGTGTTTGTGAGTGAGAGTGTGTGTGTGTGTGAGTGAGTGTGTGAGTGTATGTGAGTGAGTGAGAGTGTAACTGAGAGGTGTGTGTGAGTGAGTGAGAGTGTGTGTGTGTGTGTGAAAGAGTGAGTGCGTGGGTGAGTGAGAGAGTGTGTGTGTGAGTGACAGTGTGTGTGAGTGAGTGAGAGTGTGTGTGTGTGTGTGTGAGTGAGAGTGTGTGAGTGAGAGTGTGCTTGTGTATGAGTGAGGGTGTGATGTGTGAGTTAGTGAGAGCGTTACTGAGTGTGTGTGTGAGTGAGTGAGAGTGTGTGTGTGAAAGAGTGAGTGTGTGGGTGAGTGAGAGAGTGTGTGGGTGAGTGAGAGAGAGAGTGCGCGTGTGAGAGGGTGAGTGGTTGAGTGAGAGAGTGAGTGTGAGTGAGTGAGAGAGTGTGTGTGAGTGAGTGAGAGAGTGTGCGTGTGAGTGGGTGCGAGTGAGTGCATGAGTGAGATATGTGTGTATGAGTGAGAGTGTGTGTATGAGTGAGAGTGTGTGTGTGTGAGTGAGAGGGAGTGAGAGTGTGAGTGAGAGTGTGTGTGTGTGTTAGTGAGTGAGAGAGTGAGTGTGTGTGAGTGAGAGTGTGTGTGTGAGTGAGTGTGTGAGTGTTTGTGAGTGAGTGAGAGTGTAACTGAGAGGTGTGTGTGAGTCAGTTTGTGTGTGAAAGAGTGAGTGTGTGGGTGAGTGAGAGAGTGTGTGTGTGAGTGACAGTGTGTGTGAGTGAGTGAGAGTGTGTGTGTGTGTGAAAGAGTGTGTGTGTGAAAGAGTGTGTGTGTGTGAGTGAGAGAGTGTGTGTGTGTGATTGAGAGAGTGTGTGTGTGTGTGTGTGAGTGAGAGTGTGTGAGTGAGAGTGTGTCTGTGTATGAGTGAGGGTGTGTGAGTGAGTGAGAGTGTTACTGAGTGTGTGTGTGAGTGAGTGAGAGTGTGTGTGTGAAAGAGTCAGTGTGTGGGTGAGTGAGAGAGTGTGTGTGTGAGTGAGTGTGTGTGAGTGAGTGAGAGTGTGTGTGTGAAAGAGTCAGTGTGTGAGTGAGTGAGAGAGTGTGTGTGTGAGTGACAGTGTGTGTGAGTGAGTGAGAGTGTGTGTGTGTGAAAGAGTGTATGTGTGAAAGAGTGTGTGTGTGTGAGTGAGAGAGTGTGTGTGTGTGAGTGACAGTGTGTGTGTGTGTGTGAGTGAGAGTGTGTGAGTGAGAGTGTGCCTGTGTATGAGTGAGGGTGTGTGTGTGTGAGTGAGTGAGAGTGTGTGTGTGAAAGAGTCAGTGTGTGAGTGAGTGAGAGAGTTTGTGTGTGATTGAGAGTGTGTGTGAGTGAGTGAGTGTGTGAGAAAGTGTGTGTGTGAAAGAGTGTGTGTGTGTGAGTGAGTGAGTGTGGGTGAGTGAGAGAGTGTGTGAGTGAGAGAATGTGAGTGTGAGTGAGAGAGTGTCTGTGTGAGTGAGAGAGTGTGTGTGAGTGTGTGCTTGAGTGAGTGAGAGAGTGTGTATGTGTGAATGAGAGTGTGTGAGAGTGAGTGAGAGAGAGTGTGTGTGTGTGAGAGTGACTGTGCGAGTGAGAGTGAGTGTGTGTGTGTGAGTGAGATTGTGTGTGCTTATGAGTGAGAGTGTGTGTGTGTGTGTGAGTGTGTGTGTGTGAGTGACAGTGTGTGTGTGCGTGTGAGTGAGAGTGTGTGAGTGAGAATGTGTGTGTGAATGAGTGAGAGTGTTACTGAGTGAGTGTGAGTGTGAGAGCGTGTGTGTGTGTGAGAGAGTGAATGAAAGTGTATGTGTGAATGAGTGAGAGTGTGAGTGAGAGTGTGTGTGAGTGAGAGTGTGAGTGAGAGTGTGCGTGTGAGTGAGATTGTGTGTGCTTATGAGTGAGAGTGTGTGTGTGTGTGTGTGAGTGTGTGTGTGTGTGAGTGTGTGAGAGTGTGTGTGAGAGAGTGAGTGAGAGTGTGTGTGTGACTGATTGAGAGTGTGAGTGAGAGTGCGTGTGAGTGTGAGTGAGTGAGAGTGTGGGTGTATGAGTGAGAGTGTGTGTGTGAGTGAGAGAGATGTGTGTGTGTGCTTGAGTGAGTGATGAATTTGTGTGTGAGTGAGAGTGTATGTGAGTGAGTGAGAGAGTGTGTGTGTGTGACAGAGTGAGTGTGTGGGTGAGTGAGAGAGTGTGTGTGTGAGTTAGCGTGTGTGTGAGTGTGTGAGTGAGTGAGTGTGAGTGATAGTGTGTGTGAGTGAGTGAGAGAGTGTGTGTGTGTGTGTGTGCTTGAGTTACTGAGAGAGTGTATGTGTGTGAATGAAAGTGTGTGTGCATGAGAGAGTGTGTGAGTTTGAAAGAGTGAGTGTGCGGGTAAGTGAGAGAGTGTTTGTGAGTGAGAGTGAGTGAGAGTGTGTGTGAGAGTGTGTGTGTGTGAGAGTGTGTGTGTCAGAGTGTGTGTGTCAGAGTCTGTGTGTGTATGAGTGAGAGAGTGTTTGTGTGAGTAATAATATGAGTTAGAGTGTGTGTGAGAGTGTGTGTGTATGAGTGAGAGTTTGTATGTGTGAGTAAGAATGTGATTGAGAGTGTGTGTGAGTGACTGAGAGTGTGTGTGTGTGTGAGAGCGTGAGTGAAAATGTGTGTAAGTGACTGAGAGTATGAGTGAGAGTGTGTGTGAATGTGAGTGAGAGTGTGCGTGTGAGTGAGTGAGAGTGTGTGTGTATGAGAGAGTGTGTGTGTGAGTGTGAATGAGTGTGTGAGAGAGTGAGTGTGAGTGTGTGCTTGAGTGAGTGAGAGAGTGTGTGCGTGTGAATGAGTGTGTGTGGTGAGTGACGGAGTGTGTGTGTGTGAGTGAGATTTGAGTGAGTGAGAGAATGTGTGAGTGAGTGAGAGAATGAATGTGCACGCGAAAGAGTTTGTGTGTATGCGAGTGAGAGTGTGTGCGTGAGTGAGTGAGAGTGTGAGTGAGGGTATGAGTGTGAGTGAGTGAGAGAGTGTGTGTGAGTGAGTGAGTGAGTGTGTGGGTGAGTGAGAGAGTGTGTGTGTGTGAGTGAGTGAGAGAAAATGTGTGTGAGTGAGAGAGTGTGTGGGTGAGTGAGAGTGTGTGAGTGAGAGTGTGTGTGTGTTAGTGAGAGAGAGTGCGTGTGAGTGGGTGCGAATGAATGCATGAGTGAGAGTGTGTGTATGAGTGAGAGTATGTGTGTATGAGAGAGTGTGTGTGTATGAGTGAGAGTGTGTGTGTGTGAGTGAGAGAGAGAGTGCGCGTGTGAGAGGGTGAGTAGTTGAGTGAGAGAGTGTGTGTGAGTGAGTGAGAGAGTGTGTGTGAGTGAGTGAGAGAGTGTGCGTGTGAGTGGGTGCGAGTGAGTGCATGAGTGAGAGTATGTGTGTATGAGTGTGAGTATGTGTGTATGAGTGAGAGTGTGTGTATGAGTGAGAGTGTGTGTGTGTGAGTGAGAGGGAGTGAGAGTGTGAGTGAGAGTGTGTGTGTGTTAGTGAGTGAGAGAGTGAGTGTGTGTGAGTGAGAGTGTGTGTGTGTGTGTGAAAGAGTGAGTGTGTGGGTGAGTGAGAGAGTGTGTGTGTGTGCTTGAGTGAGTGATGAATTTGTGTGTGAGTGAGAGTGTATGTGAGTGAGTGAGAGAGTGTGTGTGTGTGACAGAGTGAGTGTGTGGGTGAGTGAGAGAGTGTGTGTGTGAGTTAGCGTGTGTATGAGTGTGTGAGTGAGTGAGTGTGAGTGATAGTGTGTGTGAGTGAGTGAGAGAGTGTGTGTGTGTGTGTGTGCTTGAGTTACTGAGAGAGTGTATGTGTGTGAATGAAAGTGTGTGTGCATGAGAGAGTGTGTGAGTTTGAAAGAGTGAGTGTGCGGGTAAGTGAGAGAGTGTTTGTGAGTGAGAGTGTGTGTGTGTGTGAGTGAGTGTGTGAGTGTATGTGAGTGAGTGAGAGTGTAACTGAGAGGTGTGTGTGAGTGAGTGAGAGTGTGTGTGTGTGTGTGAAAGAGTGAGTGCGTGGGTGAGTGAGAGAGTGTGTGTGTGAGTGACAGTGTGTGTGAGTGAGTGAGAGTGTGTGTGTGTGTGTGTGAGTGAGAGTGTGTGAGTGAGAGTGTGCGTGTGTATGAGTGAGGGTGTGATGTGTGAGTTAGTGAGAGTGTTACTGAGTGTGTGTGTGAGTGAGTGAGAGTGTGTGTGTGAAAGAGTGAGTGTGTGGGTGAGTGAGAGAGTGTGTGGGTGAGTGAGAGAGAGAGTGCGCGTGTGAGAGGGTGAGTGGTTGAGTGAGAGAGTGAGTGTGAGTGAGTGAGAGAGTGTGTGTGAGTGAGTGAGAGAGTGTGCGTGTGAGTGGGTGCGAGTGAGTGCATGAGTGAGATATGTGTGTATGAGTGAGAGTGTGTGTATGAGTGAGAGTGTGTGTGTGTGAGTGAGAGGGAGTGAGAGTGTGAGTGAGAGTGTGTGTTTGTGTTAGTGAGTGAGAGAGTGAGTGTGTGTGAGTGAGAGTGTGTGTGTGAGTGAGTGTGTGAGTGTTTGTGAGTGAGTGAGAGTGTAACTGAGAGGTGTGTGTGAGTCAGTTTGTGTGTGAAAGAGTGAGTGTGTGGGTGAGTGAGAGAGTGTGTGTGTGAGTGACAGTGTGTGTGAGTGAGTGAGAGTGTGTGTGTGTGAAAGAGTGTGTGTGTGAAAGAGTGTGTGTGTGTGAGTGAGAGAGTGTGTGTGTGTGATTGAGAGAGTGTGTGTGTGTGTGTGAGTGAGAGTGTGTGAGTGAGAGTGTGTCTGTGTATGAGTGAGGGTGTGTGAGTGAGTGAGAGTGTTACTGAGTGTGTGTGTGAGTGAGTGAGAGTGTGTGTGTGAAAGAGTCAGTGTGTGGGTGAGTGAGAGAGTGTGTGTGTGAGTGAGTGTGTGTGTGAGTGAGTGAGAGTGTGTGTGTGAAAGAGTCAGTGTGTGAGTGAGTGAGAGAGTGTGTGTGTGAGTGACAGTGTGTGTGAGTGAGTGAGAGTGTGTGTGTGTGAAAGAGTGTATGTGTGAAAGAGTGTGTGTGTGTGAGTGAGAGAGTGTGTGTGTGAGTGACAGTGTGTGTGTGTGTGTGAGTGAGAGTGTGTGAGTGAGAGTGTGCCTGTGTATGAGTGAGGGTGTGTGTGTGTGAGTGAGTGAGAGTGTGTGTGTGAAAGAGTCAGTGTGTGAGTGAGTGAGAGAGTTTGTGTGTGATTGAGAGTGTGTGTGAGTGAGTGAGTGTGTGAGAAAGTGTGTGTGTGAAAGAGTGTGTGTGTGTGAGTGAGTGAGTGTGGGTGAGTGAGAGAGTGTGTGAGTGAGAGAATGTGAGTGTGAGTGAGAGAGTGTCTGTGTGAGTGAGAGAGTGTGTGTGAGTGTGTGCTTGAGTGAGTGAGAGAGTGTGTATGTGTGAATGAGAGTGTGTGAGAGTGAGTGAGAGAGAGTGTGTGTGTGTGAGAGTGACTGTGCGAGTGAGAGTGAGTGTGTGTGTGTGAGTGAGATTGTGTGTGCTTATGAGTGAGAGTGTGTGTGTGTGTGTGTGAGTGTGTGTGTGTGAGTGACAGTGTGTGTGTGCGTGTGAGTGAGAGTGTGTGAGTGAGAATGTGTGTGTGAATGAGTGAGAGTGTGTGTGAGTGAGTGAGAGTGTTACTGAGTGAGTGTGAGTGTGAGAGCGTGTGTGTGTGTGAGAGAGTGAATGAAAGTGTATGTGTGAATGAGTGAGAGTGTGAGTGAGAGTGTGTGTGAGTGAGAGTGTGAGTGAGAGTGTGCGTGTGAGTGAGATTGTGTGTGCTTATGAGTGAGAGTGTGTGTGTGTGTGTGTGAGTGTGTGTGTGTGTGAGTGTGTGAGAGTGTGTGTGAGAGAGTGAGTGAGAGTGTGTGTGTGACTGATTGAGAGTGTGAGTGAGAGTGCGTGTGAGTGTGAGTGAGTCTGAGTGAGTGAGAGTGTGGGTGTATGAGTGAGAGTGTGTGTGTGAGTGAGAGAGATGTGTGTGTGTGCTTGAGTGAGTGATGAATTTGTGTGTGAGTGAGAGTGTATGTGAGTGAGTGAGAGAGTGTGTGTGTGTGACAGAGTGAGTGTGTGGGTGAGTGAGAGAGTGTGTGTGTGAGTTAGCGTGTGCGTGAGTGTGTGAGTGAGTGAGTGTGAGTGATAGTGTGTGTGAGTGAGTGAGAGAGTGTGTGTGTGTGTGTGTGCTTGAGTTACTGAGAGAGTGTATGTGTGTGAATGAAAGTGTGTGTGCATGAGAGAGTGTGTGAGTTTGAAAGAGTGAGTGTGCGGGTAAGTGAGAGAGTGTTTGTGAGTGAGAGTGAGTGAGAGTGTGTGTGAGAGTGTGTGTGTGTGAGAGTGTGTGTGTCAGAGTGTGTGTGTCAGAGTCTGTGTGTGTATGAGTGAGAGAGTGTTTGTGTGAGTAATAATATGAGTTAGAGTGTGTGTGAGAGTGTGTGTGTATGAGTGAGAGTTTGTATGTGTGAGTAAGAATGTGATTGAGAGTGTGTGTGAGTGACTGAGAGTGTGTGTGTGTGTGAGAGCGTGAGTGAAAATGTGTGTAAGTGACTGAGAGTATGAGTGAGAGTGTGTGTGAATGTGAGTGAGAGTGTGCGTGTGAGTGAGTGAGAGTGTGTGTGTATGAGAGAGTGTGTGTGTGAGTGTGAATGAGTGTGTGAGAGAGTGAGTGTGAGTGTGTGCTTGAGTGAGTGAGAGAGTGTGTGCGTGTGAATGAGTGTGTGTGGTGAGTGACGGAGTGTGTGTGTGTGAGTGAGATTTGAGTGAGTGAGAGAATGTGTGAGTGAGTGAGAGAATGAATGTGCACGCGAAAGAGTTTGTGTGTATGCGAGTGAGAGTGTGTGCGTGAGTGAGTGAGAGTGTGAGTGAGGGTATGAGTGTGAGTGAGTGAGAGAGTGTGTGTGAGTGAGTGAGTGAGTGTGTGGGTGAGTGAGAGAGTGTGTGTGTGTGAGTGAGTGAGAGAAAATGTGTGTGAGTGAGAGAGTGTGTGGGTGAGTGAGAGTGTGTGAGTGAGAGTGTGTGTGTGTTAGTGAGAGAGAGTGCGTGTGAGTGGGTGCGAATGAATGCATGAGTGAGAGTGTGTGTATGAGTGAGAGTATGTGTGTATGAGAGAGTGTGTGTGTATGAGTGAGAGTGTGTGTGTGTGAGTGAGAGAGAGAGTGCGCGTGTGAGAGGGTGAGTAGTTGAGTGAGAGAGTGTGTGTGAGTGAGTGAGAGAGTGTGTGTGAGTGAGTGAGAGAGTGTGCGTGTGAGTGGGTGCGAGTGAGTGCATGAGTGAGAGTATGTGTGTATGAGTGTGAGTATGTGTGTATGAGTGAGAGTGTGTGTATGAGTGAGAGTGTGTGTGTGTGAGTGAGAGGGAGTGAGAGTGTGAGTGAGAGTGTGTGTGTGTTAGTGAGTGAGAGAGTGAGTGTGTGTGAGTGAGAGTGTGTGTGTGTGTGTGAAAGAGTGAGTGTGTGGGTGAGTGAGAGAGTGTGTGTGTGTGCTTGAGTGAGTGATGAATTTGTGTGTGAGTGAGAGTGTATGTGAGTGAGTGAGAGAGTGTGTGTGTGTGACAGAGTGAGTGTGTGGGTGAGTGAGAGAGTGTGTGTGTGAGTTAGCGTGTGTGTGAGTGTGTGAGTGAGTGAGTGTGAGTGATAGTGTGTGTGAGTGAGTGAGAGAGTGTGTGTGTGTGTGTGTGCTTGAGTTACTGAGAGAGTGTATGTGTGTGAATGAAAGTGTGTGTGCATGAGAGAGTGTGTGAGTTTGAAAGAGTGAGTGTGCGGGTAAGTGAGAGAGTGTTTGTGAGTGAGAGTGTGTGTGTGTGTGAGTGAGTGTGTGAGTGTATGTGAGTGAGTGAGAGTGTAACTGAGAGGTGTGTGTGAGTGAGTGAGAGTGTGTGTGTGTGTGTGAAAGAGTGAGTGCGTGGGTGAGTGAGAGAGTGTGTGTGTGAGTGACAGTGTGTGTGAGTGAGTGAGAGTGTGTGTGTGTGTGTGTGAGTGAGAGTGTGTGAGTGAGAGTGTGCGTGTGTATGAGTGAGGGTGTGATGTGTGAGTTAGTGAGAGTGTTACTGAGTGTGTGTGTGAGTGAGTGAGAGTGTGTGTGTGAAAGAGTGAGTGTGTGGGTGAGTGAGAGAGTGTGTGGGTGAGTGAGAGAGAGAGTGCGCGTGTGAGAGGGTGAGTGGTTGAGTGAGAGAGTGAGTGTGAGTGAGTGAGAGAGTGTGTGTGAGTGAGTGAGAGAGTGTGCGTGTGAGTGGGTGCGAGTGAGTGCATGAGTGAGATATGTGTGTATGAGTGAGAGTGTGTGTATGAGTGAGAGTGTGTGTGTGTGAGTGAGAGGGAGTGAGAGTGTGAGTGAGAGTGTGTGTTTGTGTTAGTGAGTGAGAGAGTGAGTGTGTGTGAGTGAGAGTGTGTGTGTGAGTGAGTGTGTGAGTGTTTGTGAGTGAGTGAGAGTGTAACTGAGAGGTGTGTGTGAGTCAGTTTGTGTGTGAAAGAGTGAGTGTGTGGGTGAGTGAGAGAGTGTGTGTGTGAGTGACAGTGTGTGTGAGTGAGTGAGAGTGTGTGTGTGTGAAAGAGTGTGTGTGTGAAAGAGTGTGTGTGTGTGAGTGAGAGAGTGTGTGTGTGTGATTGAGAGAGTGTGTGTGTGTGTGTGAGTGAGAGTGTGTGAGTGAGAGTGTGTCTGTGTATGAGTGAGGGTGTGTGAGTGAGTGAGAGTGTTACTGAGTGTGTGTGTGAGTGAGTGAGAGTGTGTGTGTGAAAGAGTCAGTGTGTGGGTGAGTGAGAGAGTGTGTGTGTGAGTGAGTGTGTGTGTGAGTGAGTGAGAGTGTGTGTGTGAAAGAGTCAGTGTGTGAGTGAGTGAGAGAGTGTGTGTGTGAGTGACAGTGTGTGTGAGTGAGTGAGAGTGTGTGTGTGTGAAAGAGTGTATGTGTGAAAGAGTGTGTGTGTGTGAGTGAGAGAGTGTGTGTGTGAGTGACAGTGTGTGTGTGTGTGTGAGTGAGAGTGTGTGAGTGAGAGTGTGCCTGTGTATGAGTGAGGGTGTGTGTGTGTGAGTGAGTGAGAGTGTGTGTGTGAAAGAGTCAGTGTGTGAGTGAGTGAGAGAGTTTGTGTGTGATTGAGAGTGTGTGTGAGTGAGTGAGTGTGTGAGAAAGTGTGTGTGTGAAAGAGTGTGTGTGTGTGAGTGAGTGAGTGTGGGTGAGTGAGAGAGTGTGTGAGTGAGAGAATGTGAGTGTGAGTGAGAGAGTGTCTGTGTGAGTGAGAGAGTGTGTGTGAGTGTGTGCTTGAGTGAGTGAGAGAGTGTGTATGTGTGAATGAGAGTGTGTGAGAGTGAGTGAGAGAGAGTGTGTGTGTGTGAGAGTGACTGTGCGAGTGAGAGTGAGTGTGTGTGTGTGAGTGAGATTGTGTGTGCTTATGAGTGAGAGTGTGTGTGTGTGTGTGTGAGTGTGTGTGTGTGAGTGACAGTGTGTGTGTGCGTGTGAGTGAGAGTGTGTGAGTGAGAATGTGTGTGTGAATGAGTGAGAGTGTGTGTGAG
This sequence comes from Scyliorhinus torazame, assembly GCF_047496885.1. NCBI lineage: Eukaryota > Metazoa > Chordata > Chondrichthyes > Carcharhiniformes > Scyliorhinidae > Scyliorhinus > Scyliorhinus torazame. Next base: position 97,428,546 of record NC_092723.1, on the reverse strand, counting down.
TGAG